>NC_143067.1:28435000-29060000 GCF_052426305.1 Pelodiscus sinensis | reverse complement strand
AGTAACGGATGGCAGAACAAGGAGCAATGGTCTCAAGTTATAGTGCGGGAGGTCTAGGTTAGATATTAGGAAAAACTATTCCACTGGGAGTGTGGTGAAGTACGGGAATGGGTTACTTAGGGAGGTGGTGGAATCTCCATCCCTAGAGGTTTTTAAGTCTCAGCTTGACAAAGCCCTGGCTGGGTTGATTGAGTTGGGATTGGTCCTGCCTTGGGCAGGGGGCTGGACTTAATGACCTCCCGAGATCTCTTCCAGCTTTGGGTACGTCTAGACTACATGCCTCTGTCGCCAGAGGCATGTAGATTAGGCTACCAGACATAGTAAAATGAAGCGGCAATTTAAATAATCGCCGCTTCATTTAAATTTACATGGCTGCCACGCTGAGCCGACAAACAGCTGATCAGCTGTTTGTTGGCTCAGCGCAATAGTCTGGACGCGTGGGTGGCAACATCAAAGGTATTTGTCGACCACCCAGGTATACCTCATTCCAGGAGGCATACTTGGGTGGTCGACAAATACCTTCGATGTCGCCACCCGCGCGTCCAGACTATCGTGCTGAGCCGACAAACAGCTGATCAGCTATTTTTACAGTTTCTTTTCCAATTCAGGTAGTTAGAGTAAATTTACACGATAAAATTGTTGAAGCATGCACAAACTCAATACCACTTAATACAGACAAATAATTTAAATCAAAGGAAAAATCAATATATATGTGTATGTAAGAATAAGATAAATACAATAAAGTAGGTTCCTACATTATTAATATGTTTATTACTTTTCCTTCCATATTTGTTACTAATGTCTCCATAGGTAAGTGGAGATTTCCCCAATAAGAAGCCAGTGGGACAGCTTTCTACCCATTTGTTCCATACTGTTGTCCTGGCATCCCAACTACATATTAGATAACCAAAGCTTTTATACACTTCCTATTCCACCACAGCCATTGATGGTGGGAAGATAGGGAGAAAGCTGACAATATAAAAGGGGCTGGGGCTTCTGGCCATGGCTCTGGGCCCTTTAAATTGCAGCTGGAGCCCCATTGGTGTCTACCCTGCAGCCTCGGCAGCACTGACTGGGGGAGGCTAGCCCCATACTTGTCCCTTCCACCCAAAGCCATGCCCCTTCCGGGCAGGAGGTCCAGGGCAAGCTCCTGCCAGGGCCCAGCAAAGACTCTCATCAGCCCCATATTCTACTCACAGTTGTTCAGGACCCTGTTTGATAAGGTGCTGGATCCAGCCTGTGTTTGGTATTCCAGCCAATCTTATATGGTATTCTGGCCAAACATAGTTAAACTTCCAACCATGGACATCTCATTTGTGTCAATTAATGTCTCAGTAGTTTTGGTACATCAATGCAATTAGCTTCATGGTTACCTTGTTGCAAAAATACCCTAAGATGCTATCTTATTACAAAATCTTATCACCATAGGTCAAGCATGTCACGTATCACTTCATAACTTTTCATCATGCTAGCTTATGCCAATTGCCAATTTTTACTGGGCCTCACTCTGAACCCTTAGCTATTCATGGTAAAGATGCTTCAAGGGTAGGTGAGTTAGTCTGTACAGAAAAAAACAACAAATGGTCTGGTAGCTCTTTATAGACTAACAAAACATGTAGATGGTATCATGAGCTCTCGTGGGCACAGCCCACTGTATCTGAAGAAATGGGCTATGCCCACAAAAGCTCATGATACCATCTACATGGTAAAGATGTATGTATTTATATGTATATAGACAAGATTACTTCTAAAACATATATTTTGTTTCCTCACTTGCTGTTACAGATTCAGTAGCTTCCATCATTATTTCCAGAAGCGTGCATAGAAGCTGAATTATATTTCATCTCAAATTATGACCATTCAAGGTTAGGTCAGGGGTCAATGGTCAATACTTTAAACAAAATTTCAGAGGCTAGGGTGTTCTGCACTTTCTGAAAATCAGATCTTTTTAAGAAGTCTCAATTGGGGCACCAAGAATCACTAGTCACTTTTGAATTTCTCCCATTTAACATGTTTACTAAACAGAGAAAAGAACCACCATTTGTTATAAATTATTACCCCTATTACTAAAGACAAAAGGCCAGTTTTTCAAAGATGCAGATAGGTGCTTAGTGTGATTTCAGAAATGCCTGGGCAGGTTAAGGTACCTAACTTTGATTGACCTTTATACTAGTGTAAACTTGCATTGGTGGAACTTACAGAAGTATCTACCTGCATCTATAGTCACACACATGCCTTTCTAAATCTGGCTCAAGGGCAACTGAATAAAATTTGATAAAAACTAATGGTTTTCCTTCTGTTTTCCTGGAAGGGAAGTTTAGGTTTGGAAGGGTGGCTCCCAGATGAATTAGAGTTTCAACTTTGAGACTGTAGGTTGATAGTAATATGGAAATTAGGTCATCTGTGCCAAGTAACAGGTATTTATACATATCACATTCTGTGAGCACAGTGGATTGTAAGCACTGATAAGACAACACTAATCCATTTTCTTTTCTAATGGTAGGTCACACGGACTCTTAATTGTTGAACATTTCTGATTTAATACTAATAATTTATAGTAAATCTCACAAAAACAAATAATAAATCAAACTAAGAATACATGAATCGAAAAATCATAGAATCATAGAGCTGGAAAAGACTTAGGAGGTCATCGACTGCAGTCCCCTGCCCAAAGAAGAAATAGAACTCAGTTAATTTCCTATTAATGCGTTGTAAAAAATAGTTAGACTTGAATTTTACTGGGATTTTTTTATACTAATGTAATGTTAATCTTTTCAGTGTTTTAACCTCGTACATAAACATTGACTAGAGATGGGAGGGGGGAAGGAGGAAACAAAATAAACCAGCCACAATAAGTCCACTACCAGTGCTTATGACTGAAAAACAAAACTCCAAATCCTTTGGTGTTAACAGATGGCTTGTATAACCAACACAATAGGAAGCATACTTTCATGTATAAATATCTTATGCTGATAAACAGTGAAGCAGGGGTTAGTTGTGGGGTGGAGAGGATGTTTCAATTTAGCATTACAATTTAGGGTGTTTTTTATATTCTATGACAAAACAAAGAGAAGAATCAGTTTCAAAAGAGCGTCTGGTAATATGTTTGTACCAAATATGCATGATTTTGTAATGAAGTAATAAAAAATGCACATATAAATGTGATTAAAGGTTCAGTACAAAACAAGCATTGCAAAGACTTTAGTGAACCATAGTTTTTGTATTCTGTGCTGGTAATTGTCAATAGTCTTCAAATGTGAAGAGGTATTTAAATTGGAACTGGCAAAAATAAAGTTGCAACAGCATGTAATACTACTTGAACAAATACATTAAAAATTACCACTGCTTCTGGACCTCAGACCTAAAATCACTGAACCAAAATCTCCTCCCATGTCTCTCTAAGGCCCTGAGTCCTGTTACCTGTTGCGCCAGATAAAAATATCAGGTTGCAGGTAGAAGGGGATTAGATAATCTCATGGATTAAAGCAATGTTAGCAAGAGTCAGGTTCTGAGCAAAAGTCAGGACCTGTCACAAAGCATGCCTACTTGCAGGCTTACTATCTGGAACACAAACTTGGCAAAAAGGGCTAATGTTGCAAAACCAAAATCACTCCCAAGTGCTAGGCACAAGACACTTGCATAAACACATTCTAGAAGGGTAGTACAAGAACACTGACAAAAATTTATTGTGTACACACACTCCCTGATGATGATACAGGGACACACTGCCTTCTAAGGATAAGGTCAAGATGACAAGAATATGAATAAAAATCATTTGTTTGAACCTTAAAAAACAATGAACGGTCCTGTGGCACCTTAGGCTGTGTCTCAATTACATCCCGCTTTCGACAGATGGATGTAAATTAGACACTTTGAAATTGCAAATTAAGCCAGGATTTGAATTTCCCATGCTTCATTTGCATATTCATGTCATGGCGCTCTTTCAAAAAAGTGCTATTTCGAAAGTAAACATGCAATCTAGACGCAGTTCTTTCGAAAATAGAAGTCTTTTTTGAAAGATCCTGTAAACCATGATTTTCGTCAGATGTATTGACATGCATCTGACAAAGTGGGTCTTTGCCCAAGAAAGCTTATGCTCCAATAAATCTGTTAGTCTATAAGGTGCCACAGGACTCCTCATCGTTTCACAGGACTGTGCTGAGCTCAGTCCCACCCTGCAGCACAAGGACATGTGAATGAGACCTGACCTGCTGGTGGAAAAGGGCATGTGGAAGCTGGATACTCCAGAAAGTTTTCGCTCAGTTGCCAATTAGTTTAGAGTGGAAAAGTTGACTGTTGAACTTATGCTGATGTAAGTGTGCAGGCCATCAAACACATTCTGCTCTGAAAGACCATGACTCTGGGCAATGTGCATGACATTGTGGATAGCTTTGAACAGATGGGCTACGTCTACACTGGCCCCTTTTCCGGAAGGGGCATGTAAATTTCACCAGTCGTCGTAGGGAAATCCGCGGGGGATTTAAATATCCCCCGCGGCATTTCAATAAAAATGTCCGCCGCTTTTTTCCGGCTTTTAAAAAAGCCGGAAAAGAGTGTCTACACTGGCCCCGATCCTCCGGAAAAAGTGCCCTTTTCCGGAGGGTCTTATTCCTACTTTAAAGTATTCCTTCCTATTAAAGTAGGAATAAGACCCTCCGGAAAAGGGCACTTTTTCCGGAGGATCGGGGCCAGTGTAGACGCTCTTTTCCGGCTTTTTTAAAAGCCGGAAAAAAGCGGCGGACATTTTTATTTAAATGCCGCGGGGGATATTTAAATCCCCCGCGGATTTCCCTACGACGACTGGTGAAATTTACATGCCCCTTCCGGAAAAGGGGCCAGTGTAGACGTAGCCATGAGCTTCCCAAACTTCAGTGGGTGATAGATGGCCATGTATTTTCCAATTCTGGCACCAGACCACCTGGCCTCCAAGTACATTAACCTGGGAGTTAAACTCCATGCTACGTCTACACTGGCATGATTTTCCGAAAATGCTTTTCACGGAAAAAATTTCCGTGAAAAGCATTTTCGGAAAAGCGCGTCTAGATTGGCAGGATGCTTTTCCACAAAAGCACTTTTTGCGGAAAAGCGTCTGTGTCCAATCCAGACGCGCTTTTCCACAAAAAAGCCCCGATCGCCGTTTTCACTGTCTATACTGGCCCTTTTGCGCAAAAGTCTTTCGGAAAAAGACTTTTGCCCAAATGGGAGCAGCATAGTATTTCCGGAAAAGCACTGATGATTTTACATGAGATCATCAGTGCTTTTCCGGAAATTCAAGCGGCCAGTGTAGACAGCTGGCAAGTTTTTCTGGAAAAGCTGCTGATTTTCCGGAAAAACTTGCCAGTCTAGACACAGCCTATGGTTCTGCACGCTCTTATGGATCACCAAGAGCATTTCACTACCATTAACTCAGGCTGGTCTGGAAAGGTGCATGGCCTGATCAGAAAACTGCAAGTGGAGACTTTCTTCCTGGGCCAGAAGATCACTGTGGGGCATTTGGAAATGCCCATTGTGATCCTTGGAGACCTTGCCTACCCATAATGCTGTGGCTCATTTAACCACACATGGGGAGCCTTGACAGCAGCTAGGAGCAGTTCAGAAACAGGTTGAGCAGGTGCAGAATGATTGTGGAGTGAGCTTTTGGCTATTTGAGGGCCTTCTGGCAATGTTCGTACAGAAAGCTGGACTTGGCTAATGCTGAACTCTACATAATATTTATGAAGGCACAGGTGAAAGCTTTACTCAGGGTTGGACTGCTGAGGCACATTTCTGGGAGGCCAAATTTGAATAGGTTTATTAGAGGAGCACAGTGTAGGGCTGTAAAGATTAGAGATGCCTTGAGGCAACAATTTGATGATGAAAGTCAGTAAAACTTGTTCCTATGCATGGGGGTAAAGTGGCTGTATTGCTAGGAAGTTACTCTCTTTGATCCATGAACTACACTTAGTGCTACAGTGACTGTAGTTTTCCTGGGGTACGCTTGCTTGCATGTAATTGAATAAAGATTGCTTTGAAACATGTGAATTTCATTTATTAAACACAGTAAACTTATTATATCCATGAAGTATGAAATAAACATCACTCCTATGAGAGATAGTGGGGAAGGCAGGAGGTGAGGCATGCCCTGAGAATTTCACAGGTTTGTATAAATCCAAATTTCAAATGCAACCCTGCCATCGGATGTGTGGTGCCTAATTGCATTGTTGGCGATGAGGGATTATTGAAAAAAGTTTTGGGACATCAGCTGCAAGGGGGCTGGTTATGCAGATGCTCCATGTGCAGTGCTAGCAGCATTTCCAACATGTTTGCTTGCTGCTCTGTAATATTTAGGTGCCACTATATGCTCTCCTTCCATTCCCTTGTGTGGCCATCCCTCCACTCCTGCAATTTTTCATGCTGGACATCTGTGTGGCTCAGGATGTCCTGCAAACACTCTTTTCTAGTCTTTATGGGGTGCTTCTGTTCCCATCTCAGATGTTCTGAAGGAGTTAGAATTTCCTGAGACTGGCACGTGGAGGCCAGCTCTATCAAGGACAAAATTGCAACATGTCACAGAAGGCCCTTTGTTAACACTAGACACCACACTTCCCCAACCCCTTTGAAACACTTGTTTCTACCACTGCCTGACTGTCCCAAAGCGAGTGTGCATAACCACTAAGGGCAACAAGGGAAACCCTACGTGCAGTGGGACGGGGGAATGGGAAAACCTTGCTGAGGTGGCATTGGTGGGAGTATCCCCTTTGGGCAACTAGACAGGGGAAAGGGCAGGAAACACTCTTGTAGTGGACTGACAGAAAAATCCCTTGGTGCAGCAGGGCTGGGTGTCATGGAGCCAGGGTTTTCATTCACACATGACCGTGGTGTGTTCTGGGCAGTGTGAATGGGGAAAAGAACTGTGGGTAGGGGGAGCTTAAGGTTTTAGTAATGGCCACTCTTTTCCACAGGTTTTGTTCACCCTGGAAGATATTTCACTGTGTAAGGTAAGCAGGAAAGCAAAGGAGGGTCTTTTATTCAACTGTGGGCTCTATCCAAGACCACGTGCTGGTCCCCTCCTCCCCCACTGATGGCACAATGTCAGCCTTCAGGGATCAAATACTACATTTGCTTTGCCAGCTAATCTGAGGATTCGTGGAGCTGCATAAAGCTTTCATTGAGGTCTCTGAGGCAGATTACCAAGGCATAAGAGATTGATTGCATCAATGGTCTGTTCACCATCTGATCAACCCCCTGCTGGTAGCAGTATCACACAGAACCCAGCCTCCTTTCTGTAAGTCTCCCACTCATGGCAAGTTGCTTGAGTGCTTTCCAACCCACTTACCAGAAGCATCAACCACAGCCTCTGAGGGTTGCAAGTTGCTCATCTCTGTGGGGGTACAAAACAGTTCCTGACTGCAAGCCTCCATATATGCTGAGTGCTCTGGCTCTGGGTCTCTTTCCCCTCTGCAAACTCAACCACAACTTCCTCCTCCTGTCTCGGTCCACTGCTGGATGCCTGCTGAGCCTCTGAGGTATCCACGCGGGTCTTTTGAGTATAGGTGAGGTCATCTCCAAGTATATCATCCAGCTCTCTGTGGGTCTTGGGCACAGCACCAAAGCTGTGGCTTGTTTCCCATGCCTTGTGGTAAGTATGGCATAGGTCCTTCACTTTGACCCTACATTCAGTGCATCCTAGTCATGGCCCCTTTCAGTCATGTACCTAGGGATGTGATCATAGTTACCTTTATGGCTGGAGTGCAGCTGGGACTGGACTGCTTCCTCTCCCCAAATACTGATGAGGTCTAGTACTGCAATGTGGCTGTAAGCAGAGGATCTCCTGATGCGTGGAGCAGGCATGGTCAGTTGGAGAGATGTGCTGAGAACACACCATGCATTACCAAGCAAATGGGAAAGGGACTTCCAAATTGTAAAAAGAATGCAAGAGTCTGAGAGTTAGTCACATGAGCCGGCAGTAGAGTTTAAATAGATGACCAGAGAGGCAAGAGAAAGGTGCTGGAGGCTAATCAGGACACAGTACCATGCTACAGTGTTAACACTGGCATGCAGGTGCACTATCTTGCAGAGAAGGTTTACCTAGAATACACTAACTGTGGAGCTAGTACACACTAGGGCCGTGTCCAGACTCAGGGGTTTTTTCGGGAAAAGTAGTCTTTTCCCGAAAAAACTTCCCCTGCGTCCAGACTCAAGCCGCGTTCTTTTGAAATTATTTCGAAAGAACGCGGCTTTTCTTTCGATGGCAGTAAACCTCGTTTCACGAGGAAGAACGCCTTCTTTCAAAAGTTCCTCTTTCGAAAGAAGGCATTCTTCAATGTAAATAGGGCTTCCTCGAAAGAGAGCATCCAGACTCGCTGGGTACTCTCTTTCGAAAAAGCGGATTGCTCTTTCGAAAGATCCGCCTGCAGTCTAGACGCGATCTTTCGAAAGAGGCTCTTTCGAAAGATGCTTTCGAAAGAGCCTCTTTCGAAAGAAGCCTGCAGTCTAGACATAGCCTAAGTTCCTTGCCAGTGTGGGCACCACGAAAGTTACATTGCTGGGAGCTGATTTACTGTGCAGTAATATGCCAGCGTAGACTTGGCTTAGCATTGTTTCTTGGTTTCTTAGATGCATCAGTGCATCTAAGGATGCTTTCAACACAACTAGTGACTTGGGAAGAGAGGGAGATTTCCTATGTATTCACAGCAATGTATTATTATACAGCTTGAAAAATCAGCAACGTTCCTTTACAGACCAGCAGGTGATTTGACAAAATGCCTGGATTTTTGGGGCCTATATATTAGGGGGCACAAGAGACCACACCGATGGTTTGTCTTTTAATCCTAACGATTAATTACCTGAGAAATTTATCTAAAAGTGCTTATTTTCATTTTGGCAGATTACAAGCAGAAATAAAAAGTTATTTTAAATTTCTAGTGGAAAAAAATCAATAATTATATACAGTAGTATTTCTATAAGCCTCGTATACTGTGCCATGAAAAAAAAAAACCTTCATGATATTTCAAAAGAACTTGTTTTTTTACAGTTTAAAACAAAAATCTTTACCTTGACTTATGCTGTATCAGACTATGTATACAAGTTCTGACATTTTCATGAGGCTCATGCTGATTTCATGGGAAGCAACAACAATTCATTCTAGCTAATATAATCTATTTTGGTAACAGACATTTGGGTCAATCTGTTCTAATAAAAAATCTTAATAAATACTTTCTTTCCTCCCATCTATTTGATTTGAAAAGATGAATTAGATGTGAATAAATGGGCAAGTTAGAAGAATTATTTTTATATTTCCCAGAGATTTTATTATTTACTACAAGATTTTGTGTTGATTTTTAAGTGAAACCTAATTTTTAATGTAACTCATAATTTTTAGGGTATCATTTCACAAGTAAATTTTCTAAATAGATAGGTACAGGGAATACCTTGCTAAACAAGCCTGTATTTCTGTAGACAGAAGGCTAAGCATGCAGTCCAATGTACATATGAAAACAAAGGTTATTGCGATCTCATTGCATGTATCTTCCTTTGAAAATTTGTCTTTCATTTTATTTACAGAGCTGTTTATTAAATATAGTCAGTTGTATCTCTCTTTTATAATATTTGCAGAATTTAAATGAATCAATATTGTGTTCTTAAACTATTGTATCATAGTCTTATACAGCAAGAGATAATGTGAATTACATATCATTAAAATTACAGATTTGATAATCTGTATTTCATAAGCTATTACTTCTAAATTTGGTAATATGTATACAATGCTAGCATTAATTCTTCAATAAGCAAAAATATATTGCATTTTAAAATATTTAGGAACTACTGTGCAGTTGTTAAATTTAACAACTTAAATAGATTTACTTAAACCATTAAAAGCCTATTAGGTTTGCAACATATTTCATTTCACCCAGAGCAATCTGCAAGCCGAAGGGTCAGTTTCACAAGCAGTGTCAAAGCAGTTTTTGTCTCATCCGGCACTTAGCAAAGGCTAATTAAATTCCTGCATGAAAGATTCATCAATGTGAATATTCATTTCAAAGTTGCTAGAGACATGCTAACACACCAAAATGATCACCTCAGAATTGCCATGAAGAAATTATGCTGGTTTGACAACAAGGAGATAATATTGGCTAACCTACTGTATATTTCTCTCTATCCTTATATCTTTTATATGAGTAATGTGTTTTCCCGCAGGCCTAGTAGATGCAATGGGTTGCTATACTATACTTTCATTTCTGGAGGCAAAATTTTCAATTCTGGTTGAGTTCACAAGTAAAAGCAAATTTGTTGATCTCATCCTGTAGCCAATATACAATTTGGTACCAAATAGCATAACTGACAACCTCTGCCTGAGATAACCCCCCAACCAAAGGACTGAAATATGTTTTCAAAGCTGTTTAAGGAAACCTTCTCAACTCACAGCTATGAGCCTTTCATTTTCTGGAGCAACATGACATGACAAAAATGCTGAAGTTGCAGCTGCATGTTTGTGTAAAATAATTACACCCAGACTTGTGCATAATTTAAGTCTTATTCTGATGATTTAAGTAGTGCTTAGGTCTTGGGTTAGCCTGCTACAGAGGAATGAATTTCAACCAGATGAGTTTTTCCCCCATACTTAAGGCTTGTCTACATACCAAGATAGCACACAGCAAGCTAGGATGTAAATCGAACTCACAGTGGCTATGTCTAGACTGCAGGCTTCTTCCGGAAGAAGCTTTTCCGGAAGAGATCTTCCAAAGAAAAACAAAAAACTTCTTCTGAAAGAGAGCATCTACTCAGCAAATGTGCATCAAAAAAGCAATCTGCTTTTTCAAAAGATAATGTCCACACTGAATGGACGCTCTCTCACATATAAGCTGTGATTGGACAGAATGGCCACCAGGGCACCTGTGCTTTTTCCTTTTTCCTTTTCTTGCAAAAGAACTCCCTCTCCCCCATAGACATAACCTATATAAAGCATATAGATATTTATAGATATTTAAATTAGTTGATTTTTAAAATTAGTAAAATTTGAAGCAGGTTCTCAGTTGCTGGTGAGACGCATGCAAAAGATAGATAGATACAAGGTATTTCTTAAGACTCCTAGTGTGCTTCCAGAATGACAAAATGAGGAGGGAAATATAGGTTGGAAGGGAGAAGATGAAACAGAGTGTTATAATGAGCAGCTTAGTGGCTCCTCCCTTAGAATAAATAAAAGGTTATATATTTCTTAGTATTTTGTATTTGGCTATCTAAGACCTTAGTACAAATCCATGAAGAAATCAGAGTGTCTCACACGGTTTTATGAAATAATGATCCACTGTGGAGTGACTAACCAACCATCCAAAGAACAAATGTTAATTTCATAAAAGACTTGGGGCGGGGGACTGGAAGGGAAATGAAAGCAAAGTGTCAAGTGAGCTTCTGAATCACTGGAGACAAAAGTGCTTCACCACTGCTTCTCAATGCTGTATTTTCTATGCTACTATATTTGTCAGTTCTGGTGTCTTTGCAGTATTTTATAATATGCAATGAAAAGTACAGAAAAAAGTGAAAATGTTGCAGCTTTTAGTTGTTTTTTTCCCCCCCATTTCTGTCTACAGAATGCAGAAATGGGGGAAAAAACAGTCCATGTCAGTATGCAGTCCATGTCAGTATCTTTGCTGGTTACCTAGGAAACTATTGTAGGATGGAATTTGATTGGCTGTGTTCTCAGATTGATTATTAAAGTCATGGGCAGTTTCGAGTGGCAGA
This sequence comes from Pelodiscus sinensis, assembly GCF_052426305.1. Lineage (NCBI taxonomy): Eukaryota > Metazoa > Chordata > Testudines > Trionychidae > Pelodiscus > Pelodiscus sinensis. The sequence continues at coordinate 29,048,282 of NC_143067.1, read as the reverse complement.
CATTTCATAGGTTGCACAAAGTAAGTAGAACTAAATGATTTACAATTTAAGATTCTTTTATTTAAAAATTAACTGTATGGAACACTAGATATGTCAAATCTTTGAAAAGTTGGATCAGAAATGAATAATAGTTTGTGATTTTTGTCTTCTCTGTATTGTAGTTCTTGTTTCGTCTAGACATTTTACATATTTTATCTTGAATTGTCTTCAGCTTATTTTCTGATTTTATTTAAAGTTGTCTGGTCAAGGGCAGGCAGGATACACAGCGCTCACCACTGCTTGAGAGGATTAAAATCACAGGAGATAGGAAGGAGTTAAAAACACAAGGAAAGAAGCTATTCTGCAAATGGAACTGTTTATTATTTAAAAAAATCATTATTTGCACTGTTTGGACATGGGTTAGGGTCCTCTATCTCCTACATTCTTTTCTGTTAATTTTGCCCAATCTTTAATTCTCTGCCTTGCTCAGTGGATCTAGTCAAATGACTGCATGTGAGGCCACAAGATTGAGACAAGGACCTGGTCCCACTGTTTCCACTTCCATACCTGCATTCTCTAACCTGGCTACTAGAACTCCTTCCACCTTTCCCTTCATACTGCTCGGGCTCCAACCAGCCTGTAAAATGGCCTCCTAGTATCATGAAGGCAATATTCAAAAGGTAAGAAAATCTGTGGCTCTGAGTGGAAGGACAGCATGAGGAGAAGGGGGAGGAGAAATGAATGGCAGAAAGAGAACATGAACAAGACAGAACTGGGAGAATGTTAGAAAGAGACAAGAAGGAGAAATGAGGAACAACGACAATGAGAGGAGGAAGAAGATGAGACAACAAAAGAAGGACTGAGAATCATCAGAAAGAACTAGAAGCAATCTTGTCTACTGAAAAGACTGCTGAAGCATGGAAGGCATATGTTTCTTTTCTTTCTTTGACATTTCTGTAGCACTTGCCATAGTCAGGAACATGCCTGCCTACAGGTTGCTACTTTTCTCTCTCCTTTTGTCTTTGGAGGTGAATGACATATGAACCCTTAGCTATATGCCACCAGTCCTGGATCTCAGTGTTTTGTACTGTTATTTAGCTCTAATTTACCCCTAAATGACTTCTAAGAACCCAGTAAGCAGCAGAAGTGTTGGTGATGTTGCTAGACAATATTGGGCTCTCGTAATTTAGCAAATTCTCTGGTACAGCTCCAATCCAGTCCTTAGGGAACTGGGCAAGAAAGGTTTGATCTGTATTATGAATCTTATAGGTTTATTCTGTCATCCATCATCATAGTTTCTGTGTACCTTTCACATGAAAACAATATCAGTAGAAAAGCTCAGGACTTCTTAGAATTTTGGCTTTTTGGGGGGTCAAAACTTTGCTTTGAATAGGGATTTTGTTATATTTTTGTTTAAGAATAGATTAATTTTCTGTTTGGAAGTGGGAAAAAGTTAGAAGGTGTTTAGGGACAGGAGTGGGTGTCAGTGTCAGTGGTTGTAAGTCGAAAGGGCTGTCAGTATTGTGTTATTCTTATAACGGAAAGACTTTTTCAAAGAGGAAGGGTTTTCAGCATCTCTTAAATAGAGTTACAGTCTGGATTTGCCTGATTTCCTTAAAAAGGCCCTGATATGTTAGGGGCATTAGGTATTATTGTATTATAAATAATGATAGATCAACTTTAATAATTCTATAGAAGCTCATGCTACTCTTGTGTAAGTGCAGCAAGTTCAATGTCCTGGTAAGATGAGATTCAGATGCTAGAGCACATTTGTGTTTAAAAAATAATCACAATCTTTTATGCAATGATACTAGAATATATATATTCTATATATATGGGTTGTAGATCAATGATGATGTGTTGGAGAGGTTTTTACTGGCCATCACCTACAGTCTTCAGTTAAAACCTCTCCAACGCATTATCAGTGATCTACAACCAGTCCTGGACAATGACCCTTCACTTTCACAGGCTTTGGGAGGGAGACCATTCCTTGCCCACAGACAACCCGCCAACTTGAAGCAAATTCTCACCAGCAACTATACACTGCACCACAGTAACTCTAACTCAGGAACCAATTCATGCAACAAGCCTCGGTGCCAACTCTGCCCTCATATCTACACCAGTGACACCATCACTGGACCTAACCAGATCAGATCCTGACCTAAACAAGGCACTTAAGCATGCAATTAACTTGCAGATAGTTCCAATGAATTCAGTGGGACTGATGCTTCATTTTATCCATGTGAGTAGTGCAGCCGTCACTAGTGGGACTACACAGATATATGAAGGAAAGAACATGCTTAGGTATTTGTGGGATTAGTCCTCGAATGTAAAGGGAAGTTTTTGTCTATTTAAAGTTATACATGTAGGAACAATAAATGTAGGCCACATTTACAAAATAGGTGATCCTACAACAAAGAAAGAAATTTAGGGGGTTATCATGGATAATCAATTGGGCATGCCCCCTCCCCTTCTTTCATCCATACTCCTTTCTCCTAGGCTCCCACCACTCAAGATCACTGACCATCACAGAATTTGAACATGTAAAAAATAATTGCCCTGGCGCAGACCACTGCTTACCTGTGGAAAAGCTATGAAAGGCTTCTCTGGTCCAGGTGGAGAGGGATCCATTCCTCCTGGTCATTTATTGTTCTGCCCAGTCCCACTTAGCAGGCCAACACAGGGTACCTGCTGCCACAAATGAGCCAGCCCTCCCTACAGCACACACAGAGCATAAGGCTGGCTGTCATCTTTGACTAGCCCTTTGAAAAGTGATGGGGGAGGCTAGGTGGAGCCCTGCTCTCACTACCCCACCTGTCTCTTCTGGCAAATAGCTCCAGCAATTGCTTAAAAGTAATGCTTAAAAATAAGTACACTCTTAATTATTATTGTTTGTTATTTGTATAGGCCTAGGGCTTAGGAATCCTGGGAATGAATAATGTTACCCTGATGCTAAACACTGTACAAAAACAGAACCCAAAGATGTTCTCTGTGCCAAAGAGCATACAATCCAAATATACGAAAAGAGACAACAAGTGGATACAGACAGAGATCTTAAATGCTTACTGGACTGGGGCTGTAAAAACAAATTTACTTCATCATCCCAGAAGGGTGCCTACTTTAAGTTGCTATTCCAAAGTGCTAACAAAGCAGAGTATAGAAAATCATAATCGTTTTTGGATGGTGGGAGAAAGGAAAACCTGGAATCTTCTCGAGACTGTAATTAGGTTAAATACATTAAAGAGAAAACAAAATCTTATTTGAGGTGTTTCAAAGCTACCTTGCCTTCCCATGCATGCTGTATGTACTACAAGGGAAAAAAATATAATAGTTTGTGTATACAGTAAGCTCATTTTTGTTGAACTAAGGATTTTATCTTTCAGTGTTAAATATCTAAACCATCAAATTTAAATGTAATATTTAGAGTGTATGTTCACATTTTCACTGTAATGTATTTTGTGTGTAAAATGACATTATAACAGACAGACAGCATGTATTAATGGAAATTCTAGGGACAATTAATTTTAGGGGTCATTAAGCAGAGAATGAGAGAAAGCATGCCCCTTTAGCTTTTTAAGCCAGCTTATGCTGCAGTTCATTAAATTGCTAGCCTTGAATTATTATATCCATCCCCATCAGTGTATTTGTTTTTAAGTGTTCATTTTTAATGTGTGCATTCTCATGTACTGATTCAATGTTGAAACTTCCAGGGCTGACTTCTCTAAAACAACCCCACTAATTTCCTGCAATTTGGATAGTTTAGACTGCCTCAGGCTATTTCTAATACCTACATGGCATTTATGCATCAATTCTTATATTGTTTAGGCATTTTTAAAAAGCTTTAATTTTTATATATTGATTTCTTTGGTTCCAACAGAGCTGCTACTATTAAAACCTTAAGTTTCCACAAATTGTGTAGCATGTGTCATGAACAAAAGGTACAGAGAGAAACACAGAATGAGAAAATGAAAGCATTTAATATATATTCCCAAAGTACATCTATTAATCATACCTAATATAAATCACCACAAAATGGCCTCAAGATGGTCTCTACATTTGCCTGTCCAAAAACATTTGCACAGAAAAGTGGAATAATGTATGTGTATCATTGGCACAAAGTTTTGGCTAAGCAGAAATTAGCCTCTGATTTTCAGTGTGCACCCACTTACAGTATTTTGTATCTCAAAATATTTCTAGATAACATTCATTTTGTGTGATACCAGATTTAAAATCAGTGTTATAAATTCACTATATTCAAGGTTGGAAAGTTTGGCAAAGAAAAGAATCATAGAATCATAGAACAGTAGAACTGGAAGGGACTTCGAGAGGTCATCAAGTCCATTCCCCTGCCTTCACGGCAGGACCAAGCATCATCTAAATCAACCCCAATAGATATCTATCCAGCCTGCTCCAGTGATGGAGATTTCACAACCTCACTAGGTAATGTATTCCAGTGTTTAACCACCCTGACAGAAAGTTTTTTCTAATGTCCAACCTAAACCTCCCTTGCTGCAATTTAAGCCCATTGCTTCTTGTTCTGTCATCAGAGGCCAATGAAAGCAATTCTTCTTTCTCCTGCTTGTAACACCCTTTTAGATCATTAAAAACTGCAATCATATCCCCTCTCAGTCTTCTCTCTTCTAACCTAAACAAGCCCAATTCTTTCAGTCTTCCCTCAGAGATTATGTTTTCTAGACCTTTAATAATTTTTGTTGCTCTTCTCTTGACCTTCTCCAATTTCCCCACATTTTTCTTGAAATATTGTGCCCAGAACTGAACACAATAGTCCAACTGAGGCCGAATGAGTGCAGAGTAGAGTGGAATGTTTCATTTAGTCAGAAAATAACTCTAGTGCTATGCTTAAAGCATATTTCTTCAGTTACAAATGGAAGTTAGAGATATTGTTAAAGAGGGACCAAGTCTAAATTTTATCTTTGACTTTAAAGGGAGCAGGATTGAGCTCAAAGATGAACTACTAGTTCTTTAGCCCTGATCTGCACTAGGGAGTTATTTCAAAATAACACCCCTTATTTTGAAATAATAAGCAGATCATCCACACTACCAAGTTTGTTATTTTGAAATAATGGGCTAGTTATTTCAAAATCTGCATTCCTGCTTTCCTTGGGGAATAATGCTTATTTCAAAATTGTTATTTCAAAATAACATTAGTGTGGGCACTCCATGGCTGCTATTTTGAAATAATTGGCCTCCAAAGTCCTCTCAAAGTTGCACTTGTGGTCGCTCTGGCCACACCTGCCATCTCCACTACTCCTCTTCTCCTGCGGAGCTTAACACTCCAGACTTAAGGAGAAGGGCTTGTGGCATGTGACCAGCTTGGCAAATCCTGAGCCATACAATAGGAGCTGATGGAGCCATGGCAGACCACAGTGCTCACTTAGACCGTCCCATGGCTGCCAGCATTCCTGCAGCACACTCAGCTGCCACTGGCCAGGGATACAGGAGAGATCTGGTCTGGACTTGTGTAGAGATCCTGGACCTCCAGGGATACAGGAGAGATCGAGGTCTGGGGGGGGGGGAGGAGACCAACCTCCAGGATCTCTGAACCAGAAGGAGGAATGCCAACATGTAAGGTCAAATGGCTGCTAGCTTGGTGAAGAAAGGACACATGCGGATCCTCGGCTAGCTCCGGATGAAGATTAAAGAGCTCCATGAGGCCTACAACAAGACCAGGGAGCAGAGCGGTAGCTCCACATGCATGCCACTACTACAAATATCTCAATGCCATCACCTTCCCCCCGTCATCAAATCTGTCTAGGACACGCCCGATGTCAGCCTCCACGAGGGTGGGCTTGCGGTCAAGAATGAGAAGGAAGAAGAGGAGACCAGCCAGGCGACTATGCCTGCAGGCCCAGGACCTGTTCCTCACCCTGGAGCCAGTCCCCCCCCTCACAGAATGTCTCCCAGGTCTGAGACAATCCTGTGGAAGGCACTTCAAGTGAGTTCTATAACTTGCCCTATGTACATATGAGGGCAGGCAACGGGCTGTGAGGGGCTGTGCACTCTTCACTCAGCTTACCAGGCCTGGGGGCTGCATGACAGCCTGTGCACATGGTTGCCTGGAGCACTCAGTTCCATGAAGTTGTCACACAGGAACTCTTCAATCTTTCTTTACAAGGTTCCTGGAGAGGCCTGCCTTAATCATGGTGGGACACCTTCCCCAATAGGCCACCACTAAGTCATAGATCCACACAGCTGTGCCGCACATGGCACAGGGACATGCCTGCACTCAATCAACATCCACTCCCAGTCAAGCGTGGTGATGTGGAGGAGACTGATCTTGTGCATGGGAACCTGCTGGGGGAGGAAGAGGAGAGGAACACCCAACACTCCCTTCCCCCATCCTCCAGTGGACAGGGATAGAAGTTCTCTCTCTGCAGGTCAGTGCCACTGCTAGACCTGGCATGTGCAAGACATGGAAGGAAGCTGAACCACCCCATTCCCAAACCTGCTTGTCCCTGGGCCGTGGGTGTACAGAAGGTCCCATGGGATGTCTGTGCCTCTGCAGGAAAGTCCCTGCCATAGGCAACATATGGCCTTCCTTGAAGCACATCACCATCATCTGAACTGAGACCTTCAATGTCATCTTAAAGATTAGGGCAGGAGTAGGCTTCATGAACAGTGTCTCCTGGGGTGACTGCCCTTGTAACTTGTTCTGCTGGAGCAGTATGTGGACAGTCAGGACAAACTGTGCCATGAGGTGCAGCACAAGACCCATGAGCCTGGCACTGCTTTGCAGCAGCTGCAGCTCCATGGTGTCATTGCTGTGGCATTGGCAAGGGCAACCAGCGAACACTGCATCTGTTTGGTGTCCCACAATGGGGAAGGCAGTGGAGGAATCACGTCTGAGACACGGCCATAGAGAGGAGTCCCTGAAAACATGTCACAGCATGCCTGACCAAGTCACCACAGGAAATGTCTGCTCTCCTGGTGCCCTCTCTGGAGTGCTTCCTTGGGCTCTAAGTCCCAGGCAGGCTTCAGTCAGTGTGTATGCGCTATTTCAAAGTAATTCTGACTAATTTTGATGCTCGTTTGTAGTGAGGACGTGCTATTTCAGTTTTGTTATTTCAGGAGTTATTTCAATTTTAGTTATTTCAAAATAATTTCTTAGTGTAGACATGCCCTTAATATGCAATGGTTTATATGGAGCCTCATCAAATCATGAAAACAAGTGCAGGTGTATGGATGTATGCAGTTCATTGTGGGATAGAGGCCTCAGATTTAAATGTCTATGTGGTTACATTTTTCACAGGAAACAAGACACTTCTCACACTGTTGCTCAAACAATGTTGAAAGAGATATATGTCCAATAATATTATTACTAGATCAATAGTGCATAAATCATCCATAGCAATTAAATGCTACTGGGGTTTTGTGGTAATAGTAATTGTATGTTGTAATACTAATTATATAATTTAAGAGCCTTGTTATAATAATTTTTATTATTTAAATTAAAATAAATCAAAAGTATAATGTCCTAGAGACAGTACCAATTAACTGATCTGTTTCCTGTGTCTAAATATGGCTATATTGAAGTATCCCTCAATTTATTTATTTCGTTGTGTAAAGGCAGCAAAACAATGTAAGTATGAACTTCTCCAGGGTCAGAGCTTACAGATGGGACTACTGTTATGGGAGCTCCTATTTCAGAGCCAAAAATTTTAACTGTTACTGTGACGGGGTGAAGCTACCCCACCACTTACAAACGCCGCGAGCCGCGGCTGATAATGACAGAATTGGAGCCTCGGCCGCAGCCACTCTGGGCCCCGGAGCTAAAGCGCGGACACGTCAGCAAGACGCGCCGGAGGGGAGCGCAGACGTCAGAGGCGCGACCGAGCGGAGCAGGGAGGGGCACCCGGAAGTGAGGGCGTCCGGCGGCACCGATGGGCGGGCAGATAAAAAGGACCCTGGGGCGGACGAAGGGGAAACTGTGGGGGAAGGCGCCACAAGAGGTGAGGAGGGGGCCAGGAAGGCCCGAGAGGTCGGCTGATAATGGCACGGCAGGGTGAACAAGACCCAGGGTGGGCCGTGGAACCCGGGAACGGGCGTGTTTTGGGGTACACCCCCGCCTGTTACCGTCAGGAGGTTTCCTCCAGGCATTAGGGCCCTGGGTCGGGGTCCGGAGAGAGGGTGGGCCCGGACCCCTCACCCCTCCAGCACGGGCTATAATCGGGGGACGGGGACTCGCCTCCCAGGAGAGGCGAGGGGCGCAATGTGCACCGTGTGACACGTGGTGGAGAATGTGGGCAGCGATCGGGGTCCTGTACGAAGGGCTGGTGGCAAAGCGGTAGCAGGATTTGTTGTTGAAGGGACGAGAGCGATGGAGGCGGAAAACGTGTGGGCGGCTGAGGAGAAGGGGGGCACGCACCCCACCCAACAAAAGCCAGGAGAGGGGAGGCGGAAACCCGCGGCAGCCCTGGAAGTGGACTCGGGGGACTTCCTGGTCCTACAGCGGGAAGACCCGACACTCCAACACGCTTGGGAGAACGCGCAGACCTCCATGACAGAAGGTGGAGGAACCAGCGAGGAACACAGGCAAGGTCCGTATTTCGAGATCCAGGGGGATCGGCTATACCGCATCCCGGGGAACGCAGGGGCGGGGGAAGAGGACGCTCAGCTGATCGTGCCGCGAGCCTACCGATGGTGTATAATGGAACTGGCACATGATAACCCTTGGGCGGGACACTTAGGGATGGAGAAGACCCAGCAACGGGTGCTTCAACATTTTTTTTGGCCCGGGCTTTATCAGGACATTAAGAACTTTTGTGCCTCCTGCCCCCAGTGCCAGCAAACGGCAGGGGCCAGGGTGCCACGGGCAGAGTTGATCCCCCTGCTGCTAGTGTCAGAGCCCTTCGAACGCGTGGGGATGGACCTTGTGGGGCCCCTTGAACGCACGCGGAGGGGACACCAGTACATATTGGTGGTAGTAGACTACGCCACGCGCTACCCTGAAGCCATTCCCTTGCGAAAGACTAATGCGGCCACGATTGCAGACAAATTGATGAAGATGTTCGCACGGGTCGAAATCCCCAAAGAAATGCCCCAAAGAAATCCTGACCGACCAGGGTCCCAATCTGGTATCCCGATTGATGACCGAGTTGTGTGGATGGTTACAGGTAAAGAAGATCTGCACGGCGGCATACCACCCACAGACGGATGGGCTCGTCGAACGGTTTAATCAAACACTGAAGGCAATGATGAGGAGACTGGCCCAAGATGACCCATGAGACTGGGATAAGCTGCTACCACCCCTGCTCTTCGTGATACGCGAGGTACCCCAAGCCTCGGTGTGTTACTCCCCGTTCGAGCTGCTGTATGGGCGGCGGCCCCGCGGGATCTTAGACCTTGTAAGAGAGGGGTGGGAAGAGCAAACATCATCGGCGTTAGGGGCCGTCCAATATATAGTTAAGTTACAAAATAGGATGCGGATCGTGGGGCGGTGGGCCCAGGAAAATTTGCAGCGGGCACAGGAGACGCAAGCCCATTACTACAACAAAGGGGCGCGGACACGAACCTTTAACCCCGGGGATCCGGTGTTAGTATTATTACCCGTGGGGGACTCCAAGTTGTTAGCCAAGTGGCAGGGCCCCTACCGGGTGCTGAGGAGGATCGGGGAAGTGGATTATGAAGTGCAGGTAGGGGGAGAGCGATGCAGGAGCCAGGTTTACCACGTAAATTTATTAAAACGCTGGGTAACCTGGGAAATGCCCCCGGTAGAGTCCCTTAGTGCCGATATTGAGTTTGGGCCGTGGGGGGAGGAAGAAGTGACGTGGACAGCCAGCCCCGTGGAGGCAGAGTTGAGCCATACCCAACAGGAGCAACTACGGGAGGTTTTACGACACGCGGCGGACAACCTAACTAGTAAGCCCAGCAGAACGACCCTGACGTGCCATGAAATCAACACAGACCCCGGCCAGAAGGTAAGAGATCCGGTACGCCCCATCCCACGGAAATTATGGGCCACCGTACAGAAAGAACTACAGGATATGATCCGGTGGGGGGTAGTAGAAAAGTCAAGAAGCAGCTGGCGGAGCCCAATCGTATTAGTCCCGAAAAAGGATGGGACCATGCATTTTTGTATTGATTTCCGCAAGATAAACGCAGTGTCCAAGTTCGATGCCTACCCCATGCCGAGGGTCGAAGAGCTCCTGGAGCGATTGGGACAGGCCAAATATTTGTCAACCATCGACCTCTCAAAGGGATATTGGCAGATCCCGTTGTTGCCCGCGTCAAAGGAGAAGACGGCGTTTGCCACCCCATTCGGCCTGTTCCAGTTTGTCACCATGCCGTTCGGATTGCATGGCGCGGCAGCCACCTTCCAGCGGCTGATAGACCAGGTCTTGGAGGCTCACCGAGACTACGCAACTGCCTATATTGATGACATTGTCATTTTCAGCAGTTCATGGGAAGACCATCTTCGGCAGCTGGAAGCCGTGCTGCAGACGCTCCGGCAGGCAGGCCTCACAGCGAACCCAAGAAAATGCCAGTTCGGGAAAAGGGAGGTATCGTATTTGGGATACACCGTGGGTAATGGGCGGTTAAAACCCCTACTAGATAAAGTACAGGCGATCTGGGACTATCCCCGCCCACAGACAAAACGACAGGTCCGCCAGTTTTAGGGCCTGGCGGGATACTACCGGCGCTTTATAGCGCATTTCGCCTCGCTAGCCACGCCCTTGATGGACCTTACAAAAAAAAATCACCCTCAAAGGGTGGTGTGGACACCACAAGGGACACAGGCGTTTGAGACGTTACGTAAATGTTTAATGTCAGGGCCGGTGTTGCGACCACCCGACTTTGAAAGACCATTTGTGCTGCATACAGATGCATCGGAGGTGGGTCTTGGGGCAGTGTTGGCACAAGAAGAGGACGGGGTGGAAAGCCCAGTGGTGTATCTGAGTAGAAAATTATTCCCCCGCGAAAAACATTACGCCACAATAGAAAAGGAGGCGCTGGCTATTAAGTGGGCAATAGACTCTTTACGATATTTTCTCATAGGTAGCCACTTTACATTGGTGACGGATCATGCACCGCTGAAATGGATGCAGACTATGAAAGAGATGAATGCTCGGATACTCCGCTGGTATTTAAGCTTACAGCCATACCATTTCGAGAGAAAGCACAGACCAGGTAAAGAGCACCTGAACGCTGATTGCCTCTCTCGACTGCCGGGTGATGAGCAGGAGGAGATGGCAGGTATAGAAGGGCAAGGGCAAGAGGACACAAAGGAAGGGGGGATGCAAAACCTCTGCCAAACAAGTCTGGGCGAGAGGCAAAGGGGGGAGGTGTGTGACGGAGTGAAGCAACCCCACCACTTACAAACGCCGCGAGCCACGTCTGATAATGACAGAATTGGAGCCGCGGCCGCAGCCACTCTGGGCCCCGGAGCTAAAGCGCGGACACGTCAGCAAGACGCGCCGGAGGGGAACGCAGACATCAGAGGCGTGCCCGAGTGGAGCAGGGAGGGGCACCCGGAAGTGAGGGCGTCCGGCGGCGCCAACGGGCGGGCAGATAAAAAGGACCCTGGGGCGAACGAAGGGAAAGCCGTGGGGGAAGGCGCCACAAGAGGTGAGGAGGGGGCCAGGAAGGCCCGAGAGGTCGGCTGATAACGGCGCGGCAGGGTGAACAAGACCCAGGGCAGGCCGTGGAACGCGGGAACGGGCGTGTTTTGGGGTACACCCCCGCCTGTTACCGTCAGGAGGTTTCCTCCTGGTGTTAGGGCCCTGGGTCGGGGTCTGGAGAAAGGGTGGGCCCGGACCCCTCACCCCTCCAGCGCGGGCTATAATCGGGGGAGGGGGACTCGCCTCCCAGGAGAGGCGAGGGGCGCAATGTGCACCGTGTGATAGTTACCCTTTAGCAGAATATGTGATGGCTTAGCTTTTGATTTACTTTGCAAAAGGTTTATACTGAGCCTTCTAAATACAAAAAGCTTCTTAACATAGAACCCATCTTTTATACATTGTATGTGATGGATTTTCATGGATTCTATTGACCATATACTGAGTGGTATGTACCTGGTGAATGTTCACTGGTGCCATGATTGTTATCTAATGAATACAGACTGATTTTTCTGCCTCGTTCTCTGAAAAACAGAATAATTTGCGTAAGAGCAAATCAGAAGCTGCATCTTGTGAAAATATTTATATCACACTTAACATAATCATAAAATGTGATTGTGTACATTTCTGTAAGCCTATTTCATAAATAATGCACTCCACTTATATACACTCTACATTTATTTGGAATGTCCCATCCTGAAGTCCTTAACAGAACTCAGTTTCAGTCAAGGTGTTTTACTTTGGTAGATTCCAGAACATACTGTGGTTGTTATATTTGTATGTGCATGTCATGTATACATCCACCCAATGTTTAATAATCAGATCAATTGATCTTTTCTTCTTTTTGGTTGCTGCATGCTGAACTGAATCAGTTAATACATGATCATGCTATAGTAGGATGTTTCTGAGAGCACCCAGTAATTAGAAGATCCTTGGCAATATGAGCTCTGTTTGAAAGACTATCCAGCCCATTTGGAGTCAGTACACAAATGACCAACATGAATGAATCACCTTCTCAGACTGCAGAAATTCACAGTTGAATGATGGGGATGGATCATTCGATGATTGTTTGTTCTGTTCATTTCCTCTGCAGGATGAAGTGTTTTTTACCCACAAAAGCTATGACTTAATACATGTATTAGTCTTTATGTTGCCACAGGACTCCTCATTGTTTTTACAGATACCGACTAATATGGCTACCCCAAAGAGACTCTTCAGGGCCTGACATTGACAATTGTCCAGGGCTAAATGCACCACTGGTCTGATCCAGTATGTCTGTTCTTATGTTCTTACCTGTAAACTGCAACTCTGTATTCCTGCTCCTCTATATGGACTATTTGGCTGTGTCTACACTGGGCCACTTATTCCGGAAAATCAGCCACTTTTCCGGAATAAGCTGCGAGCTGTCTACACTGGCCCTTGAATTTCCGGAAAAGCAACGATGCTCTACTGTACAAAATCAGCCGCTATTCCGGAAAAACTATTCTGTTCCTGCTTGGGCATAAGTCCTTATTCCGGAACACTGTTCCGGAAAAGGGCCAGTGTAGACAACCCAGTAGTCTTTTCCAGAAAAAAGCCCCAATCGCAAAAATGGCGATCGGGGCTCATTTCCGGAAAAGCGCGTCTACATTGGCCACAGACGCTTTTCCGGAAAAAGGGCTTTTCCGGAAAAGCAGCCTGCCAATGTAGACGCTCCTTTTCCGGAAAAACTGAAAACGGAATAGTATTCCGTTTTAAGCATTTCCAGAAATTCATGCCAGTGTAGACACAGCCCCCATGTATTTATGAGTAGGATGCTGCCAGGCAAGATGGATAGGGTCATATAATTGAGAACGCGGAGGTTTATTCTCCTGGTATCTCCACTCATGATGCTGCTGGGCCCGCACTGCAGCCATCGCTCCCACTTGGGCTAAGATTTCTGCCTTCAACAGAAGGTAGTCTGCTGCTATTTCAGCAGGCAGGTCATGGTATGCCTACTGGGTCTCTCCACACAGAAATGGGCCAAATATATAGGCTCACTGGTCTGTAGGCTAGTCCTCAAGTTCCGCAACCCTCTCAAAGGTAAGCAGCTAGGCTTCCAGAGGGCATGCTCTTGGGCTGCCTGATTCATCATCAGCTGTTTGGTCTCCTGCCAGAGCCTCACTGCCTCCTGTTGGCTACGTCTGGGGCTACAGCTGCATTCACCTGGGGCTACATCTAAATTGCTGATTTTTTCAGGAAAAGATATGCAAATAGTACTGTGCAATTTGCATACCTTTTTCCAATTGTTTTTTCGGAAGAGGCTTTTCTGATATTTGGCCCGTCTACACCATGCCAAATTTTGGAAAAAAACTCCTCTTTTGGAAGAGCCCTTATTCCTCATAAAATGAGGAATACAAGGCTTCTGAAAGAGCACGTCTGCTCTTCCAAAAAAAATGTCGGAAGAGCAGATGCTTTCCCTGGATGCGGAATAGTTTCTCCGGGATACCAGAGGCATCACAGAAAAACTCCACAGTCTAGACATAGCCTGGGCTCGGGTAGCCTCCCACTGTGCTATCTTCAAATACTTTGAAGACCCCAAGGTGCAGAGAATCCTCCAGCTGTGATCTGTACTCCATGCTACAGAGGAAGGCAAAAAACCTCCAGGGCCTCTGCCAATCTACCCGGGAGGAAAATTCCTTCCTGACCCCAAATATGGCGATCAGCTAAACCCTGAGCATGTGGGCAAGACTCACCAGCCAGACACCCAGGAAGTTCTCTATAGTAACTCCTATCATCCCTCCATTGACCTATTTCCCACTGATAATGAATGGTCATTTAGTTACCAAGATCATGTTATCTCATCAAACCATCCCCTTCATAAACCCATCTAGTTTAATCTTGAAACCAGATAGATCTTTTGCCCCCACTACTTCCCTTGGAAGGCCGTTCCAGAACCTCACTCCTCTAATGGTTAGAAACCTTCGTCTAATCTCAAGTCTAAACTTCCTACTAGCCAGCTTATATCTATTTGTTCTTGTGTCCACATTGGTATTAAACTTAAATAATTCCTCCCCCTCCCTGGTATTTATCCCTCTAATATATTTAAAGAGTGCAATCATGTCACCCCTCAGCCTTCTTTTGGTTAAGGTAAACAAGCCAAGCTCCTTGAGTCTCCTTAAGTCTTCTTGTCTCTCTCTGACCTGATCCTGTCATTGTCTCTACTCTGTTCCCTCCTGAACCCCTCTCTTCTCCGGGAAGGGTGTGTGTGGAGGGGGGTGCTTCCATTCTGGGCGAGGCCCACTCTTCTTCTCTCCACTTGCTTTTTTTTGCAGGCAGCTTCCTCCTCCACCCATGCACCTTAGCTGGTTGAAAGAGCTGCTGGGTGTGTGGTAGTGGGTGGAGGACCTCTGCTGCCCTTCCTCTGGGTGAAGGAAGTGAGGAGAATACCCTTTTCCCTTTTCTTGGTGGACTACCTGCCCCCCTTCTTCACTGTAGCAGACCTGGACTTCTCCTTCCCTACTGCTGCTGCTTCCTCTGGGGCAGAGGAAGGGGTCTGCCTTATGCCACTCTTGGGCTACATCTACATTGGCATGATTTTGCACAAATACTCTTTAACACAAGAGAGCGTCTATATTGATTCGGGACTCATCATATTGGTCTATATTGGTGGGACGCTTTTGCATAAAAGCAGAAGCCCGGAACCATTTTGAAGAGGGCAAAAGGGCACCAGTCCTTTCTGGGGGTGGGGGCTGGAGCTCCTCTGAGACACGTGCTTAAAGGGATCTCCCCGGACAGCTGTTTCTCTCCTGCTGCGAGCTATAGGACCTCTTGCAGGGACTGACAGCCATAGCAGTTCTATTTGTGGTTGCCCTCTGCCTTATTGGACACCACTGCCTTGTTCCTTAGTGTCTTTGGGTGATTTTTTGATCTCAGCTCGTTTGTTGTGCCATGGAGCCAGGGGTGGCCTTGTGCCTGCTCTGGCTCCTTCCGGCCATTTTGGAGTGCCATGCTGCTGTTCCATGCCGCTGCACTCCTCCTCCAGGACCTCGAGGTGCAGGTTGCTCTGGACTCCCTCACCAGGGAGGCCATGGTGTCCCTGTGCCATCCCAACCCCACCATGGAGAGGTCCTTGTGGAGACTGGACACCAGCACCGACTGGTGGGACTGCCTGGTCCTGAGTAAATGGGACAACCAACAATGGCTCCGGAGCTTTCGCATGCGAAAGCAGATGTTCCTGGAGCTATGTGCCTGGCTCACCCCTGCGCTCCAGAGAAGCACGACGCAGCTGTGGGCACCCATCCTAGTGGACAAGAGGGTCTCCAGCGCACTCTGGAAGTTGGCTACTCCGGACAGCTACCAATCGGTGGCAAACCAGTTAAGGGTGGGCAGATCAACCGTCAGTACCGTCGTCATGCAGGTAAGTCCCAGGGCCAGTGTGTGTGTGTGGGGGGGAGGAAGGGTGCTGCACTCCATGCCCAGGAGCAGGCAAAACTCCAGGCTGAGTCACCCAGGGGTTTGGGCCGTCCCTCCCTTGCACAGGCCTGCTTGGAGGAGGAAGGGGTAGCCAGCGCAGTGAGGAGGCCCTGGTGTGTGTGTGTGTGCACTTTCTTCCCCAGCAGGAATTTACTGTCGGGGACGTGCCAATGCCCACATGTGTTGTGGGGGATGTGGCCTACCCCCTGCTGCCATGGCTAATGCGGCCCTACACAGGGCAGATGGACCACAACCAGGCACGGTTCAACGGCCGCCTCAACCGGGCCCGCAACCAAGTGGAGTGCGCCTTCAGGTGGCTGAAAGCCCGGTTCCACTGTTTGCTCACCCATCTGGAGATGGGTGAGCGGAATGTCCCCGAGGTAGTGGCCACATGCTGCATGCTCCACAATCTCATGGAGCGGAAGGGGGAGGCCTTCGTCCCACCATAGATGGCAGGTGAGGGCCAGGCCTTGGAACAGCCCCGCACAGCTGCCATCCGCCAGGTGCACCACAATGGGGTGCGCATCCGGGAGGCCCTGACGGAGATGTTCTCCCAGGCCCCATAGTAGGGTCACCTCTGTCTCCCTTTACATCTCCATCCCATCCCCAAGCCTTCCCTCTTCTCTCCTCCTTGTACCTCCCAATAAACAACCAACACAGTTTTTTTTGGAAAACAAAGTTTGAACTTTTTATTTACAATGGGGAGGGGACTCTGAACTGGGAGGGGGGAGGGGAGCTAGTGCTGAGAAGGGTGGCCCCTGCGACCTCCTCTGCGGGGTCTGACCAGCACATGTGGGTCTGGCCGCATTGGGACAGGCACCACAGGAAGGTGGGCAGAAGGGGCAGCAGGAGGGGCAGCAGGATCAGGGGGGATGGCGGGAGCAGGAAGCAGGGGCCCAGGCATTTGGAAGGGAGAGATGGTGGGTGGATGGGGCATTGCCATGCTGGAGTGCACGGCATGCCCAATGTAAGCGGTGAGGGCAGTGGTGGCATCTGCCACTCACTCACATTGGGCCTGGAAGTGGTCCCGGGACTGCTGGCGCCACTCAAGATCCACATCCACACGCCGGGTGATGGCCACCTCAATGCGCTCAACGGCCTGCACATGCCGCCGAAACAGTTGGTCTTGCTGCCGGACCCACCGGCTTTGGGCTTGGGTGGTTGGGGGAACTGCCGCTGCCACAGGGCTGGAGGGTCCCCCGCTCCTGCTCGGTCCTGCTGCAGGGAACAGAGAAAAGGATGGGTCAATCAGGCTGCCCGGCCACCGTCCCGACATCCCATGCCCTCCACCCCTGAGGCCAGGTGATACCACGGTACTGTGGCTTGGGCCCACTCCCCCCCCCCCGTGTTGTATGTTTGCATAAAGCACTGCCCCCCAAGAAGGGTGCTCCTCCATGTATTGTAACCACCGGTCTGTATCCTGGCCCCTTGGGGGGTGGGAGGACACGTGTGTTATGTTAACCTGTGTAACTCCCTGCCAGGGGAGGCTGTGAGGCTTTGGGCTAATCAATGGTGTTTGACAGGGAGCAAGATGAATCCCCACACAGTGCCTGGGAGCACATATGGCAGAGGTGGTCTGGGCTCTCAGATCCCCATCCCGTGGGATGTCTCCTGGATGGAACCAGGGGTGACTGGGGAATGTCCCATCCTTGGAGCAAAACTCAGGTGGCCCTAGGGTCGGCCCGACCACTTTCCCCCTCCCACTCCCGCTAGCCCTCACACACGGTAGCCCAGGAGCCAGCCAAGGCACGTAGCCCAGGGACATGTGTGGCCGCAGTGGGGACTTCCCTCGGGAGGGCAGCCAAGCCACCGGGAGCAGGCGAGGGGCTCAGTGGGGGCCACGCTCACAGGGCTGTGACGCTGTGGTTTTTCCCAGGAGCAGCTAGCTGCGCCTCACAGCCAGGCATGGGACAGTGTTGCCGTTCTGCGTGCTGCACCTTTGTGGAGCTGTGGGCTCTGGCCAGATCCCCTGGGGCCTTGGCTGGTTCCAGCCAGCATCCACCCTTCCCCCTGGTCCGGATGTGAGTGAGCAGCTTGGTCCCAGGCATGCCCTGGAGCTGCCTGCCACGGCCACGTGCCGCTAGGTCACCAGGCTGCACGTGCTGCTTACTGCCTAATGCTACACAGCATGCAGCTCACGCTGCCTAAGTGACGCTCCTTCCCCCACCCCCGGGCAGGTGCTCCCCCTGCCCTTGTGAGTGCAAAGTGCAACACTCACCAGTGGATCCTTCCCTGGCCTCCAAGGATGCACGAGAGACGTTGGGGCTGCCGAAGAGGACCTCCACCTGGAGGGTCATGCTGCTGCCCTGGTCCTTCTCCTCGTCCGACCCGCTGGCTGGCTCGTCTTCCTCTCCCACCTCTCTGGGCTTGGTGACGGAGGGGCGCCTGCTCATGTCCACGGGCATGGACGGTCCTTGGGGTGCTGCCTGGCCCAGGATGCAGTGGAGCCGCTCGTAGCGGGGGCAGGTGTTGGCTCCTGTCCCCTGGCCCTCGCCGGAGCGGCCATCCTGGTCTGGTGGTCTGGTGGCTGTTTGGGAAGGGAGCAGAGCCGCATGGCAGAGCTCGATGGCAGAAAGGCTTCTGCTTCGTGGCCTCTGCAGGCTGCGTTTGCCTTTAAGTGGGCTTGGATTACCAGGAAGCCCGGGAGCTGCCTGCAGGTAAGGAGCGTCCAAGCAGCCACTAAGGCTTTTTTCCTTTTAGACTGCTTTGGCACAAAATGTCTTGGCTGCCTGTCTACACTGGCCTCTTGCACAAGAACAGTTGCGCAAGAGGACTTATTCCTGAGCGGGAGCATCATAGTTCTTGCGCAAGAAGCCCTGACTTCTTACATTAGAACATCAGTGTTCTTGTGCAAGAACTCCCCGCCAGTGTAGACAGGCAGGAAGTTTTTGCGCAAAAGCGGCCACTTTGGCGCAAGATCGTGCCAATGTAGACACAGCCTTAGAGTTTTTCTTTCCGCCCCACAGCTTGCTGTATGGTGATGGTGGAGCAGGGGGAGTTTGTAAGGTACACTATCTCCATCTGGGTCCCTGGAGTGGTGACTGGTGTAGTTTCTGTGGGGATCTGGGAATGAGGTGTGGTTAACCCTCCCTCCCGCCCCCCCGGTCCCTCACAGTGCATTGCTGCTGCTGCTGTCATTGCCGGTCCCTCCCCAGCCTCAGTTGCTGCAGGGGCCTTTTTCCGTTCTTGGCCCCACTGCTTGCTCCTCCTCCCCCCCCTTTTGTTTTGCTGGGTCCTGCAGCAGGTGCTGTGGGCACCTGCCCTCCTCCCCCATCAGCAGTGTCTAGCTGAATTCCTCCTACTTCCAGCAGCAGGCCCTTTCTCACTGCCTGGTAGAGGGTGGGGAGCCTCAGTGAGCCAGTCTCTACTCAACCTTAGTTTTATGGCCCACTGGGGACATCAGCTGAAAAATACTCCATGGTGCTGTGAGCATGGGTATGTACTTGGTGTGGTTCACCCCTGTTCCCGACACTTGCCCCTTCTGTGGAGTGAGAGACCCTGGGACATGTCTATCTTGAGTGTGCCAGGTTACAGCTCCTCTTTCAGCTCCTCCAGAGCCTCTTGTTGAGGTTCTGGCTGCACTTAGCCCCTCACCTATTAATTTATGCACACCCCATCCGTGGCCCCACAAAGTCGTGAGATCTCCTTGTCAACCTCCTCCTTTCTATAGCCAAAATGGCAATTTACTAGACCAGGGAAAAGAGGTAGGCTGAAGGAGGGGCCTGTGACTGAGAGGCTTATTTCTGCTTCTACATGGCTACGTCTAGACTGGCATGATTTTCCGCAAATGCTTTTAATGGAAAAGTTTTCCGTTAAAAGCATTTGTGGAAAAGAGAATCTAGATTGGCACGGATGCTTTTCTGCAAAAGCATTTTGCAGAAAAGCGTCTGTGCCAATCTAGATGCGCTTTTCCAAAAAAAGCCCCGATTGCCATTTTCGCGATCGGGGCTTTTTTGTACAAAACAAATCTGAGCTGTCTACACTGGCCCTTTTGCCCGAACGGGAGCAGCACACTATTTCCGCAAGAAGCACTGATTTCAGACAGTAGGAAGTCTGTGTTCTTGTGGAAATTCAAGTGGCTGGTATAGACAGCTGGCAAGTTTTTCCACAAAAGCAGTTGATTTTGCAGAAAAACTTGCCAGTCTAGATACAACCTATCTGTTCACACATCTGGGCAGAGTTCCACTGAGCAGTGTCCAGTGGATGCTCTCTAGAGGTATTCGAGGAGCAATGAGCGATGTCCAGGGTTCTCTGCTCAGTGTCTCCATCCAGCTCCCTTGTTTTAGCCCTTTCACCTGCAACTCCCTGTTTTTCTCTTTATTTGTCCCCTGTAATCACTTGGTGTTCTGGGCTCTGTGGACCCTCCCCGTAAGCTGAGAGTAGGTCCTTTAGATATGGGCAGGCTTATACCTGCTCACCTCCCGGACTCCAATAAGACTACTTTTTTATAGCCTTCTCATCTGGCCCTGCCACATTATGTACAGCTTTAAAGATGTATCAGTTCCACTAATACAGTAAAATAATATTTCTTTTCTTATTAGTTGTTTCTTTATCATTTTCCATTTTCCGTCCTGTGAAGGACAGGGCTGGGTCTGGGCACAGCTGAGGGTATCTGCTCAGGGTGAATTGCTCAAAACTCAGGGCTCCTTACAGCCCTAGACTGGAGACCTTCCCAAATAGGCCACAAACAAGTCACACCGAGTGCTTCAGCTGCCAATCTGGCCAGCCAGAAACCTCATGAGCAAAACCCCTAGGAAACCCCAGCTCTTCCTATGCCCCAATTAGCCCTGGGGCTGAGGTGCTGCACACAGGTGAGGGGTTTTAGAACCCAATCTCACTACCCCAGATGGGTTCTTCTGGTCTCAAGAAACTAGCCACAGGTCCCAATTAATTTACACTCTGGATCTCACCCACAAGACCACGCTGAGCCAATCCTTTAGAATTTAAATCTAAAGGTTTATTAATAAAAGAAAGAAAAGCACGAGAGCAAAGTTGTTAAGAAGAATACATTACATGCATCGAATCACCCAGTTCTCGATAAAGGCTCTTAGCAGAGATGTTATAAACTGCTATCTTAAAAATCTCTGGTGTACATCCTATGTCAGGATGGGTCCACGGTTCTTCCCGGTTCGTTGTTCCTTGCAGGGCTACATCTGGGATCAGGACCTGAACTCAAGACAAGATGGAGGGTGCCACATGACACTTATATTCCGCTCCTGGCATCTTCCAAACAGTAGCAGGTCACATGGTCAGTGGCCTATCCTTGTGTCCCAAGCCAGCAATCATTATTCTGGCTGGTCTGCAGACATCCAGATTAATTCCCCAGGTGTGTCTTTGGCATTTAGAGAGGTATTGTCCCTGGAGACTCGCTCATCAGCATAGCCATTGAACAAATGTTCCTGGCACATTGCTCTGCTTCAGACAGAGAATTTTCCAGCATCAACAGAGAGTACATATTTATAACTCCACATACAGATATTACAGAAGTACATGAATAGTATATTCAGAATGGATCTGTCTAGACTACAGGCTTACGTCGACATAAGTTTTGTTGACAGAATCTATCGACAAAACTTATGTCGACATAGAGCGTCTAGACTACATCCAGTTCTGTTGACAAAGCAAGCCACTTTGTCGACATAACAGTGTGGACGCAAAGGACAGTGTAGATGCAATAATGCCTTCTATCGACAGAACTCTGTCGATAAAAGGCGTTATTCCTCGTAAAATGAGGTTTACATACGTCGACAAAACTGCTGAGTTTTGTTGACGTTATGTCGACATAACTCAAAGGCAGTATGGACGCAGGTATTGTTTTGTCGACAAAAGTCCACTTTTGTTGACAAAACCCTGTAGTCTAGACACACCCAATCAGTAGAACACAAGCTTTCATGTGACACCTCACATGGCCCCCTTTGTATAGATTTTGGGGCTCCTCCCCATGAGTGCAGCAATGACCTTTAAAATCCAATAACGTGACACCCCCAATGCAAAATTGATGCAGGAAGTGATGCTACTAACATCACTGAGGGCATCATAGGCCTCCCCATGTTTTAGCTCTGTGTTATTACACATTTTAATCCAATATTAGAAACCACAGTACAGAACTGGACAAGTGTATGAAAACCAAATTTGCCTAAAATAGGCTTAATCACTGCAAGGTCTGTCATAAAGACAACAACGTCCTTGCCAGGTTTTATAAACACAAGGAAAAATCTGGTAAGAACTATAGCCAACTGGATGTGCTTTGGCAGCAAGATCCCCATGTGTGTCAGGTGATCTTGCCCAGAGGTAAGGAAAATAATAAATTTAGCTATGCCAGCTCTGGCAACTCTCTGAATTCCAACTAACATTTTGTTAATGTAGGTATTCTCATCCTCCATAGTGTAGGCATCTTGGCCCTTAGCCATGAAAACAAACTGGTGGTGTGCCTCAGTTTTCCTTTCCACACAGCACCTTGTGGCTGGAACCTTCTTTTCCTGTAAGAAGTTTGAAGATCAGTTACAGGCATTAACCATGATATATCAATATCACAAGGTCCTTTAACATATAGTCTGTTATTTGATACGGTTCTTGACAGATTATATGGTTTTTCCAAAACAGTATGCACATTGTACATTTTTACAATTTCTGACAACAGCAGCACATTGGTTACAAAAGTTAACATGAGTAATAGGAACAAATCCATATCCAGTGTACATTGGCAGTACTTTCTCTCATGCCACATCTTTGGCTCCACACTATTGTAGTTTTGACCCTTCAGGTGTAAACTGCAATTTTCCTTTGGCAAAGCAAGTTCTGCCCACCCACCCCCCTTGTCCTTTGGGCTCAAAACCTGCCTTAGCAGAGACAAAGGGCTGGCTGGGTGTGTCTTCCTTGATCACAATGGCCATGGAATTCTCCCCCTCCCCTCAGTCAGTGTGGTAACAACAATAAGCTGTAGACTCAGAAGTCTCTCATCCTTCCACCTCTAACCTGTTTCCCCATGGAACCTAATATCAAATTCCCTGATCGATTACAAGTTTCCATAGTGTACAGAGAGGGGAGCTTAACTGCCATCTCCTGCATTCTAGAGAGAGTAACCACACAGTTGTTCTGCTCTGCATACTTAGCTACATAGTCCTTCCTATGAATCTGAGGCACCCACTGTCCACTCTCATCATCAGCCAGGGAACAATCCTGTCCCAAACACCCTGACTTCCCAGCAAGCTGGTCACATTTATGGGTGTGTCTTGACTACAGGTTTTTTGTTTTTTTTTTAAGTGGCCTTTTTTTTAAAAAAACTGTATCTGCGTCTAGACTACTACCTCATTCTGTCAACAGTAAATCGAAAGAATGCAGCTGTTTTGTTGACGGTGGTGAACCTCATTCTATGAGGAATAATGCCTTTTTTTGAAAGTCATCTTTCAAAAAAAGGTGCTATTGCATGAAAACAGGGCTTTTTCAAAATAGAGCGTCTAGTGAGCCACTTTCTCAAAAAATCTTTTTGTTGTCTAGACGTTCTTTTATGAAAGAGGCTTTTTCTAAAGATACTCTTGAAAAAGCCTCTTTCGAAAGAAGCTTGCAGTCTAGATTTAGCCATACAGTCACTTGGTTACCAGACTGCTCCAATTCCCTGGATGTTCCTGCCTCATTTGTAACAATCCTCAGCCCCTCTGAGATCTCTCCAAAACCATCCACATTGGATCTCTCTAAATCCAAGCCAGTGGAGTCATTGTTAACAGAACAATTCTGTCTGTCAGGCACTGAAACAAGTGCCTCACACAACAAACTGTTGCCTTTTACAGGCAGAGCTTTCTCTTGAATGCCTTCTCCAAGCCAGGCACTGTCACCTCTCTCAGTCCCTGCCAACTGCTTGCTAAAATCACTGCAAGGACTCTCTTCCCCATGAGATTCCTTAAGCAACAGTTCATCTCCCCCTGGCTCTTCAGGTGGACTCCTAGACAATCCCCTTTCAGGCAAACAAACAGACTCATAAGATACATGTTTGGAGACATTTTCCTTCCCTATGCAACTCTCTGGACTGGCACCCAGAAGGCTACCTGTCTCAGCACCACACTAGAATGAACCATTCTCTCTTCCTCAGGTAACATACAGGCTTCTGAACAGTCTGATCTCTGGGATTCTGTCAAGACACCGAATGGATCTACCCAAGTCACAGCATCCTTCTCCCCAGCAGACCCAAACCTAGGGCCACTCCCTTTCTGGGCTTTAGCTGTATCCAGTCCCAGCTCTGGGACAACAACCCTGCTCTCAGCCATCACAGGCTGAGGGGCAACTTCCTCAGACACAGAAAGAAACTCTTCCCCACACACAGACAGACAATCAGAGACAGTTTCTCCTTTGTCCCAGCACCCCTAGCTATTCTCAGGCAACATGGCTAGTGACTGAGGGTATGTCTAGACTGCATCCCTCTGTCGGCAGAGGGATGCAGATTAGGCAGGTCAACATTGCAAATGAGACAGGGATTTAAATATCCCATGCCTAATTTGCATGAAAATGGCCACCATTTTTTGCCGACTCAGCACTTTGTCAGCAAAAAGCGGCAGTCTAGAGGGGGATCTGTCGAGAAAGAAAGCCTTTTTCAACAGATCCCTTATGCCTCCTGCAAGGAGGTTTACAGGATCTGTCAAAAAAGGCTTTCTTTCTTGACAGATCCCCCCTAGACTGCCGCTTTTTGCCGACAAAGTGCTGAGTCAGCAAAACACGGTGGCCATTTTTATGCAAATTAGGTGCAGTATATTTAAATCCCTGTCTCATTTGCAATGTTGACCTGCCTAATCTGTATCCCTCTGTCTGCAGAGGGTTGCAGTCTAGACATACCCTGAGACAGCTTCTTTCATTGACACACTGCTCTCCTCAGCAGCCAAATTTCCAGTTTGCACACACTGTGCTTCTTCACACAAATCACTTTCAACTTGTGCAGGTTCAGACTCACAAGCACCACCAGCTAATGATCCATCACCCTCCAGAACTTTATCTTGTTCCACAGTGAGAAATCTACCCTGGCCATCCCCTGCAGTCTGCTCTAGAGAAGCATTGTTAGAGAAATGGTCAGAGGTAAACAGGATGAGGTTTAATAAAGAGAAATGCAAAGTGCTCCACTTAGGAAGGAACAATCAGTTCCATACATACAAGATGGGAAGCGACTGTTTAGGAAGGAGCATGGCGGAAAGGGATCTAGGGGTCCTTGTGGACCACAAGTTGAATATGAGTCAACAGTGTGATGCTGTTGCAAAAAAAGCAAATATGATTCTAAGTTGTATCAACAGGTGTGTTGTAAGCAAAACTCGTGAAGTCATTCTGCCGCTCTACTCTGCACTAGTTAGGCCTCAACTGGAGTACTGTGTCCAGTTCTGGGCGCCACATTTCAAGAAAGATGTGGAGAAATTGGAAAGGGTACAGAGAAGAGTGACAAGAATGATTAAAGGTCTAGAGAACATGACCTATGAAGCCAGGCTTCATGAACTGGGCTTGTTTAGTTTGGAAAAAAGAAGATTAAGGGGGGACATGATAGTGGTTTTCAAATATCTAAGAGGGTGTCACAAGGAGGAAGGAGAAAATTTGTTCCTCTTGGTTTCTGAGGACAGGACAAGGAGTAATGGGCTTAAAGTGCAGCAGGGGAGGTTTAGATTGGACATTAGGAAAAAATTCCTAACTGTCAGGGTGGTCAAATATTGGAATAAATTGCCAAGGGAGCTGGTGGAATCTCCCTCTCTGGAGATATTTAAGAACAGGTTAGATAGACATCTGTCAGGGATGGTGTAGACGGAGCTTGGTCCTGCCTTGAGGGTGGGGGGCTGGACTCGATGACCTCTTGAGGTCCCTTCCAGTCCTATGATTCTATGATTGTCCTAACCCCTGGGGTTCCCATGCCCTGCTTCTGCTTTCATCCTCACCTCTGCAACATCAGACAGGCATCCAGAACCCTCACTCACAGGCACACTGCCCTCCTGCATAGACACAGAGCCATCTGCCTCAGGCAAACATCTAGAGAAACTTTCCCCTTGGTTACAGTGGGACTGACTAGCCCCAGAAAACTGCCCAGAATCACATTCACCCTCTTCACAAACCCCATACATGCTTTAGGGCTGGGTTACAACATCAGCTGGGTTAAACACATCTGCCATGTCATAATCACACCACATACCCACACGATTATATATTGAACTCCCAGGAGGATACAGTCTCTTCAGTTCTTCTATTTTCTTAAGCTGAAGTTCAAATCTGGCAGTTTTCTCCTTGGCTAGTCTAATTCTTTTGTCCGACTCTGTCATCCTCTTTGCATGTTCTTGATTTAGCTTCTGCCTTCTCTGCTCAGCTAGCAGACAAAATTCCTCCAGTTCTCGTTTATATTTAAGTTGCATTCTCTTCACGGGATCCTGCACTCTCATTTCTTTTGCAGCATTTCTGGCCACTAACAAAGATCTCAGCTCTGGCTTAGCAGCTTCCTCACTAAAGGCAATGCCTCTTTCCAAGCACAAGGCTTCCAGAGCCACTCTGTTCAGACTTTCATAGTGTTGCTGACTCATTGCAGCAGCTCTTTAACCAACCAAACTCTCAACAAATGCTAGAAGTCTAAAAAATAAGATGGGTGAACTAGAGTGCCTCATGTTAAAGGAGGATACTGATATAATAGGCATCACAGAAACCTGGTGGAGTGGGGACACCATCACTCCAGGGTACAAAATATATCGGAAGGACAGAACTGGTCGTGTGGGTGGGGGAGAGGCACTACATATGAAAGAAAATTTAGAATCAAATGAAGCAAAAATCTTAAATGAATCAACAAGTTCCATAGAATCACTATGGATAGTAATTCCCTACTCTAATAAGAATATAACAGTAGGGATCTATTATCTGCTAACTGACCAGGACAGTAATAGCGACTATGAAATGCTAAGGGAGTTTAGAGAGGCTATCAAAATAAAGAACTTAATAATAGTAGGGTATTTCAACTCATCCCATATTGACTGGGTACATGTCACCTCAGGATGAGATGCAGAGACAAAATTTCTTGATACCTTAAATGACTGCTTCTTAGAGCAGCTGGTACAGGAACCCACAAAGGGAGAGGCAATTCTTGATTTAGTCCTGAGTGGTGCGCAGGATCTGGTTCAAGAGGTAACTATAACAGGACCACTTGGAAATAGTGACATAATATAATAACATTTAACATTCCTGTGGTGGGAAGAACACCTCCACAGCCCAACCCTGTGGCATTTAGTTTAAAAAAGGGGATCTATGCAAAAATGAGGAGGTTAGTTAACCAGAAATTAAAAGGTGACTAAAGTGACTAAAGTAAAATCCTTGCAAGCTACATGAACACCTTTCAAAGACACCATAATAGAGGCCTAACTTAAATGTATACCCCAAATTCAAAAAACATCGAAGAACTAAAAAAGATGCACCATGGCTTAACCGCCATGTAAAAGAAGCAGTGAGAGATAAAAAGGCATCTTTTCAAAAGTGGAAGTCAAATCCTAGTGAAGTAAATAGTAAGGAGCATAAACACTGCCAAATTAAGTGTAAAAATTTAATAAGAAAATCTAAAAATGAGTTTGAAGAACAGCTAGCCAAAAACTCCAAAGGTAATAAAATGTTTTTTAAGTACATCGGAAGCAGGAAGCCTGCTAAGCAGCCAGTGGGTCCCTGGATGATCGAGATACAAAAGGAGCACTTAAAGACAATAAAGACATTGCGAAGAAACTAAATTAATTCTTTACTTCATTCTTCATGGCTGAGGATGTTAGGGAAATTCCCAAACCTGACCTGTCCTTTGTAGGTGACAAATCTGAGGACTTGTCTCACATTGAAGTGTCATTAGAGGAGGTTTTGGAATTAATTGATAAACTTAACAGTAACAAGTCACCGGGACCAAACGGCATTCACCCAAAGAACTCAAATGTGAAATTGAGGAACTATTAACTATAGTTTGTAACCTATCATTTAAATCATCTTCTGTACCCAATGACTGGAAGATAGCTAATGTAACACCAATGTTTAAAAAGGGCTCTAGAGGCGATCCTGGCAATTACAAATGGGTAAGTATAACGTCAGTAATGGGCAAATTTAGTTAAAACAATAGTAAAGAATAAAGACACATAGAAGAACATAATTTGTTGGGCAAAAGTCAAGATGGTTTCTGTAAAGGGAAATCATGTCTTACTAATCTATTAGAGCTCTTTGAAGGGGTCAACAAACATGTGGACATGGGGGATCCAGTAGATATAGTATACTTAGATTTCCAGAAAGCCTTTGATAAGTCCCTCACCAAAGGCTCTTATGTAAATTAAATTGTCACGGGATAAGAGGGAAGATCCTTTCATGGACTGAGAACTGGTTAAAAGACAGAAAACAAAGGGTAGGAATAAATGGTAAATTTTCCAAATGGAGAGGGGTAACTAGTGGTATTCCCCACGGGCAGTCCTAGGACCAATTCTATTCAACATATTCACAAATGATCTGGAAAAACGGGTAAACAGTGAGGTGGCAAAGTTTGCAGATGATACTAAACTGCTCAAGGTAGTTAAGAAGTTAAGGCCAAAGCAGACTGTGAAGAACTTCAAAAAGATCTCACCAAACTAAGTGACTGGGCAACAAAATGGCAAATAAAATGTAATGTGGATAAATGTAAAATAATGCACATTGAGAAAAATACCCCAACTATACATATAATATGATGGGGGCTAATTTAGTTACAACTAATCAGGAAAGAGATCTTGGAGTCATTGTGGACAGTTCTCTGAAGATGTCCACGCAGTGTGCAGCGGCAGTCAAAAAAGCAAACAGGATGTTAGGAATCATTGAAAAAGGGGTAGAAAACAAGGTAGAGAATATCTTATTACCCTTAAATAAATCCATGGTACGCCCACATCTTGAATACTGCGTACAGATATGGTCTCCTCATCACAAAAAAGATATACTGGCATTAGAAAAGGTTCAGAGAATGGCAACTAAAATGATTAGTGGTTTGGAACTGGTCCCATATGGGGAGAGATTAAAGAGACGGGGACTTTTCAGCTTGGAAAAGAGGAGACTAAGGGAGGATATGTTAGAGGTATATAAAATTATGAGTGGTGTGGAGAAAGTGAATAAGAAAAAGTTATTTGCTTGTTCCCATAATATAAGAACTAGGGGCCACCAAATGAAATTAATGGGCAGCAGGTTTAAAACAAATAAAAGGAAGTTCTTCTTCATACAACGCATAGTCAATCTGTGGAACTCCTTGCCTGAGGAGGCTGTGAAGGCTAGGTTTATAACAGGGTTTAAAATAGAACTAGATAAATTCATGGAGGTTAAGTCCATAAATGGCAGTATGGGTAAGGAATGGTGTTCCCAGCCTCTGTTTGTCAGAGAGAGTGGAGATGGATGGCAGGAGAGAGATCACATGATCATTACCTGTTCGATTCACTCCCTCTGGGGCACCTGTCATTGGTCACTGTCGGCAGACAGGTTACTGGGCTGGATGGACCTTTAGTCTGACCTTTATGGCCATTCTTATGTTCTAACACCCAGAAATCAAAGTTAGACAGCGTGGGGTCCTGACCCAATGCTCAATTAAACAAGATCTGTGGATCCTGCCAATTATGCCACTGTGACAGACTGGGCCGGGTCTGGGCACAGTTGAGAGCATCCACTCAGGGTGAATGGCTCAAAACTCGGGGCTCCTTACAGCCCTAGACTGGAGACCTTCCCAAATAGGCCACAAACAAGTCACACCGAGTGCTTCAGCTGCCAATCTGGCCAGCCAGAAACCTCATGAGCAAAACCCCTATGAAACCCCAGCTCTTCCTATGCCCCAATCAGCCCTGGGCCTGAAGTGCTGCACACAGGTGAGCGGTTTTAGAACCCAATCTCACCTACCCCGAACAGGTTCTTCTGGTCCCAAGAAACCAGCCACAGGTCCCAATTAATTTACACTCTGGATCTCACCCACAAGACCACACTGAGCCAATCCTTTAGAATTTAAATCTAAAGATTTATTAATAAAAGAAAGAAAAGCATGCGAGTAAGGTTGTTAAGGTGAATACATTACATGCGTCGAATCACCCAGTTCTCGATACATGCTTTTAGCAGAGATTTTATGAACTGCTATCTTAAAAGTCTCTGGTGTACATCCTATGTCAGGATGGGGCCACGGTTCTTTCCAGCTCATTGTTCCCTGCAGTGCTGCATCTAGGATTAGGATCTGAACTCATGACAAGATGGAGGGGTGCCACATGACACTTATATACCTCTCCTGGCATCTTCCAAGCTGTAGCAGGTCACATGGTCAGTGGCCATCCTTGTGTCCCAAGCCAGCAATCATTATTCTGGCTGGTTTGCAGATATTCAGATTCATTCCCGAGGTGTGTCTTTGGCATTTAGAGAGGTATTGTCCCTGGAGACTCGCTCATCAGCATAGCCATTGAACAAACGTTCCTGGCACATTGCTCTGCCTCAGACAGAAAATTTTCCAGCATCAGCACAGAGTACATATTTATAACTCCACACACAGATATTATAGGAGTACATGAATAGCATATACAGAATCAGTAGAACACAAGCTTTCATGAGACACCTCACATGGCCCCCTTTGTATAGATTTTGGGGCACCCCCCATGGGTGCAGCAATGACCTTTAAAATCCAATAACATGACACCTCCTCTATTCTCAAAAGCCCTACAATTTAACTAATTTTGCTTATCAGTAAATATCACCAATCTGTTTTTGCTCGGTATTGATGGAGCAGTGGCTCTCAAATGACTGCGTCCTTTTCGTGTGTCTGATTGTCTTTTGCATAGTACTTGCTTACACTGTTATTTTATGTCTGATTCTGTAACAGCACTTTATTACTGAAATATTATTGATTTTCTTATTTTCACAATATAATTATAAAATAAGTCAACTAGAATAGATTGTACTTATATTTTAAAACTGTGGTATCCAACCATTTCTGAAGCTATAGCAAACTAGCTACACTCAACTGGCCAAATTGCCACATGTGGCTAGTGGCTAGCATGTTGGACACCATGGTTTTGAGTATAGCATATACTATACAATGTAAACTAGCATTTATCTTGTAGTATAGCAAATATTTAGATGAGTTGATATGTACCCTGGAAGATCTGTAAGTATCCCTGTGTTGAGAATCACTGGTTTAGAGCATTGCTTATTTTATCAAATTGTGGTTAGGCTTTGGTACCTGATCCACATGCCTTGCTGAATTACAGCCTATATTTGCGACAGATATAGGTATTCAATAGATTACTCCAGAAACTCAAACTGGTAGGAACAGATGTAAAACAGTTGTCAGGATTTCTTTACTTCATTTAAATGTTTCATAAACTAAGCTACAATTTAGTAACTGTAAGATATAAAATTGTATCAGAACTTATTTGCTAAGACTCAGCAGGCTCTATTGTGATTGCTAGGTTAGATACAAGTAACTTTGACAGAGAAGCATATTTAGAAGGCATATGCTAAAGAAAGTGGGGAGTGCTGCATGCTGGGAGATCTTTCCTATTTTCTAACAGCCCTACATTGGAAGCAGTGGACATGCATCTGTGGCTCTCCTGAAAGGGTATTAAATGAATAAGAAGGTATTTTATAACAACTCCAGTGCTTACTGAGCTTCTTTTATTTATAAAATAATACTTTAGAATAATCAATGTATAGTAATTGCTGGCCTCTATTAAAGGAAAGCTAAATAACATATCTTTCTTTGAGTAAGTAGAAGTTTTACACAGTTCAGGTCCTTAACTCAAATACATTTTCCTTTTATTAATTTAAATCATTGCTCTGGGTGGAGCTGGGGATGAGGGGTTCAGTATGCAGGCTGCCCCAAGGAGAGAGGACAAGCCCAGGCCTCTCTCACCGCAGCAGGTTGGGGCCAGCTGAAAAGTGTCTGTCTATGGCTGCTCCAGCTACAGTGGGCACAATCAGGGAATGAGTGCATGTCCCCTAGCTGGGGAACAGACACATAGGCATATGAATAGACAGACTCTCTGAAATATAAAGTAGATAGCTGTCTCTCTCTCCATCCCTGCCCCTGATGGCCAAATAAGATTTTAGCTGTTCTGGTCCCCAATTCTGACTCCTTGCTATTCCCCGAGATCAGTCTACAGTATAACTTCCTTCTACAGACCCCTCCTTTTCCATGTTATGAGAAACTATCAAATTTCATACACATCCCATTATCCTGTCACAAGCAAGCCCTTACCTTGCTTTAAGTTATGATAAGAAGAAGCTGCATATCAAATTTGCTGGTCCTAGCTCTTACTGCTTATGAGTTCTTGAACAAATGGATTCCCAGATGGACAGATGCACATTTCTAAAATATATAGTGAGAAGATTAGTTTTCCTTGAGAAACAAACAAATTTCAGCCCAAAATGCAAAAGCAAAAAAATTAGAAAATGCAAAATATAATCTTCAACTATGCAGCAATATTACATTAATTTTACTGCATTATTTTGCAGTTAAAGAAACTAGAAGTATTTCATGGCATGTATCATGTGTCTTGTTGAAGCAAAAGGCATATTCCCTCTGATAATTTTGGCTATGATATTCCTCTTAGACTGACACACCTCAGTCAAAATCTGAGTCACATGCTTTATATTTCATTCAAAAGCAGTCTATATGCCATGACATTTTATACTCCCTTTACAATGTTATAAGCAATTCCCATTGACTTGTGTATTACTAAGAGTGAAATGAAATGAGAGCCACTTGTCACATAGGACAAGTATGTCATCTGCTTTAGTAGCTTATATCAGAGGCTTATGAGGAAAGTGTAAAACCCACAAAAAACACCTAATTTTGCAATCTAATCCCATTGGTATAGGAGGGGGATGTTCCAGCAGCGTATAGTCAAGGGAGATATAAACTCCTTGCCTTGATCCTGATTCCCTCTGCAATCTTAGAATCATAGCATCAGAGAAGTAAGAAGAGACCTCAGGAGGTAATCAAGTCCAACCCCAAGTTCAACCCCATGTTAAAAGTAGGACCAATCCCAACTAAATCATTCCAGCCAGGGCTTTGTCAAAGGAGGACCCTAAAAACCTCTCAGGAAGCAGATTCCACCATCTCCCTAGTAACACATTCCAGTGCTTCACCAACCTCGTAGTGAAATAATTTTTCCTAATATATAGCCTAGACCTCCCCCACTCTAACTTGAGACCATTGCTCCTCATTCTGTCATCTGTCACCACTGACAACAGCCTCTTTCCACCCTCTTTGGAACCCCTCTGTAGTGAGCACTCATTGACCCCGAGGAGGAAGAACCCCTCTTTGGCCACGGTGGGCTGAGATGGAAGCAGAGGCCTGACCTGAGAGCTCCAGCCAGGAGGGCCCTAAGGATCTGTCCGAGATTGAGGACTGGCCTGGACCACCAGGACCAGGCTCTGAGGCGGAGACCTTCTTTACTTTACCCCAGAACCCAGACTACCAGGACCCTGAGAACCAGTAGCTGACTGGGAGCCAGGTAGAGACGGAGGGAGAGTTAGGAGTGGCCCAGGGGAAGCCGACGATGGTCAGGCTAACCTAATAACCCTTCAAAGTGTGTTGGCATATTGTGGATCAGATTCCCTGCTGACCCCAGTGACTGCCAAGACAGCCACTGCTACCTCCCAGGGCCGGGATGTGGTGGAGTAGGGAGGGCCCACGTCCCCCCTTCCACCACACATACCGGGTGGCAGTCTCCCCCTTCCCACTAGTGCTTGGGGAACTGTGTTTGTTAGCCTGTCATGCCTTGAACCAGCACCCAGGCTGCACTGATTCTGGGAACTATGTTTGTCTGGCCCGCCCCGAACCAGGGCCTAGGCTGTACTGACAGTGGACTTGCGTGTGTATTACTGCCTGCCCCACCCTCAGGCCCTGTGGCCAAAAAGGGGCCACTGAACTGGTAGTCATAGGCCTGAACACAGGTCTGAGGTCCAGGACCAAGCCAGCTGGCTTACACCCCATTTCAGGTAGTTTAAGGCAAATCCCCCCTCACTCTTCTCTTTTGTAGACTAAATAAGCTCAAATCCCTCAGCCTCTTCTTGCAAGTCATGTGCTTAACCCCCTAGTAATTTCTGTTTCCCTAACACTGGACTCTCTCCAATGCATCCATATTCTTTCTGTAATGCGGAGCAAAACTGGCCACAGAACCGATCTTGGGACACTTCACTTGATACCAACTGCTAACCAGACATCAAATTAATCCCCTTTATCAATATCTTGAATTTGTTGGCAAGAATGCTGTGGGAGACAGTATCAAAAGCTTTGCTAAAGTCCAGGTATATCACATCTACCACCAACTCTCAACCTTGCCTCATCAAGTTTACGGTAGCATAGACGCAGCATTGGTGAAAATAGAGTATCTTGGCCTCTGGGAAGCATCACACACTGTTCCACTCTAACCACTATGGCCAGAACTTATCCACAGAGACAGTTACCTCATCATAGAAGACAATCAGGTGGGTCAGGCATGACTTGCCCTTGGTGAATCCATGTCATTAGTTCCTAATCACTTTTGTCTCTTCCAAGTGCTTCAAAATGGATTCTTTGAGGAGTCCCTCCAGCATACTTGTCTCTAATTCTTCATCTGTACATTGGTGATAAATCATGCTTTAACGCTACATTAATTATTATTAATTAAAGAATTGTATTATATAAAAACTCCTATCGTAAAAGAAAATTAGGAAATAACAGAGTTAAACTTGCTTGTGCAACCTTAATTAGAAGAATCAGAAGAAAAGCAAGCCACATCCTCGTATGTATGGCTGTTGTCCTCCTTGCCCTCTTGAAATGGTGTCCTTGAGTAGAGGTGCAAGTTCTGGCTGGAGCAGTTAGAGCGGGGAACTGTGGGATGCCTCCTGGAGGCCAAGAACCTCAATTTTCACCAATGCTGAGTCTATGCTACTGTAAACTTGACAAGGCAAGGTTGGGAATTGCATTACTCCTTGTGAAATCAGGGGTACCCAACATCAACTTCAGTGGCCCTTAAGGACCACAAGACAGGCCTGGTAGCATAGACACATCATTTAGAAAATTGACCTTATGTGGAATAGTAATAGAGATGTAGCCGTGTTAGTCTAGTCCAGCTGAAACAAAAAACAGGACTATGTAGCACTTTAAAGACTTAGGGTATGTATACACTACAAAGTTAATTCGAACTAACAGACGTGAGTTCGAATTAACTTTGATGGCACTACACAGGCAAACCCCTAGTTCGAACTTAATTCAAACTAGCGGAGCACTTAATTCGAACTAGGTAAACCTCATTCAACGAGGACTAACACCTAATTCGAATTAAGTAATTCGAATTAAGGGCTGTGTAGCCACTTAATTCGAACTAGTGGGAGGCTAGCCCTTCCTAGCTTGCCCTGGTGGCCACTCTGGGCACCACCAGGGAAACTCGTCTGCCCCCATCCCGGCCCCGGAGCCCTTAAAGGGGCATGGGCTGGCTACGATGCCCGTGCCAGGTGCAAGCCTGCCAGCACCCAGCCAGCAGACCATGCACCTGGCACGGCTCAAGCCAGCCACCCGCTGCCACCCAGCCCTCCCTCCGCCTCTTCCCGGGACCAGGCTGGCGGCTCCCGGGAGCCTGCCCGGGTCTGCAAGAGGCGGGCATCCGCCTGGTCTAGTGCAGACATCGTGGACCTCATCCACGACCTCCGCACTAGGCACAGGAAAGTGGCCGTCTAGGGCAGGATAGCTGCCAGCCTAGCCACCCAGGAGCGGGTTTGCATGAAAATCAAGGTAGTCCAGTGAGACCCCCAACCCTGAGCCCTGAGCTTAGAATGGCCATACTGGGTCAGACCAAAGGTCCATCTAGCCCAGTAGCCTGTCTGCCGACAGCGGCCAACCCTAGGGACCCTGGAGGGGATGGACTGAAGACAATGACCAAGCCATTTGTCTCGTGCCATCCATCTCCAGCCTTCCACAAACAGAGGCCAGGGACACCATTTCTACCCCCTTGCTAATAGCACTCCATGGACCCAACCTCCATGAATTGATCTCACTTCTCTTTAAACTCTGTTCTAGTTCTAGCCTTCACAGCCTCCTGCAGCAAGGAGTTCTACAGGTTGACTATTTGCTTTGTGAAGAAGAACTTTCTGTTGTTAGTTTGAAGCCTGCTACCCATTCATTTCATTTGGTGTCCTCTAGTCCTTCTATTATGGGAACTAATGAAGAACTTTTCTTTATGCACCCTCTCCACACCACTCATGCTTTTATAGACCTCTATCATATCCCCCCTCCATCTCCTCTTTTCTAAGCTGAAAAGTCCCAGTCTCTTTAGCCTCTCTTCATATGGGACCTGTTCCAAACCCCTTATCATTTTAGTTGCCCTCCCCTCTCTCACCCTCTCTCTTCCTCTCTCCCACCTCCTTTTCCCAGTCTCCCCGAGTTCTGTTCAATAAAGAGAGTTTCTATTTTTGAACACACGTGTCCTTTATTTTGTACATCAGGAAGGGGGGCAAGGGAGGAGTAAGTGGAAGGAGGTGAGGGAGGAATGGGGTACGAGCCTCCGATGGGGAGGACTGGGGTGGCTCTGCGGGCTGCTCGGGGTAAAAGCTCTCCTGCAGCCCCCCGATTGACCACCCTCCCCTGGATGGTAGCCTGTGGCAAGTGCAGCCAGGCTGATGGCCGAGTGCTGTGATGTGCCGAGTGTGGGCATTCAGGGCACTCCAAGCCAGGACTGCTTTGCAAGTGGGGAACTGTCTGTCTGCGGTAGGGGTTGGGTCCCTTTAAGCACAGCCCTCAGCTAGCCTGAGACAGCAGCTCCATGCTCTAAGTCCTAATCTGATGCCCTGCCGGCACTGCTTCTGGCCATCCTTAACCTCGGTTCAGGGTCCACTCAATGTGGACATGCTAGTTTGAATTAGCAAAATGCTAATTCGAACTAGTTTTTAAGTCTGGATGCGCTAATTCGAATTAGCTTAGTTCGAATTAAGTAATTCGAACTAAGTTAGTTTGAATTAGTGCTGTAGTGTAGACATACCCTAACAGCATAGTTTATTAGGTGATGAGCTTTCATGGGCCAGACCTACTTCCTCAGATCAAATTGTGGAAGAAAATTGGCATGACCATATATACCAAAGGGATACAATCAAAAAAAGTGAACACATATAAAAAGGACAAATCAAATTTCAGAACAGAGGGGGGATGAGGGGAGAAGGTTAATGTCCATGAGCTAATGATATTAGAGGTGATAATTAGGGATGCTATCTTTGTAATGGGTAAAGTAATTAGCATCTTTGTTGAGACCCCGGCGTAAAGTGCCAAATATAAGCATGAATGACAGTTCAAAGGTTTCTCTTTCAAGTCTGGTGTTAAAATGTCTTTAAAGCAGGATGCAGGTATTCACTTTGTTGAGACACTGCCCTTTCTGGTTGAAATGGCAAGAAACTGTTTTTTCTTTGTGGTGCTGTCTGATATCTGTTTTGTGTGCATTGATTCTTTGGCGAAGTGTCTGAGACGTTTGTCCAATGTACATAGCAGACGGACACTGTTAGCACATGATGGCATAAATTATATTTCTGGATGAGCAGGAATATGTGTTCTTGATCTTATAACTGAATTGGTTAGGTCTTGATTCCCTGCATCCTGCTTCACAGACA
Organism: Pelodiscus sinensis; assembly: GCF_052426305.1. NCBI lineage: Eukaryota > Metazoa > Chordata > Testudines > Trionychidae > Pelodiscus > Pelodiscus sinensis. The sequence continues at coordinate 29,010,705 of NC_143067.1, read as the reverse complement.
GCCCGCAGCAGGGGGGCTGTAGCCGGCAGCAGCCCCTGGCAGCTCCTGACAGCCCGCAGCACTGAGACCGGGTTGGGGCAGCCCCTAGCAGTGCAAGATTGGGCTGGCAACAGCCTGTGGCAGTGCAAAGCCAGGGCCAGAGTCCCGGGCAGCCTGTGGGAGCAGGGCCAGAGCATGTGGGCTGCTGTGGGGCAAGAGCTTGCGTTCTTGGAAGCCCGCGGCAGCGAGACCAGGCTTGGGTCTGGCGGCAGCTCCAGTAACACACAACAACATGGGGCCGAAGCCTGGATAGACTGCAAACAAAGGGCCAGAGCCAGCAAGCTGCCATGGGGCTGGGACCAGAACCTGAGCACTTGGCAGCCCCTGGCAGCCAGAGCAGGCTCAGAGCCAGCCCCTGGCAGCCTACGGCAGCATGGGCTGCTGAAGTCCAGCAGGCAGTCTAGCCAGGGTAGTAACAGTAGGATCAGAAGCCCAGCAGATAACCTGGCAGGGGCTGGAGATAGTCCCCCATCCCCACCTGGCAGAGTCAGTATCTGGCGGCTGTGGCATGGAACCTTCTCTAGTCTTGCAAGTTCCCTGGTTCAGGACCAGTCAAGTCCTGAGGGTGCCAGATAAGAGATATCCAATCTGTACTAAAGTAAGGCTCAGTAGTCTGCAAATTCCTTGGATCATCTTTAGATCCCTTTTAAAAAGAGGGACACAGTTGGCAATACTTCAAATATTTCCGTTTGATAGTTGATAAATTATGACTTTTGATGATAAATATTTTTGTTAGCAGCTCACTAATCATTCTTTCAAAATTCTTGGTTAAATGTCTTGTAGTTCTGGTGATTTATTGCAATTCAGCTTATCTAGTTGTTCCTTCCATTCTTTTTATACTTTTTTGAGGCCTCTATTTCTGACACTGTCTCATCTTAAATATCTGTAAACTGCATTTTTGTTGTCAACATCTCAGTATCAACTGTGATTAAAGAATGAGGTACAGAAATAATTTTTGCCTCACTGAAAATGACTCAATGCTTTATCCTCAGTGACTCTCACATGCACTGCTGGCTTTCAAATTGTGATGTACTTAAATAATTTTTTACCATCTTCCTTTAAATCTCAAATACAAAAGGACCAAGATTTAACATTTTTCCTAGCCATTATGTAGTCCTATACTACTGACATTAGTAGTTCGTAAGGGTTTCCATTTGACAAAGACAATATTAGAGCCTTAAAAATGTAGCACTTAGCCTTTGGTTTAATGGCTTCTTTTTGTTGTTGATGGGAGTTTAGCATATGGTCTGTGATACTACCTGTTTTGGGTTTAGCATATCTTCTCTGATACTCCATCAGCTTCTATGCTGACTTGTTTGGACTTTAATTTCCTCCCTTTTCGGTAACTAACTCGCTTCTTCATTGTCTTTAATGCCTTGTTTGGATTTTTAATGTTACAGTACTACCTCTTGGTATAATCTCACTTAGAATGTCAAATTTATTTATTTATGTTCATTCTTCAGTTGCTCAGTCTTATTTACACACAAGAATTAGTTCAGAAAGTTACTTAGAGCAAAGTCAAGAGTAGCCTCTTCTCCTGTATGCTCCCATCTGAGCTGTTCCAAGATGCAATTGTTTACTGTATTCAAAATTCTCTCTCCAAATTATATTGCTGTGTGACAGCTCAGCAGTTTATATTTAGTACATTACTATTCCAGCAGATTTTGCCGTTTCTGATCTCTCTCAACAGTCTAAACACCTACAGACACCTTAGTACTTATACTGGTATTTTTACCATCTGGATCATATACACTTGGGGCCAAATCCTAGGGATTTGTACTGTGGAGATAATTTGTTCATAAATCCATCCTAATTGACCCTTTACCTCTCAGCAACACAGTAACACAAACTGATAGAGTTTATACACTCCACTCCTCTATGTAAGTGTAGTAGTAGGGAAAAGGTAAGAAGTGGGTTGCACCTACACCACACCAGGTTTAAGTTTCTCCAGGCCCAGGCTCAGAGAGAAATCCGCAAAATGCACGATCAGTGGTGGGAGAAGATAGCTGAAGAGGTGCAACACTATGCTGACTTAAATAACTCAAGGGAGTTCTTCAGCTTCATCAAGTCAGTCTTTGGTCCTTCCAAGTATGGCTTTGCCTCCTTGTTGTCTGCAGAGGGAACCACATTGATTAGGGATAAGGCTGGCATTAATAACCGATGGAAAGAGTATTTCAGTCAGCTCTTGAATCGTCCATCATCAGTCCATCAGTCAGCACTGGAACAAATTCCTCAGAAGCCAACCCTTGAAGACCTGGGAGATCCTCCATTTATTGACAAAGTTAGAAAGGCCATCAGGCAGATGAGTTGCGGCAAGGCATCCAGCAAGGATGGAATTCCCGCAGAACTGTACAAGGCATTTAAAGAGGAGTCACTTAAGGTTTTTCATAATGTCTTGACCAGTATTTGGGAATAGGAAGAAATGCCATCTGGCCTCCGTGATGCTGTGATAGTTGCTCTGTAGAAGAATAAGGGTGCAAGAGCCGATTGCGGGAACTACAGAGGTATCTTGCTGCTTTCCGTTGCTGGGAAAATCTTTGCCCACATCATCCTGAACAGGCTGATTTTGACAGTTTCAGAAGTTAGTCTCCCCGTGTCACAATGTGGCTTCCGCCCTAATCTCAGTACTGTCGATATGATCTTCGTAATGAGACAGGTGCAAGAGAAATGCCTTGAGCAGAATATGAACCTCTACTCTGTCTTCATTGATCTGATGAAGGCATTCGACACGGTTAACAGAGATGCATTGTGGATGATCCTCAGGAAGTTGGGTTGCCCAATGAAGTTCATCTCACTCATCAAGCTGTTTCATGACGACATGACAGGAGAGGTACTCTCGGATGGTGTGCCATCTGAGAAATTCAACATCTCCAATGGCGTGAAACAGGGCTGCGTACTCGCCCCGGTGCTTTTTAACCTGTTATTCACTCAAGTCCTCATGCATGCTGTCAGAGACCTAGATCTTGGTATTTACATCAGACACCATTTGGATGGTTCACTGTTTGATTTGAGATGCCTTACTGCAAAGACCAAGACACTGGAGAGGCTTATCACTGAAGCGCTGCTTGCTGATGACTGCGCCCTTATGGCACACCAAGAGGACCACCTGAAGACCATCACTGACAGATTCTCTGAAGCATCTAAACTATTCGGTCTCACAATTAGCCTCGGAAAGACAGAAGTCCTCTTCCAGCCTGCACCAAACAGTGCTCCTCCACAGCCATGCATTACTATCGATGGCACACAACTGAAGGTAGTGGACAGCTTTAAGTACCTGGGAAGCACAGTATCAAGTGATAGATCCCTTGACAAAGAGATTACAGCGAGGATCCAGAAAGCCAGTCACGCACTTGGGAGATTGCATATTAAAGTTCTTCAGCACAAAGATATTCGCCTGTCAACTAAACTCAAGGTATATAATGCCATGGACCTCACTTCTCTCCTATATGGCTGGGAAACATGGACCCTGTACCGCAGGCACATCAAGCAGATGGAGCAGTTCCACATGCACTCCCTACGATCAATCATGCGAGTATGCTGGCAGGACCAAATTACTAACCAAGAAGTGCTTGATAGAACTAGTACCACAAGCATCAAAGCCAAGATCCTCCAGATCCAGCTTCGATGGTTTGGCCATGTTCTCCGCATGGACGAAAGCAGGATCCCGAGGCAGCTGTTCTATGGGGAGCTGGTACATGGTAGTTGCAAAGAGGGACACCCGAGGAAGAGGTGTAAGGACAACCTGAAGACCAACTTGCAGTGGACAGGCCTTCGACCTCAACAATTTGAACTAGCTGCTGCAGACAGGACTAATTGGCATTCCCTTATGAGAAAAGCAGTGACAAAGTTTGAGGATGACCACTGCCAACGCCTTGCAACTGCACGTTAAAGACGACATAGAGCTGTGTTCTCTCCTGTCCTGACAACCGGCGTTCCATGCCCTATTTGTAGCCGCATGTGTGCTTCGACCTTTGGTCTCCGGAGCCACATGTGTCTCCACAAATGAAATGCACAACATGTCTTCCTCGGCTCCCAAGAGACAACCAACAACAAAATATTAGCTGTATGCCAGAATCTTCCTCTGGAGTGTTTGTGCGTGCATATGTTACACACATACCCTACCTTCTCCATAAAGTTTACCTCACAGCAATAGTATTACATTAATTAATTTTATCCCATCTTGTTTCAGAAATGTAAATTATGTGCAGGGTTTCTCCAAATACGAAGCACAAGAGTTCACTCAGTTGCTATTAAACTTCACATTTTTCTATACACAAGCATGCTTTTGAAATTTTTATTTGCATTAGATTTATAATTATGGATAAATTCCCATCATAGCCATTTTTTCTTAAAGATGACAAAATAATTTTTCTTAAAGTTAGAGACTGAAATGAAGAAATTGTGAACAAATTAGAATACTTGTATTGTAAAGATAATATAGTATTAACATCTGACACTCACGAATGCCTAATAGACTTTAGCCAGTTTTCATATGGCCAGATCCATTATGATACACCTGCCTACTGGACACATGACCTACACATGGATCTTTTAAAACTGACACATCCAGAAATTAAGAAAAGTGGTTATCGGAACATAAAACACCACAATTTTTATTTAAAACTAGGAGCATCTTTATACTGTGTAAGCAGTACTAAGTTTTATATGCCAAATTAGACCATTGCTTACAGCTATGCAAACCCATTACCCTCTGTCATTTCACAGTCACAGTTGGAACTTAGCAAACTTTTTTGCTGATGATGCCCAAGTAGGAGCATATGGTTCCTCTTAGTCCCGGGGAGTCAAAACAAACAGGAGTCAAACTAGTAAAAATAAAATATTGTTGTTCTGTACCATACCTAGAAGAAGTCTTTTCCAGGCCGGATGTGGCTGTCTGCTTAATTTCATCCAACCTCTGGCAAGTCTCCATGTTTGTGAGCCTGATTCCTTTGATTCTCCCCCACTGGGCTGGAGCTGCAAGCGTTGGCTTCTTGCAACCAAGGAGACTCAGCAAGCTGTCCTTGCCTACACATGCTGTTATTGCAACTCCCACTGGCCAGGAACCACTGGCGACATGTGAGTAGGGTCTGAAGGGCCATATGCCTTCCCAAAGCTATGAGCAGAAAGGGCAAGAGGCCAGAACCTCTGGATGGCCTAAGGGACTAGGAATTGGGGGTGGATTGGGTCCTCTACTCACCAGCAGCAACGTGGCTTTATTTCCTGGCTCCTGGTCACATCATTCAGGGGAGGGGGTAGGACTAACCACCATGCTCACCAGCAGGAAGTGGAGCGACGCAGCTGGGAGCCAGGGAGCTAGTCCCCTGGGCCATGTCACTCAGAGTAAAAAGCTTGGGGTAAGAGGCAAAGCAGGGGCAGGGCAGAGGCAGGTAGAAGCCTGTGGGAGAGCAGAGGCAGGGAGGGGAGGAGTGGAGGTGGAAAGAGATGGAGCCTAGGGCAGAGGGGAAGGTTGTTTCAGCCTCCCCCAGTGGCATGGAGAGGAGTCTTGTCACATGGCCAGTGTCTCCTCCCTCTGTGTCCTTACTCATAAGTTGCTTCCCTGGAGGAATTTGCTAGTCACTTCCACAGAATCATAGAATTATGATGACCTCAAGAGGTCATCAAGGCTTTGCCACACTGAAAGAATATTGTGGGAGGCAGTATCAAAAGCTTTGCTAAAGTCAAGGAATATCACATTCACCACTTTTCCCTTGGTGAATCCATGTTGACTATTCCTGATTGCTTTCCTCTCTTTCAAGTGCTTTAAAATGGATTCCTTGATAATCCCCTCCATGATTTTTCCAGGGACTGAGGTAAAGCTGACTAGTCTGTTGTTCCCTGGATTGTTTTCCTCCCCCATTTTTAAAAGATGGGCACTACATTTGCCTTTTTCCAATTGTCCAGGATCTCTCCCAATCACCAGGAGTTTTCAAATTTAATGGCCAATAGCTCTGCAATTACATCAACCAACTCCCTCAACACCCTCTGATACACAAATCCATGAGGCCGGATCTAATGTATGTCCAACTTTTCAAAATAGTTCTTAACCTGTTCTTTCTCCACTGAGGGATGCCTACCTCCTTCCCATACTGTGCAGCCCTGTGCAGCAGTCTGGGAGCTGACCTTGTCTGTGAAGATAAATTCGAAAAAAGGATTGAGTACTTCAGCTTTTCTCATATTCTCTGTCACTAGTTTACTTCCCTCATGCAGTAAGGATCCCACACTTTCCCTGACCACTCTCTTATTGCTAACATGCCTGTAGAAACCTTTCATGTTGCTCTTCATGTCCCTTGTTAGCTACAATTCCAATTTCACGTTGGCCTTCCTGATTACACTCCTGCATGCTTAAGCAATATATCTATACTTCTCCCTAGTCATCTGTCCAAGTTTCTACTTCTTGTATGCTTCCTTTTTCTGTTAATCTCACCAAGGATTTCACTGTTAAGCCAATCTGGTTGCCTACCATATTTACTTTTCTTACGGAGCATCAGACTGATTTATTCCTGTGCCTTCAATCAGGCTTCTTTAAAATACAGGCAGCTCTTCTGGATTCCTTTCCCCTTCATGTTAGCATCCCAGGGGATCCTGCCAATCAGTTCCCTGAGGGAGTCAAAGTCTGCCTTTCTGAAGTCCAGGGTGTGCATTTTGCTTCTGTGAGTGGCACAAGGCTAGGTCTGGCAGAGAGCTTGCCTTTAACCCTGCTATGCGACCAACTAGGGGCCATCTGAGGTAATCAGCCAACACCCCTTTCCTCACTCCAACCCTCTGCCCCAGCCCAGGGTCTCCTTTTGCACCTAAACTCCTTATCAGAGCCTGAACCCTCATCCCAACCCTGAGCTCTCTCCTGCACTCCAAGCCTTTTGGATCCTGCCCTGAGTCCCCCTCCTACATTTCGAACACCTTATCTCCAGTACCACATCACAGTCAGTACTCCCAACCCTCTGCTTCAGCCTGGAACTTCATTCCACATCCTGAACCCCTCCTTTTTGGCCCTACACCAGAACTTGGGAAGCCCCAACCATCTGAGTCCTCTTTCTTTGGGTCTGTGTGTATGTCCCACGACTGATTTTTTTCAGGGGTTTTGGGGCCCATGATAGGAAAAAGGTTCATCTGGTCTATTCATAATCCCATCTATACTAGTTTCATAATAATATAACTCCTCTGAAATCTGAGTTCTGATCAGGCTCAGGCTCAGGCCCAGGAGCATATCTGATTGGTAAGAAGATGCCACTGTTACACAGTTATTCAAATGAAGAATACTTTAGATTCTGTTGCATGGCAACATCAAGCGTGGACATGCATCAATAGCTCCTTCTAGTTGGATAAATTAACAGCCTTAATACCTCTTTTACGAATCCTTTCAGAGCTGAAGTTCTATCTGTCCCCACTCATGGGCTGTCATTGTTGATCCTGCTCTGGCTCCTTTGTTCAGCTTCAACAATACAAAGCAGTCTTGAAGCCAGCTGAACTGGACCTTTGAAGGTTCTTCTGAACTGGGAAATCCTCCATTGTGCTATGTAGCTAATCCTATGCCAGACATATTTCTGATCTTGGTGCAGGCAATGTTGCCATGGGGTGGGGGAAGGGCACCCCCAGATACAAGAACATGATATCCTATGAATGTGGTCAGCTGTCAGGTTGCTTTAATTTGGGCTCACAGTCTAGGCTGTCCACATTCAAGTCCAGGATAGTGATTAACAAACATGATTTACAGACACCTTTGCACTTGCCACTCCTCTGATCTTGCACTGAGCACAGGCCCAGGACTGGATCATCAAATCTTCCAGGAGACTTGGATTTCAAATATAGAAGTATTTGGTTGTTTTCATATGCATGGTTGCATAAATCATAGACATTAGAACTGGAAAAGAGGTATGCCTCAAGCATTGTGCTATAGCATTCAGTATATAATCGGTGTAAACATAAAATGGAATCATGACTTCTGGCTTCTATTTCTTACTTAACATTTACCTGCTGTATCAAGCAGAGTCCGATCTTGTTCCCAATGAAGACAAAGTTAGTTTTCCCATTGATCTCAGTGGGAGCCACGTTGGGCCTTTGGCCAGTCTGTGTCACTTTTAACTCATTTGTGAAACTCAATAATAGTGTAGAAACTTGCTTAATTGCATGGGCGAGACCTCTTTGCAATTACTGAAGTTTGTAAATTGCCATGAAAAAAACATAATGGAGATAGCACAACTCAAGGTAATAATTAACAAAATGTGCTTTGTCCATTTCATTCAACAATGTGGATTCAGTATTAATTCTTTATAATACATTATCCTGTGATACTAAAAATGCTAGCAGTTTAACATAAAGAAGTCTTAACGATATGACACCTTGTCTCAGTGCTCTAATATTATTTGCTCAGAAAAAATGTTGGTGTTTTAATGGGGATTAACAGGTTTATAATCCTGATAAAAGTTTAGTGAGGTGAGGATTAGGAAGGGTATTCTGGAATACTAACAGTTGCTCAATACTTGTGATGAATTAATATTTGAGATGTTCTGGTATCCTTGGGTGAAAGGTACGTACCATTTGTATTATGCTTTTATCATACGTGTGACTTCTTTCGTGTGATCATTTCCCAAATGCATAGTCCCTGTTTGGAATTTTCTGTCCTGACATTCAACGAGTTTTCTCTAAAACCTGGTCTACAGTAGGGAGCTATTTCAGAACAACCCCTGTTATTTCGAAATAATAAGCGAAGCATCCTCACTACCAAGCCCATTATTTTGAAATAATGGGCCAGTAATTTCAAAATCCATACTACTGCTTTCCTTGAGAAAAATGCTTATTTCAAAATTGTTATTTCAAAATAGCATTAGTGTGGAAGCTCTGGTGCTGCTAATTCAAAATAATTGGCCTCCAGAGGTCTCTCATAGCCACACTTGTGGCAGCTCTGGTCACACCTGCCATCTCTACTGCTCTCCTTGTCCTGCAGAGCTTTTAAAGCAGCAGGTTGCAGGAAAAGGACTTGTGGCATGAAGAGAGCTTTGCCAGCCCTGTGTCACACAACACCATCCAAGTAGCCGTGACAGACCCCAACACTCCCTCTGAGCCCCCCATGTCTGCCAGCACTCCTGCAGCACACTCAGCTGCCCATTGCCAGGGATGCAAAAGAGATCTGGCCTGGATTGGTGCAGAGATCCTGGATCTAATCGAGGGTTGGGGCGAGGAGACCAACCTCCAGAATCACCACACCAGAAAAAGGAATGTTGTTGGCTGTGGTTGGATGGCTGTCAGCCTGGTTGAAAAAGGACACACATGGACTCTCGACTAGGTCTGCCTGAAAATAAAGGAGCTCCTATAGGCTTACAATAAGGCCAAGGAGGAGAGTGGATGCTCTTGGGCAACACTTCACACAAGCTGATGCCATCCTGGGAGGGGGGCTGGTAACCTCTCCTCCTTCCCCCCGGTCATCGTTGAGTCTGGGCAAGACACACCCAGTGTCAGCCTCCTTGAGGGTGGGGTAGTGGAGGGCGACAATAAGGAGGAAGAGAAGGAAGAGCAGGCCAGCCAGGCAACCATGCCTGCCAGCCAGGAGCTACTCCTCATCCTGGAGCCAATCCCTCCTCCCAGGATGTTTCCCAGGCCTCAGATGATCCTGGCATAGGCACTTAAGGTGAGTTTTATAACTTTTCCCATATACACGGAGAGGCAGGTGATGGGCTGCGAGGGGTTCCATGCTCCTCGCTTGGCCTACTCAGCCTGGGAGTTATACAACAGCCTGCGTATGAGGGTGCACATGGAGTGTCAGCCCTGAGCACTCAGCCCCATGACACTGTCACTAGGGGATCTCTTGGTTTTTCTCACAAAATTCCTGGAGAGGCCTGCCTTACTTTGACCTCTATGGTGGAACACGTTCCTATGCCAAGCCACCACTAATGAATCTGGGGTCATGAAAACATACAGCAGTGTCGCACATGACATAGGGTCATGCCTGCACTCAGGTAGCTTTCCGCTCCTGTTCAAATGCAGCGATGTAGAAAGATTGAACTCAATGCATAGGAACTTGATGGGGAGAATAAGAGGAGGGGCCCCAGTACCACTCCCTCCAGCAAGCAGTGTCTACCATTCACACACACTTCCCTCAACACTCCCCCTCCATTGGGCAGGAATAGAAGTTCTCTCTCCATGGGACACTGCTAGTGCTGGACCCAGCATGTGTGGGACACAGAAGGAAGCTCCTGGTTTGGCCAGCATTTTTGCATACCTGCTTGTCCCTGGGACGTGGGTGTAGTGATGTTCCCCTGGGATATTCGTGCCCCAACAAGAAAATGCCCACTGTCTAGGCAACATATGGCCTTGCTTGAAGCACATTGCCATTGTCTGAACTGAGATCTTCAGTGTCAGCTCAGAGATTAGGTCTAGGCTTCATACACAGTGGCTACGTCTACACTGGTGCGTTCTCATGCAAAACTCTTTTGCGGAAGAGGTCTTCTGCAAAAACTCTTCCAGAAGAGAGTGCCTACACTGGCATGTGCTTTAGCGCAAGAGATGTGCTTTTGTGCAAGAGCATCCATGCCAGTGTAGACGCTCTCTTGCGCAAGAAAGCTCTGATTGCCATTTTAACCATAGGGCTTTCTTGCACAAGAAATTCATGTTGCCTGTCTACACTGGCCTCTTGCGCAAGAACAGTTGCACGAAAGAGCTTATTCCTGAGTGGGAGCATCAGAGTTATGACGCAAGAAGCCCTGATTTCATACATTAGAACGTCAGTTTACTTGTGCAAGAACACGCAGCCAGTATAGACAAGCAGCAAGTTTTTGCTCAAAAGCAGCCGCTTGTAACTTTTCTTCACAGCTGGGCCAGGGGCAAGGATGGCATGTCCACCACCTCCCATGCAATCTACCTGACTTTGCAGGATCTGCCTGAGGAAGAGAACCTGGGATGAACTGTTGTGTGAGCAGGCGGCCTGTCTACAGTTCCTTGTCTAGGGGATCAAGAAGCGCCAAGAGCAGGCCTTGACCGGGAAGAGTGCTAGGCTGACTTTTGAGAGAGCTATCCGTATCTAGACAGCACAAACATTTTAAGCAGATCCTGTGACTGACTTCTCAGACACATAGATTATTTCACTTTTAGGAAATTATTTTGACTGTGTTACCTACCAGCCCTGTGCTCTTGGGAGCCAGGGAGTGACATTCATGGAAAACCATCCTGCCCCCCTTGCCCTAAGCCTTTGCTAGAATCAGACAAAGCAATGAAAAGGCCAGGGAAGAAACACCTAAACTAATTAAGGAAACACCCTGGCCTCCTCTGTATTGAAGATAAAATTAGCATACAGAATGGAGACCAGCTCTTCCAAGACAGGAACCGCAGTGAACTATGGGATACCGAAAGCAGAGAAGCACTGCCTGATGGGAAATCTCCACTCCAGATGCTAATGAACCCAGACCTAGTAACGATCCTATTGACATCCAAAATACTGCAACTGCTTAGTTGCATTGTGAGCTCGTTCAAGGAACATCACCCATAACCAGGGGTGATCAGTCTCTATTGTCTCACCTCTTTCTCTTTGAACTATTGTCCTATCCCTATAAAAACTCCTATCTTTGCTCCAAGAAAAACTGTTCTGATACCTGGATTTAAACTGCATCAGTTTCATTGAGACGTCTTCATCTCCTGTCTGATTGTGCTGGGGGCTCTGCTCTGCTTGTCTCCTGCCCTCTGGACCCCCAGCTACAATCATCATCTGGGAATCCCGATCAGTGCAAGCTCCATGGAGTGGTGAGGTCTCTCTCTCTCTCATCGACTACTTCTCTAAGCATAGCCCTCCTGACCCTGCCCTATGTAAACAGTTACATGGTTACCTAACATTTGTAATCAGTTTCAATTTAGATTTAATATTGTTACTGTTAGATTTAATATTGTAATTTTGATATCTATTCACTACTCAGAAATAAATAACTTTCATTGTTAAGCTGGTTGCTTCTCTCTCCCTTTCTTTCTCTTTTGCTCACTCTTCCTCAAAGGGTGTTGTTTTGGCTTCCCCATTCGCTCTGCAACAACACTTCTTATACCCAAGCTAAAGATCTTGGGTAGTGCCCAAAGACCTGTGGGGTTTGCTCATCATGTGGTTTACCAGTGAATGATTGTGGTGTGAAAGTGGGGATAGGGAAGTGCTGAACCTGGGGGTAAAAGAGGATGGCAGCTTCAAGTGCTGTTTAATCCAGCCCATTGAGTCCAAAGGCTCATGAGGGTGCAGTGTGGCATTGCTGTGAAACCCAGCCAGCTGAGGCCAGGGACATATGAGGGGGTCAGCTTGTGAGTGCTGATTTCCTAGTCCTCTCAGACGTGCTCTGTTAATGGCTGTGAGTGTCTGTGTGTAGCTAAGGTGGGAAGAACCCCATCTGGAGGAACCTAGTTCCTGCAGGACAGCTCCAGTGAGAGGGGGAATTGGCAGCAGGGAGAATTCCATATGAGAGCACAAATATGCACAAGCAGCACACTGAGGGCTGATAGACATTCGAACTACCGTTACTCCTTGTGGAATTAGAAAGCCTAATTCGAACTACCTACTCTGTGCCGCATGTAGCCGCGGGCACGGAGTCCAAACTACCGGGGCTTTAAAAATAGCGGCGCCCAGCAAGATGCAAATGATATTCAAATCCCGGGCTTCATTTGCAACTTCAGTTGACTACATTAACCACCCTAGTTTGAACTAGGGTGGTAGTGTAGACATACCCTGATAGAATTGTTAACCTTCCCCCAGTCCCATAAGAGTAACCCTAATAAATGAGCATACCCCAGAGTACTGGGCAAATCTCGTAACAACTGAAGACCTAAAACAGTAAATTCTAGTCACATTTTTCTGGTGCATCATTTGAAATGTTCTGTTAGGGAAATAACCCTTCCCCTTCCTTTGGGCCATACCTTTGTACACCTACCAAGATATGTCCCAGAGGTCTTTTCTTTCTTCTCTCTCTTTTGTCTCTTCTTCTTGTCTAACTGCAGGCACAACACTTTGCTTTTCCTTGGATTTATTCTCACCTCCTCTGCTGGTTCCTGTTCCCAATTTCTTCTTTTAGCAGGAGACTTCATAATGCTTAGAATAAAGGGAAGTCCATTTGTGATTCAGGGTTATTGAACTGTAGGTAACTCTCCCATATAACATAAGTATTGTAAAAACAGAGGCACTAAAATCTTTCGGGTGGTAGACTTCTGTTTTAGTCTTCAGTATTTGGCACATACTAGTGGCCAGCATCTGAGACTGTAGGCACAGAGCTGCCTCAAAAAAACAAAAACAAAGGAAAGGATTTAAGTGAGCATAAGAGAAGCAGACTGATCAAAGTTAATTTACTAAGCAAAATTTAAAAAAACACACACGCCAGCTAAGCTTAATACTCTAAGAAACTTGTTACATGCAATTTCTTACCATAATCGTAGGAATAAAGACTTTTGGACGCACTAGCCCCACCCCACTTTAGCAGTAGCCAATGCCAGGTTTGGAGTGAGAATAAAAGGAAGGAGTCTGGCTCAGTTAGGGGCTGACCAGCAAGGAGACAGGAGTGTGGTTTTTCAGTCCCTGACCTAAAGCCCGTCTGCTTGTCCAGCCACAGGAATAAGTAAGCCTCTAACCCCACACCCTGGGACAAAGGGTGGAACCTACTAGAAATCCTCACTAGGGAGGTAATCTGGATTCTTTGGGCCAAACCCCAAACTTAAGGACTCTACTAATATAGTGGGCTAAAGTTCCTGGGCACCAGCAGTGGGGGTCGGCACCCCTTTTCTGCCTGCTAATTCTGGGACCTAACCACTTGGCCACCCTGCTGCCAGGGAGACACTGACACAGGGTTCTAGCATCAGGGGACACATGCTATTGTGGGGACTCTAAGCCCCTCCTACTAGCTGGTTCATAAGAAAAACAAATCCATTTACAGATCATTGTCACTATCAATGAGCCATCAAGTTTTGTAAAACAGGTTTATATTTCATATTTCTAACTCCAAATACAGCAATGATACAGACACACAAATAGAATATGCATGCACTGCTGATAATTTCCCTAATGTTATGTTACATGAAGTATTTTGCATAAGACATTTTCCACTTATGTAAATTCATATTCATATTTCCATAAAGAATATTGTCACACAGCCCTGTTAATCTGAAGCCAGTCTATGATGCTATGTGGTACACTAAGTTGCCTGAGAAGCTGCAGCTGCAAACTATGTCATGTGTTTTGAAGGTGTAGTTTTTCCATGAAATGATTATTAACCACAGATTCATCCTGCGAGTCAGGCAGAATATCAGTCATCTTAAATGTCTGTCGCCCACAAGTCATTTTTGGTTGCCCCTTTTGTTTAATACACATGATCTTCTGAAATGCAGGCCAAGAAAAATATGTTTGCTGGTGACATTTGTATTGCTGACACAGGAAACTTTCCATATGGTTGAAGTGAATCTCAGTTAAAATATGAACGTTTTTGCCTGCTTGTTTCCACTAATTCTTAGCGGAGTCAAGACAGTCACAACTGCTTTCAATTTAAACAATCATCTTGCCAACTGATCCAGCCAGTGGCATGGCTGAAAAGTTGTTTGCTGGCACCCCCCAAACAGCTGATCAGTGGTAATGCTGTTGAACACCTGTTGTTGGTGCTCCTGAGCTAGAGCTTATATATGTGGCAGCTTAAATCGTACCACAACAATTCTAGTTTGTATGTTCTAGTGCATGTATCTCTGCTAATCTTTGATGAGATTTCATTAAAATTAATTTGGGCTGGCGAATTACAGCAGGTGAAATCAAGCAACATCTTCAGGTGATTCTCAGACAGAAAACAGTTAAAGACAACAAGAAGATGTGCGTATACCCAGGAAAGGAATAAAGTGGCGCTGGAACCATTTTTGTAGTAGGGGTGCTGAGAGCCACTAAACCAAACTGGAAACCACTTCAAGCTGGGGGGTGCAGCTACATTCCCAGCATGGCCCTTAAATCCCACCCCAAGAAATTGAGGGTTTTTTTAGGTGACTAGGATCATAGAATCATAGAATACTAGGACTGGAAGGGACCAAATACTGTCTAGACCATCCCTGATAGACATTTATCTAACCTGCTCTTAAATATCTCCAGAGATGGGGATTCCACAACCTCCCTGGGCAATTTATTCCAGTGTTTGACCACCCTGACAGTTAGGAACTTTTTCCTAATGTCCAACCTAAACCTACCTTGCTGCAGTTTAAGCCCATTGCTTCTTGTTCTATCCTCAGAGGCCAAGATGAACAAGTTTTCTCCCTCCTCCTTATGACACCCTTTTAGATACCTGAAAATTGCTATCATGTCCTCCCTCAATCTTCTCTTTTCTAAACTAAACAAACCCAATTCTTTCAGCCTTCCTTCATAGCTCATGTTCTCTAGACCTTTAATCATTCTTGTAGCTCTTCTCTGGACCCTCTCCAATTTTTCCACATCTTTCTTGAAATGTGGTGCCCAGAACTGGACACAATACTCCAACTGAGGCCTAACCAATGCAGAGTAGAGCAGAAGAATGACTTTTCATGTCTTGCTCACAACACTCCTGTTAATGCATCCCAGAATCATGTTTGCTTTTTTTGCAACAGCATCACACTGCAGACTCATATTCAGCTTGTGGTCCACTATAACACCTTGATCCCTTTCTGCCGTACTCCTTCCTAGACAGTCGCTTCCCATTCTGTATGTGTGAAACTGATTGTTCCTTCCTAAGTGGAGCACTTTATATTTGTCTTTATTAAACTTCAACCTGTTTACCTCAGACCATTTCTCCAATTTGTCCAGATCATTTTGAATTATGACCCTATCCTCCAGAGCAGTCACAACCCTTCCCATCTTGGTATCATCTGCAAACTTAATAAGCGTACTTTCTATGCCAATATCTAAATCGTTGATGGAGATATTGAACAGAGCTGGTCCCAAAACAGACCCTTGCAGAACTCCACTTGTTATACCTTTCCAGCAGGATTGTGAACCATTAATAACTACTATCTGAATATGGTTATCCAGCCAGTTATGCACCCACCTTATAGTAGCCCCATCTAAGTCGTATTTGCCTAGTTTATTGATAAGAATATCATGCGAGACCGTATCAAACTCCTTACTAAAGTCTAGGTATACCACACCCACTGCTTCTCCCTTATCCACAATACTCGTTATCCTATCCAAGAAAGCTATCAGATTGGTTTGACATGATTTATTCTTTACAAATCCATGCTGGCTGTTCCCTATCACCTTGCCACCTTCCAAGTGTTTACAGATGATTTCCTTAATTACTTGCTCCATTATCTTCCCTGGCACAGAAGTTAAACTAACTGGTCTGTAGTTTCCTGGGTTGTTCTTATTTCCCTTTTCATAAATGGGCACTATATTTGCCCTTTTCCAGTCTTCTGGAATCTCTCCCACCTTCCATGATTTTCCAAAGATGATAGCTAGAGGCTCAGATACCTCCTCTATCAGCTCTTTGAGTATTGAGGATGCATTTCATCAGGCCCTTGTGGCTTGCAGGCATCTAACTTTTCTAGGTGATTTTTAACTTGTTCTTTTTTTATTTTATCTTCTGAACCTCCCCCCTTCCCACTAGCATTCACTATGGTAGGCATTCCTTCAGACTTCTCAGTGAAGACCGAAACAAAGAAGTCATTAAGCATCTCTGCCATTTCCAAGTTTCCTGTTACTCCCTCCTCACTGACCAGTGGGCCTACCTCATCTTTGGTCTTCCTCTTGCTTCTAATGTATTTATAAAAAGTCTTCTTGTTTCCCTTTATTCCCGTAGCTGGTTTGAGCTCATTTTGTGCCTTTGCCTTTCTAATCTTGCCCCTGCATTCCTGTGTTGTTTGCCTATATTCATTCTTTGTAATTTGTCCTACTTTCCATTTTTTATATGACTCCTTTTTTATTTTTAGATCATGTAAGATCTCATGGTTCCACCAAGGCGGTCTTTTGCCATATTTTCTATCTTTCCGATGCATCGGAATAGCTTGCTTTTGGGCCCTTAACAATGTGCCTTTGAAAAACTGCCAACTCTCCTCAGTTGTTTTTCCCCTCAGTCTTGATTCCCATGGAACCTTACCTATCAGCTCTCTGAGCTTACCAAAATCCACCTTCCTGAAAATTGAGAGTCCTCATTTTTTTCAGGAAGAATGGCTCCTTCGCAAGAGGGTTTTTTTGTGCAATAATGAACCATCTACACTGTTCCTTTTTGTGCAAAAGCTTCTTGCACAAAAATGGCCCCTAATTAATTCCACAAATGAAGTGCAGCGATATTCTACTCTACACTTAATTTCCATAAGCTTCTGTGGAAGATGGGTGCTGTATAGAAACAGCGTATGGCTAATCTTTCAGTGCACCTTTGTTACAGCAGCACTCACACTCCTGGACAGAGAGAGCATTACCAATCCTTTAAGTTGCATAGACTATCAGCACTTCCAGGGAGCTGAAAATGATGTTCTTATGGCATGTAAGTGCTGATGGGAAAGAGCATCTAATATTCTAAATGAGTTCAGAAGTCCATGGTCACGCTTGCCTCTTTGCCCACTTGATCATAGAACAGGATCTACGGCTTGTCTAGAATAGCCACAACTAAGCATCAGATTGGCTATCCAGGTTTCCAATCCACATGACAGTGGGCACATTTGGAGGGCAGTTTAAAATTCCTAGCCTTCTTCGATAGATATTATCTTCTGGATATGGAGCCTGGACATAGATCTCCTATGAGGAGAGATGGGAGGAAATGGCCATCCTAATACAATTTCTAGATCAATAGAATTGTTATACTTCTGCAAACCATAATCTATGTTAGAGAAGCAATACTTTTAAGAATGTATTGGGGTTGTTAAGCATTGTTTTTTTCATATCCTTCCTCTTGTATGACCAAGTTGCCTTAGGACATGATCCCATGGGTTGCAATGAACCCTCAACTTCCACTGAGATCAGTGTGTATACAGTTTTGTATCACTGTTTTAAAATTGATAGCTATAATAATAAACTGATAAAATAAACTTTTATATGTATAAGGGCATCACTGTTCTGAGCTGCTATATATTCAAACACCAAAGCTGAGTACAAAAGCTATATATCCTATAGAACTGTATTTACATCTGGGTATGTCTTGACTCCTCCATTTCTAGCCCTGATGTTTTAAACTATAAATCTTTTCCTAACCACTGTACATTCCAAGCTCTATACCTTACCATTTTTATTTTTCTGGTTCACATTTGGATGAGAAATAAATATTGTAATGGCAGTACAATAAATAGTAATACCAGACAGCTGAAAATAACAGTAATCTGAAACGTCAGATGCAGTTCAACATAAATCCTTATGGGTGAAGACAAAAGTGCCTAATCAATGTCATTTACTAGAGACAGCATGTTTTATCATGTGGTTGTAGGAAAAAAGAAATGCATATTTCACATATATTTACCAATAAAGGATTCATTGTACAAATTAATGTCCACCACCTGGTTAGAGGGCCATTTTTTTCAAGTGCTTTGAAAATGAAGCATTCCAGCTGTGAGTGAACAGATACCTCTGCTGTTAACAAAGCATTCTTCATGCACTTAAAAAACCTATTTTTCAGTCTTGCACAGAAAAAAGTGGTATTACAGTGTGACAAATGGCTAAACAAATTATTCAACCATGATTATTTTTAGCATAGGAAATTTCAGATCTACTGAAAATTCTTCTCACCTATTATCCTTGTTGAGTTCATAAATGTGAATTCTCCCCATACCATAACTCCAACCACCATAAGAAAGGTCCTCTTAGCAAGCAAGTAATCTCTTCCGCCCCCCCCCCCCTGCCATTCTGGCCCTTCAAAAGTAACATGTAATATTTTTGAGAGGAAGCAAAATCAAATAAATACACAGATTGCATAAAAAAGCTCAATTTCTTGGAGTAACATTTAAGAGTTGTGATGGTAGGGGGCTGCTCAATCCTCCCTATTTCAAGTTAATATTACAGTATGAGTGTAGACAGGTAGACTTATGTTTTCTGCTTGTGGAATGCACTAAATTGTGGGAAAGTGGTCTCTGTTACCTAAGGAAGGGCAGGTGGAAGACATTTTGACTCCCTACAAGGTTTGACTCTGATCCTTCCCATTCACTAACCTTCAATAGTTGTACAATGGTTGCATTTTAAAAAAAATCCACCAGCAAAATTGTGTTAAATGGATGCTGGGTTTTACATTCATGTCTCATATATTCATATTTTCCTCCTTTACATCCTTGCTCTTTTCCTGAAGCCGTGATCCTTCTCCCCCAGGGTTTTAGTGCTTTTACTCTCTGCCTGCTCATTTGTACTCCTGCTCACTTCAGCGTTTCTTTATGTAGCCCTCTCCCATTCGCCTTCCTGAGACAGCGTCTCTTTAGCTGTATCCCCTTGCCACTGTTTCCTTGGACAGCTGCACTCCATAGTCCCTCTCCTCAGCTGCACCCATTTCCCATACCACCCATCTTAGCCCAGGCGCCTCGGCTTCACCATGCATCTTACTGCCCGGAGGCTCTTCTTCGAGCCCCCGCCCAGACGTTTTTGCTCGTGCCCCAGCTGGTTTAGGGGAAGGAGCGGGATCGAGACGCACCTCCCAGCAATTTGCCAAGAGCAACACGCCCTATGGGGACCCGCTACCGGGATTCACAGGTTGCCTGGTGTCACGTGGACACAGCCGGGTCTTGAGGCTGCTACAGCTGGCTGGTGCATGCTGCAGCTGCAGCTCTGCTGTTCTCTCGGGTGCACCTCCAGTGTGCCAGCGGGGCTCATTTTTAAATGCAGTGCCTGCCCAGGGAACCCAGGGACTGTGCTCTCCCTCTTCACGCTGGGATCTCTTGCTCCTGTGTAAAAAAAATGTACATGTCTGGTCCAGGCGATTGGAGGCATTTGTTTATGTGTTAACAGTGATATGCATGCATGTGAAATGGCCTTTAACCAGGCAACGGGCTTGGTCTGTGCAGGACGGGGCATGAGGTTTAAAATGATTCCCCTTTTCACATTGCAGGGGGGAGGGGTGAAATTTAGCAGGCAAGGAGTTCCTGTCGTTTGCTGTGAGTAGAATGACAAAACGTTTGTTGTAGAGAAATCGCAGGCTTTCCAAGCATCTCTTCTTTAGCCATGGTTCACGCTTCTCTCTGTCTCTCTCCGTGCAACACTCACCCTTTCCCCCTCCTCCCTACTTCCTTCCCTTTGCAGAGAATTAAATATTGCATTTGTGAACTGAGGAATTAAAGTGTTTCTGCCTAATTCCCTTCGCTGTGCAACCCAGGCAAGGCGAAGAGCGTACACAGCCCAGATCTGTTCAGTGAAGCAACACAGATCCACGGATCCAAATGGGTATTTGGAGGAGGAGGAGGTGTAAAAGGAACTACAAGCAGCGGGCAGATTTGCAAGGAATAATTTAAATCCTTTCTTCCTCCTCCCCCTCCTCTCTTTTCTGTTTAGGATTTAAATGTCATCAAAGCGTCCTCAATTCAGTTTTCTGCTCGTCTCTGCTTTCTTCTGAAGCATTAAGCCAAACACTGCATTTCAGCAGCTCCGGTGTTTTACCGAGAAAGGTAAGGAGGGTCTTGTGAGTGGAAATGCACCGGGTATGGTATGCTCACAAAAAAAGACTAGGTTTCTTTGCAGGGTATCCCCCCGCCCGACCCCATTCCGTAGCCAGGCTAAATCTACCTGAGGAGTTTGCATTCCCTCTAAAGGAGGGGGCGGGTGGGAGAAATAGCATTATCCCTTCCTCACACTTGCCCACCCTTTCCAGCCATTTGCTTTACTCTTTGCGGGCCAGACTAGAATAGAATGGAAACATAAAAGGGAGACTAGTTTCGATTGCCTCCCTTTTCGTGTTATAAATAATCTTGAGAATTGCCTGGCCAGTAACGTCACAAGGCTAGTCCCTCTCCCCTCCCCAATTCCTCTGACCTAGGAACAGCTCCTGCCAGGAGAGTAGCAAACATCCGAATCCCTTCTTAAAAAAACCTGTTCGTCATCATTGCATTCTCCCCCATAAAGATTACTATAGGCTACCCTGTCCCCCCTCCCCTTTGAAAATCCTAGGTCCTTTTTCTTCCCCTCACCTTTCTCCATGTAGATGGTTGTTCCCAGGGAGCGTAAAGTTAAGCTACCCCCGCCCCGTGTCTGCCACTCACACCATATGCACAATTTGCATTCCGAGATTTTTTAAACCCTCTTTTCCTCTCTGTTTCTAGTCGGATCCTGCACATGTCCGCCCCCCTTTAAGCTAGGTGCAAAGCTGCTGTATCCTGCAACTCCCGAAACTTCCCTGCTTGCAGCCGTTTATATTCTGCTATATAACAACGGAAAGGACCACAAACATACACTTGATCCTTCTGTGGGGTGACTTTTTAAATAATGCATTTCCTTCTTCCCCTTTAATTTTTTTTGGGGGCAAGGAAATTTGCTCCATCTCCAGCAGCAACCACTGCTCCTTTTGATGTTGTGGTACGCCGTGCGCATGCGCCTCACATTAGAATTACTGCACTGGCCAGAATAAGTTGGATCTCTTCTGCTCTTCACTGAAACCCTAAATCATATCAAAAGCTAAAGGGATGTTGAGAGTCCGGAAAAGGGGTTACTTTGGGATTTGGTCATTCTTCTTAATAATAGCTATCGTGTGTGCACAGAGGTAAGTGAGCGAGACGTTTCTTTTCCTTCACTTTGAATTGCACTGTCTGCTACTGTTACACGAATGGGGAAACTGGATCTGTGAAATAAGAAATATATATTATTCTTTTTTAGTGTCAATGACCCTAGCAATATGTCGCTGGTTAAAGAGACCGTGGATAGACTGCTGAAAGGCTATGACATTCGCCTGAGGCCAGATTTTGGAGGTAATTTGATTGCTTTTTGAAGAGGAGATGTTACATATCCAGGCTGTGTATCTTCAAATGTGTGTGTTTTTAAACGTGTCGTGGGTGCTGCCGCTGTTGCATTGGGGTGTGTGTGTTGCCATTTTCTCAAAATGATCCGAAGTTAAGCCAATTGTCACTCAATTTTCTTAGCACACAGGATGCTCTGAATGCCATCATTGATTCAACCTCTCCTGCATATTTGTAATTGATTTCATTTGTCTGTGTGTGTGCTGATAACTTATTAATCTATAATTAAACCAGTAGTTAATTGGTTTTATTGAGATCTCTTAAATTTATCCAGCATTTGTTCCAGGGAGCATCATGTCTCTGTGACCACCGTTACTATTTTTGAGCACAAGATGTGTTGTTAACTAACACGGAAAATGTCACTTTACCCAATGTGTACAGCAACTTTGAACTAGTTGTGTGCGTGAATATGTGTTTGGGGAGGCTCCATAAACCAATCTTAACAGCTACGTATAAATCATTTGAATCTCAGCTGAGATTCTTCTTTCCCAGTCTGCATATCGCATGTGCCGAGTAGAAAGAGTTAAAATGTGCAGTCCTGTCTTTTCTCCCCCCTTTACCCCTCCCCCAGATACCGATTCGAATTAGTTCATACAGTAATCTATTTGTGTGTGTGTGTGTATATATATTTATAAAGCCAGTGTCTCTGGGCCCCCGTTAACACACGTGTGCATGTTACATAAAACATTTTATAGATGACGGCAGAGGCAAAGGGTGAATACATAACAAGGGGAGGGTTTTCCAGGTATCAAAGGAGAACTGTTTTGTTGTTACCAACACTCACATCATGTCGCTTTTTTATCTAGTCTTGATACCTTTGCTAAGAATGAGTTAAGTTCTTAGAGATCACATTGCGGGCCATCTCGTTGGTTTGCAGGTCCCCCAGTGGCTGTTGGCATGAACATAGACATTGCCAGCATAGACATGGTATCAGAAGTCAATATGGTGAGTATTTAGTTTTTTTACCCCCTTTTTCTCCTGAAGATTGTGATGATGATAAGGTTGGGGGTTGGGGAGAAATATTTGATTATTTTCTCATCTGGTTCCATTATGCAATGGCTGGCAATCCCCGTCCAGTGATCAACCTCCCATACTCCCCATCCCCCACCCCTCAACATCTCCTTTATTCTTTTTGTGCATTGTATGCCTATTAAGGACTTGTTCTACTCTTTGGCCTTACAAGATACTGAACAGGGTCCGCCTTTGCCTACTTGATACAGCAAATGTTTCTAGTCCGAACTTGCATGCCGAATTTTGGGAGTAAAAAAAATCAATAAAAATCTATGGATAATCGGGGGGAAGGGCGGCGGAAGGGTTGGATTTGAGCATACTCAGGTTTGTGCCTTCAGCTCCCCCTTCTCAAAATCCAATCAATTGATAATCTTCAAAATAGGCTATACGGATTATCTTTATATTGATGACTCACAACATGTTTAGAGCTTGTACAATTTATTGTCAGTCTTACTGTTTAGTAGGTACCACTTCAGACGTACAGTAAGCGCTGTGGAGCAGGCGCTTGAGTTTATAGTCAGTGGAACAACGTTAGTCTTGCTTTGTTTCATGCAAGAGCGCCCCCTGCTGATACCGCGGTTCCACTGCCGCCGAAAGACAAATTGCAATATCTTACAATTTACAACTAAATCCCCGATGCGATTTAAAGAAGTTTAAATGTACTTTTTTTTTCTTTGCACTTGTGCCTATTGGGGCATGAAGGGTCCCGCAAATACTTCAGCTAGTAAGGTTACATTAGGATGTTTGCAAATTATTTGATGCAGTCCTAAGACCTACATGCTTTTTCATCTGCTAGTCCGTGAAAAGTGCTTAAATGTGCAGAGAAAGTTTGTGAACTGGGTAGACAACTAGGTCTATTCCAAGTCTAATTTCCTTACACTTGATCTCAAACAAAATTGGATATGGAACCATACTGTGCCAATATCTCTTTTCTTTTAGATGATGTGATGGTCCATTAATACATAGTTCAAAAATGTCACAAAGCATTGTGCTTTACCTCAAAAATGCCTCTCACATTATGAGAGTGGGAATTGGGTTCAAATGGAGATTTTGTTCAGACTTGTTTTTCTTCTTACTTTTTTTTTTTAAATAAAGTGAGTTGTTTTAAGAAAAACTACTCACATACAAATCAACCCCTAACAATTACTTTATGTAAAGCAAAACTATTTCTGTGATCTTTGTTGATAGTCTAAACTTAATAAAATGATGAAGCTACTAAAAGATAATAAGTTAACTAAATTATTAGTGTGTTTTGCTTCCTTTATTTGGGGGAAAGGAGGTGGATATCTAATGAACTATTAAGAAAATAGTAGCAGTCCTAACATACATTCCTAACATTCATCTCAGAAGGAGCTCTTCAAGGGTCAGACTGAGCTTTCCTAGTAGTCACTTTGCTTACATCATATGTAAAAGTTATAGGCCAAATTCTGCAGTCTTAACCTTAACTTCAGTTTTATTTGGTTAAGAACACTGGTTTTGGCCGTGTCCTGAGCTACTTATTGCAGAAAGATGACGGACAGACATAAAATATCAAAGATAACATGCTAAAATGAGTATTAATGAAATGTATGAATTGGGAAGGAGATAAGTATCCCTTTTAAAAAACCAATTATTCAACATTGCTGGGATTTCTAACCATACCGGCAAAACTATTTTTTACAAAAGTTATACAAATACCACTTAGCACTATCTTGACCTTTACACCCATTTAAAATGCTTAATGGCTCAATGATCTGATCTGAATTAAAAATACTGTGCTGCCTGGGTAATGTCCAGTGCACTAGCCACGATTTGTAGGTTATTTTTATAATTGAAGGTGGTGTTTTGTGATTTACAGAAATGTTCCTTTAATATAAAATGGTTACATTGGGTTTGTAAGAATATCAGCTTTGTTTTTGGAAGATTTTTAGTTGAGTACTTGGTCCTAATGCTATCTGAAACAATGATAAAGCCCCCAACAAGTTCACTAGGGGAAGAATTAGTTAAGTTTTAAAGCAGCTTCCTAAAATATACTTTAAAACATCTTTCCAATGTACATCTAGTTTTGTTGTCATGGAATATTTTGATATGTTCTGTTCAAAAACTTTACATGCTAAAGAAACAAAATTGCATTTTATTTTAAGTAGCTTTTTAATGAAATCTGGATATAACAGATGTGGCATATTTAGAATCTTTATAAACATCCATTAACAGTGTGTGTGTGTGTGTGGGGGGGGGTAACTTACACTTGCTGGAGCTGCAAGCTAGAACTGGTAGGTTAGTGTTACACTCCAAATTCCCTGCAAAACTAGACAATGTTGCCAAACTTCCTTTTTTTCATAATGAGGTGCAAAATCTGCAAATAACTTCCAGAAATGTGATCTCTATTGAAAAATTATAATGTCTAATGTGGCACAGCACACACAAAAATATAAAAATACATACTGTTTTGAAAACTTGGGGGTGAGGGGTGCACCTTGACTAAGTTTCTTGAATGAAAAGTTTTATTTATGAAAAGTCTTATGAACTTGGTTAGATACTTTTGGCAGGTGGTTTTGTAGTGGTTGTCAAAATCAACAATATTTATCAGTCTCTTCACAATTGACTACAAGGGTTATAGACTGAATATAATCTAAATGTATCTGAATTTAAATAGTTGGAACATGACTAATTTCATTTTTTAAACCAAAAGGTTTTTTTCTCCCATTTTTATATCTTTTAGTGTAAGGACAGGTATCTAATCAACAATAGTAAGAATTATTTTCTCAACCAATTATATTGTAAAACAAATGCACTTACAGTTCTCTAATATACATCTTGATAGAACTTCATTCATTGTTAATCTAGAGGCATACAGGAAGAGGAAATACTTCAAGAGGAGAACAACCCTATATGTTAAGTGGGAGTTTTAGCCTTAACTGATGAGAGCTCTGAAGAGATTCTATTACTTCAGGAAGATTATCTCATTTAGGGTCTATTTTTCTGCCTATACAACTTCTGCTGCCCATATTGAAGCCAATGGCAAAGTTCACATTGACTTGAATTGAAAAATCATTGCCAATTTATGTTTATATCTTGCACTAACTTTAATGGGAGTTAACATTTTTGTCTTCAAGGGACATTACACAGCCTTGGACAGTAACAGGAGGTCTCTGAACTCCAATATGAACATTTGTTTAAGAATCCCACCCTGTCCAAGAGACAGACACAAACATACACACACACCCCTTCATAGTCTGGAAGTTTTTCTGTTCTCACCATCCACAGTAATGTTAGTAACTGCCTTCAGAATAGCTTCTGTTACCAATAACGATATTAAATTTGCAAGCAATTCATTTACTTTTGACTTTATTCATAAGCATACATTTCCTTTTTAAAACCTTGATAAAGGGTCTATATGTACTTTACTTTCCAGGTCCAGACTACGAAATGAATATAAATATAAGTGAGATTGTGAGTTTAGAGGTATGGTGTCTGAATTTGTTTTCAGAGTTCATATTTTGCACAGGAATAAAATACTTTAGATAATGCTTTTGTGCAGCACAATAACCTCAGCTAATTACATTGACTCCTTTGTGCTTTGAATCGGGTCCTATATTACCATTGTTGAGAGTATGTTTTGTGCCAGTCATGCTGCAGCTTTCGTTAAAGGTTTCCTGGTGCAGGTGAAAGTGGAAAATAAATACGAAGAGGTGTAATAGCTCCTTAAACCAAAATGGTTTTCCTGTCATAATGAATTCTGTGTTACATAAGATGAGCTGTATTGCAATGAGCCTGATAAAACATTCTCAAGAGAGTTTCCAGGTGTTTGGTTACTGTACTTGAATTTCCTTCTCAGCTTCCTTTTTTCCTAGTACTAATCAGACTCATTATAAAGATAATATCTCCAGAGGGCTTAATAGTCTATTTTTAAATAACTAATGCTAGCTTGCAATGTCAGACTTCCAAATCTGCACCCTCTTGATTAATAATTGGAGCAGAGACTTTGACAATGCCAGAGCAGTTAGGATTCCTTGTCATTCCTCCAGTATCTCCATTATGTTTAGAAAACAAACAATCTACATGTTTGTATGGAGGCAGATAGCAATTTTTTGGATTTTTTTTTTTCCTATTCAGTTTTCACTGAGTGTCCACTAGAGTATACTCTGCATTTGTTCTGCTTGTTGATATGGATGATATACTGCTCTCAGAAGAGAATATTGGCTTGGATTAGGTTCCAAATTTTGGTTTGCTTTTTTAAAATAGTTGGAAACAATTTGTGTGTGTACAGCTATCTCTTTGGGGATTCGGATACAGAATATCCTAAAAAGAGAGAAATGCTTGATATTATTTATCCCCAAAATTAGTTTTACTTTTTAAGTGAATTGTGATATTTAACTGAATCATAGCTATTCATCCATACTGATGTGAGGAAAATGGAATCTAAATGCATGACTTGGTTCAAAAATGCATTTGGACATATTTTAAATAGCAACAACATTATGTATATATTGGCATGTGGCTTTAGTACCCATGCATGGAGTCAAATTAATACAATTGACTGATTTAGTGGGAGTCATCATGGTTGAGTATATAATCCTTCCATCAAGAAGTTGTTACAGGATATAAAGACAGTGTTATTGTCTACTAGGGTACAATTCACTTCTTATAATCTGCCAAAATTTTTAAGACATACCCTATTAGCATCTAAGCTCTGTAGATAATTAAGTTATATTGCAAGCTTTGTACTTAAAGTACCCCAGAGTTTGTACTCCATACAAAATGGCTCTGTCTACACTGCCCTCTCTCATCCAAAAAATATACAAATGAGGCGAAGTGTGGAATATCGCCGCACCTCGTTTGCATAATTGAGGCTCCGCTTTTGCGGAAAAAGGAGCCATCTACACAGCTCTTTTTGCGTAAAACCCCCCTCTTGCACAAGAGCCGTTCTTCCGCTTTTTTTCAGGAAGAATGCCTCTTGCACAAGAGGGGGGTTTTGCACAAAAAGGAGCCATATATATGGCTCCTTTTTGCGCAAAAACCTCTTGCGTAAAAATGGAACCTCATTAATTATTCAAATAAAGTGTGGCAATATTCCATGCTTTGTCTTATTTGCATATTTTTTTGTGCAAGAGAGGGCAGTGCAGACGTAGCCAATAAGATTCTGATAGATCAAGATGTAGTGATCCCAGAACTCTACTGCTGCTCTCTTCTTGGTAGGACAAAACACTAGTCTGTTAATGAACCTTAGTCTTTCATTTTCCAACACTGGTGCTACTCACCAATGTGTTCTCTTAAACTCTACACCACTTCCAGGCAGGGAGCACTAATAAAGGAGCAACATAATCAGGCTGTTTAGCTAGTCTGGTGAGGGTTTTCATATTTCAGGAAGTCAGAAGTTGCTTTTGTGTGTGTGAAGTAGTCTGATGAGATGGGTAAAGATGGGAGTTACTTTATATTATAGACCAAAAGGTCAATAATTGCTCTGCAAATAAAGTGAATTGGACAGGGTGGGACCCCAATAAATTTGACACATGGGGGCCCAAATTTCTCTAAATGGGCCTGGCAAAGAGGGAGGGGATAGGAGGGATGATTTGCTTGTGGAGGAGGGAGTTAGGGAAGGAGTGTAGTAGGTAGCATTGATAAAGGGAAAGGAGAGAGGAAGAGCTAGATGAACCTGGAAAGGAAACAACACGAGAGGGATAGAGTCCTGGTAAAGGAAAGAGAACAAAACGAAGAATAGACAAAGAGAGAGAGGAGAAAGATGGAAAACATGAGAGGGAAAAGATACAGAGAGAGCAGGAAGGAAAGAGACTAAGAACATTTTGCCTGCTGGCAATATCCCCTCTTCTTTTATACATACAGGAGATCCTGGCATGAACAGTAGTAGTAGAGCAAGGCCATTTCATGTATTCTGATATATGGCATCTAAATGTGAACATTAAAGCCACATGTTGCGAGAGTGTCACTTTCTTGGCTTTTATAACACAAGACTGCTGATTGCTGGTTTATTATTTCTGCAGTGACATGCACGTGCATGGAATTGTACAAACAAAACAATGGTCTTTTCTGGAACAGCTTACCATGTGAGTCTTATGTTGAAAACATTTATGGAGATAAAATTTTGACCTTTTGCATTCCCAAAATTATCCACAATTCACATCCCTGCTAGTAGTGTTTAACTATTTAGACAAATGTAGCAACTCTTATGAATGCATGAGTAGCTCCTACACATCTAGGACATGACAAATTGTCTTACTGAATAAATTAATTTGAGTCTGAATATTGAGATCATTCATGACACTATTCAAAATGAAAAATGGACACTTTAATTCTTTGGAGAGCACAGGGTTCAAGTGAAGGCATCTATGTTTAGTATCTTGTATGAAGATTTAAAGTAGTGCAGTGTCCTCTCCCAGGTCTGTATGTCTACACTACAAAGTTACTTGGAAATAACAACTGTTATTTCGAAATAACTTTACTGGAGTCTACACAGCCAAACTGCTATTTCGAAATTAATTCGAAATAGAAGAACACTTATTTTGAATTTGGTAAACCTCATTCCATGAGGAATAATGCCAAATTCTAAATAGCTATTTCAAATTAAGTGCTGTGTAGACCCTTATATCGAAATAGGGGGCCTCCAGCCTTCCAAGGGTGCCCTGGTGGCCACTCCAGCTGTAACCAAAAACACTCCTCTCCCTTCCTGGAGTCCTTAAAGGGGTTGACTCTGGCCACAGTGCCTGTGCCAGCTCCAAGCCTCCCATCCCAAAGCCAGCAGTCACTGCCCCTGACCCCGTGGCCCCAAAACATGAGCCAGCAAGCCATTGGTAGCCAGCCCTCCACTGCTCCCCAGGAGCAGTCTGCCAGCTCCCAGGAGCCTTCCAGGGCCCAGAGAAGGTGGGTATCTTCCTGGTCCATGGTGGAGCTCATGGACCTTATTCAGGTCTGGGAGGGGGAGAATGCCCCCAACGTTCATGATCTCTGCACTTCACAGAGGCATGTGGCTGTCTATGGCAGGATACCTGCCAACTTGGCCACCAAAGGCCACATGGGAACCCAGGAGCAGGCTTGCACGACAATCAAGTTGGTCTGGCGAGACCCCCAACCCTGAGCCCTGAGCTTCCCCTCACCCTTCTTCCCTTTGCTTCCCCCTTCCAGCTCCTTCCTCCCAGCCTCTCCCCTCTCCTCTCCCACTCTCTTTCTTCCCCTCTTCTGCCTCCTTTCCCCAGTCTCACCAGAGTTTCATCCCCCCCCACACCCAGTTTTGTTAAATAAAGAGAATTTGTGTTCATGAAAATACATGTATTTTATTTGACATCAGGAAGGGGGATTAGGGAAGGGTAAGTGGAAGGACGTGAGGGAGGAATGAGGCATAAGTCCCCAGTGGGGAAGACAGGGAGGCTCTTAGTGCTCCGCAGGGCCACCAGGATACTGACAGCCCCCAGATGGAAGCCTGCAGAAAGTGCAGACAGGCTCGCAGCAACACAGCCACGAAAAGCACCAGAGTGCCCAGGGGCAGCTCTGGTGCTACGTTGCAGAGTGCTGTGGTGTCCTGAGTGAGGGCAACCAGAGCATGCAGAGACAAAATACTTTGCTGGCCCTCATCGAGGTAGGCAAGCAAGCAGGGAAACCTGAGAACTGGTTGTATGAGGGGAGGGGGGGGTGATGGCCCTTTAAGCACAGGCCTCAGCCTCAGGCAGCAGCCACACAAAGTAACTTCTGACCTGATGCCCTGCCGAACCTGGTTCTGGCCAGCCTTAAATGCAATTCAGTGTCCACTCAGTGTGGACGCGCTATTTTGAAATAGCAAAAAGCTATTTCGAAATAACACTGTAGTGTAGACATACCCTCACATAAAAACCAAAAAAGCACTCTAATGATGGTACTGTATAAGATGTGAATCCATGAGCACCTGCCCCCAAAGTGAGAGTTCTTCTGTCAGTATACTGTGCATGGGTTAAGTTGTATGAAGTAGATCTGTATAATGTGTGCACATTAGAATGTGAAATGTGATATTTAACACACCTGCATAGGAAGTGAGTTAAGCTTTCTTTACTCTCTTACTGAAGTCCATATTTAGTACTGTTCTCAGTTAAGAAGAGGGTGAATTGTATTTTATTTATAGGAAATAGTCACTTTGCATGCCTATATTCCCTCTCATAGCTTTCTCTTTAATTGTTAATTCAATGGCTTATGTTATGTTTAGAGAACTCTCTGTGTGTTGGTACCAATCTCTGATTGCCTGTAGCCTCTGTCAGGTCCTTCTTTTTATCTTCAATTGGATATGCTAGCTTCCACCTGCGTGCTCTTCCTCTATACAATAGACAAGAAGCATTTTTTCCATCAGCATTAACAATCAAATCCACAGTATAGTTGTGGTTCAGCACTGGATTATTTTATTTAAGAAAGAGAGGAGTGAAAGATGCAAAAAAGTATTTAATGCAGAGGCAGCTACAGAGATGTGTGCTACTGTGGGCTGGAAACACTAAGTTACAAAGTTTAAAGGGTAGTAGATATATTTTCTCTTCTATTAGAAGAAACCCACTTTAAAAATGCTCTTTGGAACCGGCTGTCTTTTTGTGCTTGATCTGAATGTTGGTGCTGCTTCTACATAGTGCTATTTTAAATAATGAAGCCCTCAAATTTTTCTCCCCCCCTTCTCCCTAACGACTACCCCATCCTTTTTGCTGAAGGTATTCCTTTCTAGGCTGTTGTTCCTCTTGACTTTGTGGGCCCAGGCTGGGACTGAGGTTCACATGGCTATTTTTAGCACTTTAGCATGAGTCTGATTCTGTAGACCTTGGATCTGAGAGTCACTGCTGAGTTTTCTCTTTATTTTGCCAGGTAGACATACCCACAGAAAATTGCACAGAGGTTTAGAAATACACTTTTAGTACATGCACATGACCTGTAAATCTTGAATCCATAGAAGGGCACATGTCATAACCAGCTTCTATTTTAAATCTATGGTCTTTACACTGACCTTTAAGAAAAGTGTCCAATTCAATGTTCTCATTTAAGTGGAAGATTCCTTGCTCCCAGAGTAATGAATTGAACCCTACAGACCTGATCCTACAATTTCTTTTATATGGAGGAACAACTGTGACTAGTCAGTCCTCCACTGAAGTCAGTGCGGCTCTGTCTGGGTGCAGCAGTCCATATTGTGTGCAAGAAATTGCCATAATCTAAGACAAGACATTTAAGTCAAGAATTTTTAGTAATAGGTTTGTTCACTTTAAAATGAATGAATCATCTCTTTAAATTTGTGCCCTTAAAAGTGACAGAATCCCAGTAGGCTTTTCTTCAACAAACTAAACACACTGCATTGGACATCACTTTTTCTACACTAAAACATTTTAGACTTTTTTTTTCAGTAGAAGAAGTTTATTTTAAATTGATCACTTTGCATTTAGTCTTGAGACCAGAAATTTAAAAATATTGTTTTGGAGATAATCTAAACATCTGAGTTAATTATTGCCATCTTGTCTCCTGTTAGCACTTATCCATAAATATTTTAAGTAATTTGGCTTCTGACATACAAAAGAAGTTGTACTTGTATTTGCCATTTTTTATGGACAATATCTTAGAGAGCTAAATTGTGGGAAAGCATACTTCGTGTATTTTGTTACCTGCTAGTACATGGCTTGGTGTATTTCATAACTTCTTGATTGGCAGTTACATAACATCTTTATAAATTAACTGTGGTGGAATGAAAAATCTTTATCATTCTCTACAAACATGTCACTTACAGTTTTGAAGAAACAAAAGACAGGACTATGCAGCACTAGATACCTGTGGTTGTTCTGGTGCCTCGTTGTGCTGTGAGAGTTTACAGTATTCCATGACAAAAGCCATACTTTTCCCCGTGGTTTATAGTTCGGTTTTCAGTACTCAACTGGGATGAAACTCGGTAGGAAAAGGTCTCAGAGCAGATACAACATTTGTTTGCTTGCTTGCCCACCCCAGTGAGACTAGGGGAGTTGCTTTTGTGAATAAGGAAAGCAGGCTATAGCTGCTCCTGACAAATCCATAAAGGGGTGTGTGAAAATTCATCCAGTTACATTTTAAGCAGACCAAAGCCTTTAACTCACTCATTTTATTATGTTTTGTTTTTATTAATGTTCAAAAATTGACGATGCACAGAAACTTGTGTTTAAATATATATTAATACTGTACTAGTGTCTTACCATGGATTGACAAAAAGATAAACAGCACAGAAGAAACCTTTGTGCTTTATTATAATTACTCTTCAGTATGATTCTATGAGCATTTCCTCAGCAACACATCTAAAAAAGAGATGTAACTGCTCATGTAAAGATTGTAGTGACCACTAAAATAACAACATACTGGTTCCTTTTGGTTCCTCTGTTCGCATGATCATTTGGAGTTCCACTTGTGGCAAAGAGCTAGATTGTCAAATGAAGCTGCTTAAATTGTATCTGCAAAAATATTTGCATGCTCTTTGTGCTGCGTAGACATTATTTAAATTTTAAAATGGCTAAGCCTGTTGAAATAAATAGGCATGTTCCTGTTGGCTTTGGATTTGAATATCTGGGTATATATTGTATATCTGGGCCAGAGTCTGACTGTGCACATACAAATGTGTATGTTCATTACTGTGAGCCTTTACTAAAAATGCGGTGTTATGGTAAAAATTCTGTCCTCAGACACAATTTTAGACACTTTAGTATGATAGCACAAGTCTAGCTGAAAGCAGAGTCTGTACACTGTCTTACTTAAGCTCATAGAACATTACCTCTGCATGAGGTAATGAACTCCAAGTCTGAATCCTTCCTGTGCCTTGGGGTTCTGCCATTGATGTGTATACCAGAATGGTCTTTGTATGTTCTCTATGCTAAGTCCTATAAGTTTTCTCTTACTAAATATTATTTGACAAGAGGGATTCTTTTGGTCAGCCCTTTTTTAGCATATTTCTCCAGCAAAACATCTACAGTAATGGTGCCAGTCGTGAAAGTGAAGTTGCATTTGTGTGAATTTGTCCTGTGAGATTTATTATTTGTTTTTCATCCAATAGTTTGAAGACTCTACCACTCTAGAACTGCCAAATTCTGATCTTAGTGATATTTCTGTATAAAATGAGTAGAATTACTCTGGATCTACCGCAGTTTTGCTGAGAGAAGAATTGAGCCTTATTTATTTTTTTAAACACCTGTTGTCTTTATTCTTTTGCAACAAGAGTAACACTGAATCTGCAGAGACATAATGCATATTGGGATGGTCTGATGAATGCAAACTTTCATCTTTTCTCAATAGTCTTTTACCTATACTTATTCATTTTCATAATTAATTAATGCATTGCATTGGATTTAGTCACATGTAAACAGGAGTTCAAATTTCTAAACTCAGATAAGTTTCAGTGACAAACTTGCTCGCAGTAGTGAATCAATTTAAGAGATACTTAGGCTATGTCTACACTAAGATGTTTGCAAGAAGAGGCAATGCAAATGAAGTGCAGATTAGCATTTTCTTGTGCTTCATTTGCATAATCTCTTGCGATCTGTTTTTGCGCAAAAACAAGCAGTGTGGATGTTTCCTTTTTGCGCAAAAGCCCCCTTTTGTACAAGACTGAAAAAAACCCTTTTGAGCAAAAAGGAAATATACACACTGCTTGTTTTTGCACAAAAACCCTTTGAGCAAAAACAGATCACAAGAGATTATGGAAATGAAGCATGAGAAAATGCAAATCTGCACTTCATTTGTATTGCCTCTTCCTGCAAACATCGTAGTATAGATGTAGCCTTAGATAGTAGGAGGACCATGTCATAGAACAGAAGTTAAGCAATGGGCTGTAACTGAAATGTGAAAAGAAAAGTTTATGAACAAAGAAATATTTTAGGATTTTTATCTTGAATTTTCTGGTTTGAATTAGACGGTCTGAAATCTGCAGCATCATATGGGCAACATTTTAAAAAGTGTTCCATTGTGCTACATAAGCATTTTTATATTTGCAAATGTCTAAGCCCACTGAAGTCAATGAAAGGACTCCTGCTGATTGTGACTTGGGCCCTAATTGCACATTAGCCCTAGATGAAGTGGCCATATTTTCAGAAGTTCTCAGCTTCCCACAGCAACCATGTTTATCAAAGACCTAACAACATTGTTTTAAATGGGAACTGTCAAGTTCCTAACATCTTTAAAAATTGGTCTGTTTAAGAGTCTGAATGGGACCTGAGCTTGTTTGGAAACCTATATCCAATTCTAGATGTTGCTTTTTCTGAAAATCTGACCCTTTAATTTTACTGTGCATTAAATATTTATGGGAGTTTAAATTGTGAAATATTTAGTTGAGTTACAGACCCATTCTAGTCTAATAAATAGTAAAATATGCCTTTAGGCTATGTAAGTATTGTATTTAGGCATTTAAAAGGGTATCTGTAAGATTAAATATGTACTTCATCATACCCCTTTAGACAAAGGAGTGACATAGTTTGAAGATGATATGCCTCATAAGAGTAAATATGTATTTTCATTTGCATTATACTTATTACCCAATAGTCCAACAGTTTTTATGGTTCATTATGTAAATCTATAGTTATGGTTTCTTTTTACAACATGTATTTTTGAATTAATAGACTTAGTACCTCCAAAGGAGTTGTTGCACACTATTATGGAAATTCTTCCTATTTATTTTAGCTCCCTTGGAGCTATCCCATTGATTAGCATTAATTTGTCTTCGGCACATATGCACTGAAAACTTTGATACAGTTTGAGTCCCAATTAATTTCTATGTCCAGTAAATGCATCTTCAAAATATAATATTTCAGATTTATGCATATTTCTTTTTAAATTTGTTTTTAAAATTATTTTATTCTTTTAGTTAAATATCAGGAGTGAAATAGCATGTCAGATTTACAAATGAAATGTAATATGTTGAAACTAATGACATCACTATTCTACTAATCATGTAACTCGAGAAACAATCAAAGAAGCCCATCCAGAACTAGCAATTTCTTTTAAGCAATGAAATCTTCCCCAATTTCAAGAGAATGCTCATTCCATTATACCCTTCAATAGTATTTAAGGTAGCTGTGACTATTTTTTTCACTATATTGAGTGCTGGTATGAGAGAGCTTCTAAATAACTGTTTCTTTGATAGAATTAGGGATGCGATGTTTGTGTCTGGAAACAAAAATCCTTAGGCTGCTTGGGATAAAATACTTTAAAACTAGTTCTCTTAGACAAATAACTTGCAAAATTACATTTTTAAATTTGATTAAAAAGCCCCTTTTAAGATTTAGGAACATTTACAGAGTTAAGCATAAGTGAGACCTCTATGCCAAATTTGAGTGAAACTATATTACAGAGGCTGATGTGTAATGCCCCTGAAAATAGGTTTGTAATGAAAATACCAAGAGGCCCTTAAGCATTCTTATAAGTTTTCTTTGCTAGTTTTAATGCCTAGGACTGAATACAATTTTCATTGATCTACTATAATATGAAAGAAGTGACTACTCTCAGGAAAATTCATAGTAATTCCAGTTACCTTGCATCTTTAGAAAATTAAGTTAAATGTTGTTCATCCTGTGCAGAGAACTCAGACAGTGTCCATATACCATTAGGTCCCATGTAACTCTATTTTGAGAGTTTAAAGTGGTACTGACTCTGTTTGGGACTGAGTTTCATCATGTGTGCCGATAACAAAATGTGTGTGTGACTAGATGATTTAAGATTTCCAATTTGAGATTGAGATTGCTCCTTTCATTTCTAGGGCATGACGTGAGAGTCTGAACTGGATATTGTTGACCTAGAATTGTAATTGTCTAATAACAGCTCAAAGTCTTTTGTGATGTTACTGAGTAGATTCAGTGCTTACTGCTGGGCAAATTACATCACAGAAAAACATAATGTCTATTACAGCCAGTTACAGTGGGAAATCTTGGGGAAACCAAGTAACTTTTGCATGCAGAATGAGGTATTTGCTCAGTCTTAGGATTGAGTCTTTAGTGTATGCAATGCCAATAGGGGATGGGGGTTCTTCTGCCAGCAAAGATCATTTATTTTCCTGAGACACTAGCTAGGTAGATGGAAGAATTCTTCTGTTTACTTACCACTGTTTAAGGGTGTTGGAGGGGGTTTTATGTTGATTTAACTAGCCTTCTCAAGGGTATATATTTTTCACACACTTTGCAGTGTGGTTATGGCAACCTAATTTTCTAGTATAGACTAGGCTTCACTGTTAGGGTTGAAGTGTGGTAATAGGAGGTCCATCTGGCTACTGCCAATAGTAAACCTGTTCTTCTGGTACATAGAAGACTTCAGTCTCCAGCTGTGTCTATAGCATTTTCCACCTCTTTTAAATAAAGTACAGATTGAATCTCTTTGGTCTGGCAATCTCTGTGGTCTGGCATGATTTTAAATAGCCAGATGTCCACTTACCATGGGTTTGGCCAAGTTTCCCATGGTCCCATAAAGTTTGTTTTCAGCAAGGAGTCCTGGCTCTCAGGGTTCTGTGCTGTTATTTAGCTCTAATTTACCCCTAAATGTTTCTGAGTCCAGAAACAAGTGGAAGTGTTGTTTATGCTCTAAAATAACAGTGACCTCCCGTGGTCCGGCAAATGCTCTAGTTCGGCACCAGTCAGGTCCTGAGGGTGCTGTATTGGAGATGTTCAGCCTGTAGAACAAAGGAACTCTCTTGCTCTGAGTTACAAGACTGAGATAAGGTGTGTGCTAATGAAGAGACTTGAGTGTCAAATTTAATTTTGATTAACTTTTTAATTGGATTGACTTTTTGAGAACAGAATGATGTATCGGCACTTGATATGTCACTTGACATTTTAGTGATGAGAAATCTATGCTGAAGCATACAGTGACTAGATAACCATTTCACTACTCTATAAAGGCAGTAATTATCTAAAGTAGATTCAAAATAACAGACATTTCTATCAAAATAAAGATCTTTCAGTGTGGAAAGTGTTTGTTTCTACATTTATCCACATATGCTACTTTATAAGAGATATTTCATATAATATATCTTTTAGTTTTGTTCACTGAGTAAGCCCTGTGAAAAACAAGAAAATATTTTTTTTCACCCACATAACTATGGAGAAGAAAGTACAAAATGAGAACATGTTTGCATATGAACACATGAGCAGTGGTGGAAGTGGAATAAAGGATTCAGATGTTTTCTCTATGTTCCTTGGCATGATTCATATCTACAGTTATTCCTTTCAATATGCATTAAAAGCAAATTACAACCAAAAAGTAAAACTTCATGGAGAAACCAAACTAAAATCTATTAAATTGATCCTATTTTTGGTATTAAATATTGTATTGACTGCAGTATGGGTAAATATTTCATCATTCTCTTCATTACTAA
Organism: Pelodiscus sinensis; assembly: GCF_052426305.1. NCBI lineage: Eukaryota > Metazoa > Chordata > Testudines > Trionychidae > Pelodiscus > Pelodiscus sinensis. The sequence goes on along the minus strand of NC_143067.1, from coordinate 28,972,499 downwards.
GGAAGTGAAATATTATTTGAAAAGAGGGATGATGGCTCGATGTTCAACACAAAAAAGCCTGCTCCATTCATTTTCTACCTGTTGATTTACTGTATCAGCTTTTTTGGATAATTCTCTGGATACTTCAGCTCAACACACAGCCATGGTTTTAAAAAAAAGGCCAACAAAATGTTAGAACTGTTCAGAAAGAGAAAAAATAAGACTGAAAACATCATAATGTCACTATCTAAATCCATGATGTTCTAACACCTTAAATACTGTGTCCAGTTTTGGTCACTCCATCTCCAAAAGAATATAGTGAAACTGAAAAAGGTTCAGAAAAGGGTAACACTTTCCACAAGAGGAGAGACTAAAAAAAATCTTATTGTAGCTGCATTGGTCCCAGGATAGTTGCAAAAGATAATAGAGGTGAGATAATACCTTTGTTGGCTCAATAAAAGATAGTACCTTGTCCATCTTCCCTCTAAAGATTAGGGCTGTTAAATTCAGAACAGGGTCAAATGGGGATATGACAGAAAATTATAAAATTATGAATGGTGTGGAAAAAGTGATTAGATAAGTGTTATTTACTCCCCGTCCCCTTGATGGTGTTTGTGCTCTGATTGGCTGTGATTGGCAGGTGGAAACTGTTGGCTTCTAATTAAAGTTTGAATTCTAGAAGCCTCTGCTGATTGGCTGAGCCTTAGTAGGGGGAGGAGCTTTATAGGGCAGTGAGCAAGCGACCAGGTGAGGGCTAACAGGGAATTTTGAGAGGGAGTTCTCCAGGTGAAGGAGAAGCAGATACAGGACTCTTGAGGGAAGTGTGTTTTGTTATTGGGGCTTTCTTACTGTGTGCTGAGCTTGTGTTTGTTTGGTGTGTGGTGGTGGTGGGTTTTTTTTCCCCCTATTTGAGTGAGGCTTTAGAGAGGGAGTTCTCCAGGTAGAGGAGAAGCAGATACAGGGGTCTTGACGGAAGTGGGTGTTGTGTTGGGGGCTTTCTTGCTGTGTGCTGAGCTTGTGTTTGTGAGTGAGGGTTGGTGTATGTTCTTTTTTGTTTTTTGTTTGTTTATTTATTTATTTTCCCCTGTGTTTGAGAGTGAGGCTTTTTTTCCCCCCTCTGCCCTCCTCCCCCCCTTGATGGAATTTGTGCTCTGATTGGCTGTGATTGGCAGGTGGAAACTGTTGGCTTCTAATTCAAGTTTGAATTCTAGAAGCCTCTGCTGATTGGCTGAGTCTTGGTAGGGGGAGGGGCTTTATAAGGCAATGGGCAAGCGACCAAGGAGCTTGTGAACAGGTGAGTGCTAACAGGGAGTTTTGAGAGGGAGTTTGGAAGGGGAGAGGGAAGGGCATGAGGTTCTCTTGCCTTTCTTTTTAAATCCCTTTTCCAGGACAGCAGCGATGGTTGGTGATGGGTCTGCTGTTGTTACCTGCACAGCGTGTGCCATGTTTGTCTTCCTCCCGGAAAGAACAGATTTCATCTGCACCAAGTGCAAGCTGGTCTACATTTTGGAAGAAAAAATTAGAGGACTGGAGGTCCAAGTGTCGACCCTACGCTTGATCAGAGAGGATGAAGACTTCCTCGATAGAAGGCAGCATTTAATCCTTCAAGCACGGCAGGCAGAAGAGCCAGAGAGGGCAGCACGTGACCAAGAAGAGAACTGGCAGCATGTAACTTCTAGAAGGGGAAAAAGGCCAGCACGGGAATCCCCCGATGCTATAGAGGTAAGCAATCACTTTCAAGCTCTCTCCACAGGCTCTGCAGTGCTGAAAGCTCTGGAAGGGACCTCACAAGGAAGAAACCGGAAGGGAACACCATCTACTGGAAGGCATGGAATGCGTAGTCCTACGGATGGGGGTTCCACAGCCACCACCCCCAAAAAGAAACGACGGGTGGTGGTGGTCGGGGACTCCCTCCTAAGAGGGACTGAGCCATCCCTTTGCCGTCCGGACCTGGAATCTCAAGAGGTGTGCTGCTTACCGGGAGCTCGCATTCAGGATGTCACTGAGAGGCTTACCAAGCTGATCAAACCTTCGGATCGCTATCCCTTCCTGCTTCTCCACATGGGAACTAATGATACGGCCAAGAATGATCTTGAGCGTGTTACTGTGGATTATGTAGCGCTAGGAAGAAGGATCCAAGAATTTGGAGTGCAAGTGGTATTCTCCTCTATCCTCCCTGTTGAAGGGAAAGGACTGGGCAGGGATCGTCGAATTGAGGATGTAAATGCGTGGTTGCGCAGATGGTGTCACAGAGAGGGCTTTGGTTTCTTCAACAATGGGACTCTGTTCCGGGCGCAAGGATTGTTAGGAAGAGATGGGATCCACCTAACGAAGAGAGGAAGGAGCATCTTCACGGGCAGGCTTGCAAACCTAGTGAGGAGGGCTTTAAACTAGGTTCATCGGGGGATGGTGACTGAAACCCTGAGGGTAGTGGGAAAGTCGGATACCGGGAAGAAATGCAGAGAGTAAGGGGCAAGAAAGGAGGAACCATGTTTCGAATGGAGAAGATAGGGCGATCAACTGGTTACCTGAGGTGTTTGTACACTAATGCGAGAAGCCTGGGCAACAAACAGGAAGAACTGGAGGCCCTGGCCTAGACCAAGAAATATGATTTAATTGGGATAACAGAGACTTGGTGGGATGACTCGCATGACTGGAGCGCTGTCATGGAAGGGTATAGACTGTTCAGGAACAACAGGCAGGGGAGAAAAGGAGGAGGAGTTGCACTATATGTAAGAGAGCACTACGATTGCTCTGAACTCCGGTATAAAGAGGGAGAAAAACCTGTTGAGAGTCTATGGGTTAAGTTTAAAGGAGCAAACAACAGCAGTGATGTTGTGGTTGGTGTTTGCTACAGGCCACCGAATCAGGTGGATGAGGTAGATGAGGCTTTCTTCGGACAACTGAGTGAAACTTCCAGATTGCAGGCCCTGGTTCTTGTGGGGGACTTTAATCACCCTGACATCTGCTGGGAAACCCATACTGCAGTACAAAGGCAATCCAGGAAGTTTTTGGAGAATGTTGGGGATAACTTCTTGACACAGATGCTGAAGGATCCGACCGGGGCCGTGCGCAGCTTGACCTTCTGCTCACAAACAGGGAGGAACAAATAGGGGAAGTGGAGGTGGGTGACTACCTGGGAAGCAGTGATCATGAGATGGTAGATTTCAGGATCCTGACCAAAGGAAGAAAAGAGAGTAGTAAAATACACACTTTGGACTTCAAAAAAGCAGATTTTGACTTCCTCTGAGATCTGATTGGCAGAATCCCCTGGGATGTTAACATGAAGGGGAAAGGAGTCCAGGACAGCTGGCAATAAGAAGCCTTATTGAAGGCACAGAAAGAAACCATCCCGATGCGTAGCAAGAGAGGCAAACATGTTAGGAGACCGGACTGGCTTACAGGGGAAATCCTTGGTGAACTTAAGCACAAAAAGGAAGCTTACAAAGAGTGGAAACTTGGACAAATGACCAGGGAGGAGTTTAGAGGTATAGCTCGAGAATGCCGGGGGGTTATCAGAAGGCGAAAGCGCAAATGGAATTGTGACTGGCTAAGGATGTGAAGGATAACAAGAGAGGTTTCTACAGGCATGTTAATAAGAAGAAGGTGATCAGAGAGGGTGTGCGGCCCCTAATGGATGAAGGTGGTAACCGAGGGTAGGTCTACACTACAGCGCTAATTCGAACTAACTTAGTTCGAATTAGTTAATTCAAACTAAGCTAATTCGAACTAACGCGTCTAGAACTAAAAACTAGTTCGAATTAGCGTTTTGCTAATTCGAACTAGCAAGTCCACATTGAGTGGACTCTGAACAGGGCTTAAGGATGGCCGGAAGCAGTGCCGGCAGGGCATCAGAGGAGGACTTAGAGCGTGGAGATGCTGTCTCAGGCTAGCCGAGGGCTGCACTTAAAGGGTCCCGACCCCCACCCCAGATAGACAGTTCTCAGGGGTGCCCCGCTTGCAAAGCAGTCCTGGCTTGGATTGCCCGGACTACCCACACTGGGCACATCACAGCACTCGGCCATCAGCCCGGCTGCACTTGCCGCAGGCTGCCATCTGGGGAGAGGGGGCAATCGGGGGGCTGCAGGAGAGCTTCCACCCCCAGAAGCCCACAGAGCCAGCCCAGTCCTCCCCATCGGGGGCTCGTACCCCATTCCTCCCTCACCTCCTTCCACTTACCCTTCCCTAGCCCCCCTTCTTATTGATGTACAAAATAAAGATAACGTTTCTTCCAACATTGACTCTGTCTTTATTGAACAAAATTGGGGGAGACTGGGAAAAGGAGGTGGGAGAGGGGAAGAGAAAGGCTGGGAGAGGGGAGGGCAACTAACATGATCAGGGGTTGGGAACAGGTCCCAGATGAAGAGAGGCTACAGAGACTGGGACTGTTCAGCTTAGAAAAGAGGAGACGGAGTGGGGACAGGATAGAGGTCTCTAAAAGCAGGGGTTGGGTGGAGAGGGTGCATTCATAAAAGTTCTTCCTGAGTTCCCATAAAGAAGGACTAGAGGACACCAAAGGAAAGGAATGGGTAGCAGGCTTGAAACTAGTAAGAGAAAGTTGTTGTTCTTCACAAAGCAAATAGTTAATCTGTGGAACTCCTTGCTGCAGGAGGCTGTGAAGGCTACAACTAGAACAGAGTTTAAAGGGAAGTGAGATCAAGTCAAGGAGGTTGGGTCCATGGAGTAGTCTTAGCCAGGGGGTAGGAGTGGTGTCCCTGCCCAAAGTTTGTGGAAGGCTGGAGAGGGATGGCACGAGACAAATGGCCCAAGAGTCACTGTCTTCGGATAGCAGGGCTCAGCGTCGGGGGTCTCAGTGGACCCCCTTGATTTTCATGCACACCTGCTCCTGGGTGGCCAGGCTGGCAGCTCTCCTGCCCTAGACGGCCACTTTCCTGTGCCTAATGCGGAGATCGTGGCACCTGCTCCTGGGAGCCGCCAGCCTGGTCCCGGGAAGAGGGGGTGGGCTGGGGGACATCGGGTGGGTGGCTCGAGCCGTGCCAGGTGCAGGGTCTACTGTCTGGGTGCTGGCAGGCTTGCACCTGGCACGGGCACCGTAGCCAGCCCGTGCCCCTTTAAGGGTTCTGGGGCCGGGAGGGGGGCATAGAGTTTCCCTGGTGTTGGCCAGAGTGGTCACCAGGGAAACCTGGGGAGGGATAGCCTCCCACTAGTTCGAATTAAGGGGTGTGTAGCTAGTTCGAACTAGGCTTAATCCTCATAAAATAAGGGTTACCTAGTTCGAACTAAGCGCTCCGCTAGGTCGATTCAAATTCGAACTAGCGGAGCGCTAGTGTAGCGGCTATGAATGTTAGTTCGAACTAACGGACGTTAGTTCGAACTAACATTGTAGTGTAGACGTACCCCTAGTGACAGATGATGTGGGGAAAGCTGCAGTACTCAATGCTTTCTTTGCTTCTGTATTCACGGACAAGGTCGGTTCCTGGACTTCTGCACCAAGTGACGCAAGAAGGGATTAAGATGGACAGCCCGTGTTGGGTAAAGAACAGGTTAGGAACTATTTAGAAAAGCTAAACGTACATAAATCCATGGGTCCGGACTTAGTGCATCCGTGGGTACTGAGGGAGTTGGCAAATGTCATTGTGGAGCCTTTGGCTATTATCTTCGAAAAGTCGTGGAGATCAGGAGAAATCCCGGATGACTGGAAAAAGGCAAATGTAGTGCCCATCTTCAAAAAAGGGAGGGAGGATGATCCAGGGAACTATAGGCCGGTCAGACTTACCTCGGTTCCTGGAAAAATCATGGAAGGGATCCTTAAGGAATCCATATTGAGGCACTTGAATGAGAGGAAAGTGATTAGGAATAGTCAGCATGGATTCACAGAGGGCAAGTCTTGCCTGACCAATCTGATTAGCTTCTATAATGAGGTAACTGGCTCGGTGGACATGGGGAAGTCAGTGGATGTGATATATCTTGACTTTAGCAAGGCTTTTGATATGGTCTCCCACAATATTCTTGCCAGCAAGTTAAGGGCTTGTGGATTGGATAAATGGACAGTAAGATGGATAGAAAGATGGCTAGAAGGCCGGGCCCAGGGGGTAGTGATCAATGGCTCGATGTCAAGATGGCAGTCGGTTTCTAGCGGAGTGCCCCAAGGTTCAGTTCTAGGACTGGTTTTGTTCAATATCTTTATTAATGATCTGGATGAGGGGATGGATTGCACCCTCAGCAAGTTTGTTGATGACACTAAGCTGGGGGAAAGGTAGATACGCTTAAGGGCAGAGATAGGGTACAGAATGACTTAGACAAATTGGAGGATTGGGCCACGAAAAATCTGATGAGGTTCAACAAGGACAAGTGTTGTTGAACCTGCACTTGGGACGGAAGAATCCCAAGCATAGTTACAAGCTGGGGATCAACCAGTTAAGTAGTAGTTCTGCAGAAAAGGACCTGGGGGTTACAGTGGATGAGAAGCTAGATATGAGTCAACAGTGTGCCCTTGTAGCCAAGAAGGCTAATGGCATATTAGGTTGCATTAAGTGGAGCATTGTCAGCAGATCCAGAGATGTCATCATTCCCCTTTATTCGGCTTTGGTGAGGCCGCATCTGGAGTATTGTGTCAAGTTCTGGACCCACCACTACAAAAAAGATGTGGATGCATTAGAGAGGGTCCAGCGGAGGGCAACCAAAATGATTAGGGGGCTGAAGCATATAACTTATGAGGAGAGGCTGAGGGAGTTGGGTCTGTTTAGTCTGCAGAAGCGAAGAGTGAGGGGGGATTTGATAGCAGCCTTCAACTTCCTGAAGGGAGGTTCCAAAGAGGATGGAGGGAGGCTGTTCTCAGTAGTGACAGATGGCAGAACAAGGAGCAATGGTCTCAAGTTGTGGTGGGAGAGATCCAGGTTGGATATTAGGAAAAACTATTTCACTAGGAGGGTGGTGAAGCACTGGAATTGGTTACCTAGGGAAGTAGTGGAGTCTCCATCCCTAGAGGTGTTTAAGTCTCGGCTTGACAAAGCCCTGGTTGGGTTGATTTAGTTGGAATTGGTCCTGCCTAGAGCTGGGGGCTGGGCTTGATGACCTTCTGAGGTCTCTTCCAGTTCTATGATTCTATGATACTCTCACATAATAAAAACCCAAGGATCACCTTATGTAATTAAGAGGCAGCAGATTTAATATATACAAGAGGAAATAAAGCTGGGTTTTTGTTTCTTTGTTTGTTTGTTTGTTTTGCACAACTAGCTTGTGGAACTCATTGTCATGGATATTGTAGAAGCTGAAAATATAATTGGGTTAAAAAAAGAACCAAATAAGTTTATGGAAAATAAGTTCATCAATGGCTATTTATCCAAGATGGCCAGGGATGATGCCTTCATGCTTTGGGCGATCCTAAACCTCTTATTGCCAGAAACTGGGACAGGAAGGTAGAGTGGATCACTCCAACTATCTTCTTCTGTATGCTCCTCTAAAGCTCTAACATGGGCCATCATCAGAAACAGAATATTGGGTTAGATAGACCATTGGACAGACCCAGGGTGGTGTTCTTTGGATTTCTCTGCCTTTCTTCTTGAAAGAAGGACAATTACAGAACCTGTTATCTTAACATGTTACAAATGAACGAGTATCAACATCACAGTATTTTTGTTTTGCAGCTCTTTGTGACTCATTCCTGCTGCTGCCATTTTTGCTCTTGTTTTTAAAAGTATTGTGCTTGATAAGTTCATGCTCTTGAAATAAAGGCACTTTACTGCAGGGAGTATGGAGTGCAAATTGACTATGGAAAGTGTGTTTCTTCTTTTTACTCTGGAGTTTGGTGCAAAAAAAAATTTCTGAAGGGAAAAAGGGTAGATATAAGACTCTTCCTGTGTGAGAGTTTTAGGCTAGATTTGGTATCCTCAAACCTTAAGTGGCTTCTGGGATGGAGCCAAAACTGCAGCTGTCTTGTTTTCCTACTTGCATTAATCTGAAGAAGTGGGTCAGCCCCACAAAAGTTCATCAACTTTTGTTAGTCTTTAAAGCGATACGTGACTGCTTTTTTGTTTTACTAAGATCAGACTAACATGGCTACCTCTCTGTGACTATTTGCATTGAGATACGCTGATATCTTGTCAGAACACAGATCTGATCTTTATCTGACCTTGAATCTGAACCTTTATCTATTTCTCAACTAGTTTCAATTGCTGCTTCTTTGTCCCAACTCCAAAATGACATATAAACTAACTCAGATGGCCAACGGTTATTTGTTATGATGGCTCATAGTGCAGCCAAAACACACACAATGTGCCTTTCTGTCTGAAGGTAAAAGTTACATAAGAATGGACATACTGGATCAGACCAAAAGTCTCTCTCACCTAGTATCCTGTCTTTCAACAGTGGTCAATGCCAGATACCCCAGAGGGAGTGAACAGAACAGGTAATCACCACATGATCTCTCTCCTGTCATCCATTTCCAGCCTCTGACAAAGGCTTGGGACACCATTCCTGCCCAACCTGGCTAATTGCCATTGATGGACCTAACCTCCATGAATGTATCTAGTTCTTTTTTGAACTCTTTTAAAGTTGCCATTCGTTTGCAAAAAGATCTAGACTTACTTATAGAACTGTATCAGCATTTTTTCGTGTCATATGTGACCACTGCATTTGAGTTTCTGGATTTCAGATTTTCCGCAAAGTAAGATGCATTCTGAACCTGGCATTATTGATCTCAGCATAAAAGGTGTTCCAGTATAACACACCATTCCTGAATCTGTAACTGTTGTAACTGAGACTGTGTAGAGAACTTCTCAATGTCTGGGGAAGGACGTGAGTCTACTCGTTCACTCAAGGGTGTGAGTCTATAGTTCATTGTGTTTATGGAACTTCCATTGCAATTAACAAAATCTTTGTGATTGGAGTAGCTTCAGAGTCAGGTCTGTAGTAGGAAAGGAGGGTGCAGGTGGTGTTAATTCTGAAGTAATGCGGCAAAACTCTAGTTATTAATATCAGTGACTGAGGAGGTTGGGTGTGTAAAGATCAATACAAAATCAGACTAACTTTAACATAAATGAATAGCTCAGAAGATAATTGAAATAGAGCTGATGTGAAAGCTCCATCAGTCTGCTTTCTGCAAGTTCCAAATCCTTTCTACACAAATACCACAATCTTGTCCCCCATCTAGAGAACATCAGCAGTGAGGACTCTGAGTTTTCAGGGAGCTTTGTATCAGGATCATAGACTCTCTAATAAATCAAAAACACAACACCTGCAGGTCAGGAAACCAAACACATTATTTATTGAGATGTTTTCCTATAGAGAATGCAGATTTAAGATGGCTGCAGTCATCCAGTATTTTATAAGGTTGACTGTTAAGGTGAGCTAATCAGTCAGTACAAAGACAAAGGGAGTACAAATTGTATTGTTCCCTGTTCCCACTTGAAACTCAAATTGGGATTAAACAAAAAATCAACTCAAGATCAGTCCACAATCCTGTACTACACTTGCAATTCCACAGTAGCTTCTGTATGTTTCTGATAAAATGTTCAATAATGAAATAGTTACAAGTGTTTACATTCAGTTTTTGTTAGACTTGAGAGTTAGTCCCTGTGGAATGAGTAGGATCAATTTCTGCTCCACTAAAGTGCTGAACAGGTGCTGGTCTTCATTACACAGCTGTAATTATAGGATACTTCTGCTCGCATGACTGAGGTTGGAGTTTGGGCCATTGTTTCTATTAGCCGTCTTAGGCAACAGCATTGATTACTACTTAGAATTTTTTTCATTACAACTATGCAGAAGCTGAGTAGTCACCAGAGAATGTTGTCATGGCATACACTAAGTATTAACAGAATACAACCACTGCTCCTCTACAGTAATAGTGTTGTTTTGTAACATGACTATCAAGAAGAAAGCTGAAGTAGATGACCTCAAATTTTGGTTCATCCGGGTGATTATTTTGCCTCAAATAGTAAATGAGTAACAGTGTTTTACCTAGTCTAGACAGAAGGAAGACACATACTTACTTCATAAGCAATTTGTCTGCATTGGCCACGAATTATCAATATGAAACTATCAGCAACAGAGGGGAGGCAGTTCTTGCAAAACTAATTCTTGGGATGGGCCATGTTCTATTTCCATGACCACAAAATCGGAAGATCATGAATCATATCTTTGCTTTCTGGAGCAGGTAATAATGGCCACCAGACTGAAATGCTTATGTATGTCCATGAATAGACACTCACCCCTTTGTTTCTCTCATACTGAGTGCTCAGATACTTCTGCATCTGGCTGAGTCCCAATTAGCATTTAATAGTCAACTCTTTTGGAATACATGGGCAGAGTGCATCTCCACAACCTCACAAACACACTAAATGGTACATTAATCAACTCCCTTTTCCCCATTTCCTTTTTACTGGCCTACGTGAGCAATATCAGTTTGACTGAGCTTAATTAATAAGAACAGTCAAAATAATACCTCTCAAAAATTCTTCTGTATCTTGAATCAAACATTTCTAGAAAGTGAGACCAACTTTCTCTTAGATTGACTGAGTCACTTAAGCCCTGATAAGTAGGAGTGGTCGGCAACTGATTAGTGGATCACACTAGTTTTGAGGTGTTGTTGGTAGCAATAGGGAGAATAGGTCAAGCAGAAGATGTGCTGGTAAGTTTGGTTTAGCAATATAATAATAAGGACTTTTCTGATATGAATCTGAGTGTAGGCTGTGTTCAGACATCCTATTTTAAAATGTTTAAAATAGCACTCAAGTCATACATATCTGAATAAATTCTGAATAAATAAAGAACAAATATAATACTGGTAATTGAGTTGAGTAGGAGATGTATAATACATTATTTGGATATATCATGATGGTTTTATAAGTAGTAGAAGAAATTGTTTTGTACATCATATTTTTCTTTGCATACAAGAAACCTAGAAGAGTTCACTATTTGTGTATACTGGCAAGGTAATCATTAAATTGTATGTGCAGAGGTGTCTTGGAGATTCTAATTTTTCATATAGATCATTTTTAACACTGTGTAAATGGTTTGGATCATCTTCCTTCATCTTTAATTGACTGGTGTCTACTTAAAGGCTAATGAAATTTCAGGAATGATGATTGATGGGCAGCATAAAACATCTATTACAACGTAGAGCAGTGACAAAGTACTAACAATTGCATTCTTAGTGTCTTAAATTGAATTTAAACAACAAGCACTTAGGGAATTTTTTTAGTCTCTTGTCAAAGCTAAGATCCATTTACAATGTTTATATTAAATGAGACAGCAATTTGAAATCAGGAAAAATTAAAATCTGGGTTGTTTTTTTCTTCTTCTGAGAGCTACTCTTCTGCTCCCTTTTTGAAAACTCTGTAGGGAAACATGCTTGGCATTAGGATTACTGTGTTACAAAATTAGAAATTAAAGCATCTCTGTGTTGCTTATTACTGGAGTCTTTAACGAGTGTGGTGGCATTGAACTATCAGTCTTTGTTAGAATATTAAACCATCACAGCTGGCCTTAAATGTTAGCAAAGTTTACAATTTCTGCACAAAGACCAAATTATGGCATAAAATGGACAGAAGATTGAAATATCACTCCTAGTAATAGGTGATTGAGGCACATCAATGGATATAGTGCAGAAGCTTGGAAGGTGATGGGTTGCAGGAAGATGATGCTGTCTCTTTTGGGCTGTCACTCTTCTCTTTCTCTAACTCTCATTAAGAAAACATAATGGCTACATCTAGACTACATCCCTTTTTCGTTAAAGGGATGTAAATTAGATGTATCACAATTGCTAATGAAGCCTTTTCTGAAAGATCCCTTATCCCTTATTTCATAGAGGGTTAAGGGATCTTTCGGGAAAGGCTTTATTTTCCACAAGATCAGTGTCTAGACTGGCGCTTTTCTTCGGCAAAGCTCCGTGCCGAAAAAAAGCAGCAGCCATTTTTATGCTAATGAAGCGGGCAAGATTTAAATCCCCGCCCCATGAGCAATTGTGATACGTCTAATTTACATCCCTTTTACAAAAAAGGGATGTTATCTAGATGTAGCCAATATGTTAGATTAAATCTATTTCAATTTTCTAAGTGAAAACTTCACATTCTGATTGTCTAGGATAAGTTACAAGGCCACTTTTTGGGTTGCCTGAGGAAGGCAGTTTGGTCCAACTACAGACAAAAAACGCAGAGTATGAATTTTTTCGAAAAAGGGTTTGTTTTCCGAAAGAACCCCGTCTAAACTGCGAGGGTTTTTTTAAAAACGCTTTTTCAAAAATGTGCTCTAATGCAATTATTCAAATGAAGCGTGAGATTTGCAAATCCGCGCTTCATTTGCATTTTTAATCTGCTTCATTTGCATTCCTCTTCTGAGAGAGTAATGCTGTCTAGACATAGCCATAGATTGAGCAAGGGGTGGGCAGGGTATTGCAGGAAAGAGGAAGGTAGCATGAGAGCAGGGACTGGGGATAAGGGCAGTATGGGTCAGAGTGAGGGTCTTGAGAAGGGGTGGAAGGCTGGGGAGGAGGGAATGGATGTTGTATCAATTGCGCACACAGCAGCAGCTTCTGTCACATAACAGCAGGGCAGAGAGATAAAGCGTTGAGGCCTTGCCTGCTCCCCACAGCAGGGGGTAAGCCCTGCTTCTCAGGAACTAGTCTATGCTCAGGATGTTGCCCTTGCTTCCCTCACAGTTCCAGCTTCAGCCCTGCAGAGCTGGGCCCTCTCCCAGAGTGGGGCCACTTGCTGTTTTTCTGGGAGCTGGCACCCTCGTCCTCTTCTCTGGAAATCAGATACCTCCTCCACACATGCTTCTAGAATAGTGTATGGGGCAGGTGGCATGTCTCTGAGACCATGATCTGGGGCTGGTGCTCCTGCAGATCAGCATTCATCAGGCAGGTGAGGGGTAGGGTCAGCATTGGACTCCTCGGGCAAGGAGGGGTGTTTGGAGCAAAGGAGGAGAACCTGTTGCACCCTACTGGTGTGTGGCAGGGTGTTCTTTGCAGCACCCTCCCTTCCCTCATTGAATGAGGTTATCTGTGGCTACACAGGGCTCTAGACATTGGGCTCAGGCTGCAATCTGAGCTCTGGGACCCTCTCACCTCACAGAGTCCTCGAGCCTGGCTTCTCCCTGAGCCAGAACATCTGCACTGCAGTTAAATAACCCTGAACCTAATGAGCCTGAGTTACCCGGCAGGCCAACTGTAGATTTTTAACTGCAGTGTTAGTCCATTGTTCAGCAGTAGCCATTCCTCAGATTGTTGGCATAATGCCGTCTCTGCCATTTAACTCCTTTTTTCTAGTCAGGCAAAGTTTTGCCTTAATGTGATAAGATAAATCTTTTTGTGATTTTTGATAATTGAGGGAAATGTATCTTATACTTTCATGTATGTGAGATATGAGGAGAATGTTTATCTTTGTCTCAATCTCTTATCTGTAATATCAGCTGTGTAGTCATTTCTCACTGGGTTTGGACTATGTTTTGTGTGTCCCAATTTCAGCTTTTTGTTTATGGCTACTGATTCTGTAGTTGGTGAGAATCTATTTTCATTTTTCACATTTCACTAGCATGTGGTGAGGTAGTCTGCTTGTATTTTAGTTCTGGGTAGAGATCTGTACCAGCCTTGTTTGTTGTTGTTATTTTGCGGTGTATTCTTTTTTTGCGGTGTGTTGTTATTTTGCGGTGTTATTTTGTCGTTGGTACCGTAGATGGTAGTTCGGCATCCTGATCATTTTTCAGTTCCAGTTGGTGTTCTTTGCTCCATTGGTCAGGAGATAGTATTTCCAGGTGCCGAGTGTAATATGTAGGATTAGGCCCTGCTTACATTTGGATTCAGTTTTTGATCATCTGATACTTTTTGGCAAATGAAGCACTTGCTGCTTTGGTTGAAAGTGTGCCAAAAGTTGAATTTTTTTTTTCTGCATATTGATCCAGAACAAGGTATCACTTCTGGTCTGTTCAGCTTTTCTTAGGGATGTTACAGAATAGTTTGCTGAAGCTGCTGCTATCACAGATATTTCAGTAATTGCTGATGTTTAAGGCACCTTCGCTTTTGAATGATAGGCTGATAAGATCCACATGGCCATATCTGAGGGGAGTGTTGAAATGGAGGGTTAAACTAAATAGAGTTAGAAAGATGAGCTAAGTGCTGTGTTTTAGCATCTTGGGCAGACCCATGATTTACTGAGTTTAAGTTTTTGAAGATTTTCCTTTTAGTAATGTATTGAGAAAATGTCCCTCTGGATTCTTTAATGTGTTTATACACACTTTATTCAAAAGCAGACAATTAGGTGTCCAAATTATTATGTCAGTTACATCTTTGTTGTCAGTCTAGAGTAACTACATTGAAATCTATAGGGCTGTTGTGGAATTACAGCATTTTAACTCAGACTAGAACCTGGTAAATCATTTACAAATAGACACTGAAACTAATGTAGCACTTTTCATGTAGGCCCTTAAAGCATTTTACAAACTATAATTGTGTGATCTTAAAACATCCATATCAAGGTATTTCACTATTTTACTTTTTATAGATTTACTAATACTTATTAAGTAATAGAATGGACCAGGGTTATAGAGTGAGTGGGTAGCAGAAACAAATTGTGACTGCCAGTTTCCAACCATGAGCCCACCCTGTGTATTTCATCAGATTATATTATTGAAACATACCAAAACCCTAATTGCTGAATCATAAGGAATAGAAAATTGGGTAAAATTACCTTCTAAACTTTACAAGACAGACTATAGTGAAAATACACAGACCATGGAGAGAATGAGGTATAATCATTGCAACTTGTTAGTTAATAAATATTCCACGATTTATCAGACAAGGGGAAAGGAAAATGCCCTGAACTAATTTAACCTGCTAAATAAATATAGTTGTAATCACATGCCTTGAAGTTCTTTATTAATATCAACTGACTAAGAAATTTGTGCAGGCCAACCCAGAGTTTTAAAATTCTACCACCTGATTGGAAGTGGAATTATTTTTTATAGAAATACTAAAATGGCATTAATATATAGAATAGAATTCTTAAATGTAAAGATAAAATTATCTGTAAGTGTCAGTGTCAGACTTATTTCATGACTAAGATCTGGATTGTCTTCCAGCATCTTGACACCAAAGAAGTCCTCAGCTAATGCTGAATCATGGAATGGAGGAGTATTGCTTGTACAGCAATGTTCTTCCTCTGTGTTCTTCCCCTCGGAAGTCCATTGAGTTTTCATGAAAAAGAGGCATGGGGGTAAGATGGAGAGTAATAACAAAAGAGTTCTTAGGTTAAAGGGGCGCTGTGAAGCTTCATCTGGCATTTGTAAAGCTTGCTGAGATCAAGCAATTAAATGATCTTTGGATAAGATGTGCTATATAAATACCATAATATTACAACTATGACATAATAAAATTCTATGGCATCTTTCATATAAAGTATCACAAAATATTTCTCAGCGTGTCAATTAAAAGAATAGTGGGGGGGGGGAGCTAAATCTGAAGATGTGGACAGACAAAAAAATATCCAATTGTACAGAACAATGGAAAGGGAACAGAAAAGGAGCTAAAAGAAAATATTGAAAAGTCATGCAGGTATGAGTACAGACAGATAAAATATTGATGTTCTCATGGAAAATTTTGAAAACTAGGAAAACAATCCTGAGTTGAATTAGTAAATCAATATGAAGCCTGCAAAGTGACAGAGAAATATATTGATATGCTTCTTGCAATAACATCATTTCCATTCAGAATTGAGCCCTAGAAGCTATCATGAAGAAATTGACAGGATGACAATTTCCTGATTTCCTTCATATTTCTGGTTACTTCATTCTGTATCTATAATTTTTGAAACTAGGGTTTTTAGAGCCCATAAGAGATAATTACAGTGGTTGAGACAGAAAATAATTAAGACCTGAGTAAGATAAGTAATTTTAAGTTACATTCACTATAAAGTGAAAACTAAAAAAAGACTCAACTTGCAAACTCAACATGAGAAAGATAGTACATATATTTTCTTAATCTGAAGGCTCTTATTGTTACATTTCAAAGACCTTGACGAGAATGCTATCTAAATGGGTTTAATAAGTTCCTTTGATAAGACTGATAAATAAGATGTCATTTTATAATATGGTAGAATCTTGTAGTTACAAATACTGTGGGAATGGAGGGAAATGTTTGTAACTCTGGATAGAAACTTTTGGTGGTTCTTTCAAAAATGTACAGCCAAACATTGACTTAATGCAGCTTTGAAACCTTATTATGTAGAAGAAAAATGATGCTTTCCCTTCATTTTCAGTAGTTTATATTTAACACAGTATTATAGGTCCATCAATGACTGTTAGCCAGGGTAGACAGAGATACAAAACCATGCTCTGAAGTGTTGTTAACCTCTGCTTGCTGGAAATGGAGGACAGCGGATGGATCACTTGATTACTGTTGATTCTGGTCATGCCCTCAGATGTACCTGGAATTGGGTACTGTTGGAAGATAGGATGCTGGGCTAACTGGACTGTTAGTCTGACCCTGTCTGACGAGGGCTGGCCTGAGCTATTCGCGTGCCTTGGGCCCCGGGAGCATGGCACCGCCCCTGGGAGTGCGACGCATGCGCAGCCCCACCCCCGTGCGCACGGCACCCCCTGCTCCCGGGGCACCCGGCGCATGTGCGGCCTCACCCCTGCCCAGCCTGGCAGCCCGGTTGGCCTGTACCTTGGGCCAGCTCTGCGTATGACCTTTCTTATGTTGTTATGTATTCATTGTTTATTGTGGGTGGCGGGGAGGTTTGGTCTCTGCTCCTGCCTGACTGTGCACTTCTGGTTTCAAATGAGGTGTGTGGTTGACTGGTCAGTTCATAACTCTGATGTTCCTAATTATGAAGTTCTATTGTAGAAGAAATCCCATTATTTACTTGTACTGTCACACAAAGTAATTGTTTTTTCCCTAATTGTTTTTAACCACAAATACAGTCTGCATTCTATTGCACATATTTGAACTTAGCAATTAAGCAGACATTTTAATTTTTATTTATGTTCCTTGTTAAATGTCTTTAAGTGAAATGTTAGCTGAGTCATAGAAGAATTCTTTTTTCTTCTTTTTTCTTCTTTTTTTGCCTTGATGGAGCAGCAATGCTTGGTGATATGTTCTATGCAAAACGTAAAAAAAGAATTTGGATTTTTTTTTTCTGAAAACCAACTGAATCCTCTATGATTTTAAAAAAGAAAAAGATTACCATGTAATAATAATCTGTTATAATCTGCTGAAAAATAAGATAAGACATTCACTTTGAAATTGTAGTTATACATAAAAATACCAAAGCAAAGTCCTTTCTATATTGCTGATTAATGTGAACCTTGATCCATTTTAAAAGGCAAAATTATGATTCCTGAAATGTCTGGTGCCGTATTAAAAATTTCCCTTGCCTTGAAATATCCTTTTGAACTTTCAGTCTTTGCTGTCCAATCTCAATAATGGCAGATCTCTGAAAATCAGTATTTTCAGTCTTAGCTCTCACAGATCTGCCATTATTGAGATTAAAAAATTCAACACTGGTTACGATTTTAGTACTTTCACCAATTTTGCAACACATGCACATCTGGGGTTAATTAAGTTTGGCTCAAGTATGTGTATCTGTATGTGAGCATTCCTTTTAGTGTTTCCAATTATGCCAGTACTCCTTTGGTTATATCAGAAGGCTTGAAATTTTCTTTACCACCTCTGGACTTTCTTATCAGATAGCATGGGTCTAATTTCTCATTGAATTGCTTAATGAGAAATTACAAATTTTGATCTCTTCTATAAATGTGTCATGGTTGATTCTGTCATATGATCAGTTTCTTTCAGTTTTCCCTTTTATATTGATTTTTGGTCACATAGGAGCATTCGTGATATTTATTTATGTATTTATTTTTTTGCATGACTAGATCTTAACAAACCTTTATTGAAATTGAACGAGTAGTTGTGCTCAAAAATCAGTGTCCTCCCATGGTCCTTAAGTGGTTACAAATAGTTTACATTATGAATAAATCTTTTTAAAATTAATATGTTTTAAATACAGCAGCTGAACAGTAGGTATATAGTTATTGCCATACAATAAACATTTTTATTTACATTTGTAAATGTCATACAGAAATAGTTTAAGAGTGAACAGAAATAGATTTACATGAAATCTGTCTAGTCAAAACTATAGTTCTGAGGGTATCCTTGAAGAATACAAGGAATTGTAGAACTCCTATTTAAGCCGTTAAGATAAAGTTTAAGTGAAAATTAAAATGATTCTTGTACCTCAAGAACTGTTATTTGGTAGAGGGCCAAACTTTACCCTTAATGAATTACTAATTTTTTGTTTTCCTGTGTTAGGGTGGACTTAGGCACATGTTTCAGTGCTTTTTTAAAATCAAGTCTCTCTTTTTTTTTTTTTTATGGCTAGCATACAATTAAATGTATTTAATTACATGATTTTCTTGTTCAGGCTTTCTCTCTGGTAAGTATCACTGAGCTGTTTATGGTTTTTTGTTAAAAGGAAAATTAGTAACCTTCGGTTGATAATATTTCTAAAGTAATTTGCCATAACTGGTGATCAATTACATCCAATTTTTATTAATAGAATACTAAAATAAACAATTCTTTAGTTTCAGTTTATATTTTAAATCACAAATCTTGTTTGCGCACAGAATTTTTTTGAATATTTTCTCTTGTTTGTGATATCAGGATTGCTTACTACCACAGATTTTCAGTACAGCATCCTACAGTTGAGGAATGCTACAGTGTAGCATTCTATAGTGTGTGTGTGTGTGTGTGTGTGTGTGTGTGTGTGTGTGTGTGTGTGTGTGTAGGTAGAATTAGGGGGTATACCCTCTCATTTGTGCATTATTATGCACAATATATGAGGTAATTGTGATATTAACATATTTGTGTGACATGTAATTGTTTTGGCACAAATAAACAAGTGGGTGTGAAAACAAATTATGTACATATGGAAACCACTAGTAGTGTATAAAATGTGGCCTATTGTGACTTGAAGAGTATAATAGGATTGACTTACTGCCATGGCTCATCCTGCTGGACACACCAGGAATTAGCGCAGTTTGTTGGAGTGCACTGCCTTTACCCGGTGTCTCATCCATCATAACTCTGCTCCACTATTTCCATCCTTTGGCTTAGGACCCATGTTACTCCCAGGATTGTAGCATCCTCTTCAGGACACTGCCCTCTGGCAGTGCCCACCACTCCATTCTAACTCCCTTCCAGGGATATCAGCAATCCTCTGTTCTTCACCTGCTACCAATGCCAACTGAAGCCCCCAGACTCTATCCCCTTAGAATCAAAGGGTTGGAAGAGACCTCGGAAGGTCATTGAACAGGTGAATGCTAACAGGGAGTTTAGAAAGGGAGTTCTCCAGGTAAAGGAGAAGCAGACACAAGACTCTTGAGGGAAGTGTGTGTTGTTTATGCAGGCTTTCTTACTGTGTGCTGAGCTTGTGTTTGTGAGTGAGGGTTGGTGTGTGTTCTTTTTTTTGTTTTGTTTGTTTTTTCTCCTGTGTTTGTGAGTGAGGCTTTTTTTTCCCCACTTCCCCTTTGCCCTCCCTCTCCCCTTCATGGAGTGTGTGCTGCGATTGGCAGGTGGAAACTGTTGGCTTCTAATTAAAGTTTGAATTCTAGAAGCCTCTGCTGATTGGCTGAGCCTTGGTAGGGAGAGGGACTTTCAGGCACTCCAGGGCCTTATAAGGCAGTGGGCAAGCGACCAAGGACCTTGTGAATAGGTGAGTGCTAACAGGGAGTTGAGAGAGGGAGTTGGGAAAGGCGTGAGGTTCTCTTGCCTTTCTTTTTAAATCCCTTCTCCAGGATAGCAGGGAAAGATGGTGATAGGTCTGCCGCTGTTACCTGCATGGAGTGTGCCATGTTTGTCTTCCTCCCGGAAGAAAGAAGGGATTTCATCTGCACTAAGTGCAAGCTGGTCTTCATTTTGGAAGAAAAAATTAGAGGACTGGAGGCCCAAGTGTCGACCCTACACTCGATCAGAGAGGATGAAGACTTCCTTGATAGAAGGCAGCATTTAATCCTTCAAGCACGGCAGGCAGAAGAGCCAGAGAGGGCAGCACGTGACCAGGAAGAGAACTGGCAGCATGTAACTTCTAGAAGGGGAAAAAGGCCAGCATGGGAATCCCCCAATGCTATAGAGATAAGTAATTGCTTTCAGGCTCCCTCCAGAGGCTCTGCAGTGCTGAATGCTTTGGAAGGGACCTCACAAGGAAGAAACCGGAAGGGAACACCATCTATTGAAAGGCATGGGTATGTGTAGTCCTAAGGATGGGGGTTCCACAGCCACCACCTCCAAAAGAAAACGACAGGTGGTGATGGTCAGGGACTCCCTCCTAAGAGGGACTGAGCCATCCATCTGCTGTCCGGACCTGGAATCTCGAGAGGTGTGCTGCTTACCGGGAGCTCGCATTCGGGCTGTGACTGAGAGGCAAACTGATCAAACCTTCAGATCGCTACCCCTTCCTGCTTCTTCACGTGGGAACTAACGATACGGCCACGAATGACCTTGAGTGGGTTACTGCGGATTACGTAGTGCTGGGAAGAAGGATCCAAGAATTTGGAGAACAAGTGGTGTTCTCATCCATCCTCTCTGTTGAAGGGAAAGGACTGGGCAGGGATCATCGAATTGAGGATGTAAATGCGTGGTTGCGCAGGTGGTGTTGCAGAGAGGGCTTTGGTTTCTTCGACCATGGGACTCTGTTCTGGGCGCAAGGATTGTTAGGAAGAGATGGGATCCACCTAACCAAGAGAGGAAGGAGCATCTTCACGGGCAGGCTTGCAAACCTAGTGAGGAGGGCTTTAAACAAGGTTTGTCGGGGGATGATGACCAAAACCCTGAGGGGAGTGGGAAAGTCGGATACTGGGAAGAAATGCAGAGAAGAATGAGCAAGAAAGGAGGACCCCTGATTCGAATGGAGAAGATCGGGCGATCAACTGGTTACCTGACTAATGCGAGAAGCCTGGGCAACAAACAGGAATAATTGGAGGCCCTGGCCCAGTCCAAGAAATATGATTTAACTGAGATAACAGAAACTTGGTGGGATGACTCATATGACTGGAGTGCTGTCATGGAAGGGTATCGACTGTTCAGGAAGAACAGGCCGGGGAGAAAAGAAGGAAGAGTTGCACTGTATGTAAGAGAGCACTATGATTGCTCTGAATTCCAGTATAAAGAGGGAGAAAAACCTGTTGAGAGTCTATGGGTTAAGTTTAAAGGAGCAAACAACAGCAGTGATGTTATGGTTGGTGTCTGCTACAGGCCACCAAATCAGGTGGATGAGGTAGATGAGGCTTTCTTCAGACAACTGACAGAAGCTTCCGGATTGCAGGCCCTGGTTCTCGTGGGGGACTTTAATCACCCTGACATCTGTTGGGAAACCAATAAGGCAGTACACAGGCAATCCAGGAAGTTTTTGGAGAATGTTGGGGATAACTTCCTGGCACAAGTAATGAAGGATCCAACCAGGGGCCGTGTGCAGCTTGACCTTCTGCTCACAAACAGGAAGGAACTAGTAGGGGAAATAGAGGTGGGAGGCAACTTGGGAAGCAGTGATCATGAGATGGTAGATTTCAGGATTCTGACCATAGGAAGAAAGGAGAATAGCAAAATATACTAACGGACGTTAGTTCGAACTAACTTTAAGAGGCGCTACACTAGCGCTCCGCTAGTTCGAATTTGAATCGAACTAGCGGAGTGCTTAGTTCGAACTAGGTAAACCTCATTTTACGAGGATTAAGCCTAGTTCGAACTAGCTAGTTCGAATTAAGGGGTGTGTAGCCCCTTAATTCGAACTAGTGGGAGGCTAGCCCTCCCCAGGTTTCCCTGGTGGCCACTCTGGCCAACACCAGGGAAACTCTATGCCCCCCTCCTGGCCCCGGACCCCTTAAAGGGGCACGGGCTGGCTACAGTGCCCGTGCCAGGTGCAAGCCTGCCAGCACCCAGCCAGCAGACCCTGCACCTGGCACGGCACAGAGCCACCCACCCGATGTCTCCCAGCCCACCCCCTCTTCCCGGGACCAGGCTGGCGGCTCCTGGGAGCTTGCCCTGGACCGCAAGAGGCGGGCACCTTCCTGGGCTAGTGCGGACATCGTGGACCTCATCCACGATCTCTGCACTAGGCGCAGGAGAGCTGCCAGCCTGGCCACCCAGGAGCAGGTGTGCATGAAAATCAAGGGGGTCCACTGAGACCCCCGACGCTGAGCCCTGCTATCCGAAGACAGTGACTCTTGGGCCATTTGTCTCGTGCCATCCCTCTCCAGCCTTCCACAAACTTTGGGCAGGGACACCACTCCTACCCCCTGGCTAAGACTACTCCATGGACCCAACCTCCATGACTTGATCTCACTTCCCTTTAAACTCTGTTCTAGTTGTAGCCTTCACAGCCTCCTGCAGCAAGGAGTTCCACAGATTAACTATTTGCTTTGTGAACAACAACAACTTTCTCTTACTAGTTTCAAGCCTGCTACCCATTCCTTTCCTTTGGTGTCCTCTAGTCCTTCTTTATGGGAACTCAGGAAGAACTTTTATGAATGCACCCTCTCCACCCAACCCCTGCTTTTAGAGACCTCTATCCTGTCCCCACTCCGTCTCCTCTTTTCTAAGCTGAACAGTCCCAGTCTCTGTAGCCTCTCTTCATCTGGGACCTGTTCCCAACCCCTGATCATGTTAGTTGCCCTCCCCTCTCCCAGCCTTTCTCTTCCCCTCTCCCACCTCCTTTTCCCAGTCTCCCCCAATTTTGTTCAATAAAGACAGAGTCAATGTTGGAAGAAACATTATCTTTATTTTGTACATCAATAAGAAGGGGGGCTAGGGAAGGGTAAGTGGAAAGAGGTGAGGGAGGAATGGGGTACGAGCCCCCGATGGGGAGGACTGGGCTGGCTCTGCGGGCTTCTGGGGGTGGAAGCTCTCCTGCAGCCCCCCGATTACCCCCTCTCCCCAGATGGCAGCCTGCGGCAAGTGCAGCCGGGCTGATGGCCGAGTGGTGTGATGTGCCCAGTGTGGGTACTCAGGGCACTCCAAGCCAGAACTTCTTTGCAAGCGGGGCACCCCTTAGAACTGTGTGTCCCGGGTGGGGGTCGGGACCCTTTAAGCGCAGCCCTCGGCTAGCCTGAGACAGCATCTCCATGCTCTAAGTCCTCCTCTTATGCCCTGCCGGCACTGCTTCCGGCCATCCTTAAGCCCTGTTCAGAGTCCACTCAATGTGAACTTGCTAGTTCGAATTAGCAAAACGCTAATTCGAACTAGTTTGTAGTTCTAGACGCGTTGGTTCGAATTAGCTTAGTTCGAATGAACTAATTCGAACTAAGTTAGTTCGAACTAGCGCTGTAGTGTAGACGTACCCTAAGAGACCTGATGGGCAGTATCCCCTGGGATGCTAACATGAAGGGGAAAAGGAGTCCAGGAGAGCTGGCAGTATTTTAAAGAAACCTTATTAAAGGCACAGGAAGAAACCATCCCTCTGTGCAGTTAGAAAAGTGTTCAGGAATAGTCATCATGGATTCACCTGATCTACCGGCAAGTGTAAATACAACTCACGTTGATAAATAAGTTGTAAGTTGAAGGGCAGATGAATCCTTCAGGGAGGCAAATCTGTTTTCATGAAATATTCTCAGTGATAATGCAGAGAAATAGAGATGGTATACAGTATATACAAAGGATTGTTTCAGTGAAGAATATTTTTTCAAAGTTTCCTTCAAACAGCAGTTCTGTGAACATCCAACAAGCTTATTCTGCTTCTGATCAGTTTCCCACTCATTTTGATCCACTCCAGTTTGCTCTGTCATCTCAATGTCACTTTTTAAGTTCTAGCAAAAGAAACATTTGTTTATAAAACAGAAATAAAATCTGGAGAGAGGAAAGAAATATTTTTCGTACTTTAGTTTAGCAGATCAAAGCTGACTAATATGAACAACAAATATGAAGTTACTAATACGTTTAAAATGCACACTGCCTGATTTTGTGAGGACTCCTTTAAGTAATACTCTGAATAGACACTGACTTACTGTTTTTGTATCTGTTTGATCTCGTATTTAGAAAATCGATCTTCCCCACCCCACCTCCACAGAATAACAGATAATTGAATCATTAGCGAATAGTTGGCATGATAAAATAGTGATGGGTGAAAAGGCTTATTCATCAAAGGCTTATTAGTACAGCAAGTCCTTTCTCTCACTTCTCTCCTCATTTCTTAGTACAGAGTGTGGGTTTTAGTGGGATGTTTGCTATTTATTGTCTGGCTACACCTAAAGAAGGACAGGAGATGCGTGACATAGGTTTAATTAGGCCACAAGTTTACTCTGGGACTACCAGGCAGATAAAAGCATATAGTGCATGTTCCCCTCTTATGATATTGCATCTCCATACTTTTATGGAAATATGTTTTGGAATATGACCTGACTTTATGGAAATTGGGGAATTGCAACCTTGGAGACGTTGTAATCCAGTGAATATGTATATTTTGTGTGTGCAAGTATAATTCCTATATATTAAGTTAGAGTTTTGAAGTATAATCCCATTTATACATCTAGATATGCTAATCAAGGCCATTAGCAGCACTCAAGGAACTTAATGGCCTGGTGCTCAAGGCAATGATCAGTGAATAATTTTGTTTTTTCTGTAAGCCTGGATTGTGGTTAGTCCTACAAAGACATATGACCATGCCAGCTGGTGCTGGACTCCATCTTGAATTGTGTTCTTTTCCAGAGTGGTAGGGAAAATTGAACAAAGACTTTCTTGCCCTGATGAAATTCTATATAAGGAATGGAAAACAAACAGTGATTGTCTTCAGCTGGTTTCACAGACTGCTCCACAATCTGAGAGGATACATGAGAACACCTGGAAACAAAAGAACTCTAAGGAGAAGGTTGGGGAGAAGTTGCTGGACCCTGGTCAGAAAAAATAGATCACCTCTGGTCTGAGAAGAACCTACAAAAATTATGATTCGTATTAGGCTTAGATGGTGCGTTGTTTTATTTTGGTTAGCAATCTACTTTGATCTGTTTTTTATCATTTGCAACTACTTAAATCCTACTTTCTATACTTAACGAAATCACTTTTTTTAATTTATCACAATGTGAATAATTATCCAGAGTGAACAACAGCTCTTCTTACCTCTCTTTTATTAATAAAGGCAGTGAATTTGATGTCTGTTTGATGGTTGGTATTAAGCAGAGTGCCCCAGGGGTTGGTTCTGGGGCTGGTTTTGTTCAGCCTCTTTATTAATGACATGGGTGAGAGGATGGATTGCACCATCAGCAAGTTTGCAGCTGACACTAAGCTAGGGGGAAAGATAGATATGCTGAAGGGTAGGGATGGGTCCAAAGTGACCTAAAAAAATTTGAGGATTGGGCCAAAAGAAATGTGATGAGATTAAACAAGGACAAGTACGGAGTCCTGCACTTGGGGTGGAAGAATCCCAATCACTGCTACAGGCTGGGTACCGACTCAGTAAACAGAAGTTCAGCAGAAAAGGATCTGGGGATTACAGTAGATGAGAAGCAGTATGTGAGTCAACAGTTTGCCCTTGTAGCCAGGAAGGCTAACAGCATATTGGACTGCATCAGTAGGAACATTGCCAGCAGATCGAAGGAAGTGATTATACCCCTTTATTTGATACCGGTGAGGTCACATCTGCAGTGCTGCATCCAATTCTGGGTCCCCCATTACAAAAAAGATGTGGTCACATTGGAGAAAGTCCAGTGCAGGGCAACAAAAATGATTAGGAAGCTGCAGCATATGACTAATGAGGAAAGGCAGGGGGATTTGGTTGTAGTTAGTCTACAGAAGAGAAGTGTCTGGGGAGGGATTTGATAGCAGCCTTCAACAATCTGAAGTGGGTGGGCGGGTTCCAAAGAGGATGGAGAGAGGCTGTTCTCAGTAGTGATGGATGGCAGAACGAGGAGCAATGGTCTCAAGTTGCAGTGGGGAAGGTCTAGGTTGGATATTAGGAAAAACTATTTCACTAGGATAGTGGTGAAGCACTGGAATGTGTTACCTAGGGGGTGGTGGAATCGCCATCCCTAGAGGTTTTTAAGTCCTGGCTTGACAAAGCCCTGGCTGGGATGGTTTGGTTGGGATTGGTGCTGCTTTTAGCAGGGGGTTGGACTCAATGACCTTCTAAAGTCTCTTCCAATCCTGTGATTCTATGATTCTCTGAGATTTATGAGATTGCTTTGTGTAAAACCTTTATGCATAAGAGATTTATGTGAGGTTCTGATTTCATTGGACTGTGCACTTGGGTGCTGTGTCACTTCCTGGAGCTGTTCTCAGTGTCTTTGTTGTTCTGTGGTGACTGTAGGCCGATTCTGCACCTTTGCTGGAGGAGATCACAGCTTTTGGCTCAGCAGGACAGGGTGGAGTGTTGTCCCAAGGGTCAGGAAAGCAGGCTCAGGGGTATGATCAGCCCATCAAGTGAGAGTCTGAAGGGGATCTCATTAACCCCCTTCCATCATACTCCTATTTATACTGTAGTTATATGAGGGGCTTCTATAAGCTCCCTCTCTTTTCCATCCAAGTCCCTCCAGAAACTCCATTACTGGGGCCTTACACATCAACCCATCCCCTCCCTCATAGAAGGGTTACAGTGGGCTATAATATTTGGAGTCAGCTCCTCATTGTACCAGTCTTAGGAATCCTCAGATCTCCCATATTCTTTCTTTTAATTAACATGTCTTTTTATTCCCTTATCTGGTCGCTGTATACATTCCTTTTGGAATATCTGCACTAGACATCTGCCAGAAGGAGGTGCCAGATGTTAGGTTGGCTATCTTCTCCCCAAACCCAGTCAGCTTCCAAGATATTGCCTTGTGCCCTCTCTTTTCCACCCAAAACAATCAAAAACATGATAGCACTAAGTGTGACGGGTGAACTCTATCCTTCCAAAACAACTCTGGTGCCCCAAATGCTATTCCAGGAAGTGAAATTAGTGCCCCTTTTATGGTCTCAGGGAATTTGACAACCTCCCTAGTCACATATCTCTTTAACTTGTCCACTCTGTGGGGGGCGGGGGGGGGGGGGGGGGCTCATGGCTCCCCACCACACCCTGTGCTGAAGCATGTCTGAACACATAAAGTTAATTCTAGGAACAAGTTCAAGGATCAGGCTCAAGTCCTTCCTTGCTCTGAGCATTCGTTCAGCCGCTGGAAGGATTCCCAAATCATTGGCCTGCACAGCATACAATAGCAGTATGTTGATCCCATAATATGTCACTCTTTGCATGTCAATTGAGCATTGCTCTACCACTGAAGCTCAACTGCGAACCCTCAGGCAACCTAGATGTGTGTGAATGCGTGCAAATGACCATACTGTGCCCACTGATCCACACCTCCATCTGCATGGCTGGTTGTCCAACATTGCTCATAAGATTACAACAAATTAATGCTGATTTACCACCTGCAGTCTGTCCCGCATTTGGAATGCATCCAGATGCCAACACCTGATTTCTTGAATTGTCTCTGCTCATGTACCTATGTGTGCCACTGCTGTAGCTGCCTCATTTCTGTGTGAGTAGGATCCAAATTCATGTTATCCCCAAATGCATCACCCCATTTCAATATAACATTGATATTTTGTAAGCGGACTCCCATTAATGTGCATAAAAAGGGACCCATACCCTTCCACCTCTATCACCAAGTAGGCCTGCAAAGCCTGAAAGGGGTAGACTCTGGGATCACCACCCTCCCAGAAGTTAATACATTTATGTTAGCTGACTTGATCAGTCTTTAAGTGTCATAAATGTAATATCACAGATTGCTCATGCTATTGTATATCACACAGTTCCAAAGCTCATATTCAAAGAGTCCCTAACAGGCCCAAGTATTATCTAGCTTATCCCAAGAGAACCAAAACTGGAGGTATAAGGCACAGGGAAGCCCCTTTTTAAGCTCTTCATTCCGGGGATCAGTCAGTGATCATGCTGACCCTTTTGCAGCATTTTTTATCTTTCCTCTCCTCACCTGCCATAAGGCCTATCCAGCCTCCTCCCCAACTTAAAGGAAACACAGTCACATTTTAGATTGATTCAGTGACTTCAGTCAGTAGATAGTTGTGTGAATGAAAGCATCTTTGACTATTTGTAGACCAATTATTCCTAATCATGAATAGAGATTTATTTCCTTGTATGTACATATAATCAATGGAATGGAGGATTGATGATGTTATCTAGGCCATCCCTGAGAAATCTTTGTCTACCTGTTCTTAAAAAATCTCCAATATTCCTTCAATTTAAAATGTTCTTTCTATTTCATAGATGTTGTACACCTATACATAAAGGTGCAAGCTCTAATGTGTGGCATAGGTTATAAAATCTATCTTGTAACTGTGGAACTATGTGACACTATGATTGTCATTTGCATGTCAGTAGTCACCACAGATTGAACCTCTGTAATGTGGGATTCCTTCCTTAAGCAAAATCCCTGGTCCAGCATTGTTGGCTCCAATGTGGGTGTTCCGGGGCTCAAGTTCTCATAAGGAAAAACCAATACCAAGCTCCTCGCTGCCTTCCCTTATGTGCAGAGGCAGCTCTGCACTTAACAACTCCTCCCTTTTTCCCCCAGACCCTTTAAAAGCACCATAAAGATGTGATTTGTGGCATTCAAACTCAGGGAGGAAGAGGAGGATCAAGGCTGGAGTGCACTCACAGAGGAAGAAGTGGGGTGGCTGTGGAGCTCTATGGTCAGGGGCTGGGAGTGAAGCCCCATGACTGGAGGAGCAGGATCCCAGGTGGCAGCAGAGGGGCCAACCCTAGTGCAGCAAGTTCCCTGGTTCAGGACTGATCAGTCCCAAGGAAGAGGTTCAACCTGTAGTAGTCCCAGTCATGGGCCACTGAACAAGCACAGAAAAAACCCCAGATGTCTCCTGCCTCCAAAATAGCCTATTATCTAAGTAAATTAGCTACATTTATTTTGTAATTGACTTCCTTCCTTGCCTCTCTTTCTATTTCTAACTTTCCTGCTTTCTGAGCAATTTTTAAGCCTTTGCTTCAAAAATAAACAGGAAACTAGCAAATAAATATAACTTATTCCACATCTACTTCTTCATGTGGAATTTCCCCCCACAAATTAAGTGTTTTGAAAATGACAGTTCATCATTGACAAACTTCATTCCTGAACTAGTGGCTCATTTAGAATAAACAATCCAGATTGTAAACAATCCATAATAGAAACAGACAGTACAGAAAGTTGTGACTTTTCCCTTTTTTAAATAGTATGCACATTTCTTGCTTGGGTTAATTTCTGAGGTTCTTACGACTTACAATATTCACCACTTGGAACAAATTAGAGCTCTTCTAGGCTATTTGTACTGGTTTATTATGGTATTTATGTAATCTATCTTTTTCTGTACCTGCACAGATTCATGGTAATAAGGGAACTTGCCTTTTGCGAAACAACTTCAGCACTGATAGTGTTAAAAAAATCTTTGAATAGTGTCTTTTTCTGAAGATCCCAAAGATGCTTCTGAATATT
The DNA here is from genome assembly GCF_052426305.1 of Pelodiscus sinensis. Taxonomy (NCBI): domain Eukaryota; kingdom Metazoa; phylum Chordata; order Testudines; family Trionychidae; genus Pelodiscus; species Pelodiscus sinensis. Next base: position 28,943,108 of record NC_143067.1, on the reverse strand, counting down.
AATGTTCATTAAGCTTCAAAATATAGTCATTCATAATATTACCACTTGTGACTAATAGCATCCTTCTCAAACACATGTTGATAAAATATTTACCCCTAGACCTTGTGTAAACAAACAAGGAAGCAAACAACCCCATAATAGCTAACCTGTTTGTTAAAAAATGTTCTTGTTTTTTGTCTTTCTTTCTTTTGTCAATGACTCTACTTACAGGAAAAAAATCTTGCAGATAATTAAATCAAACTATTACAATTAATGTCATTCATAGCTCAGGTGATATTTCATTCTTTAAAGACCAAAAATACTGTTTGCTTTTGTCTTAACTGTTTTCATCCTATTAGCCAATCCTAATTATTGAAGAAATCCATTAAAGCCTTTTATGAGGCTTAAACCAATACCACTATGTAAATGATCTTGAGGCTTGTGTAGAAATACTCTCATCATACTCAAAACAGTTTTCTCTGCTGCATTTCAGAACTCCATTGTCCCTGGATGCTGTAATCCCACAGCTGTCAACTTATCCAAGAGTTTTGCGTGACACCGCCCAATGTTGCCAGTCACGAGATTACCTCTATTAAAATACACCATTGACACAACATTTTGCTAGGAAAGCAAAATTATAAAAAAGTCTGTATTTAGTGAGTAGTTAGTTATAATGCTGGCTTTAGAAGTCTGTTCTCACAGTAGTAAATATAGGAATTAATAAATGTCAATATCTCTCCTCCACAAATAAATACTGATTGCTGATTCACAGCTGGAATTTACATAGATCTTTATTCATTAAGGTGTGAAAAGTTGCCCTGTTGTTTTGTTTTAGTCTCAAAGGAAAACCAATGACAGCAGAATGGAATTGCTATGTCAGGCTGTTTCCCTCAAGATTTCTAAATATAACTCATCACCAGTCTGGTTTCTGAAGCCATCTGCATTAACATCTCTAGACATCTAAAATATAGAATATATTGTTAGTGTAAATTGAAAAAATGGGTGTTAAAGAGATTTGCCTTTGTATTTCATTCAGAAGAGAGAAATCTTTTAAAGGAGAGGTAGAATTCTGTTGTGGTATGCTGAAGCATTGAATTTTTTTTAAAAGAGACTTTTGAATTTTGAATGCTTCAACTTGTATTAGTGTACATCTTGAATGACTTACATAGTCCTGTATTTTGTTTCAGCTACCCTAGACTAACATGGCTACATTTCTATCATTAAACTAGTCTGATTTTCACAAAGTGCTCCACTTTCCTCTCGATAATTGGCTGACAGTCTGTAACTTCTGCAATTCTGAAGCAAGGTAAAAATGTAGCTAACAAGAGTGGTTTTCAGAAATGGGAACTTTCTGAAACAAAAAGACTAAATGGCATATCTTTTTCACAAACTTGTATATTCTGCCAATACTGTATAAATAAAACAATCATAATTTCTTTTTCTGCTGTGATGACACCTGTTGAGTTGTAGCAGTGGTGACTAAATTCTTTCTTTCTTTCTTTCTTTCTTTCTTTCTTTCTTTCTTTCTTTCTTTCTTTCTTTCTTTCTTTCTTTCTTTCTTTCTTTCTTTCTTTTCTTCTGTAATTTCAAAATTGATGTTGAGTTGGCAAAGATATAATTGTTTTCCCTGTCTTTTCCATTTTGCAGAAACTTTGACCTTGTAAGTCACTATTTAAATCAACTCTTATACCTTTGATACATATCAAATGGACCTGGGATTTTGTGTTTTTTTTTAACTCCCATTGGGTGCTTTTTTTTTTTTTTTTTTTTTTTTTTTTTGGTAGTAACATTTGCTAACTATAATTTACATTAGCCGTTCTATTACATACTGTCATTATTATAGCATTTGTATTGCCTGGATACCATCTTCTGTAACAATGACACATGAAAATAACCATCATATCTTGACATAGTAGTACTAATCTCTTATCATGAACTTGTATTTTTCTTGTGCTTTGTTTTGTTATGCCTGCTTTATAATTAATTTTCAATCCTTTCCAATAATCCAGATCTGTAAAGGAATTCCCAGAAGGGCAGTTATTTTAAAGAGGCATTCCTTGTGTGACCCTCTCAGATTTTATGGGCATATTCTGCTGCGTGCTTCTATTTTACTATAAAAGAGGTCCTGCTGTGATTGCTGAACAAACCTCTGTGCTGCAACTCCCCCCCCCCCCAAGAATTGCTTTCTCTTTCAATGACACACTACAGCATGTCAGTTTGCTGTTTCTTTGCTTATCACCCACTGTTGTCCTTATCCTGTAGCACTCTGTGATTCCAAAGACTTTAATATTTCAATTCATGTTGGGTTTATCTCTCCTGCATCTCAGGTGATTGCATATTACACTGACATATGGATCTCTCTTTTATTGCACAAATATTTTTCTGAAGGCATAAAAATATAAAAGTTGCCAGATGGACCATCTTGCCCAGTATCCTCTCTCTAGTATTGGCCAGAACCGGGTCTTCTAGAGGGTATATGTAACACCCTTTTTCCTCCCTGGGTAACTCAGGAGCATGTCGCACTCGCAGGTGTGCCTGAGCGCCTGATGGTTTTAACATAAAAGGAGATCCTGAGTAGCCCAGTGGTGATGTTGTTCAGTTGGGGATTCCCTATCTACCCCCTTGCTGCAGTCCCTGGCTCTCAAAGAATATACAATGGCGGTGCCTCCATCTGGCTGGCCCTGAACACACTTAATGGTGTGCCGTGGGAGCCTCCAGGAATAAAATTATTCCAGCAATAATCTGGATCTAACTCCAGAACAACAATTACTAATTATAAATAATACACACCCAATTGATTACATTAAAAGGAACACACCTTTACTTAACAACATAAAGAATTAGGGTTTAATAGATTAACAGTGAATAAAATTAACAAAGTACACAGAAATAATAGGAACTTGTCTACCTGGCATTTGCACTACCACCATTTATCCCACCCTAGATTGTGCACTCCTCTGGACTCAGAGTCCCAGATGCTTGTGTAGGTGTGCTTGAAGATCTGTAGCTGGACCACATTCTCCCCCCACCAGTAAAATCATTAATGTCCCCATTTAGGAACCAGTACAAAGAAGAAAAACAGATTAAGTTACAATACAATATGTGCATTATTTCCTACTGTTGGATGGGGTAACAGCCAAATAGAGGGTAAAGTACAGGCCCATTAGAATAGGTATAATTTAGACATCTAGCCTGAGGTGAGCACTACCAGGACAAAAACTTGATTTCATGCTTAGATAATACATCATCTTGGTTGGATGTCTCAGGTGCCTTAACATCTTATAGGTGTACTGTGGGAATGGATACCTCACTGCTTACACCAACCACATTATATGTTAACCTCAGAGGAGGCCTGATTTCTCCCTGGGACCTCCTTAAGGGCTGTGCTATCCCTTCTTCCTCCTCTACTGGAGGTGTCAATACACCCCCTTCAGATTTGGCATCCATTGCAGAAGTACCCATTACAGAAGGATCAACAACTGTAGTAACCTCTTTCCCCTCAGTGGAAGACCCCAGAGGATTATGGGACATATCTATGCCCTCTCTGGTGACTTTTCCCCCAGGAAAAAATGGAAGAGCATCAGGGTTTAAGGATGGTGTGCTAGTTGCACTGTTGGGTTGACTTGACTCAAGTGACATAATCTCAGACTCAGGAGACATATCTAAGGGTTCATGATACATAGATATATAGTTAGGGTAAACCACCTCAGAATCAGCCTCTGAGGGGGACCTGTTATATCTATCCTGGTAGTCAGGCCTGGCACAGAATTAGAGGCACCCACCGAGTTAGGTGAGGAACTCACAGATGTCAGGGCTTTCCTCTGGTTAGATGATCAGCAGCCTGCAGCTTCCAGAAGTGGTGTGGTGCCACAGCAGGTTGGCAGCCTTCCATAGAGTTCTGCCACTAGATTTTTAGCATCCAGCAAGGGGACATCCAAAGAATCAGAGGTTGTTGCTGACACCTGCTATGTACTGTTAGAGGGTTCATGCTGCCAGAGTCTGTTTTCTAGTGTTCCGTCCACAGCTCTGGTGCCACACAGTATTTACCTATGTCTCTGTTCCCTATCTCCACCCCCATTCCCTTTCGCGTTCCCATTTTTCTACCTCTTCCTTCTTAGCAGGCCAAAAAATATTTGCAATGCATGGTCCTTCTATGAATTTTGGAGGGTCATAAGTCTGTGGAGAGTCATGTGCCTTCATCACACCTGTTTTGAATCTCTTTTAAGGATAAAGAGCAAGGTTCTGTTGTGGACATTGAGGCTTTTCTTTGGCTTTTAGTGTTTCTTAAGCCTTTTCCCCTCACACCAGCCCTCCTTGCTCTTCCTAACTGGTTGCTTGACTTTGGCTTGAGAAACCAAACAGCCTTATATATTGTAATATCTATGCTCATATGAAAATATATTTCACTCCCACCATACCCAAAATTATTTCTCAGGCTAACCAACAAACCCACATACAAACAGAACTTCATAAATCCCTTCCTCTGTGATCTTGCAGTTTAATCTGGGCATAATAGGGGCAGAGAATACAAAAGAGCCTCACTTTTGTGAAGGAGAGGGGTCAGCTAAGAGCTGCAGTTGCTACTGAAAGGCTTTAAGGGAAAAACAGCTATAGGGTTCAGGTAAAAGTCTTGTGAAATAGCGATACTGCAGTTTTGCTACTTTTTCTTTACATATATTGGGTTGCAGAGCTGAATATATAGATCTTGATTGGTGTAGACCCTTACTCACTTCTTTGTGTCAGACTGTCTTTTCATTACATGTTCAGTGCCAGGTATCACCGGGCCTTGGTGGAGAATCGAGGCTCCTGAGGTGCTATCGCACTGCAACAGCAACAATCATCATAATATTCATGTATAGTTATTCAGAAACTAATCCTTTGGAAGTACTGAGATAGAAAGACCCCCTCGGGGAAGAGATAGGGCCTGCCTAATTGTCCATAAAGAGCAATTAATTATAATGTTTCACTTTGAGATTTATTAAATGTAGATTGAGGTTTAATTTAATAGAATCAAAGAAGTGTAAGACTGGAAGGGACTTCTAGAGGTCATTTAGTCCAGCTCCATGCACTCAAGGCAGGACTATGAAATAACTAGACTGTTCCTAACCTGTTCTGAAAAAACACCTATGATGGAAATTCCAAGGTAATTTGTCCAAGTGCTTAATTACTCTGACAGTTAATGTGTTTTCTAGTATCCAATGAAAATTTCACTTGCTATAATTTAAGCCCATTGCTTCTTCTCTCTTTCTCAGAGATCAAGAAGAACATTTTTTTTCACTCTTCCTCTTGTAACTACCTTATATGTATTTGGAAACTGTTGCCATGTCTTCCTTTAGGGTGTAACCTTGTGGAATGAGGTTTAACAGTTAATTCGAACTAAGGGTTTATCACAGAATCCTGCTTCTCTGCCGCATGTAGACGCGGGCAGTTACTTTGGGCTAGTCAGTTTCCAAAATGGTGACTGGCCGGGAATATGCTAATCAAGTGTGAGATATTTAAATTCCGCACTTCATTAGCAATTTCGGTCACCCTCATTACCCTCCCTAGTTCGAACTAGGGGGCTAGTGTAGACGTACCCTTAGTCTTCTATTTATTTCCCCAGTTTGTCCAGATCATTTTGAATTTTGATCCTATCCTCCAAAGCACTTGCAACCCCTTCCATAATAGTGTTATGGCAAACTTTATAAGTGTGCTATTTATGCCACTATCTAAATCACTGATTAAGATATTGAACAGGAACGGACTCAGGATCAACTTCAGACTAAACACACCCAATATTTTCAGTCTTTATTCTTTGGTCATATTTTCTGGATCTTTTAATAATTATTTTCTCCTCTTTGGACTGTTTCTAATATGTCCACATCTTTCCTGAAATGTGGCGGGTAGAACTGGATATGTGGCAGCGTGTTGGGGACCCCCCCCAATCCTGCAACCCCATAGCAGCAAGAACAGACTCCGCCAGCCAGTAGAATAGAGAGGGATTATTGCTTCTCCAGGATACAGTACAGCATAGATGTGATGTGGCTATAGGAGTCAGGGCTAGGATGCCTCAGACCCCTTGGGGGTCCATCACCCCCTCAACTCTCAGCACTCAGCTTAGTCTGTTCCTTTTATGTTTCCCAGCCAGAAATTGCCTCACTCCCAGACTCTGACCCCCAGCCAGGTGTTTGTCTCCACCTCCCTTCCTTTGTCTCTCCCCTTGTGAAGAGCCTTGCTAACTGCTCAGGCTGGGACTAGGTGTCTGGGCCAATACACATTTCTGTGAGTCAGTGGGAATCACACATCACAGTGCCGAGGAACCCCGGGTTACAGAGCAGACAGCACCCCCAAGGAACCCCGGGTTACAGAGCAGACAGCACCCCCACTACGTCACAACGCAATACTCCAGGGCTACGTCTACACTGGCATGATTGTCCGGAAATGCTTGTAACGGAAAAGTTTTCCGTTAAAAGCATTTTTGGAAAAGCGCGTCTAGATTGGCACGGACGCTTTTCCGCAAAAGCACTTTTTGCAGAAAAGCGTCCGTGCCAATCTAGATGCTCTTTTGCGCAAAAAAGCCCCGATCGCCATTTTAGCCATTGGGGCTTTTTTGTGCAAAACACTACTGTGCTGTCTACACTGGCCCTCTTGCGCAAATGATTTGCGCAAGAGGGCTTTTGCCCAAACAGGAGCAGCATAGGATTTTCATAAGAACACTGACAATCTTACATGAGATCGTCAGTGTTCTTGCAGAAATTGAAGCGGCCAGTATAGACAGCTGGCAAGTTTTTCCACAAAAGCAGATGATTTTGCGGAAAAACTTGCCAGTCTAGACACAGCCCAGCTGTTAACTTATCATAGAGTAGAACAGAATGTTATGTCTTGCTTACAACATTCCTACTGATATCCCAGTCATATTCAGTTTTTTTAGTGGTGTTACACTATTGACAGTGTTCCCTGTAAACTGTACATTTGTGCAATCACTCAGGAGGGATTCAAATGCCACCCAGATGATTAGCAGAGTACCCACAGCTAGGTTTTTTGTTTCTACTGGTGGGCACATTCACATAAGTTTTGGTGATTAGGGATGTAAATTCTCATTTCATTGATTAACTGCTTAAATGTGTGGTTAACTAATTAAGGGGGCTGGAACACCAGCCATTCCCCCTCCTGTAGCAGCCAGACTGGAACAGCTCCAGCCTGGCTGGAGAAGCTTCTGTCTTCCCCCCTGCTCTGGGCCCACTGTGGACAAGGGTTGTTCTGGATGCTCGGAGCAGTGACACACTGGTCCTGCCTTGGACAGGGGCAGCTCCAGACACCAAGGGCTGCCCCTGCCTATGATGGGCCAGGCACACTGCAGACAGGGGCAGCACCAGATACCCAGAACAGACCCTGTACATTGGAGGCCCCACGGGTTTTGAGTAGCCCCCCCCTCACAGTGGGTGGGGAGCTATTCTAGGCCCCATCAGTTAACCGGAATCAATAAGTATCACCCAGTATAGGCGATGCTACTCCAGATCCCTTTTGGCAGTAGTCCTTCATAATCAGTCATTTCCTACTTTGTGTATGCATGGTTGATTGTTCCTCCTTAAGTGGAGTACTTTGCATTTGTCATTTTTGAATTTCATCCTATTTACTTCTCCAGTTTGTCCAGATCGTTTTGAATTTTGATCCTATCCTCCAAAGCATTTGCCATCCCTTCCAGAATATGGGTAAACTTTATAAGTGTGCTATTTATGCCATTATCTAAATCACTGATAATTTATCAGGAGCAGACTCAGGATCAACCCCTGTGATTCCCTACTTGATATGCCCTTCCATTTTGACTGCTCTATAGGAGAAAAGCAGCTGTTATCAATATTGTCATATTGTAAGAACTTCAACTAACACCTTCCAAATGGAGCATGCAAGTATTAATATTTTGTAGAGTTTCATACTATTCACCTCAGCATTCTGATGTCTCTCTACAAATTTACATATCATAATAGGTCTTTTGCCCCATTTGCTCCCCACCTACATGAAATATAGTACTTGGGCAGTTCTAACCCTGGTCTTTCCACACCTGCACAGTAAGGGTACGTCTAGACTACAGGCTTCTGTCGACAGAAGTTTTGTCAGCAGATTCTGTCGACAAAACTTTTGTCGACAAAGAGCGTCCAGACTACATCGCTTTGTCGACAAAGAGCATCCAGACTACAGGACGCTCTGTCGACAGACGAAGGCACCCGTAAGTACTTCTGGAAGGTTACAGGGGCAGCCTTAAAGCCCAGGCACTGCTGCATGCTCTCTGCAGAGACGCATGCTTAAAGGGATCCTCCAGGACAGCTGTTGCTCTGCTCCTGCTTCTGGCTTGCATAGAGGGAAAGCAAAGCTGCTGCAGTATTTTTGGCTCTGATTGCCCTGCTTTCTCGAACACCGCAGCAGTTTATTTTCTGCTTTGTCTTCTTGTGTGTTTGCTTGTCTGTTTGTTTGTTTGGGTTTTGGCTTTTTCGGTTTTTTGTTTGTTTGTATATTTGTTCCTTTGTTTGTTTGTTTCTTTTGTTGTTTTGTTTGTGTGTTATTTTGGCTTTTTTGGCCATGGAGCCTGAGCTGCCCCTGGGCAGGTGATGGCCCCACACCGTGCTGCTGGAAGTTCTGCTGCATGCTCAGGAGAGCATGATGACCTTGGTGGCAGAGCTGGATTCTGAGCCCTGCTTTGAGCCCCTCCCTCAGGCTGCAGCCCTGTTGCCCTTGCTCCCCAAATTATTCCTGGAGAGGCGAGTTTGGAGGCTGGACACAAGTTCGGACTGGTGGGACTGGCTAGTGCTGCAGCAGTGGGACGATGACCAGTGGCTCCGAAACTTCTGGATGAGGAAGGCCACCTTCCAGGAGCTCTGTGCCTGGCTCACCCCTGCCCTGCAATGCCAGGACACTCACTTGTGGCCCGCCATCCCTCTGGAGAAGCTCATCGCTATTGCACTTGGAAGCTGGCCACCCCCAAGAGCTACTGCTCCGTGGGGCATCAGTTTGGCGTGGGGAAGTTTACTGTTGGGGCCATCTTGATGGAGGTAAGTCACTCTCAGGGGACAGTCTGGGGGGCAGTCAGGACCAGGCACAGGGAATTGGGGATGGGGTGGCAGAGGTAGAAGCCCTCTCAGCCTCACCCTGCCATGGTGCAGAGGGTGGGGGGTGGGGAAGGAGTTGTCTGAGGGGGAGCTCTCGGGGTCTAGGTGGGGAAGGGGGGAAGCACCTCTCATCAGCTGAGCCAACCCCTCTAATGTGCTGTTCTGTGTGTTTCTATTTGTCCCTTTATGGTCATGGCCATTAACTTGGAGTTGCTTCACAGGACCGTCCACCTGGGAAACCTGGATGCCATGGTGGCTGGATTTGCCTCACTGGGATTCCCCAATTGCAGTGGAGCACTCGACGGGATGCACATCCACATCTGTGCCCCGCCCCATCGAGCAGCCCAGTATATTAATAAAAAGAGCTACTTTTCCATGGTGCTGCAGGCCCTGGTCGACCACTGGGGACAATTCACAGACGTTTGTATCAGGTGGTCAGGCCAGGCACACGATGCCCACATATTCTGGAACTCGTACCTGTATCGCAGGCTTCACGCTGGGGCATTTTTTCCTGAGAGAAACCTGGCAGTGGGGGATGTGCAGATGCTTATATACATCATGGCCAATGTGGCCTACCCCGTTATGCCTTGGCTCACGAAGCCCTACACCAGACACTTGGATGCGAGCAGGGAACTCTTTAACTCCCGCCTGAATCGGGCTCGCTACCACGTGGAGTGTGCCTTTGGCCGTCTGAAGGGCGGGTTTAGATGCCTTCTCACTTGGCTGGACATGGGGGAACACAACATCCCAGATGTGGTTGCAGCATGCTGTGTTCTGCACAACCTTGTGGAGAGGAAAGGGGAGGCCTTCCTCCCTGCATGGAGGACACAGGCTGAGATGGAGGGGAGGCAGTTTGAGCAGCCCCAGACAGCTGCCATCCGGCAAGCCAACCTGTTGGGACCTCCGATCTGAGAAGCCCTGAGGGAGCAATTCTCCCAAGGAGGCCACTGAATTTCCCCAGGGCCTTCAAAATATGGGTTTGCTCCATGCCTCCGGTGTCTTCCTCCTCAAAGCCCCTCCTGGCCCCAGTATCACACATTCTACTCATTCCTCACACACTGAGAATGGAGACAGGTGGTGGTGAAAACATTTGTCCAGTTGATTTCACTGTTGCTTTTGGCACAAAATAAAATAAATAACCCTTTTGTTCAGAGAAAATAAAATACACTGTTTTTCTTAGAAAATAAACTGTTTGTAAACAAAATAAAGTGCGTCCCTCAGTTACGGTCACTGGTGGGAAAGGGAATGTCAACCAGGAAGGGAGGAGGGAAGCTCAGGGCTAAGGGGGGTGACTGGAGGAAGAGCTCCTGGCAGTTTGTCATGAAAAGGCCTATAGGACCACTTGTTCAAAGGGCAGAAATAGATTCAGGAAGACAGATAGCCTGTCAGACCAAAGCAAAACCCATTAACCCCCCAGGAGCAGTCAAGATTGACGAGGCTGGACCTCTAGGATTATTTCAACACCATTCTGATAGGGTAGTTTTAACGTATTTGTTACATGTTTCACTCTTTGGTTCACTCCACAAAGTATTGGTGATTGTACCAGCTAGTATAAAAATTAGATGAGCACTGATAGGAGGCAGAAGCTCATTAGCATCCAGGATAGATGCATTATGAGGGTATCTGTTAAGATATCCGCAGAAAAAGACCACTGGTTTACGTTAATATGGCAATTTTTATGTTTCTCATAGTTTAAAGGAACGCTTTCCCTCTTTTCCCATAAATAGACAGGAGTTGGGCATGGCCCAAAAATGTTTAGTTCTGCTGTACAGTTTGGACAATCTATGTTATGAGAAGACCAGCTAAAACCTTGAGGGACAAATATTTCAGAGATGATACATAGTCAATTCCTATATTTTATGCATTACTTATACCAATGGAGTTCCCAGTTCAGAAAAAGTTGCCATATCATCTAGTCATAGCCTTATATGGACAGATTCTCACATCATTACCAAGCCATATCTGACTGAGGAGGAGTCTAGACTCCTTGTTCTCCTGGAGAAGCACAACAGTCTCGTAGTGGGCAATATGTGGAATGGTCCAAAATTGTCAAAAATTGGGGAATATCTCAGTCTCAAGGCAATTAAATAGAGAAGAGACATTAGAATTCATGATGTTATAGCACTTTTTTGTTCACGCTCTCTTCTGAATCGTTTGACATTAATTAGACCTGCTTATGTAGTGGTTTGATAACTGGTTCCTATTTAGATGTGATGTTCAGAATTATTTTCTTTCTTTGATTTATGGCAGTGTATAGTGTTCTACACCTAGAACAGATGTGCTAAACAGATGTTTTAAGTCCAACTACTGCTGGTGTCTACACACTGTATCTTTCTCAGCTCTTAAGTAATATGGCTAACATTTATGTGCCAATTTTTTTTTTTTTACATCACTGGGTAACTTTCATGCATACATCAGAAACAATTTTTTGTTATTTTACCATGAATTTGTTGGGATTATAAGATGGGGAGAGGAATCAGATAGAAAACAAGCTGATTTGAAAAAAATACAAAAAAGACATGCATTAAGCTACATTAGGGCAAATAGGGTATGTCTACACTACCACCCTAGTTCGAACTAGGGTGGCTAATGTAGGCATTCGAAGTTGCAAATGAACCCCTTGATTTAAATGTCCCGGGCTTCATTTGCATCTTGCCGGGCGCCGCCATTTTTAAATCCCCTTTAGTGCAGACTCCATGCCCGCGGCTACACGCAGCACGGAGTAGGTAGTTCGAATTAGGCTCTCTAATTCGAACTACTGTTACTCCTTGTGGAACGAGGTGTACTGGTAGTTCGAATTAGAGAGCCTAATTCGAACTACCTACTCCGTGCCGCGTGTAGCCGTGGGCACGGAGTCTGCACTAACGGGGATTTAAAAATGGCAGCGCCCTGCAAGATGCAAATGAAGCCCGGGACATTTAAATCCCGGGCTTCATTTACAACTTCAAATGCCTACATTAGCCACCCTAGTTCGTGCTAGGGTGGCAGTGTAGACAAACCCATAGAGAGGATAAAATATCAGCAAGCTCTAATTTCCATAACAATCACGTATGTATTTAGTATATCTGATAATTGTAGCATTACAGTACTTGTCTGCACAGAAAAGTTAATTTTTTTCAATAATTCCTCTAAAACTCATGAATATCTCTGCAACACCAGGAGAGATTTTCTTTTTCCTATGTGTATATCTCCAAAACTGAACTAGGAAATTTGGTGCTTTGATCCTTTTTATGGTAACTGATGTTAAATTAACCCTGAAATTACTCCTTAATGGATAGCTGTTTGTCTGTTTAAAACTCACATGACAATTGATTTAGGGCAGTAATGTACTTTCTACTTTGGTAAAATTTTTGATTTTATTGTAAATAAAGTTTAAATCATGATTAACTCTCTTTTTTGTAATTTATCCAACCTTCATTGAGTAGGTGTGTGACAGGGTGGCACCCTGCCCCCCTGTCCAGCCCTCAAAGTCCCCCTCTGTCACTGCCGCACTGGGGTAACTGCGGTTCCAATCTCCCGTATTGACTGGGGAGATAGGGGGGTCCGGGCCCTCCCTCACTCCCGGACCCCAGCCCAGGGCCCTAAGGTCAGGATCAATTAACCCTGCCTTGCTGGGGGGGGTGCTGGCCTGCAACCCACCAGCACGCCGGCTCCTCTCCCTGCCCTGGGCTACTTCCTATCCCCCTCCTGCGGGTCTCTCTACTCGACTCGCGGCACCGCGTTGCTGCCGCGCTCCTGGTATCGGTTCGCCTGGGGGTGCCCGGGCCCCCCCCCCAACGCCCGCCGCTACGCCCCGTTCTCCTCCGCTCTGCTCCGCTGCACTTCCCTACCCCACTCCGCTCTGCTCCACTTCCTCCCTCTCCTCTGCCGGCAACCGCCGGCATTATGAACCCCCCCGCCTCTGGCGCGCCGGCGTGGTTACGTCCCACGCCACGCACCCGGGCTCCACCTCCTCGCCCCCCTCCCTCCAGCCCACAGACAACGGGGAATCCCTGGCACTGCTGCTCAGCTGAGCGGTGGCGGCCGAACACCCGGCGCACGTCACCCTCGGGGGGGGGAGTCACCCCGAGGACGGCCAGGGCGACCGCGGGTTTAGTGCGGGGCGGGCTCGCCTCCCAAGGGGGGGGGTGAACCCGCTCCGTCACAAGGTGTGCTGTGCTCTCCACAAGAAGTCATCTCTCTAGGCCAAGATTAGATTTATTGAAGCTGCCTATCCTGCAACTCTTTTGTAATTATCAGGGCTGCTTGACTTTTACCAGCCCTAAAGTCACTGATAAAAGTTTGCATACTAATTCTTCAGGAGTTGATTACAAAACTGTTTGTCTCCTGCATAGAACGCTATTGAGTGCAGCATCTCTCATGCTTTTATCTTAAGATCATTTAAATTAAAAAAAAAAAGAGGAAAAAGGTACCTTAATCTCTATTAGTTTCCCATTAGCCAGGGAATATTTACTGAATGATAATCAGAGTACCATTTTATAAAGCCAGCAAAGATTACTGAAGAAAATTGTACTTAACATTTTGGAAACAAATCAACAAAAATCCAACAGATTGTAATGGTTTACTGCCTCCCACACCCCAGAATGGTATTTCTGTAAGCTCATAGGTACTTACGATTCCCATTACTACAGCGTATGAACATCTCTGTGAGAGGGGGTGGGATTTATCACAGGCCCTTCTGGTTGTATGACCCATTTACTAGCTCAGCTGACTCATTGTCTAGAATGTAATTTATAAAAGCCAGTATGATAAAGTACACTCTCCATTGTATAGCAGCTTAGGTACCTAACTCAGGTTTTGTGAATTGCAGTTATATTCTAGGCATCTAAAAGTTACGGGTCTTGACTAGGGGTATAAAAAATGAAAAAAAAATTAACCATGTAACTGATACAATTTCTGTTGGTTTCATGGTTAATCACTCATGGGGCTCCCAGGCTGCCATGGTGCCTGGCCACATGGGACTGCCTCCCGTTCCACCCCCACAGGGCTTCCAGGCTGCCAGCACCTCCAGCCCCATGAAAAGTTTAATTGGCTAATGTACAAAGCTCTTACATCTCTAATTTTGATACTGAGCATTATAACCTCTAATCCCTGAAACTCTATGCCTAAGGTCAAACAAAGTCCATGTACTCTTGGCTCTGCCAGGTCCAATGATTAGCATCCTAAGTACTTCTCCAGTCTTCCTCTCCTTCTTCTTGGGTTAGGTGGTGCAAGTTCCTTTTGGACTCTGTTTGCCAAAAAAAAACCTTGTGTTAGGAAGCAGCCAGGAGCCAAGGTATTTTTCAAACATTAAAGGGATGCAGAGAAAGACAGAGCTATGGTGGTGCACACATTGTGCACTCTGTGCCTCACCTGCCACTCAAAGTATCAAAGGGGAGGGAAAAAAGAGTAAACATAAGATACCAAATCCCTTGCAATTTTCATAGGGTTTGTCTAGAAGAACAATTGTTGAGTGGCAAGCTGATGAATGAATCCTATTACAGTGTGCTAAAAGTTCCTTTATGCACTTTGATCTACTCCCATTTCAAAGTGGGGAAGATCAAAGTGAACTTGTAGTGTATGGTGGTAGGTTCAAATGGACATTAGTACATGGCATCCTGGTACTTCTACACTCCTAAGTACTAACTGTTCATATAGATGGGTGGCTGAGAGAGGAGCATGCCAGGCCTGCATGTCTGGTTGGGTTTAGCTGTTTGTGCTTTCTTGGTCTGAACTGGATAAGCACTAATGATATAATCTATTCCCTGAATTGCTTTATTTTATATATAATGTTGTGTGCTTACTGTGAGATCTCCTAGAGATAGGATCAGCAGTTCAGATATAAACGGAGAGAACAAAAAATATAACTAATATCTACTTCTGTTAGGTGCCACAGAACTGTATTTTCTGAAAGGAGCCATGCAGTTTATGTAGTCATAGCCAATTTTACCATGAAGTCTGTGTTAGCCACTCAGGTGGCTGATCTGGATGACTATTACTAATAAAACAACATAAAAGCTGGAAAATAAGGGGGTATAATGTCATTTGTATCAAATAGTCCTGATTTTCCTGAAATTTTTCCAGTGTAGAGAGTGCATTGGGGTCATAAGAGTCTAACTGATGGATTTTGTTTTTGGCCATGTCACTAAGCTGTACTGTAACCAGAGTCTGGTTGTTTATCTTCTGACCATCTGACGAAAAGTGTTGTGTACTGTTGGAATGCAAAGTGTTATTAGTAGCCAATGCAAATAACACAGGTTCAGAATAGCTCAATGAGCAACTGTCACTGTGTTGCAGTAGCAGTCATCAGATCAAATAATTTAAATCAACATTCACAATTTAGAATAATGGAAATAATGTCATTTGTTATAGAACACTATCACAGAATTAACATCTCCTGCTTTGAAAATAAATGGCTTATCTGTGCTTTGGCATTTATTGTCATTATCTGTTCAGTAATACGATATCACTTAGAAATTACTGAGGGCTAGATTGTTCCCTTTTGCACAAAAAATGCCACAAAAACATGGACACAGAAAAACGTAAGATGTTTCTCAAGATTGGTGATTCTTCTGAAACTTTGAATCTTCCCTTCATTGAGAGGAACAATGATAGGCCCTGAAAGTCTCATGTAGGTTGGCAATCTATGAGAAGCTATGGTTCCAAATGCATGGATCCCTAATTACACTGGTAGAGTGGAAGTCACTTCACATTATGTCTTGACAACCTTCCTTCACCAGCACCCAATTACATGGTTTCTTACTGTTAGAGACAATGCTTGGTTATGTTGTTGCTGATCATACTTGTTCACACTTTTCACCTAAAATAATCTGATGTCTTCAGCAATTTAACTGTCGTCTTCATTTGTAATATGAAGTTTATTGTATGGCTCACCATCTTCATAGCATATGGTTATGTGTCAGCATAAATGACAAGAGGCCATCGGTATTTTTTATATGAAATGAAAATCACAGCAGACGTGGACAGTAATGCAGGTGTTTCTTCCACTGGATAATGAAACCAGTGTACTCATTCACACCTAGAATTTGCTGGAAGTGGCTTCTCTTTGAGGAATTTAAAATATAGTTTCCAGTTCTTATATCCACAATAAATTTGCCTACACAAAAAGGGAATCTTTTGCTCCTAACCTAAAAACAGATTCTCACCCATATTCCTGTACTCAGCTTTCCAAGGGCTCATCTAGACTACGCTAAACTGTCGAAAGGGGATACTTTTCCTCCAAAAATAAGGTTTATGCAGCTTTTCAAAAAAGGGGAGGTTGCCAAAAAAACACACCTTGACTACTTTCACTTTTGAAAGCTCCGCTTTCGAAAGTGAGATCAGAAGAAGACATGCAAATTCCTGCAGAATTTGCATATCCCCTTTCAAGACTTTAGCGTAGTCTAGATGAGCACCAAATGTCCTCATTGCTGAATCCCATGTTTCTTCTGCTGTGTACCCTCATGGACTAATGATAAAATCATAGAATACTAGAACTGGAAAGGACCTCAAGAGGTCATCAAATCCAGCTCCTTGCCCTCACAGCAAGAGCAAGCACAATCTATATCAACCCTGACGGATGTCTGTCTATCTTACTCTTAAACGTCTCCAATGATGGAGATTTTACAACCTCCCTAGGCAATTTATTCCGGTGTTTAACCACCCTGATAATGTTTTTTCCTAATGTCTAATCTAAACCTCCCTTGCTGCAATTTAAGCTCATTGCTTCTTGTCTTATACTCAGAAGTTAAGAACAATTCTTCTTCTTCCTCCTTGTAATGCCCTTTAGGTACTTGAAAGTTGCTATCATGTCCTTTCTTAGGCCACATCTACACTGAGATAAGACTAAATCTATTATGCTCACTGTCTGGCTACCTGATTTTGCAAAGCTGAAGGTCCATGTCCTTGCAGAAGGTACTTATGGGTTCATACCCTCAACATCTGATGATGAACTCATCTAATCCCTCTCCCCATAAATGGGAAACAGTATTTTGCACCCTTTTTTGTCCTGGTTGTCCGCACAGATGCCATAGCAGAGCAAGAGTGGATCCTGTTTTACATCAAACCGTTGTGATGTTGATGTCCGCATTCGTGCACCTAATGGTGTAGTATTTTGATAATGTACACTTGTCACTGTGTCAAGAAGAGGATGAGGATGAATCGCAGGATCTCACGGGCTCGCTGTTCCTACAAGCCCTTGCGCTGATGAAAACGTAGCTGCCCGTCAATCCTGTGGAATGGCAGTTCTGGTGCCATGAGACAAACACAGACTGATGGGACTGTATTGTGATGCAGCTATGGGACAATCAGCAGTGGCTGCACAACTTCCAAATGTGCAAAACCACTTTTTTGAAAGTTTGTGAATGGCTTTCCCCTGTCCTGAAGTGCAAGAATACCAGAGTGAGACCCTCTCTGACACTGGAGAAGTGTATAGCAATAGCCTTGTGGAAGCTTGCAACACCAAACAGCTACGGGTCAACTTGGAATTAGTTTAGAGTGAGGAATTCTACAGTGGGGACAATTATTATACAAATAGCCAAGGTGATCAATACCATTCTGCTACGGAAGGTTGTGACTTTGAGAAACAGCCAGTGGATGGTTCTTCTCCAAACACACAGCCAGGTGCACCATTATTGCACAATCATCAGGGAGGCAAAGTTGCCTTGCTTGCAACTTCTTGCACACTCTCTTCTCCTGCCTTCCACAACCTTGTACTGGTGTTTGGCCCACATCTCCTCCAGGAGTATATATACCCAATCCATTTCCTCCTTGAACATATATCTTCCCTTGTCTGTTTTCACCTGTGGACCTGTGCCAGGCAGACAACTGGTGGAGCTGGGGGAATACACAATGAAATGGATGCTATTCCCACTATAATAGGAACACAACCTCATCACCTCCAAGTTCTCTGTGCTTTGGATGATTTTGTTAGTTGTTTAAATAAAGCCTGGTCCACCTCTTTTTCCTGGTTAAGTGGTCTGTGATAGACCCCTACTATGACATCACCCTGTTTTTTACCCCCTTTTAATTTTACCCAGAGTCTCTCAACCCTAACCCTCTGACTACTTATAAGGCCTTGATTCCTCTGGCCAGTTAATCGCCTGACAGGTGCAGAGTATATCTAATGGGGGTTCTTTCTCCTTGTCTTTCAGGGGAGGGTGGGCAAACCTTCCACAGAGCCTATGGAGGAACATATTTGCTGTAAAAATTTTTCCCAAAAGTAATTTTAGCTAATGTCAAATACTTATAAATCATCCTCTTATCACTTAACTGGAAAAGAACTTACAGTCTCCCATCTGCTTCTCCTTAATTTTCAGCTTTATTACACATGCAATTACAATTTTCCTCTTCTAAATAATTCATTGCTCAGTTCATTTCCCACAAAGTAAATGAATAAAAATTTGTTTTCTTTAGCATTAGCCTGTCTGTGTTCTATGCATGGCTAGTTGCCAAAAATGTTAGATTTCATCATCCAATTAAAAAATGTGGTTTTTAGTGTTAATGACATAATATTTACGAGTGTTATGTAAACTGTCCTGTGGTTGGAGCCATAATCCTCTTTTGCCATACTTTTACCAATCCTTTTCTGTGTCTATTCTTAGCAAGGAATGGCTAGTTATGTTAAATTTCAGCAAATTATATGTAATGGCTTTATTATTAAAAAATGTCACCAAGTTAATACATTGAGAGTATGTCTACACTACAGCACTAATTCGAACTAACTTAATTCGAATTAGTTAATTCGAACTAAGCTAATTCGAATTAGTGCATCTAGACTTAAAAACTAATTCGAATTAGCGTTTTGCTAATTCAAAATAGCATGTCCACATTGAGTGGACCCTGAACCGAAGTTAAGGCTGGCCGGAACCAGTGCCGGCAGGGCATCAAGTTGGAGTATGTCTACACTACCACCCTAGTTCGAACTACATTACCACCTAGTTCGAACTAGGGTGGTAATGTAGTCAACCAGAGTTGCAAATGAAGCCCAGGATTTGAATTTCCCGGGCTTCATTTGCATGTTGCCAGGTGCCGCCATTTTTAAATGTCCGCTAGTTCGGACTCCGTGCCCGTGGCTACACGCGGCATGAACTAGGTAGTTTGGACTAGGCTTCCTATTCCAAACTACCGTTACTCTTCTTGGAAGCCACGGGGCATGAACTAGGTAGTTCGGACTAGGCTTCCTATTCCAAACTACCGTTACTCTTCGTGGAAGCCGCAGGAAGCACTTTTTGCGGAAAAGCGTCCATGGCCAATCTAGACGCGGTTTTCCGCAAAAAAGGCCCAATCGGCATGAGAGCGTCAGTGCTTACATGAGATCGTCAGTGCTTTTCCGAAAATTCAAGCGGCCAGTGTAGACAGCTGGCAAGTTTTTCCGCAAAAGTAGATGATTTTGCGGAAAAACTTGCCAGTCTAGACGCAGCCGAGATATTGAAGTCTCGGCTTGACAAAGCCTGGCTAGGTTGATTTAGTTGGGATTGGTCCTGCCTAGAGCAGGGGGCTGGACTTGATGACCTTCTGAGGTCTCTTCCAGCTCTATAGTTCTATGATTCTATAATTAAAAAAAAAATCTTTTTACAGAGGACCCAAAAGTAGAATCCTGAATAGAAACAAAAACATTTGAAATTTGGGGAAGTTCAGACTTGGATCTCATTATCATATTATAAAACACTTAGGTCCTGTTTCTGGAAATACTGATGTACATGCACAGTTACAGAAAGAGAGTATTGATCTAGTCCATGGGTGGGCAATAATTTTGTATGGAGAGCTACTCCAGGATTTTGGAAAGTGGTCAAGGGACACACTTTTCTGTAGCAGAGATGCAGAGTCTAGGTGCAGAAGGGCACGCAGCGTTAGAGACTGTGGTGCAGGAATTGATGTGAGGTCTAGGAGGGAGTTTGGTTTAAGAAGGGGATTGTGACCTTGGTCAGGGGAATGGGGTTTAGGGCCTGGGAGGGTATTTGGCTGTAGGAGATGATTCTGGTCTGGGTAAGGGGTATAGGAGGGGATGTGGGAGAGAGTTGTGACCTGGGGCAAGGGAGTGCAGAGGGCTTCGGGGAGAGACCTGGGGCAGCGAGTTGGGATGCAGGAGAGGCAGAGGTGCCAAAGGCAGGCTTTGGCTGGGAAGTGCTTATCTAAGTGTCTCCCAGCCAGTAGCTTTGCAGTCTCCCCAAGTACATAGTTCTCAGCTACAGGTGGGGGAAGAGGCTTGTGTTGCTCCCATCCCACAGCCAATCTCTCAGCTCCTGTTGGCTGGTTGCTTCCAGCCAATAGGAGCTGAGAGGTTGCCTGGGATCAGTCCCTATTGGCTGGTTGTTTCCAGCCTCTAGGAGCTGAGGGTTGGGTTGTGAGATCACATGAAGCCGCTCTTCCCCCCCCCCCCCCCCCGCCACCTACCTGCAGAGCAGAGAGCTATACAGACCGCACTTAAAACCAGGGTAGCTGCATGCCTGAGGATCCTGGCAGAGTGGTCCATGGGCTGCATCTGATGGCTTGGCAGGCTGGATCCAGCCCCTAAGCCGTATTTTGCTCAGCCTTGGTCTAGTTGTAGACTTGATCCTGCACCCGGAATTTTTCCATTGACCAAGTGCAGGACCAAGCCCCGTATGTTTACTTTTACTCATCTGTTAAACCTGGAAGCAGTAGGCAAGGGTTGCAGATTTGAGGCCTTACCTCTCATATAGTTATTTTTGTCCGAGAATGTACCTTTAGTTTATCTTGAAAATATTTCTTGAGGCTTAATTCAGAAAAGTACTTCAGTATGTGTTCAAATGTAAGCTTATGCTTATGACTTCAGTGGAATCATGGCATATATTTAGCATTAAACACACCCTAAAAGCACATTCTCTCCTGGGCCAATGTTGCTATTATTAAGGTTTTTTATTATTATATATAAAAAATAGTAACCTTCCCTGATTATGTGAGTTTGTCCAATTATTTATTTTCCTCACCTACTGTCTAGAATGAAGAGATATTGAGATTCATATTGCAGTTATCCTGTAAATCTGTGTGTGTTGTCATGTGGTATTGCTGATTTGTTCATTATAAACTGCTATAGAAAAAGCATGTTATGCCTTAAGCCAGTTGAAGTCTCATCTTGACTTTTTGAACACTACAAATGCTTAGGAAATAATGTAAGAGGAATAGTTAATTGTAATGCTCGATGAAGTTAATAACATGATGTCTAATGCAAGAAATTATGCAATTAACTTACTGTGTGCTTGTCTCAAAATGTCCAATCAATAAAAAATTACATCTTACTTTTAAGGTAACACCTTTAATCAGAACTTGGATATCTAAATTTCCAGCTACCAGATTGAGGGGGTAGGCTTCAGCATAGGCAAGAAAATATTATTTTAAATAAAACTCTTGTGCATAAACTTAATAGGTTTTTAAAACCTCTGTCTCCCATTGGCTCCAGGTTCAGCACTTCTAAAAATCAGACTCATGATTTTTAACCTGACTATATTTCTGTTCTTCATAAAAATAAATTTAGAGGAAATTATTAAAACCAATTAACTTTTAAAGCTGGGGCATGGGAAGCTAACATTCGGTTGTTAATAGCTTCTCTCATATATTTAGAGAAGTGCTTATTATATTGGGAAAATTCAGTTCCTTTCTTTTTGGGTTCATTTGTTGTCCTATATACATTTTTCATTTTATAATTATATTTGCAAAAAAGCACGGAGAAATGTCCCTCAAGTCCTTTCTCATGTGTGTATTCCTATATACATCAATGAGAAATGAGTAGGGATCTCCACAATCAGGGCCAAAAATATGAATTAAAATAGTTTTTTCTTGTGTATTTTGCAAATATTCTGTATTTAATGTATGTAGAGATGGGAAGGATCGCGCACACAGCAAGGCTATCTCTAGACTGCAAGCCTCTTTCGAAAGAGGCTTTTTCGAAAGTATCTTTCGAAAAAGAGCGTCTAGACTGCAAGCAGTACTTTCGAAAAAGCAAGCCGCTTTTTCGAAAGAAAGCAGTGAGTGAGTCTGGATGCTCTCTTTCTAAAAAGCCCTGTTGGCATTCAAGAACGCCTTTTTTCGAAAGAGCACTTTCGAAAAAAGGCGTTCTTCCTCGTGAAATGAGGTTTACCACCGTCAAAAGAAAAGCCGCGTTCTTTCGATTTAATTTCGAAAGATTGCGGCTGTAGTCTAGATGCAGGTGAAGTTTTTTCGAAAAAAGGCTACTTTTTTCGAAAAAACCCATGAGTCTGGACACAGCCCAAGTGTGCAGATGACACTAAGCTGCGGGGACAGATAGAGAGAGATAAGGTATGCTAGAGTGTAGAGATAATGGTCAAAATGAACTAGACAGATTGGAGGATTGAGCCAAAAAGAAATCCTGATGAGATTCAGCAAGGACAAATGCAGAGTCCTGCATTTAAGATGGAAGAATCCCATGCATTGCTATAGACTGGGGACTGACTTCGGTTTTGCAAAAAAAAGAACCTGGGGATTTTAGATGACAAGAAGCTGGATATCAGTCAACAGTGTTCCCTTGTTGCCAAGAAGACTAGCAGCATATTGGACTGCATTAGTAGGAGCAATGCCAGCAAATTGAGGGAAGTAACAGAAAAAGAAGCAATCATCTCAAGTTGCAGTGAGGTAAATCTAGGTTAGATATTAGGAAAAACTATTTCACTAGGAGTGAAATATTTCACTGGAATGGGCTGTTTAGGACGATGGTGGAATATCTCCATCCTTAGATTAAAAAGCCCTGGTGGGATGATTTATTTGGGATTGGTTCTGCTTCAAGCAGGTGCCTGGACTATATGACATCTTGAAGTCTCTTCCATCCCTAGTCTTCTGTGATTCTATGTGTTGTTAAGTACTAAGGATCAGATACTATTGCAAAACAGGTGAAGAACTACCCTTAAATCCGACCTCCTTATATAGTGAAACCTGCGATAATGTTGGTGTCATCTCTGGTTTAAAATAGGGGATAATATGATACAGAGATGAAAGTGGGTGCACCCTGATGTAAAGGAGTACATCAAAACTACATTTCTTTTTTGATAATGGGATGTAAAATAGACGTATCGAAATTGTAAATGAAGCCAGGATTTGAATTTCCCGTGCTTAATTTAAATAATTGCGGCCGCAGCTCAAGCTCTCCGTTTCCAGTGATTTCTTTAAAACTGTGGAACTCCAAACAATATAACAAAATGGCCATGAGGGTGGGATACCTGTGTTGCCTCCAGCAACAGAAGAAGTAGAAGTAAATGTAAGAAAACAAACCTCTTTGCTGTTCTGGATGGTGGGGATGAGAACTGACTGCTACACTAACAGTGCAAACTGAAACTACGATCAGTGGAGCCCAGAGGCTGGAAAATAAAAAAAAATTAAAAAGAAAAAAAGAAGGGAGGTGCAGGAGCCATGGGTACACTTATAGGGCCACTGGGGCCTTTAGAGGAGACTATAGAGCAATGGCACATTTCTATTGAGTGAACTTTTTGTTATTGTGAATGACATTAAGGAAGAGAAGATGATGCCAATATTCTTAAGTGTTGTAGGGGCTAAGACCTATTCTCTGCTATGCAGTGTGCTGCTCCCTGTTAAACCAGAGACCAAATCTTAGTGACATTGCTTTTGCTTCACGCAGCATAAGCAAGGCTGAAACTAACTATGTGCAAATTGAGCGTGAAGCATTGGAAGTCATTTTCAGGCTTCAGAAATTTCACCAGTTCCTGTTTGGACAGAAGTTTACACTTCTCACTGACCATCAACCTCTGATAGCATTTTTTGGTCCACACACAGGGTACGTCTAGACTACATGGCTCCGTCGACATAGCCATGTAGATTTGTTGTTTTGGCAAAGGCAAATGAAGCCGCGATTTAAATGATCGCGGCTTCATTTACATTTACATGGCTGCCGCGCTGAGCCGACAAACAGCTGATCAGCTGTTTGTCTGCTCAGTGCGCTAGTCTGGAAGCTCCCCTGCTGACATCAAAGCCCTTTGTCGGCAGCCCCGGTAAACCTTGGTGAAATAACGGGGCTGCCGACAAAGGGCTTTGATGTCGGCAGGGGAGCTTCCAGACTAGCGCGCTGAGCAGACAAACAGCTGATCAGCTGTTTGTCGGCTCAGCGCGGCAGCCATGTAAATGTAAATGAAGCCACGATCATTTAAATCGCGGCTTCATTTGCCTTTGCCTATGTGTCTAATCTACATGCCTCTGCCGACAGAGGCATGTAGTCTAGACACAGCCACAGGTATTCCACCATTGGCTGCCAGTCATATGCAATGATGGGCATTGTGGCTTTCAGGACACACATATGAGATCAGATATCGGAAATACACTTTGCATGGCAATGCAGATGGCCTCTCTATGCTGCCTTTGCCAGTCAAACATCAAGATAGTGTCCAGAAGGAAATCTATTTTGAACAGGTAGAGAACACGCCCACTACTGCTGTTCAAGTTAAGAGAGCAACTCATGTTGACCCAGTACTATCCCAAGTTATGGACCTAGTGATGCATGGAACATTTCTATGGGACTCTCAGGTCTCACCTGACCTTGTTCCTTATGGATATGTGTACACTTGCACAGTATTTCAAAATAGGGATGGAAATGTAGGCATTAGAAATAGTAAATGAAAACGGGATTTAAATATCCTGCACTTCATTAGCATAATTGCTTCCAGGCGCTATTTTGAAATCGTTCTATTTTGAAATAAAATACCCCGTGTAACCTCGTTATTTCAAGAGAAAACCCTTCTCTTAAAATAACTGGTAAGCCTCATTGTATGAGGAATAACAGTTATTTCAAGAGAAGGGTTTTCTCTCGAAATAATGTGGTTACACAAAGCATTTTATTTTGAAATGGCGCGAATTTGAAATAGCGCCTGGACGCAATTATGCTAATGAAGCGTGAGATATTTAAATCCTGGCTTCATTTACTATTTTGAATGTCTACATTTGCATCCCTATTTTGAAATAGGGTGCAAGTGTTGACATACCCTACATGGCTATGAGGTTGGAGTTATCTATCCATTCTGGGTGCTTGTTGTGGGGAATACATGTCATTATTCCAAAGATACTGAGACAACAGATGTTAGAACAGCTGCATTCAAGCCTCTGTGGAATTGTGCACATGAAAGAAATTACACAAAGCTATTTTTGGTGACCTGGCTTAAACGGTGCCATGGAAGAGGAGTCAAGAGCTTGTATATCATACCAGGGTGTGAAGAATGCACCTCAGTTGGCACGTCTACACCCATGGGACTGGCCTGAAAAACCATTGCAATGTATTCATGTTGATTTTGTGGACCCAGTTGAAGGAGGTATGTTATTGGTAGTGGTAAATGCCCATTTCAAATGGCCAGAAGTCTCTATAATGCTGTCCACTACTGCTGAGAGTACTATAAAAAAACTATGGGGACTCTTTTGTCATTTTGGTCTTCCAGAGCAACTTGTGAGTGACAAAGGTCCTCAGTTTGTCTCTCAGGAGTTTGAAAATGTTATGAAAGCAAATGGGATTCATCACATCACTTCAGCACCATATCACCCATCCACAAATGGATTGACTGAAAGGTTTGTGCAGACAATGAAACAAGTTCTGAAATCAGCTAGAGGATATTCACTCATGCAAAAGCATATGGACACCTTCTTACTGTCCTACAGAAACACACCTCATGCTATATCCAAAATGTCCCCAGATTTTCTAATGATGGGATGCAAGCTACACAGTTGCTTTGATCTGCTGAAACCTTATGAACCACGACAAATTGTGCAACGTCAACAGCAAGGTCAAGTCATCAGGTGCTTCCAGAACAAAAGAGCCATCAGGCTCTTTTAGTCCTAGAGAACCATTTTGGCTCAGAACTATGCTTCTGGATTTAAATGGCTCCCTGCCGCTATCATCACTCAAACAGGACCTGTTTCCTATACTGTCTAGAATGCAGAGGGTCTTATCTGGCAGCAGCATGTTTATCAGTTATTGTCAGGCTATGCCTGCCCCCAAGATGCATCTCCAGTTGAGCTGAATGACTTCCCCACTGTTGGTGAGCTACTGCATCAAGAATCACCTGTTCCTGACTCTCCTCTTCCATTACTGCCTCCGATGAACATAAACTCTCTTCCTGTGCAGGCTGATCTGACAGCCTCACCTAGTCACAATTCAAGTTTCCAGCCCATTGTCAGGCCACACCCATAACACCTTCAGGTACAAGAATACCAGATGTCCGCCGTAATCCACCCAGAGAAAGAAGGCTTCCTCTACAGCTGGATGTTTAGTTAAGGTTAACCCACAGATGTGGCAAAATAATCCCTGGGGTTAGCTGGGAACTTGAAACAGTCTACCCTACAGTTTGGTGGGTGTTCTTATTAAGGGGGAGAAATATGCTGTGTTTTGGGGTTGTAGATATAGATCTGGTTATTATCGTAACTGAGTTCGATCACGAGGGGTCAGCCCAGCCAGTTGGGCTGGTTCTAGTTAGTCTGTATTATGAAATAAATGGACACTTGTGAGTTACAAAGGTCCTCAGTTTGTCTCTCAGGAGTTTGGAAATGTTATGAAAGCAAATGGGATTCATCACATCACTTCAGCACCATATCACCCATCCACAAATGGATTGCTGAAAGGTTTGTACAGACAATGAAACAAGTTTTGAAATTGTCTAGAGGTCATTCACTCATGCAAAAGCATGAGTAAATAGTTGAAATAGTTACAAGAGGCTGATAAGAACAGTTAGCACCTCCATTGTTTGTTTGGTTGGTTAAGTCATTAGGATGTGGAAGATAGTGTGTGAGCCAGCCAATATCCTGGCTCATACCATTTGCAGAGAAATTAAACTTGTGAATGAAGTTAGGTTCCAACCCTTCTCTGTGTATTTGGCTTGTGGAATTGGTGTGAAACAAAACAGTGACTTGGAGATCCATTAATGTGTGTCCAGTCAGGTTTTTGTGTATTGCCTTTTCGGATATCTGATTTGTGTCCATTTATTTTTTCCAGTAGAGACTGTCCAGTTTGGCCAGTATACGTGGCAGTGGGGCATTGCTCGCATTTGATGGCATAGATCACATTCGTGGATGTGTAGTTAAATGTGCCTCTGATTTGGTAGCTGATGTGATTGGGTCTAGTGATGAAATCACTGGTATAGATGTGTGGGCAGAGTTGGCATTGAGGCTGATTGCAGGGGCAGGTTCCTGGATGATTATAAGGATAAGCTTTTGCTTAGTCAATTAGTCGCTTACATCCCTAGTCAAGATGAGTGTAGCTACATGTTTTTGGATGATTATACTTTTTAAAGTATTACAGTTATGGCATTAGGTGTTTAGATCCTATCATGGCAATACATTCTGAGGACCATGGAAATGCCTGGACAATTATATATGTTCAGGGTGAAAGGTTTAAAGTATTCTAAATGCAGCTGTGTTAGTCTGTATCTGCAAAAACATGCATTTGATGAAGTGGTTTTTACCCACAAGGCTTATGCTCAAATAAATCCCTTAGGGTACATATACACCTGCCCGCTACTTCGAAGTAGGGAGGCAAATGAAAGCAACCAAAGTTGCAAATCAAGCACAGGATTTAAATATCCCATGCTTGATTAGCATAGTCGCATCCGGTCGCCATGTTGGAAATTGACTAGCCCGAATTAACTCACCGCGTGTAGACGTGGTACTCCGAGGGAAAACCCCGTACTCTTCATTGCAGGAAGAGTAGTACAGTTAATTCGAAGTACGGGGTTTTCCCTCAGAGTAGGGGGCGAGTGTATAGGAACCCTTAGTATTTAAGATGCCACAGGACTCCTCTATGTTTGTAATATTCAATGTAAGAAAATGTTACAGTCTATCATGATCAAATAATATGGGTTTTGGTCACAGTAAGTAAAGTAAGAATACAGTTTGTGCTATACTGACTCCAGTAAACTTGGAATTAAGTAATTTTGCTGGTGTTTAAAACAGACAAAATTCTTTATCCCTATTCTTACATATTTTTCTGAAATTTGAGAATTTGGGTGACAGAGATATGGTTACAAGAAAAATACTAAACTTATCACCAATATATTACTTTTTCTGGTGATGTCAAAATCCTTTGCTTGCTTCAGTTAATGGGATTTCCTAGCTCCCCTTCTCCTTTAAGTATCAATTTTTTTCTTAAAATTTCAATTAATCACAAGATTTAAAAAGTTATTATTAATCACAGGTTTAATCTTACTGTTAAACAATACCATTTAAAATTTATTACAAATATATTTGTATGTTTCTCTATGTTCTTTAATATTGATTTCAGTTACAACAAAGAATACTAAATGAACAATGTTCACTTTTTTAAGAGAGCAATATACACTTTGTATTCTGTTGTAATTAAAATCAATGCATTTGAAAATATAGAAAAACATACCAATGTAAATTTATTACAAATGTATTTTATTATTATTTAACAGTGTGATTAAAACTGTGATTAATTGTGACTATTTGTAATTAGTTAATTTGTTTTGTGTTAATCATGTGCATTCTCTGTGATTGATAGCTCTAGCATTAAGTAATATTAGAGCCATTTATAAACTGGGTATAAATTGCAGACAGAGAAGTACAGTGAGTCTCTCAACATCTCACAGCAAGTCAATTGTGCAGCGAGGAATACAACACAGAATTCTTAATTGCTAGTCCAAACTGCTACTCTAAATTTTCACAATTTAATCAGAGTAGCCCAGAACCAAGATACTGCATAATAGCCTGCAAAGAATGGCAATTCTGTTGGGCTAGGGCTGCCAACCCTCCCAGTTTTGCTAGGAGTCTCCTGCAATTGGACTTGATCTTCCGAAGCCAAACCAGGGGGCTGTCGGCTAAGTCTCAGGGTGCAGTGAAGCTTAGGCAGGTTCCCCAGCTGATCCCTTGCCTCAGTGCCACTCCCCAAAGCAGCTGCCATCTCCCTCCCTGAGGCTCCTGGTTGGGCTGGTTGGGGGAGAAGAGAATCTTGGTGCAATACCCCGTCCCAAGCAAAGACTCCATTGCTCCCATTGGCCAGGAACTGTGGCCAATTGGTGATGTGGGGGTGGTGCCGGCAGGCATTGGCAATGTGGTGCCACTTGCCCCTCCTGCCTATGGCATATTCTGGCTACTTCTGAGAGGGTATGTCTACACTACCCCGCTAGTTCGAACTAGCGGGGTAATGTATGCATACCGCATTTGCTAATGAAGCCCGGGATTTGAATTTCCCGGGCTTCATTAGCATAAGCGGGGAGCCGCCATTTTTAAATCCCCGCTGCTTCGAACCCCGTGTAGCGCGGCTACACGGGGCTCGAACTAGGTAGTTCGGACTAGGGTCCTATTCCGAACTACCGTTACTCCTCGTGAACGGAGTAACGGTAGTTCGGAATAGGCACCCTAGTCCGAACTACCTAGTTCGAGCCCCGTGTAGCCGCGCTACACGGGGTTCGAAGCAGCGGGGATTTAAAAATGGCGGCTCCCCGCTTATGCTAATGAAGCCCGGGAAATTCAAATCCCGGGCTTCATTAGCAAATGCGGTATGCATACATTACCCCGCTAGTTCGAACTAGCGGGGTAGTGTAGACATACCCAGAGTGGTATGGGGCTAGAGGGTAGGCAGGGAGTCTGCCTTATCTCATTGCACTGTCTACAGGGACTCACAATCAACCGAAGTAAATGTCACCTGGCCAGAGTCCACACCCCAATCTCAACTCTCATGCCAGCTCCAGGCCAGCACCTACACTTTCTCCTTTACCCAAAACTCCTCCTTTGCTTCCCAATCCTCTGTCCTAGTTCTAAGTCCCTTCAGATTCCACAAGCCAAACTGCTCCTATAACACAACTCCCTGCCACAGCCCGAGCCTCCCCCACACCAAAATTCCCCTCCCAAGCCCACATACCTCACCCTCTCCTGAAGCCTAACACCGTGCCCCAGCCCTGAAACCTCTGTTGCACCCAAACTCCCTCCCAGAGACCACACCATCACCTACACCTGAACCCCTTACCCCTGGCTCAGCCCAGAGCCCCCTCCCACACTCCAAACCCCTCGTCCTCAGTCCAGACCTCAAACCCGCTCCCTCACCCCTACCACTCTGCCCCATCTTGGTGAAAGTGAGTGAGGGGGAAAGAGCTAGTGACTGAGAGGAGGAGTGGAGTGAGTGGAGGTGGGGCCTCAGAGAAGGGGTGTTGCAGGGCCTCCTGGAAGAGGTGAGGTATGGAAAGGACAAGGGTGTTAGTGTTTGTGAGATTAGACAGTTCACAACCCTATGTGGTGCCTCCAAATAATGTACTGCATATATGATGATATGCACCCCACTCGCACAGAGGGTTCCAGATTCTGTGCAGGTGGAACAGTTCAAAAAGGAAAATCTTCTCCACACGGAACTCAGAGCTGTTTTTCTGTCCTATCTCCTGGAACAGTTGTCTCAGAGAGCCTCCATTTCAATTATGAGGAGTTACTGGTGCCACTGCATCCATATACATTTGGATCTGAACTTCTTCCCACTCTCTCTGTGACTTTCAATACCAGCTTGTTTCCACAACAACTATCTTAGCTGTGCAGAGGGAGGACACTGGCCCAATCAGGACTCCATAAGGTCTGTGATATGTGGTTTAAGTGATGCATATGGCCTTGTGCTGGTTTGCTGCAACATGAATGAATTTTACCTAGAGTATCAGAGGGAAAGTGTTCATTGGCATTTCAGCAAGAGGCTGCCTGTGACAAGTACTGCACTTAAGTGTCACACTTTCAAATTTGGAGAAATTCTCTGGATAAGGAAAATAGTTGACAATGACCTTTATATGTTATGTGTAAATGTCTCATATGAAAGTCCCTTTTAATTCAATTACACACTATATATCAGGATTAGACTATATAAGAAGGGAGTGATAGGACACAGAGTGAGAAGCACTACTATTCTCTTAACAGCAAGAAATGTGTCTCAATCAAAGCCATTGAGTAGATACACAAATGTGTGTGTGTGTCATGCATGAGCTAATCTATAAATTAGTGGATTTCAAATTGATGTGCTATACTCACTAATTAACCTGATATGAGCTCATGAAAAAAGTCTCTCTATATATTTTAGAGATTTGTGCATCTTTCTGTGAATCTGTGTGTCTGTTTGCAAGTTTTTCTGTTCAAGAACTCCTCCTAAACGGTATGAGCTGGACCATTACATTCAGCATACAGCTTTCTCTTATCCTAACACAGAGCAAGGTCAGGGTTTGGTTGTGCAAAGAAAATGAGAAGTCCCGGGAATGGGACTGTTTTCCACAACATGGAAAGGGAGGGGCATAGAGAGGAAGGACATGATACTGAGAGTGGCCAGTGGGGGCAGCAAGCCCAGAGGGGACAACTATACTGCTGAGAGACCACGAAGGGCAGCCACACCACCAAGAGTCACCAGCAGGGCTGGGGCTCCACCATCCTGCCTGCCACCAGACCAGGTAAGTGGATCTCTGCCCTAAGCACTTCCCCCACAACATTTGGCCACAGTGCCTGAGGGAGTGGGAAGGCCACTGCATGCTGGAGGGGGATGGGAAAGACAGAAATCCCGTGATCATTTGGGGGGCTCAGGGAAGACAGAAGGCCCCTGCTACGTAGGAGGACTGGGGACGGGACAGGGCGGGGGGGGGGAGAGAAAAGTCCCCTGGTGGCTAAGGGGGCTGGGAAGAGATAGAAGGCCCTGCTGCTCACGGAGGCTGGAGGGGAGACACAAAGCACTTCATGGCTGAGGGCCTAAGAGGAGACAGAAAGCTGGTGCCAGCCAGGGTAGTGGGAAAGGAGAGAAGGCCCCTTCTGGCAGAGGGAAATGGGTGGGGGAAGGTCCTGCCAGCTGGCAGGGAGGGAAATCCCTGTCAGATGGGGCCCTTAGTGCCTCCTCACTCCGACCCTTACTTTCTCAAAGTCAACATGCTCCCAGCCTCCTGCCCTGCCCCCCTATTCCCAAGGCCCAGCCCTGACTCCTTGCTGTTCCCACACCAAAAGCTGCCTGCCTTGAAGGACCTGAGCAATGCCAGGTAAGTCTTCTAGTACAATATAAAACATGGATTAAATATATGGGGTGTTTGAGATTTTGCTTGTTCAACAAGGTCGGCTCCCAGACTTCTTCACTGGGCAGCAGAATATGGGGTGGAGGTAAGCAGCTCTCAGTGGGGAAAGAACAGGTTAAGAACTATTTAGAAAAGTTTGACATACACAGATCCACAGGGCTGGATCTAATGCATGGAGGGTACTGAGGGAATTGGCTGATGTGATTGCAGAGGCATTGGCAGTTATCTTTGAAAAATCATGGAGATCAGGGGAAGTCCTGGAAGACTGGAAAAAGGCAAATGTAGAACCCATCTTTAAAAAAGGAAAGAAGGACGATCCAGGGAACTACAGGCCACTCAGCCTCACCTCAGTCCCCAGAGAAATCATTGAGGGGATCCTCAAGGAATCCATTTTGAAGCACTTGGAGGAGAAGAAATTGTTTAGGAACAGTCACTATGGATTCATCAAGGGCAAGTCATGCTTGACCAACCTGATTGCCTTCTATGATGAGGTAACTGGCTCTGTGGATACGGGGGAGGTGGTGAATGTGATATGTCTTGACTTTAGCAAGGCTTTTGATGCAGTCTCCCACAGTATTCTTGCCAGAAAGTTAAAAAAATATGGATTGGCTAACTGGACTGTAAAGTGGATAGAAAGCTGGCTAGATCATCAAGCTCAATGGGTATTTATCAACCGCTCGATGTCTGGTTGGAGGTTAGTATGAAGCAGAGTGCTCCAGGGGTCAGTTCTGGGGCTGATTTTGTTAAACATCTTTATTAGTGACCTGGATGATGGGATATATTGCACCCTCAGCAAATTCACAGCTAACACTACTCTAGGGGGAGAAGTAGACACATTGAAGGGTAGAGATATGGTCCCGGGTGATACAGACAAATTGGAGGATTAAGGCAAAAGATATCTGATGAGTTTCAACAAGGACAAATTCAGTAATTCCCCTCCCCCCTCCCCACACACACACCCAACACACACATTGCTGAAAGGATGTGGACTTATCGGAGAGAGTCCGATGGAAGGCAACAAAAAATGATTAGCTGGCTCGAGCACATGACCTATGAGGAGAGCCTGAGGGATTTGGGCTTGTTTAGTCTACAGGAGAAAAGAGTGAGGGGGGATTTGATAGCAGTCTTTAACTATCTAATGGGGAGTTCCAAAGAGGATAGAAACAGGCTGTTTTTAGTAATGACAGATGATAGAATGAGGAGCAGTGGTCTCAAGTTGCAGTGGGGGGGGTCTAGGTTGGATATTAGGAAAAACTATTTTACTAAAAGGTTGGTAAAGGCCTGGAATGGATTACCTAGGGAGATGGTGGAATCTCCATCCCTAAAGATTTTTAAGTCCTGGCTTGACAAAGCCCTGGCTGGGATGATTTAGTTGGGGTTTATCCTGCTTTGAGCTGGGGGGTGGACTTGATCGCCTGAGGTTTCTTGAAGACCTATGATTCTATGAACACTTGCTGAAGTCATACTCTCATTTCATTGATTTAAAATCTAATCATTAGTAAGAATACATGGAGCTAGTTTTTTTGCAAAACTTTTAAAACTAATTTTTTGAATAAAATGATATGGTGTAACTATAAATTCAATCAAGAGCATTAGTGAGATTTTTCAATAGTGCTTGTCAGCATGATTAAACTCTGCTTTCATTACAGTTAGTGGGAGTTTTGCCATTGATTTAAGAGGGAGCACTGTTAGGTTAATGCTGAACACTACTAACAATCTCATCTATAACATTTTATATAGCCTGTTTGTGTGTACAAAATAGATTTTTTTTTAAAACGTAATGTGAGTTTTCCACAGAAAGTAAGAAAAATAAAATATTGTTAGTCTGTGTGTTGAAATCAGTTGGAATTATTTAATGGAATGCAATTAAATTTGTTTTGTGTGTTATATTAATTTTAATGCCTGGTGGCCACTTTTGAGGAATTCCTTACTCCGTTATTTTAGGTGGTGTACACAGGCAGTGAATATTTTAAGATGATATGAAAAAATCTGGCTTATACCCATGGAAGCAAGAGAAATTCAAAATAAAGCTAAAACCTGGACTGATATTGAGTTTATGTGATCCATTTTTAGCATGTCATTACAATGAAGAATATTTTATACTGATTAGTTTGATTCAACATATTCTGGGATGGACTAGTGTTCAAGACTTCATATGTCTTTTTTTTTATATGCTGTAGTTTACCAGACAGTTATGGAAGGGATTACTTGAGGTAAATGTTTCTATACATCAATGGCCAGTGGGCAATTTAGTCAAAAGCTTGTCTTTTCATCCTTTCAAATATGCAACAGAAGCCAGACTTTGACTAGAATATTCCCTTATCAAGCTACCCTGTAGGGAAAAAGAGGTTTCGAAGAAAGCTTTAGAAATGCAATATGCTGGTTCTGACCCATTGATTTTCTGTATCCACTTCTGTCAGAAACTAAGAAAAGAATGTTCAACGTACATCTGCAAAAACACATTCGTTTTTAATATATACCAAACATACAGATTAATTGAAAAAAGGTAATTAACTCAGCCACACGTGATGAGGGAGAAGAAGATGCAAACTTTTGAAGTGTTTGATTTATCTTTTAGCAACTGCTCTTGAACACACAGAACTGGAGATTTATTTTCATTCAGTTTTAAAGAATAACCTGCTTCCACTAATTTAGGTCTAATTCTAAGAAAATACCTAAGGGGAGAAAAAGTAATTAATACACTAAAGATAGCCCTTATTTTCATATCTATACCCAGAACATCTGAGGTGTTGATGCAACTCATGACATCTTATAATAACACTGCAGAGGCATTAACAAAGCAATTGGACTACTAAATTCTGAGAAGGAAAATTTAGTCTAATTGGATTTTCTTCATTATTGGAAAAAGTGGAAAGGGTAACATTAGTTAACAGTGCTAGTGGATTCCATAGGAGCCTCCAAATGTCAGATAGATGGAGCAATTGTGAGTTTTAAAAAGTTATACAAATCCAATGAGTTTCAGCAAAATTACTTTTTGAAAGTTTGATAAAAGAGCAAATGGTTTTGGGGGGAAATGATAGACTATGTAGAGAAGCTATCTGGATTTAGGAGGCACTTGTCTCTTTTCTCTCCTTGAGCTGGATGATGGAAATTCATGTTTTTATACGACTTTTACTAGCAGAGGAAGTAGAATCTGCCATTTTTTAAAAAAACAAAAGAACTAAAGAAAAGACATGATTGCAGTGTTCGCTTCTGCTTGCTTATTTGCTATGTTGAAAAGATTGAAGAGAAAATTTCCTGTCTCTCTGTGAATAAGGAAGACTCAACTGTCATTTTTTAATATATATACATTGTGGTAAAATACATCATTTTTTTGACATTTAATCCATATCATATCAAACTCATGATTAAGAGTCTACTTTTCACACTCAGTAATAACTTATTCAAGATCATGTGTTAGTGGTCTAATGCAGGTTGAATGTAGAGAATATGGATATAAATTAGATGCTAGAGCTGGCTGGAAAGTGAAAAAGAGCAAAATGTATTTTGATTTTCTACATTTCTTCTGACCAGCTCTACTATTGTGTTTGTGCATGTGTGCTGAGCCTCCACTTGCTCTGATCCAAAATGGCATGATTTACATGTAGATACATACGCTCATGCAATTTTCCAGAAAAATACATATATTTTATTTTCAAAATATTTTGGTTTTCATCATTGGAGAAATCAAGAGATCAACAGATAAGGTTTATACAGGGTTGCAGACTGGGTTTCTTTTGATTTAAAGGAAGCAGCTCTCTGAGACTGATGCAGATCACGTATAGAGCAAATGAGTAATAAGTTCTGAATTCAGTGTGTTCGGCCCAATTTTCATCATTGGTACTGCTTTTAGGGTTGTTGAAAAAATAATTCAAAGAGACTTTGTAAAAGAAGAGGATAATTTTGCTGTGACTGTTGCATCTTAAAAGTTTGTGGTAGATGTGGTCAAATAGTCCCAGATGTTACCTCCAAAGATGTAATATTGAAGAGTTTGAGGAATAGAGTGATCCATTGGCTTGGGTACTAGCCTTTGCTATGAGAGATCCAAGGTCAGTTCACGTCTCTTCTTTGCCATATACACTTCCTTTTTGGCCTTGCTTTCTTTTTGCCTCAGCTTACCATCTTTAAAATAGTAATAATAATAAGTCCTTACCCTCACCAGCATGTTCTGAGGATAAACTGATCAAAATGTTAGAAAAACTGTCTTCTCTCTTTCACCAGGAGAAGTTGGTCCAATAAAAGATTGCCTTGTCTCTGTAATATGCTTGGGCTAACACGGCTACAACAACACTGCATAGATTAAAATACTCTTGAGATATTCAGCTAATGAAGTAATGTGGGCATATAAGTATGTACTTAATGTTTTCTTGTACTCCCACATCCATCTACTATATTCTTACATTGTAAGCTTCTTGGGACAGAGCCTGGATTTTTCATTCCATGTACAAGACACAATGTATTCCTGGTCCATGATTAGAGTTCCTATGTGAAATGCAATAATAGTATCTAAGGCAAAATTTTGGTCTATGGAATAACCCTTAGAGATTTAGTAATTAATTTTCAGGATCAGAATTTCTTTGCTTTCTCTTGTATGTATTTAATAGCAAATAAAGGAAATAAATGGAAGAGAAATTAAGGAATGTAAATATGGGACTAACTAATAGTTAAGACTATTTGTAGGAAGGAGGATAAATGAAGAACAAATTCATTAGATAATTCTTACACTTAAAATAATTTCTCCTCTCCATATTAATAAAAATGAAATGCATATCTCAGATAGACTGTTCCCTTTTTTCAGTCAGTACTGTGAGACCTTAAGTTTTACTGTTATGAAAGCAGATGATAACCATTAAAACTGATATAACATGAAACTCAGATGAATTTCTTAGAATTATGGTGGAAGTAGCAAGGGAAATGAGAAAGCCTTTGGCTACAATGTTTGATAGCCCAAAAGGTGTAGAATGTACCCCAAAACTACAGAATATTTAATATATTGTGTTTCCCATACCAAGAAAAGGAACAGGGAAGATCTAGGGAAAATCCACAAGCCACTTCTGGGGAGCATGTTAAAATACACAGAGAGAGAGAGGCAAAATAGTTAAAAATTATGAGATGAGAATCTCTGTTGAATTTAGCAAGTGAGTTGAAAAAGTAGATCCATTTATGGAAAGAAGCCCATGGTATTTTTATATTTGTTTTTATACCAAATTAGGGCAAAAAGGTGAAATACTAAATTTTTCGAGAACAAAACATTTCAATTCAGAAATGGCAAAAAAGGAAAATGTTGACTATTTTGATCTAAATGAAGTTATTTTGTTTTGAAAAATCTATTGGAAATAAAATGTTTTGTTTCAAAATGAAATATTTTGTTTAAAATTTTCATGTTGAATAATTGGAAAATGTTATGGAAATTAGCATTTTCTACCTTCCCTCCCAAATAAAAAGATTTAGGGAAAACCCATAATTAGTCAGGAATATTTTTATTTGAAACATTTTTACTCGCTAGTGATTAATAGCATTGGCAAGTGATAACACAATGTAAGTTTAGTATCCCATATGAACTGCCATTTCCACTTACCATTTTTTTTAGCATGACAATGGTGGAGAATATACTATGACAGTGATTCAGATAGGGTTGCCAGACATCCAGTTTTTGATTGGAATGTCTGGGTGAAAAGGAGCTGCAAGGGTGATACCTAGAGGCATGGTCAGTGCATACCAGACAGAGTTGTCCAGCTGTCTTTGTGCCTGCAGACATGCCATCTGCTTCTTGGAGCTCCATGGAGACAGGGCAGGCAGGGAGCCTGTTTCAGCTTTATAGCACCATGGACCAGGAGCCACCTGAGGTAAGCCCCCAGCCTCATTTTGGGGGAGCCCTGGCCTAATTACAATACTGGGTGCAATGTCATAAGAGGCACACTTAAGTCAAGGTATAATTAATGAGGGTGCAATGACTATGAGTTATTTAGTGTCTAGGCACCCGCAATAATTTTTTTGCAGATCCTCCCTCCTCTTACCCCTCTCTTCCCCCCCCCCCTCCCGCCCCACAGTATAATCACATACAATTTTTTTTTCATCTGGGTATACCAGTTATTTTCTTCGAAGTCCCATCATTAAGTATATTTTCTTTGCTGAAGTGTTTGGTTGCTGTGCAAACTGGACTTCCTATCAGCTTCCACAAGCTTGTCATCATTATGAAAGCAATGATATGTACTTATTTAAAATTATCTTGTTTATTTTAATACTGTCAGCTCTCTTCAGTGTCTGACACTTCAGAGAGAATAAGCCTAGCACAGACTGTAGGGGAAAAATGAGTATTTATAATACTGGAAAGGTCCTACATGACACCGTTCCTGTGCTTATTTTTCCATCCTCTTCAGTCCCTATGAAATCTCCGCATACAGCTGGAAGAGTCTATAGATTACTTGACTGAGTTTAGCTGAACCAGATAGTTTGTGTCTATTCCCACAAGATATTTATGTAAATAGGAAAGAAACATATTAGTCTAAGGTGCAGTATGTAATCTCTGATATATTAGATTATGATATATAAATGCTTATAAGAACATATGTGTGGGAGATTTGTGCTCTCTGGGTAAATTGTCTCTTTCAAAGCATCAGTTTGTTGCTAACAGATTAATGAACCATTTTAGAGAACTTTTGGGAATCAGCATGGCAGAGAACTAGAAGAATCCGTAAAAGTATTTAATAATAATTAAGTGCTCTGGTGTTGATTCATATGCTGTTGAAAAATGACATTAAAGATAACTTCCAAATTGCAGTTGCCAAGATCCATTTCCTTTTTTAGATCCACATTCAGTGCATTTAGTAAGAGGCTGAGGAGATATTAATTTAAATGGACACATAGTTAATTTTACATCTAACATTCAATTTTGTGTAAACACACATATACACATCCAAAATCTGAGCTCATATTTACAAAATAATAAAAATAAATACTAATAACTATGTTCTCCCCTCTGTGGTAATAGGTTGTGTAAGGGAAAGAAACCTTTCTGATCTGTTGCTTGGAATTAATTTTTATGCCACACATCTTCCACATCTATGGGGGTCCAGTAAGTATTTCCCATTGCCAAGTTGAGCTTATGAAGGAGGTAAGGAGCTCTAAGGATGCTCTGCTTACCTCTCTGTTTTGCTCAGTCTGTTTAGCCTTTGTGGAAGTTACTCTTCCATGGATAGTTATTCAATGAATCTATCTGGAATCTATCCTTCCAGACACAAAGGGTAACTCCACAGCAGTGAAGAAAAAGCAGCCAGAGATGACTGCCTTCTGCCATCCCTAACTTATCATACCCACTGAAGTAGATGAAATCCTATGGAGGTCATCTGTGGGGATTTCTGTGGGATGAGGAATACAGTAAATGAACTTCTGGTAATGCATGCTCTCCTCTGTGCACAGACAGAAATGTTAGTATGGAACCAGAAAACATGGCTTCAGTCTACATCAGATTAAAACAGTATTGTCAGGATTATCTCTGAGACCTCATGGTTATTTTTCAAAGATTATGATGATGTGACTGGGTCTGCGATGAGGAATAAGCAACAGGAATAAATGAACTTTAAGGAAAAAAGATTCTGAGATTATGCACAAGACTTTAGTATTTAAGAATGGAAGAAAAATTAAACCATAGTATCTGACACATGATCCAAGTTGTTTCTGATTTCAAAATTTCCATGAGGCATCAGAGATTTTTTGAGGTCCTAATGGAATTAATTAAGCTAACATTATTCCGGCTACAGAGTACATTAGTAAAGGGAATAGGATGAATGGTGGCATTTTTATAGTTTTGAAATTAATTCTATGTCTTAGAACAATTTTTTATTTTAACCCATTTTTAAGTGTAATAACCAGGGGCCTGTTCATGAGTTTTCTTTTATAATTAATATATTTTTGTAGGGAGCTCACCCAGATAGGGCTGTATTCAATGATTCATTCAAAACTCTGGCCTCAGCCTATCTCTTCATCTCCTCATCTGTAAAATGGGAGTAGTTGTTAGCAGTTGTACAGTGCTTAACATGTTGAAAGAACTGCATAAACATTAATTAACAGTAATATTTATCTCTCCTTTTTGAGGAGTAGTTAACGTATTTGCAGGAAAGGCCTTCTGAAGTGATTTGTGTATGACTAGTTGCAATATGTATTCATAGTTGTGTGTCAAGTTTTATTCTGTATTGCTAATGGAATTTTCACATTTTTTTCACAACAGCAAATTGTGATATCTTAGATGGAAAGTAAGCTAAAGAAGCTAATAGATTCTGAAAACAAGAATTCTGTTCTTATGTAGTTGTTCTTAGACATACCAAAGTGCGTGAAAAATAGCAGAATTATTTTATAAAATAAATCTCACAGAATCTTTCAAAAATCTCACAGAAGCATATTTTCTGCTGGTTACCTATCTTCTGATTAATATTACACTGCTTTACAGTAGTAGCTACTATCATGTTTGAGACCACCAAAGCTAACCCTAATATTAGAAACCTCAGATATCCTTTCCACAATGATTAAGCATTAAGAATGGCAGAAAGGAAAGCAGACTCATATAAGTGATTGAAAATAATACGCTCTATAACTGTAGCAATGTATGGATGAGCATTAAACCAAAAAGTGGCTAACGTTTTCAGACTTGGTGCATAAAATTTGGCACCAGAAATGAGTGGCCACCTGATACAGAGAATCTTAGCACCCTGAGTTTGTGATGTTTCTGGGTTATGGGTACTTTTGATAGGAAAATGACATTTTTTTCTGAGCATAGCTAAGAGAATTTTTAAAAAGAACCAGAATAGTAACACACACTTGCACACCATTTCTTTAACTATTTCACAGAGACAGTGTTACTTGGAAAACATTTTTAAAGTAACAGTTTCACAGCCACCTCAGGCTCTGACATGAAAATCATTTCACAAGTTGTACTACAATTAATGATAATGTCATCTGTGCGAGAGTTGATAGAAAAGCTTAATCACAGAAAAGGAGGCAGAAAATAAATTTGAGAGAATTATCATATTCCCACCTATTATGGAGTGAATAAAGCAGATTTCACTGAACATGTGATATGTGTCTATGGCTACATCTACACTGGGAAGGTTTGGTGACAAAAGTGCTTATCGACATGCAAAAGTAAACAAAAGTGAAAACCTGTGAAACTTTTTTTTTTTGCCTTCTACTGTTAACATTTCATGACCACATTGCTGGCTTCCTTGTCAACAAACAGAACATAGCAATGTGGGTAAGCATCCCACAATGCAGTGCTGTGGGAAGGCAAAGCTGATCCCTGTGCTTCTTCGGATTCCCTTTTAGCTCTGTGAGCTCTTCATGCTGAGGAATGTCAAAGCAGCACAGCCGCTCCTCCTGCAGCAGAAGAATAGAAGTATTCCAATGAAGAGCAGAAAGAAACCTTGGGCACATTAAAGAAAATGAAGCAGGTATTATAAATAAAGTCTACTCCAGGAAAATGAAGAGTCTACAACTGTACCTGAATAACAAACTATATACGCAGAGCATCCTGCTGATAATGTTTAGCTCTTTTTTTAAAGGTGGATGGGAAAATATACTAAAGGGCCTTAATCTGAAAGAAATAAACCAGTTTAAGTAAATGCTGACATCTTGCCACATTAGCTAATGTGGCTGATTCAGATTAACACAGATGGGTGTTGGACTGAAATTGAATGAAAGGACTATATTGTATTATAATAAGAGTTATAAAAAGATAAAAAATT
Source organism: Pelodiscus sinensis (assembly GCF_052426305.1). Lineage (NCBI taxonomy): Eukaryota > Metazoa > Chordata > Testudines > Trionychidae > Pelodiscus > Pelodiscus sinensis. The sequence continues at coordinate 28,901,339 of NC_143067.1, read as the reverse complement.
ATAATAAGAGAAAAATTAAAATTATTATTTGGCTTTTCCTTGTTGAAGGATGTGATAAAGATTAAATTCTTAAATTATCCAAAACACTACTGCCTGAGCGCACTTTCTTTGGGAGAAGGAGGACCAAATGGAGCTATTCAATGGCATTTTAAAATTAGCCAGTGTGTTCACCTCTTCCTTCTCTCCCATTTCTCTTGCTTGTATGCACTCTAGGGCTGTGTCCAGACTCAGGGGTTTTTTCGGGAAAAGTAGCCTTTTTCCGAAAAAACTTCACCTGCGTCTAGACTGCAGCCGCGTTCTTTCAAAATTAAATCGAAAGAACGCGGCTTTTCTTTCGACGGCGGTAAACCTCATTTCACGAGGAAGAACGCCTTCTTTCGAAAGTGCTTCTTTCGAAAGAAGGCGTTCTTGAATGTAAATAGGGTTTCTTCGAAAGAGAGCATCCAGACTCACTGGGTGCTTTCTTTCGAAAAAGCGGCTTGCTCTTTCGAAAGTTCCGCGTGCAGTCTAGACGCTCTCTTTCGAAAGAGGCCTCTTTCGAAAGAGGCTTGCAGTCTAGACATAGCCTAGGAGCCTGTCTACACTAGGAAATTATTTTGAAATAATTAAAATCAACATAACTTTGGATTTAACAAAATCAAAATAGTGTGATCCCACTATAGGGAAGCAATGAAATTAGTCAGAATTATTTCAAAATAGTGTGTCCACACTGACTGAAGCCTGTCTCGGACTTGGGTCCTCTGTAAGCACTGTGGGGAGGGTACCAAGAGGGCAGAAACTTCCTGTTGCTGCTTGGTCGGGCAAGATGTGACCTGTGCGTTCAGGAGCCCCTCTCTACGGCTGCATCTCTCATACCACTCCTCCACTACCTCCCTCCTTGTGGGACACAAAAGGGAAGCAGTGTGTTCTGGTTGCCCTTGCAGATGCCAAATGCTCACAACATGGAAACAGAACTACTGAAAAGCAATGCTAGGCTCATGGGCCTCGAGCTGCGCCTTATAGCTCAGTACTTCCAAACAGCCCACATGCAGCTGCAGCAGGACAAGGACCAGCCTGGACTGCAGACCCTGATCACGTAGGTCCTGCTGCTCCTGCTGCTGCACATGCACTTCAATCCCCTGGACACCGCAGAACGCTGCTTTTGATGGTGGGAGACCAGTTCAAGCTGGTGCAATGGGACGACCAGCAGTAGCTGGAGAGCTTCTACATGTGGAAGGCCACCTTTATTGAGCTCTATGAGTGGCTTGCCCCTGCCTGAGGAGATGGGACATCAGACTGAGACCCACCATTGCCATGCAGAAGTGCTTCACCATTGTCCTCTGGAAGCTCACCATGCTGGACAGCTACTGCTCCATACGGAACCAGTTTGGTGTGAGGAAACCCACAGTTGGGGCTGTGCTTCTGCAGGTAGCTAAAGCCATCAACCAGGTGCTACTATGGGGGGTCATTGCTCTGGGGAATGTGGATACCATCATCAACAACTTTACCAACAGTGGTGGGGGGGAGGCAATGATGGCATTCACATCCCCATGCTGACCCCGACCACCATCCATTAGTCTACATAAACAGGAAGGGGTACATGGTGCTACATGCCCTCGTGGATCACAAGGGATGCTTCACCAACATCGTTGATTGGTTGGGGATGGCCTATGACACCCACATCTTTAAGAACTCCTGCCTGTTCCAAAAGATGCATGCCAGAACTTTTTTCCCCGATTGCACCATCAGAGTTGTGAAGGTGGATGTGCCTTTTGTCATCCTGGGTGAGGTAGCCTACCCCTTGCTGCCCTGGTTCATGAAGTCCTACATGGGCAACCTGGACCCCACCAAGGAGTACTTCAATGCCAGGCTGAGCAGGTGCCACATGTTGGTGAAGTGAAGTGTGCATTTGGCTGTTTAAAGGGAAGGTTCCAGAGTCTGCTCACCCATCTGGACTTCAGCAAGTACAACATCCCCTTTGTGGTGATGGCCTGCTGTGTATTCCACAACCTTTGTGAGAGCAAGGGGGAGACTTTTCTGCCAGGGTGGAGAGCAGAGGCTGAATGGCTGACCAGGGAATATGAGCAGCCGAACACCAGCACCATCAGGAGAGCACAGCTCATCAGAGAGGTGAGAGTTTCAGCCAAGGCTGTGAGAGTCTCCCTGTGCCTCTCCATAAGGGGTCCCTTTATTGCATCTGTGTGCCTTTTCTCCCACACCCTTTCCTTCCCCTTCCTTTCCTTCCAACTCCCCTTTCCCCCCAGAGCAAATAATAAAGTCTTTGTGAAAAAACAGGACTGTTTATTGCGGGGGGAGGGGGGAATATACAACAGGGGAGGGGCTGGAGAATGGAGCGAGGATAGGGTTAGGGTTCCTAGTATGTCTGGTACATGCTGGGTCTGGCACTAGTGGTGTCCTGTAGAGAGAGAACTTCTATCCTTGCCCACTGGAGGAGGAGATGGGTGTTGAGTGAAGTGTGTGTGAGCAGCAGATACCACTTGCTGGAAAAAGTGCCAGGAGTTCCCTTCCTAGTTCATGTTACCATCACATCTCTGAAGTCTCTCTATCTTCATTCTTTTGATTTCTGACATTGCATTTTGCCATTTCTCCCAGTTTCTGCTATAAGAAGACAGGCTTTCCTCTCTGGGAAGCCCTAATGGCCCTTTTCTCCAGCTTGGAGTGTGTGTGTGGGAAAGGGATATCTAATATTACAGACACTGGCTTTTTTGTGCTCAGAAGACTTATCCTGGATACAGGGAATGTGTTTAATGAAGTCACATATTTATTAAGTTACATGTGAAAATGATCTATCAATAATCAACCAAAGCAAGTCATACCTCTGTAAATTATACCTCCTCAAGGAGGGCTGCTGTCAGGTTCTTTCTGTCTGATTCTGCCTAGCGGAAGATTGACATCTCTCTCCCTCCCTCCCCTCCACATCTCATTAATATAGTCCAGTGGTTCTCAAACTTTTTGACTCGGGGCCCACCTGGCTCAATGCAAACCTTTCTGCGGACCACCAGTTGCTAATGGAAACTCATTGTTAATTACATAATTATGCCCGAGCCATTTTGTTGGTGCTGCAGCTAGGGAAAATGGTTTCATTTCAATTATTAAACAGATTAAGCCTTTTAACTTTCTTGTTAGTTTATCAAAGTTCATTTTAAATAAATATTAATTCATGTCTAACATAAAAGGTTTCAATGTTTTCTTTATTCATGACAGGGGTGGGGAATCTTTTTTGAGTTGGCGGCCACTGACCCACAGAAAAATGAGTTGGGGACCACACAAGTGACAAACAAACAAACAAACAAACAAACAAACAAAAAACCCTTCTCCAAAACCCCCAACCCTCACTGATGTGGCCCCCAATTAAGACACCTCAATCCTCTGGCGCTCCAGCCCCACAATGTGAGGGGAAGGAACAGGAAGGACTGAGGTTCAGGCCTTCCCATAGGTCAGATTTACATTTCTGGAGTTTTGGCATTAGTGGGTTTTGTGGACTCCCTTAGGTTCTGGAATGGGGACAAAAATAAGGGGTTCGGTGTGTGGGACAAGGCTGCCAGTGAGAGGAATAGAGAAGGGGTGCAACAGGGAGTGAGGATATGAGGTCTGGGTGGGAGGTAGGGTGCAGAAGTAGTCTTGGAGTAGGGTGTTTGGCTGGGGGGAGGGAACAAAAGCAAGAGCAAGGGAGAGCTCAGTGTGTGGTCAGGAGGGTGGATGCAGGAGGAGGCTGGGAGTAGATGTCTGGCCAGAAGGGAGGTGCAGAAGCCAGGGAGGGTATAGAGTGTGGCCAGGAGGGAAGGTGTAGGAGCAGATTGAGAGAGCGGAGTCCTGACAGCAGAGTGTCTAAACTACGCCAAAGTTCCGAAAGAGGACACGCACATTCCACAGGAATTTGCATATCTTCTTCTTTCGAAAGCGAAAGTAGCCAGGATGTGTTTTTTTTGGCTATCCCTCACCTCCTTTTTGAGGAAGAGAGGTTTTTCAAAAAATTGGGAGGTTACAGAAAAAAATGCATCCCGACTACTCTCACTTTCGAAAGTGAGATCAGAAGAAGATATGGAAATTCCTGCTGAATTTGCAAATGATCTTTCGGAACTTCGGCGTAGTCTAGATGAGCCCTGAGTGAAAGGGATTAGAGTGCAAGGGTCTGAGAATGGGGAGGGAGAAGCGTTTACCTAGCTTTGCTCCCCATCATTCCCATGAACAGCCTCCCATTGGCCACTTAGTGGACAGCGCATCGGCCATTCCTTCAGTGGGGTGTGGAAGGGAGGAGCTCAGCCCCCATCCCACACAGCGGGGAGCCTATGCTGCCCGTCAAGCCTTGCAGTTTCTATGCAGCCATGAGGCTGAGGCACTAGCTCCAGCTTCCCATTCAGAGGTGACGGGTTGGTGGGGAGGTGAAGAAAGCCCTGACTTTCCCCATCAGACCCAGCTCACAGAGAAAGACAGAGCAAGTGGTTCCATGCACTGTCGCTCTCTCTTCCTGCTCTCCCTGCCACCACTGGAGCAGCTTGCTCTGTCTCTCTCCAGAGGCCGGATCTGGTGGGGAAGGTCAGGGCTTTCTTCGTCTCCCTCTTGAAGCCAGGGCTGGTGTTCCAGCTTTGGGACTGCATGGCAGCCTCAAAGCTGGAGCAGCAGCACAGTTTTCCTGCTGCATGAGGTGGGGGCCAAGCTTGAGCTACAGACCACCTGTAAGGCGGTTGTGGGCTGCTAGTGGTCCATGGCCTGCACTTTGAGAACTGCTGATCTAGTCTGAGCTCTATTGTTGTTACCTCACCATTCTCCTTTTGTACTGAGGGTTAAGGAAGAGGGGATTGTCCCCTTGATGTTACCAGTACTATGTGCTCCTATATTGTAAGTAACTTGAGGCTGTGTGTTAATCACACATATAAATGGGGAATATCCCCAAAGGACGGAAAATTCCATCTGGTTTGAAGAAACATCTAAAAGTTCAGCTGTTTTTTCCAGGCCTTTGGGCAGGAAATTGGGCAGGAAATCTTAACAGCAACATCATTCCTTCCAGATTTCTAAATAGTGCAGAAATATATTGTACTGTACTATACCGTTATTGTTTTCATGGTAAAAGCTCCTGTACATTTAATGTGAAGAAAACAACTTCTACAACACACACGGAGTCACTGTATTTTATTGAGCACACCTCTGTTGTGAAAATTGTCCCGCAGAAACTTCTCCAGCACTAACTCAGAAAGCTAGATAGCTTTATATTTTAGGATAAATATTAGCAAAATAATCATAGAATAATAGGGTTGGAAGAGCCCTCAAGAGGTCATCGAATCCAAGTTCCTCCTAAAAGCAGGACCAATTCCAACAAAATCATCCCAATCACAGCTTTGTTAAGCTGAGACTTAAAAACCTCGAGGGATGGAAGATTCCTCCACCTCCCTAAATAACCCATTCCAGTGCTTCACCACTCTCCTAGTGAAATAGTTTTTCCTCATAGGCAATCTGAAAACAGCCTCTCTCCATCCTCTTTGGAACCCCCTTTCAGGTAGTTGAAGGCTGCTGTCAAATCCCCCCTCCTTTTTCCTTCTGTAGACTAAATAAGCCTAAATCCCTCAGAATGCCCTTGTAAGTCATGTTCCTCGGTTTTGTTGCCCTCCACTGGACTCTCTCCAATGCATTCATATCTTTTCTTTAATGGGGAGGGGCCCCAGAATTAGACACAATAATCAAAATGTGGTCTCACCTCTGCTGAATAAAGAGGAATAATTACTTTCCTCGATATACTGGCAATGCTCCTAATAATGCACCTCAATATGCTGTTAGCCTTCTTGGCTATAAGGGCACACTGTTGACTCATATCCAGCTTCTTGTCCATTGTAATCCCCGAGTTCTTTTCTGCCAAACTGCTGTGTATCAAGTTGGTTTCCAGCCTGTAGAAACTCTTAGGATTCTTCTATTCCAAGTGCAGGACTCTGCATTTGTCCTTGTTGAACCTCATCACATTTCTTTTGGCCAGTTTTTCCAATTTGTCTGGAGCCTATCTCTACCCTCCAGCGTATCTACTTCTCCCCCTAGTTTAGTGTGATCTGCAAACTTGCTGAGGATGCAATCCAGCCCCTCATCCAGGTCATTTATAGAGACGTTGAACAAAACCTTTCCCAGAATGGACCCTTGGGGCACTCCACTTGATACCAACCACCAATAGACATTGAGCTGTTGATCACTATGTTAATCTGCTTAATTAAACAAACAAAAAAGCCATTACAAAATGAAATGCAGTGAGGGTACCAAAGATAGAAGTTGGCTGGAGTGCTACTTGGGTCACTGAACACTAAAGAAACAATGTATTCAAATCTTCCAGTCAGCTCATTTTGTTTGTTTTTTTAAAGTGCTGACCAAGTTAGGATTACACAACCAATTCTCACTGAAGAGAACATTTTGTTGTTCGTTTTAGCTCCTGTAAGGGAAATTCTACTTCAATGTGCAGGATTTGCCACTTAAAATGTAGCTGTTGCCTCTTGTTACATGATGTTATTGCAAGTATTTCTAGAACATGCATCACTTTGAACCATAATGCCATTCTAGTGACAATGTATTATCCTGAAGGGAGGGCAGTGTCATTCGAACAGGAACTAAGTGTTCTGCCATGGAAATTTCCCTGCAGGACAAATGGAATTAAACATCACCAACGTATAGTAAGCAAACATATTGAGAGTGCCTTCTCCCCACTAAAATGTTAGGTACAGAGATGGAGAAAATCCTAGCTATTAGTCTGAATTGTAAGGAGAGCTTGGAAATTCCATTTAGTGTGGACAAAGTGATGTACAGTATTCTGCAATGCATGTTGATGTAGCCTCATGTATTTCTGGCAGTAATGAATTTTAGAGGTCAGGGCCTGTTGAGAATGCCTTGCCTCCAGCACCTGCAAGTTTTATCCTTGGGTTTTTATATTAACATTTCAGATAAGCCATGCTGGGTCAGGGAAGAACAAGCAATCTGTTATGTAGGTTAAGTCTAAACTAGTTAGGACTTTGAAACCTTGAATTGACAACCAGTGCTGGGTGGTGAGCGCAGTTTGTGTCTCTGATGTCAGGCAACTACATTCTTCATGAACTAGAGCTTCCTTGAGCCCTTCATAAGTCGAGATAACATAGTATATAATAGTCATGAGTGAACTTGGTTGTATCTGAAAGAACGTGATCATCCAGTCTGCCACAGATGATAGATGTGTGTCTCTGTCTGATGCAATCTCAGAGGTGAAATTTAATGAATCTAGTACGGTACATAGACTTCAAACCACTTTGACAGTAATAGTCAAGACATAATTGAGTCAGTTCTTACTGATTTTATGAGCCAGCATCATCTCTGTGCTCTAGATTGATCTTTAGGTCATCTGATTTTCATTCAAGTCTCGATCACTGCTAGAGTGAAGCACAGAGTGGATAATTTGAAATCTGTTCTTTATGGTCCCATGAAAAAGAGAGACAAAGCTAATCAATGTCTTTACACGCATAGTGAGGGCAACAATCTCACCAATAGTTTCACACACATCTTAAATTAAAGGTGTAAAAGGACTTCATATCAGCAAGGAACTGTTTTGCTGAACTCCTGGGATGTCATTGTGTAGCTGTTCTTCATGCAAATTTTTGCAATATGCTTCATTTAATAAAAAATTTAATATTTTACTACTTTAAAATAAATACCTATCATTGTTTCTCAATTAATTTTACTAAAAGATTATTATGGTGAGCCAGAAATCAACTTTAAGAAAATATGCTTTTAGATTTAGTATTGTTGAGAACTGTATACTTGGCCAGTAAGTGTTCAATTTTTTCTTTGCTTTCTTTCCAATAAAAAAATCTCAGTAATAATTTTGCATTAAGTGTATGTATTAGAAAATCAGTCAATGAAACAAATAATATCTCAGGAGTACATGTCTGTGTTCATACAGGCACCGATTCATCTAAGCTCTTGCACACATTAAGTGCTTGCCTAAAGGTAATGTGATCCTAAGTGCTTTGCTGAATTGGGGCAATAGTCTACAACTATGACTGAATGGAAAAAAGAATAAATTTGTCATGAACTTTTTTTGTGAAAAAATTATCATTTTTGCTTAGCTCTAGGGGTATGTCTACACTACAGCACTAATTCGAACTAACTTAATTCAAATTAGTTAATTTGAACTAAGCTAATTCAAACTAGAGCAAACTGGGAGGAGGGAGCTGGAAGGAGGAAGCAAGGGGAAGGAGGAGGAGGGGAAACTCAGGGATCGGGGTGGGGGTCTCGCCGGGCCAACCGCCTCCCAGTATGGCGAGGGAGGGTGCCTCGGCGTCCCCGGGGGGAGGGGGTGGAAGGTGCAGAGGTTGAGGTGGGGAGTGTGGACATTGAGGAGGAGGGTGTGGAGGCTGAGGAGGAAGAGGTGGGACGGGGGGCAGGACTGGGAGAAGGGTAAATGGAAGAAGGTTGGGGGGGCAGCAGGTGCAAGACCAGCACAGGGCACCATGCTCTGCAGCAGGGCCTGTAGGTTTGCATTTCTGGCTTGGTCTTCAACCAGCTGCTCCTGGCGGAGCTGCAGGTCTGCCCACATCCAGTCCTTCACTGTGCGATGCAGGGCTCGCAATGACCCCAGGTGCTGGTCCCAGTACTCCTGCTCCATGGCGGTGGTTTGGAGCAGGCCACAGGTGCGGGAGCATGTCCTGGGCGGGGTGGTGTGCCCTGCATGAGCAGCTGGTGCAGCTGTAGAGAAAGAAGAGGAGTGGTCAGTTCTCCCTGGGGACACAGTAGATGATTCCCAGGCTCCCCCACCCCCCACCCCGCGACATGAGGGTGACCATGTCCTGCACCATCAGAGCTGTTGTGCTTGTACAGAGGCCATGGTCAGGATGTCTGGCTCTCCCTGGGACTGGAAGCTGCCCCAAGACCGCACCCATGTCCCTGTGTCATGTATAGTGTGACCGGGGCGGGGTGGAGGGTAGGAGGGGGGGAGATGTCCCCTGCCTCCGTGTAGAGGGGACATGTGAAGGGACTGTCTGGCCAGAGTCTACTCCTTTAAGGGCCCAGGGCTGGGGGCAAGGAGAGGAGTTTTCCTGGTTTGGCCCAGAGTGGCCACCAGGGGGAACCTGGGAAGGACTAGCCTCCAGCTAGTTCGAATTAAGTGGCTACACAGCCCTTAATTCGAACTACTTAATTCGAACTAGGCGTTAGTCCTTGTAGAATGAAGTTTACCAAGTTCGAATTAAGCACTGCGTTAGTTCGAATTAAGTTCTAACTAGCGGTTTGTATGTATAGACGCTATGAAAGTTAATTCGAACTAACAAATTATATCATTATATCATTGCAAGTTCATGCAAAGTCCTTGAAATATTTTTATATACCAAAGTTTTCCCTAATAATGTCATTAAAAATGTCAATGAGGATTTCCAGACACATTCAGCATTTCATGTTCCCTTCCTTTAGGTTGTCATGAAAAGTGGCTTTTGCCCACAAATCTGTTTTCTTTTGTTAAATCATAAGAACGGCCATACTGGGTCAGATGAAAGCTCTATCTAGCCCAGTACCCTGTCTACTGACAGTGGCCAATAACAGATGCCTCAGAGGGAGAAAACACAACAGGGAATCGTCAAGCGATCCATTCCCAGACAGAGGCCAGCAACACTATTCATACCCATTCTGGCTAATAGCTATTGATGGACCTAACCTCCATGAATCTATCTAGCTCTTTTTTGAACCCTGTTAAAGTCCTAGTCTTCACAACATCTTCTGGCAAGGAGTTCCGCAGGTTGACTGTGTGCTAAGTGAAAAAAACCTTTCTTTTGTTTGTTTTAAACCTGCTGCCTAATAATTTCATTTGGTGACCCCTAGTTCTTATATTGTGGGAATAAGTAAATAACTTTTCCTTATTCACTTTTCCATACGAGTCGTGATTTTACAGACCGCTATTATATCCCTTCTTAGTCTCCAATTTTCTAAGCTGAAAAGTCCAAGTATTTTTAATCTTTCTTCTTATGGGACCCGTTCCAAATTCCTAATAATTTTTGTTGCCCTTTTCTGAAACTTTTCCAATGCCAATATATCTTTTTTGAGATGAGGCGACCACATCTGTAGGTAGTATTCAATATGTGGGCATACCATTGTTTTATATAGAGGCAATAAGATATTCTTTATCTTATTTTCGATCCCTTTTTTAAGGATTCCTACCGTTCTATTCACTTTTTTTGACAGCTGCTGCATACTAAGTGGATGTTTTCAGAGAACTATCCACATTGATTCCAAGATATATCTCTCTTGATTAGTTATAGCTAAATTAGTCCTCATCATATTGTATTGACATTATTTTTTCCAATGTGCATTACTTTACCTTTATCAATGTAAAATTTCATTTGCAATTTTGTTGTCCAATCACTTGGTTTGGTGTGATCTTTTTGAAATCGACTCATCTCTCCTCAGTTCTGCAAAATCACATGTTGTGCCTACCAGAATTAAATATTACTATGTTTTAAATAGTCTACAGTAATTAATACAAGTGGTTCTTCAGTCACAGCCTGTTAATGTTGAATCTAAGGGTGTGTCTAGACTACAGAGTTTTGTCGACAAAAGTCCACTTTTGTCGACAAAACTATACCTGCGTCTACACTACCGCTGAGTTCTGTCGACATAACATCGACAGAACTCAGCAGTTTTGTCAACGCTGGTAAACCTCATTTTACGAGGCATATCGCCTTTTGTCGACAGAGTTCTGTCGACAGAAGGTGTTATTGAATCTAGGATTGTGTCTAGACTACAGGGTTTTGTCGACAAAGCAGCTTGCTTTGTCGACAGAACTGAATGTAGTCTAGACGCTCTTTGTCGACAGAAGCTTTGTTGATAGTATCTGTCGACAAAACTTCTGTCGACAAAAGCCTGTAGTCTAGACGTACCCTAACTAAATACTGTCTGTACTCTCTGACTTCAGTTCTCATCAGAAATTTTGTTGTTGTTGAATTGCATAACCAGGAAATAACCTGTGAATCCAGAGGTCCTCCAGAATCTTTGGCAGTCTGCCTTTTGGTTGTAATTCAAAATAAAAAAATTAGATAAACGGTTAAATTTTATATTTGGGTATACGTGTTGATCATTGACATTTTTAGAGCACTTTGTAAACATGAAATCTATTACTAGATTAGAATGACATAGAATGATGTTGTCTGAAGCAGAAATTAGTTGCTAAAAATATCTTTCTCGTGCTATTTAAAGAAAATATTGTATTGAATTAATGTTAATACTTCAATCATTTAAAGTAATATTTTAATAATTATTTTAAAGTTGATACATCTACAGATGTTGGTTGATCCAACAAAAGATATTACTGCACCTACCTTAACTCTCTAATACTTTGCACTCAAATGTCTTTCATCTGTGAAACTCGCAACATTTACGAAATGCTCTGTACATTTGGGAAAACTGTGAGGTATTGTGAGGCTTACTGACTTGCCAAAGTTTGAGTGAATCAGTGACAGGGGATTCCCAGGCATTTAATGTACTGGATCATATTGCCTCTTTGTGTTAGAAGACAACCAATCAGGGGTGTAACAGGTGTGGTATATGCTGCACATGCTTTTTTATTAGAATGATACACTCATTGTTAGTCTGTGGTTTGGTGCAATGTCATGGTTCTGCCTGAGTGAGTTCTTTGAGCCTAAAATCAAATGTCTTTCTTGTTTAAGTCTACACTAGCTCGTTAATTCGAGCTAGGTAGGCAAATCAGGGAACCGGGGTTGCAAATGAAGCCTGGGATTTAAATATCCCAGGCTTTATTTGCATGTTCCCATCCGGCCGCCATTTTTAAATCCCCCTTGGTCCGAATGAACTGCCTGCGGCTACATGCGGCAGTTTAAAGTTAATCCGAACTAAGTCCTTAAACTTTAAACTGCTGTGTGTAGCCGCAGGCAGTTCGTTCGGACCAAGGGGGATTTAAAAATGGCGGCTGGGCGGGAACATGCAAATAAAGCCTGGGATATTTAAATCCCGGGCTTCATTTGCAACCCCGATTCCCTGATTTGCCTACCTAGCTCAAATTAATGAGCTAGTGTAGACATACCCTTGGTAATTACTTGGTATGGCAGGAAACACTTCAGCCCTAATTGCATGACATTGGAGGACATGCAGGCTAGGTATATTGTACACAGTTATACAAAATTCAGTGTGTAGAAAAGTAAATATTTGATGCTGAAAGTGTTGAGGATGGAGGCATTAACTAGTGGTCAGAAAAGGTTTGTTTATGGAGGAAGAGGCTTTGAAAGATGAAAGATGTTCAAAACTAGCTTTACCAAAGGATTTTGCTATTGGTTGAACACTGACCACTTGTGTTTGAATTAGAGCCACTGATTAATGTCACTGCCTTTGGTAGAATGAATTGGTAGAATTTATATTGACTTTTGCTGTGTCTGTTGGCACAAAGCCATTACATTGAGAATATCCTCTACTTTTGTACAGGTCACTGTGGCTACGTCTACCCTGGCCCCTTTTCCGGAAGGGGCATGTTAATTTCAGAAGCCGTAATAGGGAAATCCGGGGGATTTAAATATCCCCCGCGGCATTTAAATAAAAATGTCCGCCGCTTTTTTCCGGCTTTTAAAAAAGCCGGAAAAGAGCGTCTACACTGGCCCCGATCCTCCGGAAAAAAAGCCCTTTTCCGGAGGATCTTATTCCTACTTTGAAGTACCCTAACTTCAAAGTAGGAATAAGATCCTCCGGAAAAGGGCTTTTTTTCCGGAGGATCGGGGCCAGTGTAGACGCTCTTTTCCGGCTTTTTTAAAAGCCGGAAAAAAGCGGCGGACATTTTTATTTAAATGCCGCGGGGGATATTTAAATCCCCCGCGGATTTCCCTATTACGGCTTCTGAAATTAACATGCCCCTTCCGGAAAAGGGGCCAGTGTAGACGTAGCCTGTATGTCTCTGTGAAGCTTCAAGTCCATGGTTTGCACTGTTTTCTCTTATACTCAGCTCTAAATGAGTAGTTCTGAACACAGGGATACTCCAAGTCTTAGCCTGCAAGAGAGGTCAGGAATTGGAAAGGATTCACACTGGGAGGTCTCTACTATAAAGTTAATTCCCAAAATAAATTCTTCAGAGTCTCTTTATATTTTGGAGTCCAATTGCATGATGCATGTCTTCAGGTTCTCTGTTTGTTTTTTCTGTGACAGTGGATGGTGACACATTCTGGTTAGTCCTTTGAAGAAACTGGCCTCTTGTTTGTTCAGTTGCCAACTATGTATGCTGAAGGTGTGGGATGATGCAAATTGTTTGCTCCATAAGCTAATATTGTATTTTTAGTTTTCTTTTATTAGTAGCACTTGAATATGTCAGTGATAGGGCCCCTAATTATTTCATGTAATAAATACAAATATAGCATGCAGCAATGTTGAGCTTCAAACATTTTCAAGCATGTCGATTTAAATATGTCATAGTGGGAACTGGAATAAACTTTTTATTATTACATGTTAGGAATAACCAGGAAACCTGTGAGAGATTAACCTAAACTACGTCACAGATGAGTTCTTCTGTTGCTTTTATTAAGAAATAACTAACTTATTTTCCTTCTTGTTGCTGCATGTTGTATTTATACAATGTGACATTTTTCTCTTAATCATTTATTTTTCTTTCTCTAAAATAGTTCAGTTGTATTATTTTCAAAAAGTGTTTCAATAGCTGTGGTTCCCCATTTTTGTTGTTATTGAGTGTATAAGAAAATGAATACATGTTTATGTTGTGCTGCCTAGACTGGAATATCCTTAAACTATGCAGATGTTCAGACCCAGATTGAAACTTTGCTGCTGAACCCTACTTCAGGTCTCAATATCGCAGAAATGTAGGAACTTCGTTGTCTCGCTTAGTCCCTTTTTTATTTTAAATGTTAATTATGAATTGATTATATTTGACTTGAGTTAAGGCCTTTCACCACTCACCCACAACATTTTCTTCAGTTTTTGTATTAAAAGCAATATACGGTACTTTTTCAAGTGATTGCGCATGAACATTCAGTGTAGGTGTGTGTGCTCGCCACATGCCCCGATGCCATAAGATTTTCCCTTAGCAGTACCTGGAGGGAAGCCAGGTCAGGTGCCTCCTGGAATGGTGCACACATGCCATGCTATAAACTCTTTTGAACTTGGGATCAGCCTTTTCAAGATCCCATCACCCGTACGTCTCATTCTTAATTGTATCAGTTAAGTAATGTGGACATCTTAGAGTCCTTCCAAGATATTGTTGACCATCTGGTACTCTAGCTATAACCAATTTCTAGCTAAACTTTATGACCTGTTATACGTATGTATGACTTTTGTGGGTAAATTGTACCATGGACACAATAATTTAAGAGTATTCAGCATAATTCTGAAGGCTGATCTAGATACCGGAAGGCTGATCAACCTACCAAACAATGAAGGTGCCAATCGTTCTTTGTCTGTCTAGTATCTGGTGTTAGTACTCTTCCTCTCTAATTGCCTACTAATGGTTCTTATCTGCCTCTTTTGACTGTCTAGTCCTTAGGTGCTTATTGACTATTTGTTTTTCCTGTTACATTCTAGCTCAGCTTTCCCCTTAATATTTTCATACCTGCTGCCTCTTCTTTTTTCCCCTCCCTCCCATTTCCCCACCCTTCTCCCTTGTTTATTTTAGTTCTGGACATCCAACACTCTGGTCATCTGAAGAAGTGGGCTGTGCCCACGAAAGCTCATGATACCATCTACATATTTTTTTAGTCTTTAAAGTGCTACCACACTATTTGTTGTTTTTTAAGTTTATCTTGTAGCTAAAAGCACAGGTCAGGAGTCTATGACAAATTGATTCTATTTCTGGTTATGCTTCAGACTTGATATGGAACATACAAAAATTACATGACCTGAATGTGCCTCAGTTTACCCATTTGAAAATTGGAGATGATGATAATACCTAGCCACTTCATATGCATCCAGTTAATTTATAGCATTCTCAGAGAAAACCATGACAAAACAATGACTTAAAGAGAAGACGATCTGGTGAAATATTATGATTGCTTAGTGGGCACAACTTTTGGCCCTAAAAAATGTTAACATAGGTAAAAACTGTCTACCACAAAAATCCAAGAGCTTTCACAGGCAGATTTCAAAGCAGGACATGGAATGGAAAGGGTATTAATTAGATTTGTTAATAGAAAAATCTCTCTTCTTCATTGCTGGAAGGGGAATATCTGTTCTCATGTTGTTAGATCTTTGTTACATTTTATAGATTAGATTAATTGTATTAAATTTATCAGAGGATAATTGAAATAACAGAGTTGGAGAAGTTTCCTTCTTTTCAGGCCATGTTTGGAGTGGTGAAACATGTGGTAGCAGTTTTTCTTGTGCTATCAGATTATGTGTGGAGTATCTTCAAGTGCCATATTATTGCTCACTGTAGCCAAGTCCTTATGGGTTAAGTAGATGACAATCTTCTTGCTAGTTGCAGATGGAAGAAGGTGTTTTTCAGAAGTTCTAACTATTTAAATATCTGGAAAATTTATGGAGGGAGATTATGAAACAATGGCTACGTCTACACTGGCCCCTTTTTCCGGAAATGCTTAAAACGGAATACTATTCCGTTTTCAGTTTTTCCGGAAAAGGAGCGTCTACATTGGCCCCGGAGTTATCGTCATAACAAAGCGCTTTTCCGGAAAAGCGCGTCTACATTGGCGCGCTTTTCCGGAAAAGCAGAAGCCGGGAGCCATTTTGAAGAGGGCAAAGGCCACCAGACCTTTCCGGGGGCGGGGCCAGAGCGCCATTCAGACCTGTGGTTAAAGGGGTCTCGCTGGGCAGCTGTTGGTCTCCTGCTCCTGTGCCTTGGGGCCTCTGCCAGGGACTGGCACCCTTCGCAAGTCTGTGGATGCCCTTTGACTTTTGGGGACACCACCCTTTGGCCCCCAACTGCTTTTCCCTGCAGTTCTTTTTTCTGCCCTGCTCTGTCTACTATGGAGCCACGGGTGGCCATGTGCCTGGTCGGGCCCCTCTTGGGGCTGTTCAGGTGGCTGCAGCTCGTGCTGCAGGCCGGTGCCATGCTGTTCATGGACCAGGAGGCAGAGATCACCTTGGACGCCCTCACCAGGGGGGCCCTGGCAACCCTGTCTCATCAGCAACCGTATACCGGCCACTCTGGAGTTTGGACATCAGCACCGACTGGTGGGACCGTGTGGTCCTCGGACAATGGATCCGGAATTTTCGGATGAGGAAGCGAACCTTCTTGATGCTGTGCACCTGGCTCACCCCCGCGCTGCAGAGAACCGCCACCCGGCTGCGGGCACCCATCCCCGTCAACAAGAGGGTTGCCATCGCGCTGTGGAAGCTGGCCACACAGGACAGCTACCGCTCGGTGGCACACCAGTTCAGGGTGGGAAGATCCACCGTTGGAGTGATCATCATCCAGGTAAGTCCCAGGGGGAGTAGGATGGGGGGAGGGTGCTCCACTCCAGGCCCAGGGACAGCCAAGACTCCAGGCTGGGTCGCCAGGGGTTTCGGCCGTCCCTCCCTTGCACAGGCCCGCTGGTGGGGAGGGGCGTGGGGCGAGGGGGGCCCTGGGGTGTGTGTGTGTGTGTGTGTGTGTGTGTGTGTGTGTGTGTGTGAGGACAGAGGGAATCAAGGGGGGGGACCCAAGGGAGCGCACACTCACCCCTGGCTGTATGTAATGTGTTCCCTTGTGTTTCTCTGCACCCTTCTGCAGGTTGTCCACGCCATCAATGACGTCCTGCTGCCGAGAATCATCCGCCTGCGCGACGTCGATGAGACCATGGCCAGCTTCGCTGCCCTCAGGTTCCCCAACTGCGGGGGAGCTCTGGACGCCACCCACATCGCCATCCGGGCCCCGGAGCATCGAGCAGCCCACTTTATGAACAAAAAGGGGTACTGCTGCATCGTCCTGCAGGCCCTCGTGGATCACCGGGGCCGCTTCCTGGACATCTACGGCAGCTGGTCCGGCCGGGCACACGACGCCCGCATCCTCCGGAACTCAGGACTGTTTCAGAGGTTGGAGGTGGGCACCTACTTCCCCCGGCGGGACTTGACTGTCGGGGATGTGCCAATGCCCATCTGCATCGTCGGGGACGCGGCCTACCCCCTGATGCCCTGGCTCATGCGGCCCTACACAGGGCAGCCGGACCAGAACTGGGCCCGGTTCAACAACCGCCTCAACCGGGCCCGAAACCCAGTGGAGCTGGCATTTGGACGCTTAAAAGGCCGCTTCCATTGTTTGCTCACCCGTCTCGACATGGGTGAGCAGAATGCAACGGAGGTGCTGGCCGCGTGCTGCGTGCTCCACAATATTGTGGAGCGCAGTGGGGAGGCCTTCCTCCCTGCATGGGTGGCAGCTGAGGCACAGACCTTGGACCAGCCCGCCACAGCTGCCATCCGCCAGGCACGCCAGGAGGCAGTGCGCATTAGAGAGGCCCTGGTGGACATGTTTGCCCAAGCCCCCTAGCAAGGTCGCTTGGGTCACCCCAGAGTACTCCGTCCCAGTTCCTACCCTTTCCCACCTCCTCCCCTTACCTCCCCCCCCCCATAGTATAGTAAAGTGTCGGGTCACAGCACATCGGCCGTCATCGAGTCTGTTCGTCGGGTGCGTCGGGCGTAGTTAGGGTTTTTATTTTAAGTTAGGCTAGGGTTTAGGCCACCATCGCCGTCCTGAAGAACAGCCAACAGAATTTGGGACTTGTGCAGAAGGCTCACATCAGTGACATCTTCGATGGATCTCCTGGCTGTTCCTCTCCTGAGGCCCGGAAGGACCAAAGGATCGAGGTGGCCAGCAACACCGTCATCGTCCGTCGAGGGATTTCCTGGCTGTTCCTCTCCTGAGGCCTGGAAGGACCAAAGGATCGAGGTGGCCAGCAACACCGTCATCGTCCGTCGAGGGATCTCCTGGCTGACCCTCTCCTGAGGCACGGAAGGACCAAAGGATCGAGGTGGCCAGCAACATCACCAATCGTCCTGCCTGTGCCTAGACTATGTTTAATTATCTGATGTGTGCATCTTGTAACCGTTCTTGCTAGTTTGTTATCTTATGTAAATATAGTTTGTGGTTTACATGTTAATGAAAAGTGTCAGCATTTATTTCTGCGCCACAAACTACTGACCACTTACGAAGGGCCCCCCCAGTGATAGAGTACAGGTTTCATTCTCCACAGTTTGCCACCATGTTACATTTAAGTGGCTACTTGGCATCTCACATCATTTCGTACACTACCTAGAGTTACACAATACCCAACACAGGAATGAACAACAAAATAGAGACCTGTTTATTTACAAGGGGGGGGGGGAGAGACCTTAAACTGGGACAGGAGGGGGGGGAGACCTTAAACTGGGACAGGAGGGGGGGGAGACCTTCAACTGGGACAGGAGAGGGGGGAGAACTTCAACTGGGACAGGAGGGGGGGCAGTTACTGGGACGGGTGGCCCCTGCGAGTGCTCCTCCGGGGGCCAGCCTGCCCACGCTGGGCAGACCACATCGGGGCACGCTGCACGCAGAGGTGGCCAGGAGCAGGGGCAGAGGCAGGGGCAGGAACAGGGTCAGGAGCAGGAACAGGGTCAGGAGCTGGGATAAGAGGAGGGCAGGAACAGGGCCAGGAGCTGGGATAGGAGGAGGGGCAGGAACAGGGCCAGGAGCTGGGATGGGAGGGGGCATGAGCTGTGCTACGGGAGGGATGGTGGGGCCTGGGCTCCGCCCATGCCATAATGAATAGCATGCACAATATGTGCCGTCAGCGTATCCATGGTGGTGCGCATCCCTCTGCATTCGTCCAGGAAGGCAGCCCAGGCGCCCTGCCGCCACTGCAGGTCCCCCTGCACCCGCTCCTCGATGGAGGCCTGGATTGCCTCCACAGCGTTGACGTGGCAGCTGGTCCCTCTGCCGGAGCCTGTGTCTCCGGGGTTGGCCTGCTGGGGGTGCCGCTGCTGCTGCAGTAGAGGGTCTGGTGCTGGGTCCTGCTGCAGGGAACAGAAGAAAGGATGGGTCAGTCAGGCAGGCCGTCCACTGTCCCCACACCACATGCCCTCCACCCCTGAGCCCAGGTGACCCCACAGTTGCGTGGCTTGGGCCCACTCGGTTCCCCTCCTGCCTGCCCCTGGAGTAGGGTCCTCCCTCCAGGGTATTGTAAGCACCGGTCTGTATCCTGGCCCCGTGCAGGGCGGGAGGGTGCTTGTGCAGCGTTCACCTGTGGAACTCCCTGCCGGTGGAGACTGTGAAAAGCTTTGGGTTAATCACTGGTGTTTGACAGGGAGCAAGATGCATCCCCATGCAGTGTCTGGGAGCACATCTGGAAGAGGCAGTCTGGCCTCTCAGATCCCCTCACGTGGGATATCTCCTGGACGGAACCAGAAAGAGTGACTGGGTGGGGGAATGTCCCATCCTTGCAGCACAACTCAGGGGCCCTTCTCCCTCCCACGATCCCTCCCGCAAGCCCGGTAGCCCAGGAACATGTGTGGCCCCAGTGGGGACTTCCCTTGGGGAACCAGCAAAGGCACCGGGAGCAGGTGAGGGGCTCGGTGGGGGCCACGTTCACAGGACCGTGACGCTGCGGTCTACCCAATAGAAGCTGGCTGTGCCTCACAGCCAGGCATGGGACAGTGTGCCGTTCTCTGTGCTGCACCCTTGGCGGAGCTGCGGGCTCTGGGCTGAGTCCCTGGGGCCCTGGCCGGTTCCAGCCGGCATCCACCCTTCCCCCTGGTCCCGCCAAATGTGTGTGAGCAGCAGGGTCCCAGGCATGGCCTGCAGCTGCCTGGCGTGGCCACATGCTGCTCGGTCACCAGGCTGCACGTGGTTGCACCTGCTGCTTGCTGCCTCATGCTATGCAGCGTGCAGCTCACGTGGCCTGAGTGACATGCTCTTCCCCTCCCCCCTCCGGGCACCTGGCTCCCCACCCCCCCGCCTTCTGCCCCCCCACCCTTTGGGAGTGCAATCTCCACAGACTCACCAGTGGGTTCCTCTCCGGCCTCGGAGGAGTTGCTGAAGGGGGCCTGCTGGGTGGCAATGGTGGCCTCCTCGCCAGATGCGCTGCCGCTCTCTTCTCCCTCCTCCGGCTCAGTGGGACGGTTGATGGGTGGGCGCTGGCAGGTGTCCACAGGGACCGGTGGGGCTTGAGGGGCAGGCTCGCCCAGAAAGGAGTGGAGCTCCTCAAAGTATGGGCAGGCGTCGGGTCCTGCCCCCCTGCCCTCAGTGGCCCTGACGTACCCCAGCCACAGCTCCTTCACTTTTGAGCGGACCTGCTCACAATTGCGGCTGGGGTGTCCCTGCTCGGCCAGGTTCTGTGCAAGCCGGGTGTACAGATCGGTGTTCCGGCACTGGGAATGGAGGTCGTGGAGACCCTCCTCCTCCTTCCATAACTCCAGGAGGGTCTCCAGCTCCCTGGGGGTCCAGGATGGGGCCCACCTTTTGCGGCCCCTGGGGGCCTCCTCCGCTGGGGGTCCAGGGGGCTCTCTGGAGCTGCCATGGCGCGGTGAGTTGACCCATTGGGCAGCACCAGCAGGTGGCAGAGCTGACCCAGGCAGGCTCCTGGCACGTGCGCCCAGCAGCCTGAGAGCTCTTTAACAGCCCGGGCTTACCAGGAAGTCTGCGGCTCCTACAGGGTCTCGCGGCGTCCAAACCGCTTTATTCCGTTTTTTCTGCTTTTCCGGAAAAGCTGTCTACAGTTTTCCGGAATAAGGACTTACGCCCGAGCGGGAGCAGAATAGTGTTTCCGGAATAGCGGCTGATTTTGTACAGTACAGCGTCGATGCTTTTCCGGAAATTCAAGGGGCCAGTGTAGACAGCTCGCAGCTTATTCTGGAAAAGCGGCTGATTTTCCGGAATAAGTGGCCCAGTGTAGACGCACCCAATGTGTCTACCTGAGGGGAGACATCTTTATTATGGGTAGATGAAATAATGGTTAATAACCCTTCAAAATGCTTCCTTCCTTACCAATAGCATCACCCGTGTCTTGCTGAAATTTTGTTGCAACTGTCTTTCATTCATGTCTTGATACTGCCCACTTCCTGAGAGAGCTGTTAGTGTCCCAAGAGAACAAAAAATAAAGGGACTAGGGGGCTTATTTTCATATTGTTGATAATGATGACCATGAAATCTCATAGTTACCTCCAGTGGTTTCATTTAGATAGTGGAAACTGATAGTCATCAATCACAGTCAAAGAGACTTGGTGGGAGGCCTCACATAGTTAGAGCACTGTCATGGAAGAGTATAAACTGTTCAAGAAAGACAGGTGTGGGAGAAAAGGAGAAGGAGTTGTCCTATATGTAAAATGCAGGACAATGTAGCACTTTAAAGACTAACAAGACGGTTTATTAGATGATGAGCTTTCGTGGGCCAGACCCACTTCCTCAGTACTCAGTTCCTCAGGGGAAGTAGATGTGGGCGGCAACCTGGACAGCATTGATCATGAGATGGTTGAGTTCAAGATTCTGACCAAAGGAAGAAAGAAGAGCAGCAAAATACAGACCTTCAACTTCAGAAAAGCAGACTTTGGCTCTCTCAGGGAACTGATGGGCAGGATCCCCTTGGAGGATAACATGAAGGGGAAAGGAATCCAGGAGAGCTGAGTGTATTTTAAAGAAGCCTTATTGAAGGGAACAAACCATTCAGATGTTCAGTAAAAAAAGAAAATATGGTAGGCAATCAGCTTTGCTTAACAGTGAAATCTTTGGTGAGCTTAAACACAAAAAGAAAGCTTACAAGACGTGGAAACTTGGACAGATGATGAGAGAGGAGTATAAATATATTGCTTTTGAATGCATGGTTGTAAGCAGGAAGGCCAAAGCACAATTGGAATTGCAGGTACGAAGAGATGTGAAAGGTAACAAGAAAGATTTCTACAGCCTTGTTAGCAATAAGAAGGTGGTCACGGAAGGTGTTGAACACTTAGGCTACGTCTACACTGGCCCCTTTTTCGAAAGGGACATGCTAATTTTAAACTTCGGAATGGGGAAATCCGCGGGGGATTTAAATATCCCCCGCGGGATTTAAATAAAGAAAAGCCGGAGTCATGCCTGACCAACCTGATTGCCTTCTGTGATGAAGTAATTGGCTCTGTGGCTATGGTGAGGGCAATGGACAAGGTATACCTTGACTTTAACAAGGCGTTTGATACAGTCTCCCACAGTATTCTTGCCAGCAAGTTAAAGAAGTATAGATTGGATAAATGGACTGTACGGTGGATAGAAAGCTGGCAAATTGTTGGGCTCAGTGGGTAGTGATCAATGGCTCGATGTCTGGTTAGGGGATGGTATCAAGCGGAGTTCCCTAAGGGTCAGTACAGGGTCTGGTTTTGTTCAACATCTTTATTAATGACCTGGATGAGGGGATGGATTGCACCCTCAGTAAGTTCACAGATGACACTAAGCTATGAGGAGAGGTAGATATGATGGAGGGAAGTAATAGAGTCCAGAGTGACCTAGACATTTAGGAGGATTGGCCCAAAATAAATGTGATGAGGTGCAACAAAGACAGGTACAGAGTCCTGCATTTGGGATAGAAGAATCCCAAGCACTACTACAGGCTGTGGACTGACTGGTAAGTAGCAGTTCTGTAGAAAAGGACCTGGGGATTACAATGGATAACAAGCTAGATATGAATCAACAGTGTTCCCTTGTTGCCAAGAAGGCTAATGGCGTATTGGGGTGCATTAGTAGGAGCATTGCCTAGGAAAGTGATTATTCCCCTTTATTTGGCATTGGTGAGGCCACATTTGGAGTATTGTGTCCAATTCTGGGGCCCCACATTACAGAAAGGATGTGGACACATTGAAGAAATTCCAGTGGGGCCATTTCCTCTTTAAAAACTGTGAGCCCGGAGTGGGGGGAGGCTTCAGGGGTAACTCTTTCCTCAGCATGATCCCATTTGCTGGCTTCTAGCCAGAAACTGGCCAGTGGGAGCTGCCTGCTTGAATAACAGGAAGCACATGAAGCACATGCCCTCCTCCCCTCCAGCTCAGTTATTCACATAAACACATGGCCCTGCAGCCTGTGCCGGCACAGGACAGGAGGCAGGCTGACCGAGAAAGTTTTAAAGCTCTGCAAGCATTTAGATCTGCAGGCAGGCAGGCTGGTTTGTCTGCTGGCTGGTAAGTCTCCTACCCCAGCCCCTCTCTTCCCTAACCCTCTGCCCTT
Organism: Pelodiscus sinensis; assembly: GCF_052426305.1. NCBI lineage: Eukaryota > Metazoa > Chordata > Testudines > Trionychidae > Pelodiscus > Pelodiscus sinensis. Next base: position 28,878,256 of record NC_143067.1, on the reverse strand, counting down.
CCACTCAACATACCCAAACCCTCTGCCTTCTCCTGCACCCATGCCCCCTTCCACATCTGGCACCCCAATTCCCTTCCCCAGATGATAATCCCCTCTCACCGTAAAGCATAAACCAAACCCTGCACCCCAGTCCCTTACCCTAGGTCACAACTGCCTCCTTTACCCAAACTCCTTCTCAGAACCCACCTCTCCCTCCTGCACCGCAATCCCTTACCCCAAATTCCCTACTAAACCCAACCTCCATCCCAGACCCCGCATCTCCTATCATGGAAGAGTGTGGCCTTCAACCACTTTCCATAATCTTGGAGTGGCTGCCATCAAAAATGTATTGCCCAGCCAATTCTGTGATTAACTTGGGTTACTATAACATGGACTATTTGTGAAATGCTTTGTTATCTTCTTGTGTGTTAGAAACCATGACATATTTTTCCAGAGATTATTGTACAAAATTAATGACTAAACCCAGAATAATAGTCATAAATATGCAAATTTTAATAGACTAATCACTGATTTTTATTAATATAAATAAATCTTGAACTGGCTATTCTTATGATCTTTGTATTTCTTGACAGAAATTAATTAATATTTATTTAATATAAATGTCTAGAAACAAGAGGAGAAGAATGAAAGTTTTGCAGGAGGCTTCTTGTGTCCTACTCACGTACTTTAAGATCCGCATATGTTTATGCATGTTAGTGGACCGAAAATCCAAATACATTTAAATAGTCATCTAGGTTCTAGGTCTGATGCATTTGTAGCCCCTCAAATCCCTGTGGTCCTAATAATCATGGATACATCTGATTAATGAAAGAGCTATGGTTCAGGGTTTGTTAGGAATAGTATGTGGAGGCAGGGACAGCAGCAAAATCAGATAAATTGGCCTATTTTTATCCCTTGCAAATCCATCAGAAGGATTGGAACTCTGTAAGGTCCTCTCAGCTCTAAAAATAGCACGTTTTCTTTGTTTTTAAGCATTATTTATTGGAGTAGTAGATTAACAGGACTGGAAACAAGCTCCATGAAAATTAGCTGTCTGCCCTATATATATATAAGTGTTCAAATAATCTCTGTGTTGGATATGCATATATGTCACCTACACACAGAGGCAGAGATGATTACTCACATATCACTCAATACATTATAATTATTGTTTTGTGCCAGGTTTTCTAAGTGGATTGGCTTCATCTACACATGAATTTTCCCCTTCTAAAAATCCTTACCTGTGTTTCATGTGAATTTCTTAAGATGTGACTGACTGTCTTTTTATCAAAATCCTCCTGTGACTGGGTGAAACTCAGAGATCCCCTTAATGTTGTCTCATGATCATGTCACTGATACATGTCTACCTGCTCTCTGCTGCGCCCCATCACTCTGTCCTGCTGGTTCTTTGGTATCCCTAAAACAAGGCACAGACATGGGATTAATGTCCCCCTGCAGAGCAACATAGACACTGAACCAGTTCAAGTCCAGAAGAGCTCAGTTCTTAGGGCTCAGCACCTATGGAAACCAACCCCAAATGGTACCAAACCCCCAAATGAATCCATCTTACTCTGTGTAAAATGTTATGAAGATAAAGCTTATAAGGAGCTCTGTCTTTATTTATCAGTGACAGAGAGATGTGCACAGTGGTTGCTCCTCTTTCCCCCCGTTTCCCTCCTCCCGCTCCCAATTAAAATTTATTTACACTGGGCATGATAAATAAGCAAAATGTTTTAATTAAGTTAAAAAGTGGGATTTAAGTGGTTGCAAGTGAAAACAGATCAAAGTGAATTACTAAATTAAAATGAAGGGAAAAAAAAGCTAGCTAGTTCTAATCCACTAAGATTTGTTACATGCAAATTCTTACCATAAACAGCTGTTCTTATCTCAGGTAAAGTGCAAGTCAGAGCTGATTTTAACTTTGCCTGGGTCTACAGCTTCTTCATAGTTCTTTGTATCCCCCTTGGGTGGGCCAGCCAGTTTCAAAACACAGCTGAAGACAGAGGCTGATTTCCTGCCCATTGCTTAAAAAAACTTTCCCCCCGGGGCAGGAAAAAGTTAAATAAACTCCCCCACCCCATCCCCATGGAAAAATACAATGTTCAAGATGTCTTCCTGTACCAGAAGGCATGGTCACATATCTTTTTAGGATCAACCACAGTTTGGGCTTACACAACTAACACAACAATTCACAAGTCATTCATTTATGTACTGAGTCATTAAATACCTAAAGGTCCTTATTAACACCTTTAGAACTATAAACGGATTCACACTTCAGATTTTTAACTTCATATACAAGAATGATACTTGCACAAAAATAGGATATACAGATTCAGAAGTTTGTAACTGTAAAATTTGAAATGTTACATGACCTGTTTTGTATAAAGTATCTTCAAATTATGCATATTCATATTCAGAAGTCCATTCTCATAAAGCAGGGGGGCATCACACCACTTTCCTGGCTTCCAGATCCATCTAATTCTTTGCCCTTTGTTTTGTGAGGAGAAAGAAGTTGCATGCCATTTGGAACTTGGGGCATGGAGAACCTCCCTTATTAATTCTAACATTGAAGCTCTTTCTTATTCATATTGTTTCTAGCTGAGCATGTTTTTAATAATCTCTTTCAAATTTTTAAGTGTCTTGGGATACTTACTACTTTATCTCTGCATTCGATTTCCCTACTGCTGTTTCAGTTCAGGTTTTAAAAATAGATTTCTCCTTCCTTACTGAGCTGTGAAATGCATCTTATAATGACCAATAAACTGGTGTGTCTGAATGTTTAGGTGCATTACTTAAGACTACCTAAAAAGTCTGATTTTCAGAAAATGGGAGCGCTCATTGCTATCTAAAAATGATGCCCTTTAAGGTGTCTAAAGTTGAGCATCCAAAATCACAGGTCACTTTTGGAAATTGCAGTGCTTTTGATTAGAGATAGATCTGAACTACATCACCAAATTTGAACCTCTTTGAAACTTGTTTCTGTTCTTAAAGTTTACAGACTCTCTATACAATCAGTGCCACACTGCCAAGTAAGGGAGTATGTGAACTGTAGAGTGATCTAACATTTTGCTCTTTAACTGCTCTTTCTAGACCATATTGTCAGGTTCTATAAAAGGAACCTATTTCATGTAGAGAGAGTCTCATTTCATACTGGATTATATTAATGCTCACTTAGATACCATTTAGAGCTGTGGTGTTCAACGTACTAGTCACGTGTGGCTATTTGTCTGGTTGAGTGTGGTTAGTTCGCTATATCAGCAGAACTAGTTGAACACCGCGGATTTAGAGCATATCAACAGAATCTACATGAGGCAGTTAGAATGTCCCAGAAAAACACATCCTTCTAAGTTGCACTGAAATACCATGTAGATAAAAGTGGCATGGTCCTATTTTTCTGATAAGCTGCACCAAAGTGTCAGATCCAAAGATTTCTGAAGTTTGGAGTTGTTCTGATTCAGGTTTTTGTAGAGAAAAGCCCACCTACTCTACTGTTACACAAAAAAGAAAGTTGTTCTTTGTTAATGTTGTGTGGGTAATTGGCAGGGAAAAATATATCAGTGCATGTAGGTTGTAATTGAGAACATGCATAGAATTCAATATCTCAGATTTTCTGAAGGCACTGGAGAGTTGGCTATGGCTCATAAACTTAGAAATGGGTGTTACATTGCTGTAATGAAGAGTAATACTTTTTTTAATGGCAGTGCGTAAACGAACAACTTTTGATGTATGCGTCATGACATTTTGCAGATCTTTTTGCAGACAGAAGAATAAAATAATTATCTTGGTACTGTATTACAACAGTGCAGCCTATTTTAAGGACCTAAAGCTTGTACAGTGAACTAGGAACTTTTTTCCCCCATGTCATATCATTAACAGACTGTATGAATGGGCTTAACACTTGTAAAAGAAAAACACGTTTTGTAATAAAATGGTTGAAAATTCTTTCTTTACTGACCTACTTGCATGGTTCATTACAGGAATGAATATTTCCAAATTAATATTAGGTGACTTACTATCAAACAAGCAATGCTGGGTGCACAGGAAAATATTTCTTATGTTGCTTAAGTGTATGTTTCCAGCAATAGGTGAAATGTAAGAACCTAAACTAAGGATTTAGGCTAAAAGGCCTGTTTACCTTTAAATGTGGAATGTAAAGGAAAGAGGATTGTGTAAATTTCCACTATTCCTTTATATGTGGAGGGGAAAGCAGTGCTATTAATATCTTTCTGAATCATAACATGCTTTTAACCAGAATTGGAAAAAACACTAAAAAAGCATTTAAAAGTTCTCCTTGATGGACTCCACTGGGAACAGGAATGTAACCATTCATTCAAAAAGGGTTTCTGTGCTGTAAAAAATGTTTCTTTCTCTTTAGAAAAAATTTGAGCATTTACAATACTCAAAAACATTGTCTTATGCAGTGCAGGAGAAGCAGGATCACCTAATTTTCAAATGTTGTATTTTAAATATCTTCCCACTAGTTAAATGGGTGGAAGTGGAGGTTGAAAAAAAGCAGAAACTCTTCCTGTCACATTTTCAAAATGCATGTATTTGTATGTTGAAATATTTTCATAATCAAGTCAAAAATTGTACCCACAAACTATGTGAAAAGATTCAAAGCAGAGAAAAAGTCTGATCTGATGGTTCAAACCTGGGATTAGGAATCAGGAAGTCATTTACAGTTTCTGCCCTGAACATTGAAGAAGTCACTAAACTTCTTTGTCTCTTTCCCCATCCGAAGGTGGGATTTCTAGAAATATGAATATTTTTTAAATGTAAGTTTTGGTGAGTGCCTACATCACAAGTGTATTTTCACATGTCCTTTGAAAGCTGGTCCCTTAAACAGTAACACTGGAATTGGCAAGTGTGGGAGTAAGAAAATGTTAATAGACCTACATTGTTATGCTTTGTGAGCAATTATTCTTGCTAGTTCTGTAATGGAGATTGTGGCTGTGAGTATCTGAAAAGTGATATCTCGTGGGACACTGTCAGTCCTTAGACAGGTTAATTTCAGTGCTGCTAAATGCAAATAACCTTACTATAGAGTTTTAGCTGGAAAAAAAGTTAATTATTTTATCTGTCTACTGTGGTGATAGTTTCCATTCTCAGCCATAATATCTTGCCATTTGGACAACACTCGTGAAGTTTAAATACAAAGTAAATTAATTGGGGGTTAGTATAGCAGTTTGCAGAATAACCTCTTTGCCCAAGAGTATCTCTAAGTTTCTCTGTGTTAGCAGACAAATGGTGAATGATAACATGAGGTATAATCATTAAATGATCAGTTACTCAAAATAAGATAAAATTATTCTTCAAATATTGCTCATGTACATTCCACAATAGGTGTACATGCTCTCCATGTGCACCAGTGCCAGATGTTTTTCCCTTAGCAGTAGCCGTGAAGGAACTCCTCTAGTGACCCTGGAGCAGTGTCTCACTGGCATGGTATAAAGGGTACTGCATGCTTACTCCCCCCTCAGTTCCTTCTTGCCACCAGTGACAGTGCACTGGAACAGCTCTGCTCCAGCCTTAGCTATTCCTTCTCCCCATTGTTAGTCTTCTTCATAGTTTGCCTATAGCCGTGGTCCCCAACGCGGTGCCCGCAGGCGCCATGGCGCCCGCCGGGGCATTCGTGGGCGCTCGCCGACAACCTGGGCCAGCCCCGCCCCCGGCGCACGGGAGGCGCCGGCCCCAGGTGCGCGACACGCACCGGCGCTGGGTGCGCGGCGCTCGGGTGGCCCCAGCCCCAGGGCACATACAGGCGCTCGGGCGCGCGGTGCTTGAGCGGCGCCGGTGCCGGCCTGAGGCGCGTGGCTCGGGCGGCAGCACCGGCCCCGGGACCACGGCACAAGGCGCTCAGGCGGTCCCAGCCCCGGCCCTAGGGCACACGCTGGCACCGGGTGCAAGGGCATCCCAGTCCCCTGGCGTGCCCCTGGATGAGCGGCCCCGCCCCCGGGTGCCCGGCGCGTTAGTGGCCCCCACTTCCTGGGCACCCGGCGCGTGAATGGCCCCACCTCCCGGGCGCCCGGGAGCCTCTGAAGGTTGGGGACCACTGGCCTATAGTATAAAGTACCTGGTCCTCTTAGAGACTTCAACCCTGATTGGGGCATGTTCCAATCATCAGGCCTTGTGATTTGTTCAAATGGTCTATTCTGGTTAGTGGCCTTAGGGCATAGAAGTTACCAGCATAGAAGTTGCCTGTGCTGTCTCAGTAAGACTCACATCAGTGACAGGGGCAAAATTTTCCAGTCCTTTAATCCTAGAACTAAGAAGAAGTGGGACATTTGACTTAGAGTACTCCTCATGGAGTTGGCCCTAACTCTGGCACTGGTGCACCAACTGGAGTCGGCACCACCCTCTCCCCATTACTGGTGAAAAGAAGCCAAGGAGGGCAACAAGGGAGCCCTACCCCACCCAGGAAAAAGTATACATGGTGACAAACAAGTGCAGACCCATATCGGGTAGCTCACAATCTCCATCGAGCTTGTGGGTTGTGCCTCAGGCAGAGCGGCGCACCCCAGGTGACTCTATTCCACCCTCTCTGTACAGTGAAAATCTAAGTCACATCCAGGTGATCAAGTCACATTCTCCACTTCAGAGGCGTGCAGATCGCACAGGAGATACTGTGCTTGGCAGTATCGGCATCCCAGGGCTCTATGACTCCACATAGAAGGGAAAACCCACATTTGGCATTGCAGGATCCCTTCAGCATCGGTACCAGATGCCAGAGAGAGAGGGTTCCAGGTGCCATTCACTGGCCTGTGATCACTGAGACAGGAATGCACTGCTAACTCCTCTCATACTATCAGGTTGTGTCCCATGTCATAGGAATTCATGGCATGGATAAAGAGTGCAGGGGCGCAGATCCTCAGAGGCAAGTGCATTGAATTCCAAATGAGGGCATCTGCACAGAGGAGCCATAAGCCCTCAGCACAATTGGAGTGCTTCCCCGTACAAGCACCAAAGCTCCCCATGATAACCCTCTTCCAAGTTCTCTCTCAGATATGGGCACGACTCCACTTCAGAACTACTATTCTCAAGAAGTGCTAGGTGTAGATCACCAGCCACAGGCCACCACCTCACCCCACCCACAGTCAATCCAGGGGCATCCAGCTTAGTGAAGTCCAAGTTTTTGACGCCAGACTCACAGTCCCGAGGTTGGTACTAGTCCCATTGTGCATTCATGATCTTATGGTTGTCAAGAGGCGGGTGCAATGACTCCAGTCCTTCCTCAGTGCAGGACTCCCAATCCCTTCTGGTGGGACCTCCAGCACCGTTGGCACCACAGCCAATGCAATGGCACCAAGACACATTGTTATGCCATGGTACCACTGGCCAACTTGGAGCCTGGATCATGTGGGCTGGGAGAGCAAATTGGTAGCTAGGGACTTGGACAAGCACATGTGGAGCCTTTAGTGGCAGGGTCTTCATCCGTCCCTAACAAGAAGAGGCATCTTCACTCATTGGGAGTGTGGTGGGCACTGGCCTTTTACCTGGAGAGGATTAGGATATTATGGAAAACCACCCAGGAAATCTCCATCAATGAGCCTATAAGGGGTCAGCCAGTCTCTACCCAGAGGATTTAAAACTGGATACGTTTGTGTAACCATACTTGCTATGACCTGACTGGTGTTTGCCACCACTGACTGTGCATGCGCACTTGACTAGAGTGCAGGCTTTGTTGGTGGCATTCCTGGCCCACGTCCTTATCTAGGACTTATGTCAGGTGGCTGAGTGGTTGCCTGTGCCACCTTCAGACTAGGGCCAATGCTGGATGTGACAAGGCAGTCCTGCAGCCTTCTCGTTCCTGACTTCTACCCATCTCCGAGTGGAAGCTGCTGTAGTCATCTATTGTGGAATGGACATGAGTAAGCACTCAAAGAAGAAAAGATAGGTACCTGGTCCATAACCGGTGTTCTTCAAGATGTTTTGCTCATGTCCACTGCATACTCCGCTCTCCTTCCCCACAGTCAGAATTTCTGACAAGGAGAAACTGAATGCGGGGGGAGCTGTCAACACCTCTTATAATGTGCCAGGGAAGTGCCACTCCATGGATCACTAGAGGTGCTCCCTTACAGGTACTGCTAGGGGAAAAACTGCTGGCACCAGTGCACATGTTAAGCACACAGCTATTGTGGAATGGCCATTAGCAATGCATCTTGAAGTACACCAGTCATGGACAGGTAACTATCTTTTCACAAGTCCAAAGCTTTGTCAGGCTGATGGATAGATACAAAATCTCAGAAAATAATATAATCTCTGACTTCTAGGGTGTTTGTAATTAAATCAGCTTTATTGACTGCATCTAGTAAAACAGATAATATTCCCATTTCTTAAGCTATCATTTATCACCAAGCAATTGAGGTCATGTTAAATAGGAACACTCAAACCAAACACCGTGAATCTATTTCTGATCTCACAGAAAACTGAAGTTATGCCATTGTGACTTTCTGGTAATTTGAAAATGCAGGCTGCCTGTCTATTGTATTATTTTACAGTCATCATTCCATGAAGAGAGAGAGAGAGACTGTGTATCTGTACTAAGTATTGTCTATGCAATGAAAAGTTAATATACAATATATAATTAATATAGCTCCTTTTCTGTTTAACAATTCATACACTTACAAGTATATTCTGTGCTCAGTCATCAAAAGGTCAGTGCAGCTCCCGAATATTCATTAGGTTCCTGATTCAAAGTCAATTAGTTCCTAAACCAGCAAAGACATATAAGTGTATTTTAATGTTATACACTATTAATAGTTCCATTGAAGAAAATGGGATTTACTCAATCCTTAAATAGGACTTTTTGGGACTGAGGTTAGGAATCATTCTTGTTTTATTGCCCCCACTGAAAGCTAACAGGATCACAATAGTTTTTCACATAGAAAAGAATGTGAAAAGAGTTGGATATATTTTAGGAAGAAATACAAGACTAGATTCCATGTTTTTAGAATCTCAGCATTTCCTGTGTTCTAGAACACAGACTTGTAAAACTCCTTGAATAATTCATAAATTGTAGCGACTTCAGTGTTTTTAAAAGGGCTACATTTTAATGGGCCCTTAAGTTCATTTAAAAAACATTTGGTAATACCCCAGTCTACTTGTATTCCAGTCTCTATAATTAAAAGTGAATATAGTTTTTCCTCTCTATATAAACATAAACAAACCACCTGTGAAAATACAAAACAACCTATGAAAATACAAAGCTTAAGTTTCTGTATGCAAGTACTGCCACAAAGTATAAGCTGCATTTTAATACGTTAGTAATATATATCCAAGTAAACAGTCTGTTTTCATTACAAATAATGATTTTGTCTTTAATATTGCAGGACTACACTTTGACAATGTACTTTCAGCAAGCCTGGAGGGATAAGAGGCTGTCATATAATGTAATACCTTTAAATCTTACACTGGACAATAGAGTAGCTGATCAACTTTGGGTCCCTGATACCTACTTCTTGAATGACAAGAAATCGTTTGTACATGGGGTCACTGTGAAGAACAGAATGATTCGTTTGCATCCAGATGGAACAGTCCTCTATGGTCTCAGGTCAGTGCCATCCATTTTTAATTATATTTTTGAATCAGTTTCTAATTGAAAAGTATCCAGGTTCATAATTCAAAATCATAGAATCATAGAGCTGAAAGAGACCTCAGGAGGTCATGAAGTCCAGCCCCCTGCCCAAAGCAGAGCCAATCCCATCTAAATCAACCCAGCCAGGGCTTTGTCAAGTCAAGACTTAAAAACTTCTAGGGATAGAGATTCCACTACCTCCCTAAATAACCCATTCCATACTTCACCACCTGCCTAGTGAAATAGTTTTTCCTAATATACAACCTGGACCTCTCCCACCACATCTTGAGACCATTGCTCCTTGTTCTGCCATCCGAAACTACTGAGAACAGCCTTTCTCCATTATCTTTGGCACCTCCCTTCAGGAAGTTGAAGGCTGCTATCAAATCCCCCCTCACTCTTCTCTTCTGCAGACTAAACTAATCGAAATCCCTCAGCCTCTCCTCATAGGTCATGTGCTCCAGCCCCTTAATTATTTTTGTTGCCCTCTGCTAGATCCTCTCCAATGCGTCCATATCCTTTCCATAGTGGGGGCCCCAGAACTGGATGCAATACTCCAGATGTGGCCCCACCAGAGTGGAATAAAGGGAAATAATCACTTCTTTCATGGCAGTGCTCTTCCTAATGCAACATAATATGCCATTAGCCTTCTTGGCTACAAGGGCACACTGTTGACTCATATCCAGCTTCTCATCCACAGGTCCTTTTCTGTTGAACTGCTACTTAGCCATTCAGTTCCCAGCCTATAATAATGCTTGGGATTCTTCCATCCCAAGTGCAGGATTCTACATTTGTCCTTGTTGAACCTCATCAGATTTCTTTTGGCACAATCCTCTAATCTGTCTAGGTTACTCTGGACCTTACTCCTGCCCTCCAATGTATCTCCCTCTTCCCTTAGCTTAGTGTCATCTTCAAACTTGCTGAGGGTGTAATCTATACCCTATTCCAAATCATTAATAAAGATGTTGAACAAAACCAGCCCTAGAATAGATCCTTGGTGCACTCCGCTAGAAACCGACCGCCAACCTGAAATCGAGCCGTTAATCACTATCCGTTGGCCTGACAGTCTAGCCAGCTTTCTATCCACCTTACAGTGCACTTATCCAATCCACATTCCTTTAACTCGCTGGCAAGAATATTGAGGGAGACCATATCAAAAGCTTTGCTAAAGTCAAGGTATATCACATCTACTGATTTTCCCATATTCACAGATCCAGTTACCTCATCATAGAAGCTAATCAGATTGGTCAGGCATGCCCTTGGTGAATCCATGTTGACTATTCCTGATCACTTTCCCCTCTTTCAAGTGCTTCAGAATAGATTCGTTGAGGATCCCCCTCCGTGATTTTTCTGGGGACTGAGGTAAGGCTGACTGTTCTGTAGTTCCCTGGATTGTCCTTCTTACCTTTTTTTAAAAAGATGGGTACTACATTTGCCTTTTTCTAATCATCCAGGATCTCTCCCAATCTCCATGGCTGTGTCTACATTGGCATGAATTTCCGGAAATGCTTAAAACGGAATACTATTCCGTTTTCAGTTTTTCCGGAAAAGGAGCGTCTACATTGGCAGGCTGCTTTTCCGGAAAAGCTCTTTTCCGGAAAAGCCTCTGTGGCCAATGTAGACGCGCTTTTCCGGAAAAGAGCCCCGATCGCCATTTTCGCGATCGGGGCTTTTTTCCGGAAAAGACTACTGGGCTGTCTGCACTGGCCCTTTTCCGGAACAGTGTTCCAGAATAAGGACTTATGCCCGAGCGGGAGCAGAATAGTTTTTCCGGAATAGTGGCTGATTTTGTACAGTAGAGCATCGTTGCTTTTCCGGAAATTCAAGGGCCAGTGTAGACAGCTTGCAGCTTATTCCGGAAAAGCGGCTGATTTTCCGGAATAAGTGGCCCAGTGTAGACACAGCCCATGAGTTTTCAAAGAGAATGTCCTAAGAATGACATTTACCAACTCTCTCAGAACCCTCAGATGCATTAAATCTGGACCCATGGATTTCTAAATAGTTCTTAATGATCTGGACAAAGTGGAAAAATGGTCTGAGGTAAATAGAATGAAGTTTAATAAGGAAAAATGCAAAGTACTCCACTATAAAAGGAACAATCAGTTTCACACATACGGAATGGGAAGTGACTGTCTAGAAGGAGTACTGCAGAAAGGGATCTGGGCGTCATAGTGGACCCAAGCTAAATATGTGTCAACAGTGTGATACTGTTGCAAAAAAAAGCAAACGTGATTCTTGGATGCATTAAGAGGAGTGCTGTGAGCACGACACAATAAGTCATTCTTCTGCTCTTCTCTGAGCTGATTATGCCTCAGTTGGAGTATTGTGTCCAGTTCTGGTCACCACATTTCAAGAAATATGTGAAGAAATTGGAGAAGATCCAGAGAAAAACAACAAAAATACTTAAAGGTCTAGAAAAGATCAGCTATTAGGCAAGGCTGAAGGGATTGGGATAGTTGAATTTGGAAAAACGAAGATGGAGAGGGGATATGATAGCAGTTTTCAAGTATCTAAAAGGGTGTGGAAAATTGTTCTCCTGGCCTCTAATGATAGGGCAAGAAACAATGGGCCTAAACTCTAGCAAGGGAGGTTTAGTTTGGACATTAAGAAAAACTTCTCAAGTGTAGGGTGGTTAAACACTGGAATAAATTGCCTAGGGAGGTTGTGGAATCTCCATCACTGGAGATAATTAAGAGCAGGTTAGACAGACATCTATCAGGGATGATATAGACCATGCTTGGTCCTGCCATTAGGGCAGGGGAATGGACTTGATGATCTCTCATGGTCCTTTCCAGTTCTAGTATTCTATGATTCTACTGTACATCGTTCTTCACTGCCCATATCTGTCTGAATTGCTAACATATTGCAAACAATGTCATCTTAAATGTTTTAATAAGAGATGTCTATAAAAGCCATTTGGATAAATTTTGAGGATAAAATTTTGAGAATAAAAATTTTGTGTAATTTTTAATAAAGTTCTAAGATTATTGTTTTAATAACATATAAGGGATATATCAGTTTCTCTACTAAACTTTCCGGATTAAGTGTTGTATTCGGTAGCATTTCCTTAAAGGATTTGAAATATCAAGTGGAGGTTAGGAAGAAAGAAGGCAATTAGTAAATTCATCGTTTAAAAAAGCCAGATGCTCCATTTTATACATCATTTTTGGGAGGAGCTGCTCAGAATGGTCTGAATTTTCTATTGCTTATAGACTTTTTTCCATTTTCCTGAGGTGCAGTTGGACTTCAAATTTTTTTCTATGTCTTTTAGTTTATTACGTGTGATGTTGGGTGGATATACTGCTAAATGCGTTCTCAGTTGTGTCATGGTAAAGAAATAGAACAGCCTAACTAAGCAGTATCATAGGAAAGCTCAACAATTCTTTTTCCATGGCTTGTGTTGAAAACAGTTCCTGAAAATGGCAATTTAAAACTACAAAGCTGATAACTATCTGAAATGATTGGAGTATTCCTGCATTACAGTGGGTATGTCTAGATTACATGCCTCTGCTGACAGAGGCATGTAAAATAGGCTACCCGACATAGTCGATGAAGCCAGGATTTAAATATCCCCGGCTTCATTAAAATAAAAATGGTCACCGCGCTGTGCTGGCTCAGCTGATCGTCAGCACAGCGCGCGAGTCAAGACGCAAATCAGTCAACAAGGGAAGCCTTTGTTGACCGCTCCTGTAAACCTCGTTTCAGGCATAAGGGAGCTGTCGACAAAGGCTTCCTTTGTCGACTGATCCACTTCTTGACTCGTGCGCTGTGCTGATGATCAGCTGAGCTGGCACAGCGTGGCGGCCATTTTTATTTTAATGAAGCCAGGGATATTTAAATCCCAGCTTCATTGACTATGTTAGGTAGCCTATTTTACATGCCTCTGTCAGCAGAGGCATGTAATCTAGACATACCCAGTGTGACAAACTTCCTATTCAGATCTCTCAGATGTTGCCCTGCCCTCTGCATGTACTGAACTGAAACAGATGAAGTTTAATTCATTTTTAAAAATGTCTTGGTTTCTTGTTCTGAATCTTTTTTTTTTTGTCCTTAGCCCAGAGTGTTAGTGATGAAAAGTAATTACTATCTAAGTGTAGTCAGACTCCTGTGTGAAAGAAGTTCCTATGCTCACATCCACAATGCATGTAATTATTGGTGCTCTTGTTGTCAGTCTTAGCAAACATATCCAGGATTCAGTTGAGCTGAAGATTCAGTTACCTTCTTGTGGTGGCCTCCCAGATATTACTTTCGAAGCTTTCTGGACAGTATGGGACATGTATAATCCATGTTGTCTTTTCTCCTCTTCTTGACAAATGAAAGGTTTCAGGCTTAATTACTGTAATCTGTTTAATAAAAACAAAAAGGCCCTTTGGACCTGGATCCAAGAAGCAAAAGGAATCAATATAGTCAGCTCTCTCTCTCTCTCTCTATATATATATATATAAATATATATATGGGTGGTGTGTGGTTGTTGATTTATGAACATTGTATCTATCCTTTTATTGTGCACCAAAATTTAAATTGCTCTTGGCACTCATTACTGCAAAAAATCCTTTATTTCCTTATGAATGATATCCTGTTCAGTCTGGGCATGTTTGACTCTAGCAGGGATGAATGAGTGGTTTTGGTTAACAATATTTACATATACTGTATGCTGATCTGCACAGTGTGCCGTGCCACACCATTCTCGCCCCCAAAGTATAGGCTGTATTAATTGTAACAGCAGTGCTTCAAGGAACAGAATGGATCTTCAGAAGTGTTTTGGAGATGGAGAGAGAAGAGCATGTTCCCCAAATTGAAGGCTGCTATAGTTGCTTTGGTGCCTTGAAAGAAGGATGGTGGAAAGCCAAGTATGATGTGAAGTAGAAAAGGTTGGAAAATCTCATTAAACATATTTGTTTAATGAGGACTAAATGCACAGTCTTTTGCAGAGAATAACACATGGATTCCCAAAAGAGAGCAAAGGGCAACTGAGGTCTAGAGAAACAAAATATGAGAGAGATCCCCCCCCACCTCCTTTTTTTTTTTAACACTGACTCTCTTAAGTTATATTTACTATAAAATTTGTTAGATTAGTGAGTTAGCTTGGCAAACCTATCAGATCTCTAAACTTCTCAGTACATTGCTATTCTTGAAAGTAGCTGTTGTACCTGAAAATAGTTTAAAGATTTTCCCCTGAAAATTGAGGAACTTAGGTGGTTTCAAGGGCCTAACTTTAGAAGCCCAAGTTTGAAAAATTTGGCCTCACTTACTTTCCCAAAGACAGTAACGAAAGTGGGATTATGATCCATCTTTTCTTAGCTCCCAAACTCTATGCCTCACTACAAACTCCATGTTCACTACAGCCTCTCCCCGAGTTATGAACGAGTTATGGACCAAACACTTGGCCGTAACTCGATCTGTTTGTAACTCGGACCCCATTGAGTTACATAGTGACTGCGCTGTTCGTAAGCGTGGGTCACGTTTGTAACTCGGGGACCGCCTTAACGATCACTCCATGGGAGCTTTGGTTGTAAATGCGAACAGTCGTAACTCAACCGTTTGCAACTCGGGGACCGGCTGTACATGTTACTGCATGTTGTACTAGTTTCCAAGTAATAATTAGTATTTTACAAAATTAAGAC
The DNA here is from genome assembly GCF_052426305.1 of Pelodiscus sinensis. Classification (NCBI taxonomy): domain Eukaryota; kingdom Metazoa; phylum Chordata; order Testudines; family Trionychidae; genus Pelodiscus; species Pelodiscus sinensis. Next base: position 28,863,079 of record NC_143067.1, on the reverse strand, counting down.
TCATTACTCTAGATACCACAAAAAGTGATCCCATCTCTCTCTCTCTCTATGTGTGTGTGTGTACAAACACAAGTGTGACCTGCATTAAATTATATTTATGCAACATAAAGTTGTTGAGCGAGTTTCATATAAACTATAGAGCTCAGTCCTGTTTTTTGCTGATAGAAATGAAATCAATTTGTTCTATGGTTGGATATTTAATGCAGACTAGGTATTGCCTTGTGAACTCTAGAAGAATAATTTGTCAAGGGTAAGTGCTGGGAATTTAATTGAAATTATGTTGTCTGATATTCAGGTTCAATTTAAGGATGCTAATTTAAATATTGGGTAATTGACTAATCAAATAGTCGATGCATTTTTGCACTGACTATTCGATTAGTCGATAGGGCACCTCTGCCTTTGAAGGGTAGCAACATCCCTAGGTGAAAGCATCAGGCTCCTCACACATTTCAAAGTGGCAGCGCTGCTTGGAGCCCAGGATCACCTGGGGAGTTCACCACTGATCCTGGGCTCCCCACGGCATTTCAAAGCAGCAGTGCTGCATGGAGCACACGGTCGACTGAGGACTCCCCAGCTGATCCTGGGCTCCACACAGGGCTGCCACTTTGAAATACCTCAAGGAACCTGATGCTGGGGTCCCTGTGGCATTCAAAGTGGCAGGCTTCTGCTTTGAAATACCTCAAGGAACCTGACGCCGGGGTCCCCGTGGCATTCAAAGCAGCAGCACTGCACAGAGCAGCTGACCACTGGCTCCATCTGGTGTTGCTGCTTTGAAGTACCCCGTCATTTCTCCCCCCCTTTGCTGCCTCTATCTGATAGAGCCAGCAAGGGGCGAGGGGGAGTGACTAGTTGACTATCCTGTCGATTAGTCCTTCATATCCCTAGTTCAATTATGCCACTGAAAAGTTTGTAATGCTGGCATATTATAGTTAGTAATGTCCCTGTTGTGTGTTGAACATGAGAACAAACTAAGATTATGCCTCAGTGGGTGTTGTATTACTACACAATAATTTTTATTGTTGTTTTAGTTTATTGTTGTTGGGTTTTTTTGTGTGTGTTTGATAGTGTTATAAAAGCAGAAGGGTTTTGATTCTTGGAAATAAAAAGAATCAATTACAAAAAACACAAGTAAGATAAAATTTCTTCCTGTGCAACAACAAAAAATCTAGTAAATTTGTGTAGTCCTCAACAAAAGAAAACGAGGTATTTAATATTCTAGGATACCAAGGCCATAATTATGGTTGTACCACAGCTTTCAATTTAACAGAATTCTTAAACTGAAAGCTGTGGTACAGCCTTTCAAAACAATGATAACCTAAACATAAGATTTGACATTTTCAAAGTTTCTGAATTTTTCAAGGCTTTTTCTAAAAAGCACCTTATTTTTTTGAAAATTTTAAAAAATATTTGAAAATGAACATTTCTGAAATGCCCATTTTGACAAGATTTTTTTGTTTAAAAAATGGAATGGAATTTTGACCAACTCTAAAAGGGTATGTCTACACTACCCTGCTAGTTCGAACTAGCGGGGTAATGTAGGCATACCGCACTTGCAAATGAAGTTACTCCTCGTGAAATGAGGAGTAACGGTAGTTTGAACTAGGAAACCTAGTTCGAACTACCTAGTTCGTGCCCCGTGTAGCCGCGCTGCACGGGGTTCGAACCAGCGGGGTTTTAAAAATGGAGGCTCCCCGCTTATGCAAATGAAGCCCGGGAAGTTCAAATCCCGGGCTTCATTTGCAAGTTCGAACTAGGAGGGTAGTGTAGACATACCCATATGTATCTAATTCTTTTTTCACACCAACTTCATATTGGAGCGACTCTATTGCCTTGGGTATAATTAGTTCTCATTTTAATTGGGACTAGAGTAAAATCATGTCTCTTCTACTTGATAGTGTGTTTAATAGCATTTTATTTATTTTGTTAAGTTAGGCCCAGATTTTCAAAGATATTTAGACCTTCATAGATTCTAAGGCTGGAAGACTATGTCGACACAGCAGCATTATTTTTTAATAACTAACATTATTCCAAAACAATAAAGCCATTATTTCGAAATAATATTGAGCTGGAGGAAATAATGTTGAGCTGGAGGACTTCTAACTCTGACTCCTTTCATGAGGAATAAGGGAAGTTGAAAGGAATCAGGGAAATCAAAGGAAGAGTGTTCTTCCTTCGACTTCTTGCTGTGTAGACAGTGCCAAAAGCTGAATTAAGCTATTTTGACTTCAGCTACGAAATTGTAGTAGCTCAAGTTGCATAGCTTAATTTGAGTTTTGCCCTGTTGTATAGACATACTAGGAGAGACCATTATCATCATCTACTCTGATCTCCTGTGTAGAATTTTCCCAGAATAATTCCTAGAGCTCATATTCAGCTATTATCCACCATGGAATCATAGAGGTGAAGGGACCACAAGAGTCATCTAGTGTTAACCCCCTGCCAACATACAGGATTTCTTGTGTCAAAATCATCCAAGACAGATGACTATCCAGCCTCCTTTTTAAAACCTTCCAGTGAAGAATCTTTGACTATTTCCCAAGGCAGTCTGTTCCATTGTACTATTGCTTTTACAATAAAGTTTTTTTCCTGAGAATTCATCTAAATCTGCTATGCTCTAGTTTGAACCCATTGCTCTTGTCCTGCCTTCTGTAGCAAAAGACAATAACTGTTCTCCATCTTCTTTATGGCAGCCTTTCAAATATCCAAAGAACACTATCATACCCCCCTCTTTCCTCTTTTCCAGACTAAACATATCCAGTTCCTTCAGTAATTTCATATACAACTTGCCTCCATCCTTTTGATCATCTTTGTTGCTCACCTTAGGATCCTTTCCAGTTTCTCTACATTAGTAGCCAAAACTAGACACAATACTTCAGCAGAGGCCTAACCAGCATCAAGTAAAACAATTTTAAGATGCCTCTATTTGTGCATCTTAAAATTGAATTTGCTTCTTTTGCAACAGCAGTGCATTGCTGACTCATGTTGACATTGTGATCCACCACAATTTCCAGATCCTTCTCAGCAGGATTGTTGCAAAGTCAGTTTCCCCCCATTTTGAATTTGTTTGTTTGTTTTTTTCTTTCCTGGGAGCATGTCCACATTATTAGATGAGGTCAGATTTTTTAGAACCTGATTTTGTGAAGTTGAAAGTGCATTTCCTCTCTGTGCTCAGTACTTGGATATAGTTTGAAGTAGCACATCCCCAATATGGTGGCTCCTGTCGACTTTCAGAATGATGCACTGTGAGTAGCTGCACCCCTTTGCATTCTGGATTGTGCTCCTAGAGCATGCTGTGACCAACACTGTGCAGTGGGTATCTCTGCATAAATGTTATCAGTGGTCCATAATGCACTCCTTTCCTCCCTCCACCTCCTGTAATGGCAAACAGTCTATTTGTGCCCTTTTCTCTCTTGTTGGTTATCCACACAGATGTTGTAGCAGCGTGAGCATGGAACCCATCATGGATCTTGTTCAGCATCAAAGTTTTATGATGCTGATGTTAACCTTGATGTGCCTAATGCTAGAATATGTCCAAAGCATATCCAGGGTCTGCTGGAATAAGGAAGGATTTCAGGAGGCCATGAACATACTCTTCTGAGAAGCACTTGAGTGGAGCAATTGCAAATAGCACTGACATTTGATCCTCTGGATACAGTGGAATGCTGGTTCTAGTGATGTGAGACAAACACACACTGGTGGGACTGAGTTATTATGCGACTATGGGATAATCAGCAGAGGCTACAAAACTTTAGCATGTGTAAGGCTACTTTCATGGAACTTTCAAATTGCTTCCCCCCCACCCTGAAGCACAAGAATACAAGAATGAGACCTGCTCTGACTGTGAAGAAGCAAGTGGCAATATCCCTGTGGAAACTTGCAATGCCAGACAGCTACTGGTCAGTTGGGAATCAGTTTGAAGTGGGGAAATCTACGGAGATCCAAGTAGCCAAGGCAATCAGTACCTTTCTGCTAAGGAGGGTAATGATTGTGAGAAATATGGAGGAAATAGTGGATGGCTTTACTGAGCTGGGGTTCCCTAACTGTGGAAGGGTGATAGATGAACACACGTCTCCATCTTTGCACCTGACCACCTTGCAAAGGAGTACTTAAACCACAAAGGGTACTTCTCAACGGTGCTGCAGGGGCTGTTTGATCACAAAGGAAGTTTCGCTGTCATCATTGTGAGATGGTTGGAAGGGGGCACAACAAGCGCATCTTTAGAAACTTCTCCTTATTCATCAAGCTACAAACTGCAACTATTTTTCCAGACTGGAAAATTACAATCAGAGATGTTAAAATGCCAGTAGTGATCCTTAGAGACCCCATTTCAATGTAACACCCTTGGAAGTCTTCTAAAACAAAGTAATCAGCTCTAATAGATCAATACTTAGGCTCATTCATATAAAACAGGGATCTAATTACATAGTTTCTATTTAGTGTTACCAAATGGGTTTCAAAATATACCGGATACACATGATCTCAGAACGATAGGGGGAGAGGGGACCATCTGGGAGGGGAGTGGGGCTGGCCAGGAGGGGGTCAGGGAGAGCGGGGATGGCCGGGGGAGATCGGGGGCGGAGAGAACCAGCTGGCGGGGAGCAGGGCTGGCTGGGAGGAGGTCGGGAGGAGCGGGGCTATCTGGGGGGAACCAGCCGGCAGGGAGTGAGGCTGGCCTGGGCGCACACCAATCCTGGGGTACTGCCCATCCCGCACACAGTCCTGGCAGGGTGCACGGACAAGTCCCACCGCAGCCCCGCCCCACTCCTTTCTACTACATAGCTGCATACTGCCTGGCTGCAGAAACGCTCATGCAGCATGAGCATATCTACCAGCCAGGCAGAACGCAACTACATACTGATTCTCATGATAATAATAAAACTTAATTAGAAAATACCGGACATTTTTATGTCCGGTATTTTCTCAATTTGTTTCCTGACCAGAAAGCTCAAATACCAGACTGTCCAGTTCAGCAACCCTATTTCTATTAGGTGAGGGTATCCCTCCCATTTCAGTCAATGAATCTAAGTAAAGGTTCTGGGATAAAGGAAACAGAACTCTTTCCTTCCTGCTAATAAGAAAAACCAATACAAATAATAAGAAATAAAGGTAGTTGGGAATAATGTTGTTATTTATTACCATTTTCTAACTCCTATGATATATTAAAGTCAAGAAGAAAATATAACCATTTAAAGGATTCACTTCCTTTTATTTGAGTCTTTTTAATAAAAATGTATGAATTGATTTGCATGTCAGTTATTTGTACTAATACAATAGCTTATAGATTTGCTAACCTTTATGCTATCTATTTGAAATATGCTTTATGTTGAGCTTGTCTCTTCTAAATATCAGTGAAGTAAGGACACTTTTTGAAACCCAAAAACGTTAGATGATAGAACCATATTTCTCCCTCCTCTCCCATTGCAGACCCTAGCAAGTGAGCACAGGCACTGCTGCTCTCTGAATCCCTAGAAGGAGGTAAGGAGGAGTGAGATAGGAAGGGCCTATCAGCTGCCCTCCTCTCATTCTTCACTGCCACACAGGTATTTAAATTGTTCATCATTACTGTCAGGTAAACCTAGCATTAGAAATTTCACTATTAAAACACATCTGCTGTTTAATTAATGATTCTTGGACATTTTTATCATGTGGAGACTTCCCCTGCAAGATTCATATAACATCCTAGTTACTCACAGGTTCAAATCACTGTAATCCAAACAATCTGTGCTCAGCTTTAGTTTTTAATGATGTAAGTCTTTTAAACCAAAATCACATTAAAATATTATCTAACTAGCCAATTAGACCATCATAAGACAGGATTTTCAGGCCTCTCCTCCACGTCGGTCTTCTCTCCTGAGCCTCCGGTCTCTCGTTCCGTCTCTCTCTCTCTCTCTCTCTCTCTCTCTCTCCTCCTGCCTCCCCCTTTCTCTCTCAGCTCTCCTCTGCCTTCTGCCTCTCTCTCCGTCTCTTCTCCCCCTCCTGCCTCTCACTCTCTCTCTGCTCTCCTCTGTCTTCATTGGAGATGCACGCTCGTCCAGGCCCTGCCCCCTGGATGTATACATCACCTCCCCGCCCCCCTTCGCCTTCTGCCGTGGCGATTGGCTGACTTCTGTGCTGCTCAGAGAGGCTGCCACGTGGGAGCAAGCGGTGTAAACAGCCTCTCTCTCTCTTCTCCTCCTACTTCCTTGCCCTCTCTCTCTCTCCTCTCATCCACCTCCTGCCTCTCTCTCCTTCTCTCTCTTTATCTTCTCCCCCTTTCACCTCTCACTCTGTGTTTCTCTTCTCCTCCTGCTGCTGCATCTCTCTTACTCTGTCTCCTATCTGCCTCCTCCATTCTCCTCTCTGTTTCCTCCACGTCCATTTGGGCCCCATGCTGCATGGAGAGCGCAGACCACAAACAGCCGCTTGCTCCCACATGGCAGCCCTGCTGAGCTGTGCAGAAGTCAACTAAGTGCCATGACAGGAGGCAACAGCGCCGCCCAGAGGGAACAGCCAGCATTTCAGCGTTACAGAGTCACAGACAGTGGGCTACTATATATATGATGAATTAAAATGAAAGCAAAAGTTTGCGAAGGCAGTACATTTTAGTGCCTAATAAGTGTCCATTTTCACACATCCCTGCATACATTTTCTAGTGTTCTGAAAATGATTGTTGTTATTGCTACATTAATGTACTTGATCTTACCCCTTGCCCACCAATCTCCTGAAGAAGGGGGCTGTGCCCATACCATCTACATGTTTTGTTAGTCTATAAAGTGCTACCAGACCATTTGTTATTTTTTAAGTTTATATTTGCAGTGACATTCTTTCATTTTAAGATGCATATTTCTAAAATTGGGGGAATTTTGCAAAAGTCTGAACACCTTTTTAAACAAAAATGGATCATCTGTGAATAGATTTAAATAGATTATCTTAAGAAATACACTTTCCAAGTCAGTCAGGGTATGTCTACACTGCAAAGTTAATTTGAAATAATAGCTGTTAACTTCAATAGCATCTATACATGCAACCGCTATTTTGAATTTAATTTGAAATAGCGGAGCACTTAATTCAAATTTGGTAAACCTCATTCTACAAAGAGTAACACCAAATTCGAAATAGCTAATTCGAAATAAGTGCTGTGTAGACACTTAATTCGAATTAGCTGGCCTCCAGACCTTCGCAGTTTCCCCTGGTCGCCACTCTGGGCCAAACCAGGAAAACTCCTCTCCTCTCCCCCAGCGCCAGAGTCCTTATAGGGGTAGACTCTGGCCAGATGGCACGTGCCAGAGCCAGGCTTGCCAGCAGTCTCTTCCCTTGACCCAGTGGCCCCAGGATGAGCTAGGCAGTCAGTGCCAGCCAGCCGTCCCCCACCCAGTCCCCCAGCACCCAGGGGCCAGCCGGGGCCATAGATGGCGTGCACCTGCCTGGACTGGTGCGGAGATCATGGACCTCATAGAGGTTTGGTGGGAAGCCCCCAGTGTCCATGATCTCTGCACCTGGAGGAGGAACACAGCCGTCTATGGCCGCATAGTGGCCACCATGCACCCAGGAGCAGGTGTGCTTGAAAATTAAAGAGTTGCCTCAGGGGTTCATCAGGGCCACCAGGGGTGGTGCCGCAGCAGGGGCTGACACCTGCCCCAACTTCCTCACCCTCTACCACATCCTGGGGGTTGGGATGATCCATGCCACTCCGGGGGACAGCGATCTGGGACCAGAGGGCCTTGACCCAGGCGTGGCAAAGGGGCCAGCATGGAGGGTGCCATGCCAGCAGGACCCCCAAGCTGTCCCGGAACCAGAGTCAGCAGGGTCATCAGGGGAGGCCACACCAGGTAAGTGCCACTGTTCCCTACCCGGGGGGAGGGGCAGAGAGGGAGACCAGGGACCGCGTGCGTGGGCCATGCCTCCCACGGATCACACAGACACTTGTGCATGTGTGGGCAGGTGCCGTGCCACCCTTGGGCAAGTGGCTCCAGCTGCATGCCACACAGGACCCGTGGCCCAATAGCCACACGCGTGTGTGAAGAGACCTAACATGCTCCCAACCCCGGGGTGGGACCCAGCAGGACTCCCTTCCTTCACACGCCCCCTCTACACAGAGGCAGGGGACATCTCTGCTCCGCATTGGCCGCACTATACACAGCAGAGAAGCATGAGTACAGTCTTGAGGCAGCTCCCACTCTCAGCGAGAGCCAGACATCCTGACCATGGCCTCTGTGCAAGCTCGTCAACTCTGATGATGCAGGGCACGGTCGTCCTCACCTTGCAAGGGGAGTTGGGCATCATCCACTGCATCCCCAGGGAGAACTGACCACTCCCCTTCTTTCTCCACAGCTGCACCAGCTGCATGTGCAGGGCACACCACCTCGCCTGGGACATTTTCCCACACCCGAGGGCTCCTCTGGACCACCAACACACATCAGGGGTACCGGGACCAGCACCTGGGGGCCCTATGAGCCCTTCACCACACCATCCAGGCCTGGGTGCAGGAGGACCTGCAGCTCTGCCAGGAGCAGCTGGCCCAGGACTGTGCCATGTGCTCACACCTGCAGGCCCTGCTGCAGAGCGGGCTGCCCCGTGCCACCCCAGCACCTGCTGCCCCCCCAGCTACTGTTCCTCTTCCCACTCCTGCTCCCCACCTCTCCCTCCTCAACCTCCTCAATCTCCACACCCCCCCAGGGACACCAAGGCCCCTGCACCCGCCATTCTGGGAGACATGTGGCTCAATGAAACCCCCACCCCTGAGCACTGAGCTTCCCCTCCCCCTTCTTCTCCTTGCTTCCCACTTTCAGCTCCCTCCTCCCAGTTTTCCCCCTTCCCTCTCCCACCCTCTGTCCTCCCATCTCCCGCCTCCTTTCCCCAGTCTCCCCAGAGTTTCATTGCCCCGCCCCAGTTTTGTTAAATAAATACAGTTCGTGTTTATGAAAAAATGTGTCTTTTATTTGACATCAGGAAAGGGGGCTAAGGAGGGATAAGTGGAAGGATGTGAGGGAGGAATGGGGCACAAGCCCCCGGTAGGGAGGACTGGGGTGGCTCTGAGGGCTCCTTGGGGTGGACACTCCTCAGGGCCTCCTGGATCCTGACAGCCCTCCAATGGACCCCCCAGATGGCAGCCTGCGGCAAGTGCAGCCGGGCTGATGGCAGCGACCCCACAAGATGCACTGGTATGCCCAGGGGCAGCTCTGGCTCCATGTAGCCGAGTGCTGTGGTGTCCCGAGTGCGGGCACCCAGGGCTTTCTAAGACAGGACTGCTTTGCTGTCCCTCATTGAGGTAGACAAGCAAGCGGGGAATCCTGAAAACTGTCTGTCCGAGGTGGGGTCCCTTTAAGCACGAAGCTCAGTTGGCCTTAGGCAGCAGCCCCACACACTAACCTGATGCCCTGCCGGCACTGGTTCTGGCCAGCCTTAACTTTGGTTCAGGGTCCACTCAGTGTGGACGTGCTATTTTGAAATAGCGAAGTGCTATTTCAAAATAGTTTTTGTGTATAGATGCATTATTTTGAATTAGCTTAATTCGAATTAACTATTTTGAATTAAGTTAACTTGAATTTACACTGTAGTGTAGACATATCCTCAAGGAATTGTCATTGGTCTTCAGGTTGTCAAGATAGCCATGACTTTGAAGATACAAATGTAGCTGTCCCACCTTATTTTATTTTGGTCCTTACCTTTTGTTCCTTTGATGTGGTTCACCTTTGTTTTTCCCAGTAGCATTTGTACATGGCATTGGATCATGTCTCATGTAATTAGATTTAACTAATTTAAGGTAAATTTCAGCAGGGATCAGAAGGAAGTTATGTAACTGTGACGGCGCGTTGGGGTCCCCCGTCTCCTGCACCCCGAAATGGCACAAACAGACTGCACCAGCCGGTGGACTAGAGGAAGTTTATTGCCTCTCCAGGATACAGCACAGCACAGATGTAGTCTGGTCACAGAGCTGGGCTAGGATGCCTCAGGCCCCCTTGAGATGGGGGAGACTGGGCCCCTAAACTCCAGCCTCTTTCCCTAGGCTCTCCTCCATGCTCCCAGACAGTAACTAACTAAATTCCCTTCCAGGCCTGCCCCCCAGTCAGGGCAGCATTCCACCTTCCTTTGTTCCTCTCCATGGGGGGTGTCTGGCCACTGGTTCAACAAGTTTGGCACTACCTTTGCATAGTGAGGTTTTCCCTGCTGGGTCTTGCTCCAGACATCAGGGGTCACCACAGCCCAGCAAGTACCCCCACTACGTCACAGTAACTACTGTTCTTTCACTAGAAACAAGAGAGAAAAAGATGGCTAATAACAAATGTGGACACTCTAGATTTTAGTAATTTTATACTGTCCCTAATGTATTTACCATATTATATTAGATAAGAGCTAAACCAAATTGTAGCAATATGACAAAAAAGCCTTGGAATATTAACTGGCAATTAGTCTTCTGAAATAATTATTCACATTTCAAAAAAAGGGCCTAGTTAACTCATACAAGTTATAATATTTCAAATATATGGTGGTGTAGCCATGCTAGTTCCAAGCTATTAGAGAAACAAGGTGGGTGAGATAATATATTTTACCGGCTCAATGTCTGTTAGCGAGTGAGACAAGCTTTTGTACTTACACAGAGCTCATCTGAAGACTTGAAGAAGAGCTCTGCATAAGCTCAAGAGTTTATCGCTTTCACCAATAGTAGCTGGTCTAATAAAAGATATGTCCTCACCCAAATTGTGTCTCAAAGTATTTAACTCTGTTTTTAAATAAAACATCTTGGAAGGAGAACTATTTGATCAAAACTGAAAGCAAACAATACAGATCAAGTTGATGCAGACCTAAAATAGAGTCTGTTTCCTAAACTGAAACTTCCATGCCACAGAAGATAATGGAGCAAATAATTAAGGAATTCATCTACAACCGTCTGGAAAATAATAACGTGATGAGTAATAGCCAGCATGGATTTGTAAAGAACAAATCATGTCAAACCGATCTGATAGCTTTCCTTGATGGGATAACAAGTCTTGAGGATAAAGAGGAAGCGGTAGATGTGATATACCTGGACTTTAATAAAGCATTTGATATGGTCTCATATAACCTTCTTATATGGGGCTACTATCCGGACTGGATAATAATTCGCAGAGAGTAGTTATTAATGTTTCACAGTCATGCTGAAAGGGCATAACAAGTGAGGTTCTACAAGGGTCCATTTTGGGACAAGTTTTGTTGAATAACTTCATCAACAATTTAGATATTAGCATAGAGCTGTGGTATCCAACCAGTTCAGAATCAGTAACCACTATAGTGAACTAGCCACATTATTCTGAACATGTAAATAATGTTATGAGACTCTCCAAATATACCAATTCTTGTCTTTTAATATCAACAAAATGCTTCAATGTTGGTTTTAATAAACAGAAATCACCACATTTCACAGAAATTCAATCAATGGGACACTTGACAATTTTGTTTGACTGCTAAACTTCTGAAATCAACCACAATTTTGTCACTGACAGCACACCTCAACTCGGTCTCCATATTTTCATCCAGTAACCTTGACCAAGACTTCAAATTGATGTACGTCATGACAGAAAATGAATGACACTTCACAAAGCCATGTTGAACGAAACATGGAAAAAAGTTTGGCAAATTCAGTTTTCAAAATAGCAAGCTGACTTTGATGCAAAAGTGCATCTCATATTATCAAAACTGATTCATTTTTTGACTGATGGAGCTGGCTTTGAAGTGTGACAGTATCTTCGTCAAACAAACATTTGTCCTGGCCAAGCAAATTGATAAGGTCTTGAAAATTAGCTACTGAAATGGGTTTTTCATTAATCAAAATGCCAACATGAAGTTTTGAAAATCTGTAAAATGCTGGCTGAATTTCATTGCCAGTTTTTCAAACCATCTCACATAGTGCTGACAATCAAGATCATCATGCTCACATTCACTGTCTCCAGCAATTTTCTGAAAATTTGGGAAGTGGGTGAATTCTCCTGCTTTCATTTGAATGATGAATAGCTGTAGCTTAGAAGAAAACTTCCAAATGTGCTAGACCATATCACAAATCAGCTTCCCCTTTTACTGAAGTTTCAGATGGATTTCATTTAAATGACACGTGATATTAGTCAAGAACTGCAAATCAAATTGCCACTGCTTATCTTCAATAGCAGAATAACTGTCCAGTGTTTCTTTTCTCGACAAGAAAGTCACTGATTGGAGTACATAAGAACATAAGAACAGCCATACTGGGTCAGACCAAACGTCCATCTAACCCAATATCCTGTCTTCTGACAGTGGCCAATGCCAGATGCCCTAAAGGGAATGAACAGAACAGGGAATCATCAAGCAATCCCTCTCCTGTCACCTGTTCCCAACAACTGGCAACCATTCCTACCCATCCTGGCTAATAGCCATTGATGAAACTAACCTCCATGAATGTATCTAGTTCTTTTTTGAACCCTGTTGAAGTTCTGGTCTTCACAACCCCCTCTGGCAAGGAGTTCCACAGGCTGACTCTGTGCTGTGTGAAGAAAAAAATTGTTTTGTTTGTTTTAAACCTGCTACCTATTAATTTCATTTGGTGACCCCTAGTTCTTATGTTATGGGAACAAGTAAATAACTTTTCCTTATTCACTTTTTCCACACCAGTCATGATATTATAGCCCTCTATCATATCTCCCCTTAGTCTCCTCTTTTCTAAGATGAAAACTCCACATTTTTGTAATCTTTCTTCATATGGGCCATTTCAAACCCGTAACCATTTTTGTTGCTTTTTTCTTAACCTTTTCCAATGCCAATATATCTTTTTTTCATCTGTTAGCATGTAAGGCAGCTGGCTTAGTCCTGGGTCTCAAGCTTGTAAATATGTGCCCAGCGGTCCCTTCAAGCCCTGGATGCTGAATACAGGGCAGGCCAGGAAAACAAAGACAAACAAATAGCAGTCACCCAGTTTGTAAGGCCCAGGCCCTGGTTCAGGGTGGGGCAACAAAGCAAACACAGTCCCATAGTTAGTAAATCCCCAGACCCTGGTTCAAGGTCAGGCAGAAAAGCAAAGACAGTCCCACAAACAATAGACCACCGGCAAGAGAGGGGGGGAGACCACGGGCCCTCTCTACTCCACTGCATCCCATCCCAGGGCCCTAGCAGTAGCAGTTCTGGCTGCCACTGGGGTCAGCTGGGATCTGGCCCACAACACACTGACACCCTACAGGATGATGAGGTCAGCCTAATTGTTGTCAGCTTTCCTTGGGCCACTGCTTAGCTCCCCCTTGACATCTACCTGGCTCCATAATGGCTCCAGGATCTCAGGGTCATCTTACTCTAAACCCTTCATCAGGGTAAAAAGGATCTCCTCCTTAGTGTGGGGGCCTGGTGGTCTGGGCCAGTCCTCAGCCTCAGCAAGATTCCCAGGGCCCCCCCTGACTTGGGAGCTCAGGGCAGGCCTCTGCTTCTTCTGGCAGCTGGGGCCCTACTGAGCTCCTGGGCTGGGCTTTTATACCACTCGCCCCTCCCCTTGGCTTCTGGGAAGTTAAAGGGGCAGGGCTGTGCTTGGCTCACACAGGCTTAGAGAGGGGTTCTTTCTCCTCAGAGTCAGTGAGCGGCCACCTCTGCTCATTATAATGCAGTACTCGAGATGTGGGCGTACCATGGTTTTATATAGAGGCAATAAGATATTCTCTGTCTTATTCTCTATCCCTTTTTAAATTATTCCTAACGTTGTTTGGTTTTTTGAGTGCTGCTGCACATTGAGTGGATGTTTTCAGAGAACTATTCACAATAACTCCAAGATCTCTCTTGGGTTGCTATAGCTAACTTAGTTCCCATCATATTGTAAGTATAGTTGGGATTATTTTTTCCAATGTGCATTACTTTACATTTATCAACATTACATTTCATTTGCCATTCTGTTTCCCAATCACTTATTTTTGTGATATCTTTTTGAACCTCTTCACAGTCTGCTTTGGTCTTAACAATTTGGAGCAGTTTACTGTCATCTGCAAATTTTACCACCTGTTTATCCCTTTCTCCAAATCATTTATAAATAATTTGGATAGGATTGGTCCCAGGACGACCCTTGGAGGACACCACTAATTACTTCTATCCATTCTTAAAACTTACCATTTCTATCCTTTGTTTTCTGTCTTTTATCCAGTTATCAGTCCATGAAAGGACCTTCCCTCTTATCCCATGACAGCTTATTTTACTTAAGAGCCTTTGGTGAGGGACCTTGTCAAAGGCTTTCTGGAAATCTAAGTATACCCATTGGATTCCCCTTTTCCACATGTTTGTTGACCACCCTCAAGGAACTCTAGTAAGCAGTGCAAGGAACCACTCAAGAATTTTTCCACAACTTAGCCATCACACATTGGCAAAATAGATGATTTCATAATGCTCAGATTTTATTTCTTTCAAAAATTCCACAAATTGGTGATGGTTCAGAGCATGGTTGCAAATGAAATTCATGATTTTGATCACAGTATCCATCAAGTCTTTCAGAGTACCTGTTGGGGACATCTGAGCACACAGATTTTCTTGATGCACTGTATTTTGATATAGTGGCAGGAAAGCGATTTGTTGTTCATTTTATTAGATTGCAGGTGTTTTTTTAGAAGGGAGAGAGATCCAGATTTTTTCCCCATCATAGTTGGTGCACTGCAAGTTGTAATAGAAGCTAATTTTGCTAAATCCAAGTTGAAATCATTTGAAACACTTCTACAAGCATTGAATATATGAGATCCGTGGGTATGGTCTCTCAACCTGATAGCAGTTCTTCATGCATCTGAAATTCTTCTGTTACAAAACAAATCCAGAAGATGAGCTAAGCAGTATTACTGGTGTCGCATGGCTCATCCAGTGCCAATGAGTAGGCCAAACATTGATCAAGTTTAGCACGCAACTGGGTTTTGAGATCAATATACAAATCTTTCAAACGTCATGCAACTGTTTAGTGATTCAGCTGCAAATTTTGAATGCACTGCAAGATGTTATTTCTCATCTGTTTGTTATGATTTTAAAGACAGGTTTCTATGACAGAGAGAATAATTTCCTTCACCATTTTTCCATCTGAGAGTGGCTTTTTGCTGCGAGCAAGTATCCACACTGCTTTATAGCTGGCCAAAGTTATCAGTTCAGATGAAAAGAGAACAACTTCAAAACCGTGTTCTGCTTTTCAAAATCCAATTTCAGTTGACCAATTTTATCACCTTACTTTTTGCTTCCAATAGGATACACTGGATTGAAATCACCGTGCTGCCCTTGGAAATACGTCGTCAGTCTTATTTGCCAGAATTGTTGTACAATACAGCAAACACGTTGGCTTTTCATTCACTTCAATGACTGAATATTCCAATTCGTATCGCTCTTGAAATTTACATTTGATGTCCTTTCAATCTCTTTTTCTTTGCTGCAGTTTCTCCCAACAATTTTTTGTTTTCAGCATTGTTTGACTCAGTACTAGTACTTTCACCTGCTTCAGAATTATGCTTTCTAATAATGAACCAATCCATGGATGCAATTATAGAAGAATGAATTAATGTTTTTCAGTTTCAGCACAAACTAGAAGTAAGCAATATGCTTGAGAAGGCCCACAAAGTACCCTCATTTTTAAAATTCAATATCTCTGGAGGTGTTAAAGATTGTTAAAGATTTGTTCATTTTTTAATTTTAATTTTTAATTTTTAAAAACAGGAATACTATTCAAACTGTTTTCTTCAAATGTGCATGCTGGATTTTGGAACAAAATGTGTATGCTGGATTTTGTTGTTTAGAATGGCCACAACCAGACACAAAAAAACCAAACCAAAACAACAACAAACCAAACCAAACCAAACTAAAACCTCTTTTGTGAAGAAATTTGTATATGCACCACTGTATGTATTAAACAAAATGTTTGGCTGCTGAACAGCCAACATTTGAACCTAATTGTGTGCCCATGATAAACCTGCATTTAAATTGAAGGTTGAAATGAATGCCAGGAGAAGACTGGTTAGCCTGAAAACTGAACTGCTTCATACAAGAACAAATAATTTCACACAGAGAACACAAGTACTTTCAGAAAGGCTTCAATGATAAATACCAGTGGAAAACTAGTACTCGGAAATACCGCCATGGCTTACGATGATGCATGATGATTTCTGGCCTACGTGGCATATTTAATCTATTCCAGGAACTAGTGGAATTCTCCATCCAGCAGATGGGTCAAATTAATGGAAAATGCCTCTAGAATTCAGAAAGATCTTCTGAACTTTTATTTTATTCTCTGAAAAAATTGTTTTTTGATTTAAAATTTTTTTTGAATGCAAACATTTTTGAGCTCTTATTCTTTAAGCTAACTAGCCACACTCAGCCAGCCAAAAAGCACATGTGGCTAGTGACTAGCATGTTGGACACCATGGATACTCATATTAAGTTTGCAGATGATACCAAGCTCAGAAGGGTTTGCAAGTGCTTTGGATGATAGGGTCATAATTCAAAATGACCTGGACAAATGGTCTGAGGTAAATAGGATGAAGTTTAATAAGGACAAATGCAAAATACCCCACTTAGGAAGGAAAAATCAGTTTCACACATACAGAATGGGAAGTGACTGTCTAGGAAGGAACACTCAGAAAGAGATGTAGGGTCAAGGTGGACCACAAGCTACATGGAGGCAACAGTATGACAGTGTTGGAAAAAAAGTAAACATGTTTCTGGGATGTTGTGAGCAAGACATGAGAAGTAATTCTCTGTGTTGCATTGATTACGCCTCAGTTGGAGTATTTTGTCCAGTTCTGGGACCACATTTCAAGAAATATGTGGAGAAACTGGAGAAGGTCCAGAGAAGAGCAAGAAAAACTATTAAAGGTCTAAGAAAACATGACCTATGAGGAAAGACTGAAAAAACTGGGTTCATTTAGTTTGGAAAAGAGAAGACTGAGAGAGGACATGATAGCAGTTTTCAAATGCCTAAAAGGGTGTTACAAGGAGGAGGGAGAAAAATTGTTCTCTTGACCTCTGATGATAGGACAAGAAGCAATGGGTTTAAATTGTAGTAAAGGAGGTTTAGGTTAAACATTAGGAAGAACTTCCTAACTGTCAGGGTGGTTAAACACTGGAATAAATTGCCTTGGGAGGTTGTGGAATCTTCATCATTGGAGATATTTAAGAGCAGGCTATAGAGATATCTGTCAGGGATGATGTAAGTCTGTGATATCCAACCAGTTCTGAGTGTAGCAAACTAGCCACACACAATTGGCCAAATAGCCACTTGTGTCTAATGGCTAGCATGTTGGACACCATGAATCTAGATGGTGCTTGGATCTCCCATGAGGACAGGGGACTGGACTTGATGACCTCTCGAGGTCCCTTCCAATTCTAGTATTCTATGATTCTATGGAAGTCAGAGGAGGTAAGAACAAGTTAGGTTTGAATGCGTTCATTTTCATTAGTGTTTGCAAAGTTTTAAGATGATGCTTCTGTGCAATAGTGAAAAGTTAGATGGCTCTTAGAAAGTGTTGAGGTTAAAATAACTCAAATGTGCCTGTGAATACTTTTTTTGGTGATTTCTAAAAGTAAACTGTTAATAAGCAGGATTCTTTTCCCTCATTTTTTTAACTGCTTGATTGCTGTTGGGTTTGAGCAGTCTATCTGTCAAATCTCTGTTGCTGTCAGATATACCAAGTACTGAATGTCCTGCTGTTCCATTGATTTGTGTGGAACATCAATCAAGAATGGTGACAAGGGAACTGGAGAGCAGAGCTATCAGTGAAACAATTAGCAATCAATTAATGTAATGGATTTAAACAGAGTGATAATGAATTGAACTTGGTACAAAGAGCTCAGTTGTGTGTTTTAGATATGAACATGAAATATAATGACTATGTTGAAGCCAACATTCAATCAATACAACGCATTTTAATTTATTGTAATCTATCCAATGCCAAGTTATGGAATATACGTAATTACAAATGTATTGTTTGTCAAGTTTCCCATACATTAAAATATTTACCATATATGATACCAGTAACAGAAAAAAGCCAACAGGGTCGAAAGTGTTTGTTATTTCACACACACTTTGGGATAAGAATTCTTCTACCTGATCTCAGAATTTTAACTATATGAATTTTGAATCTTAGCAGATTTAGCAGTCACTGCTCCTGCTGGGTAGTTTAAAAGCTGGTGTATTCCAGAAATTCTACATTTCTGGAGGGGTCCATACACTTCAGTGAAGTTTTCCTGGAGTGGAACGGTTTGCTGTTTTGTAGCTGTGATATTTGTGAATGACTGAATAATCAATATGACTCTGATGGCCACATATTTCTAAAAATTTTAAAAAGGCCAAGACTCTTTAGCAAGAGGAGTAAAATGAAGTAGGTCTCCATAGTTTTGTCTGTAATGAAGACAATTTTCTCAGAATGTTACTTGCAACAACCTCCTTACTTGTAAAGACCCAGCTGTGAATTTCCAAGAAAACAAAAAAAATCCTTAATTATTTATAACTTAGTCAAGCTTTATCAAAGGTTTATAGCTATAATTCAGGGACAGAATTATGTGAGAGGTTTATTCTGCTCAGAATTTATTTCTTGCTATTAATATTTAGTTACATGAATTAAAGTTATTTCTACTTTCCAAAACTCATAGCTGTTGTATAATCAACTTTTTCAGGAATTTAACTTCTCATTTGTAGCTCATTATTTGCAAAATCTGAACGAATAAAAAGCAGTCCATTCCTGAATGTCTGTAAACCCTCAGGCTACGTCTACATTGGCAAGATTTTGCGCAAATACTTTTAATGCAAGAGTTTTTGCGTTAAAGTATTTGCGCAAGAGAGCATCTACACTGGCATGCGCTTTTGCACAAGAGATGTGCTTTTGTGCAAAAGCATCCGTGCCAGTATAGACGCTCTCTTGCACAAGAAAGCTCCGATGGACATTTTAGCCATCAGGCTTTCTTGCACAAGAAATTCATGTTGCCTGTCTACACTGGCCTCTTGCACAAGAACAGTTGCTCAAGAAGGCTTTTTCCTGAGTGGGAGCATCATAGTTCTTGAGCAAGAAGCATTGATTTCACACATTAGAACGTCAGTGTTCTTGTGCAAGAATTCCCCGCCAGTGTAGCTAGGCAGCATGTTTTTGCACGAAAGCAGGTGCTTTTGCACAAAACTATGCCAATGTAGACACAGCCTCAGAGGGGAGTCCTAATTCAGAAATGGCTAATTCAGATTCATACCAGACATTACTGGAGAAAAATGATTTTGTCTTCATTTTTTAACAAAAACTGTGGCCACAGCAGCAGCAAGCAATAAAAATAACTGTAAAAGGTGGGTCAATAAACAGTGTGTGTTGAAAATAGTTTTCTGCCTCTCAGCTGGAGATTTGTGCGCCATCCTTTTAGAGTACTAATGATGAAAATTAACATTATGTCATCAGTCCATGTTTACTGATTGTAAGAGCCATGCGCTCCCTCTGCATCCAATCAAAGTGCCACTACAGTTGAATCAGCATATTCTGCAAATTCTAGCTATGCAAGCACAGTTAGTAAAACTATCCTATCCCAGGAGACTATCTTGGTTACAACAGTCTTATGGCCCTTTGATGTGAAGGGGGGCCATTCATGTCATCCTTTTGGTAGCTTAGGTTACCTAACATTGCTCAAAAGCATTTAATCATGTTAGAAAGTTTATTGGTTGAACACAAGAAAGAATAAAAATGTTAAGTCACGTATTTATATTGAAATGTGGTTGAGTAAATGCAGTCATAACCAAACCAAGACTTTCACCTTTTTGAGGCAAAATATCAGTCTCTCTTGTTTTTAGAAAAAGTTTTCTTTGGGAAAAATATTAATTTTATTCTCAGTCCTGTTGTAAGATAGAATTTACTTATCCTATCCTTAACAAACAAACCCACACAAGATGGAAAAGAGATGGGATAGAAAAGATGGGTGACATACAGCCTTTGCTGATGTTTTTGGAATAACTGGCTATTAGTTAATTTCATGCAGATGCTTTTGTCTGGAAAGATAACCACTACATGTGCTGCTTAGATTCTGGTTTATGATCTGCTCAGCAATGTCATTTGATTGCATCTTTTCTTACACAAAGCAGGCTTCGATGAACACACGATAAGTGACTTCAAGATTCAGTGAAAAGCCAAGACAGTGAGATACGTGAGAGAAAGTGGTGGGATGGGGACAAGAAAACAGGCAGGGAAAATGCAAAAACAATGCAGGATCTTAGAGGTTTTTGTGGTGATGGCAATTATTTTGTGATAATGGCTTCAGTATTCCTACTGATGAATGGAGGATAGTATAGCATGATACAGTTACCATGTTCAACATCATGAATAACTTAACTGATTTGTACTGATTATTGTAACATGTTATGAACTCTGGCTTTTTACACTTGAGCCCCCAAAGGAGAGACACTGTTTGAGCCCAATAGTGACTCACTACAGGTATGATAGCACCACTATGATATGTCAGTGTAATCCATAATTTTCTCCAAATATCTCCAAGTAATGCTATCAGTATTCTTGATAAATACTCATAATAGGTGTGAAATATAGCTGATAAATACTCTAAATATTCATAATAGGTGTGAAATATAGCTGATTTCAGTGCCAGCAGATCATCCTGTGGTTGCTGTGCTCAGTGGTGTAAACACTTGTGCTCAAACGTGTGTCCTTTGGCATTAAAGCATATTTGAAGGTGGTTTACCATCTTTGATAGTATGCCACTTTACTGGTACTGTAACATTGATGTCACTTTCTGGTCCACTAGGGAATTCACACACATATGAATTGTAATTCGGTTCTTTAAGTGGAAGATTATAAGTGATGAGAAGTATTTCATGCTGTGCAAACTTTCAGAGACTTACACTGCACAAAATAAATGTAGCTATCTTTTGAAAAGCAAATTTTACATTGACTGCAAGGTATATCTGTCCTTTTTTTAAACAACATTATTTCTTTTCTTGTCAGCATTTGTACATAGCATATATAAAATGTTAGAAAATTAGCCCTACTGTCTTTTCTGATATGGTAAGAACATGCAGAAACATTGTAAAAGCTTTGGTGGAAAACTGCTAAAAATTTCAGCACCACAAACAAGTGTTTTCCCATCATGTTAGGCATGTACTCTGTGGCACACATTCTCAGCGTCTGGTCCCTTTCTACACCTCTCAAGCAATCACCAAGCCTTGAGGTGGCAGCACCTGCAAAAGTGCTTCACATTTGTGTGTATAGGTGTTAGAACATGCACTTGGAAATCCATTTGGGGTCACTATATTCCATGGATTTGTGTATGTGTAAGCTTTACATTACTGTATGTGTGAATAGAGGTGAGAGAATTCTTAAACCATACTCACAGATGTTTGAAGCACCCTTTTGAAATGGGCCCTTTGAGGTAAATCACAGAAAAATAATCCCAAAGGTAATACAATGCTGTAACCATAAATCATCAGTGATAAGTGAACAGGTGGCATCTATCACAAAGATTGGCACTTTAAGTCTTAATGAGAATGCTTGAAAAAATTCCATGCAAAAGGGAGGGTAAAGGGAGATGATCTTTTATGCCCCCTCATATCCAGTCAGCAACCACACTGATCCTTTTGCAGAAGCTTTGATGCAGACCACATATCAATAATGCACAGTTCCCTTCATTTGGCCAGCTAGCTAGATGTCCTCTCCCCTAATGCAACCTCCCTAAAGGTGCAGGGCTATCATTATCTCATTATACATGGAAATGCTGATGGGGGAAGGGAGAGCAAGTGAGCATCAGACACTTACAGCCTCATTAGCCTCATTTAGCACAAACACTTTAATTGATAAGGTTTTTTTCTCCTCCCCATATCACCTCTTTTTCTGCTTTATATTTGACCCTCTGTGCCTCTTGCTCCATATTTGTGATCTGAAGAAGTAGGACGTACCCACAAATCTTCATGATACGATCTATTTTTGTTAGTTTCTGAGGAACAGAATAAGCTATAGGAATACTTATTTTTACGTTATTTTTGACTTATAGACTACACAGCTACCCCTAAGACTTGCCCAGGGTGTCACAGTGACTCCATTAGAGAGTAAGGAATGAAACACAGGCCTCTTGACTCCCAATCCAGTGTTCATTAGAAGTAGTTGTAGATTTCCTATTAATTAAGCAAGACACCATCCACACTTGCAGATTATAAGGGGCAGATCATGCTCTTCTTAATCATCAGGGAATCCCTGAAGCTCCTAATTAATGAACAATAAAGCCAGTTCTACTCTTATTTCTATTCATCAGTGAATGGGAAGCTAGGAGACCTGAGACTCCAGTGCGATATTAGGCAAACCATGAAACCCCTCCATTTCAGTTGTTCAATCTATAAAATTGGAATAGTATACCACCCTGCCTCACAGGGATGTTATGAGGATAATTATGTGGTTTGTAAAGTGTTTTGGTCCCATAAAATGCTACATAAGTGCCAAGCATTATTATGAAGAATTACAAAATTACAGACATTATGTGTACCTTGGGATGGTTGTTTTATGGCTACAAACTGTTTTATTCTCTTCACAAGCACGTTTCCCCATTCTACCCACAGAAGAGCAAATTTACAAAAGGAGTCATCCTGGCAAAGGGCTGGAATAAACAAAGGATTATTGAGTGTGACAAATTCTTTTAAAACTTATGAGTCTTTCCCCTTATACATTTTACTGGATTTGTTGTTGAAATAACTTCTCTCAGGAGCAGATGTGGATGTACTCAGGCATTATATATCTCCCATCTGAAACAAGGCAGGTACATCTTTACTCTTCCAGTTTGTTTATTAGGTCTTAAGTATGGCATAAATATTCATACTATATATGAAATTGCTGTGAAATCATCAGTATGTGAATAATTAATTTAATCTTAGTAAGGAAAACGTCTAAAGTCACAGAAATCTCTATCATTAAAGTTATATTATTAAAGTCTATTACATTCCAGTGACGTGAAAAACAAATCCAGGGCTTTATTGCCTATTGGAGAAGCTGTCGTATTAACTCTTCATTAGGAAGAAAAATTCCATCAGTTCTGGGACCAGGTAATACATTAAATTTCTCTAAGGATATTAGATGTATTAAAAAAACAGAAGCAATCAAATACACAATCTTAAATTGAGATTTACATATTGGAGAAACATAAATGCACCCATAAGTCCACCTAGAAAAATTTATCTACTGTAGCATTTGAACTAGAGATTGATGTTCAGAGAGAACATGCACAATAACTTTATTAGCAAACGTTTCAACCAAGTTTCCTAATGAGACTAGAATGTTTCTAATACAAAATAGTGTAAAAATTGATTATTAGGGAGTTGAGGCTTTTTTTTAAATATTCTTAATATTGTTTTGTAAACAACTACTCTGGAGGCTTTATAAATTAAATCTGTTAGCTTCAGACAGCATCCTGAAGTGTTGGAAAAAAGAACATGGCTAGGTAGAAGAAACTCTGGAAGTTCTTCAGGTGTGAATTTTTCTTCAAATCAGAATTTGATATATGGAAGATGGAAGAGATCATTTACAACCTTCAGAACAGGAATTCTGCCTCTTATTCTGTGGGTACTACAAGATCAATGCGAAAATCTTGGTGCCTGACAAAGGCTCTCAAAGATGTGGTATGTTTGCTGCAGCAAACTCAAGTTTTGCACAGAGCTTCCCTGTGCCCTGGGGCCAGCCATGCTGCTGACCTGCTTGCCCTGGGTCCCAGCCTCCAGGCAGCCCCTCTGGAGTCCTGCCAGACCCAAGAGCTGCCACAACCCCCAGTGTACTGCCACCCACCATCCTCAAGAGCTCTGCAGCCTGTTGTCGCTAGGGTCCAGCCTGACAGCCCTGCAGGCTCCCTGCTGCTTGGGGTCCTACCACTGACTCGGGCTCTGTAGCTACCTCTAGCTGTAGCTAGGATGTCAACTCTCCTGTATTGGATGCCATTCCTGGCCTTCCTTGGTCAAGTTTATGGTAGTGCAGACATAGTGTTGGTGAAAGTCAAGGCTATTGGCCTCTGATAGATATTCCACATTGTCCTGCTCTGACTGCTCTGGCCAGAACTTGTGCCTCCACTGGTCTCCAGGTGAGCAGGAAAAACCTCAAGAAAATTAGAATTTCATTTCCCATTTGGCTACCATTGCGAACACATCCCAGAGTGAGCAGCACAACACAGCACACATGGCCATGACTTCCAATGGTTCAAATACTTCCACAATTTAAAGTATTTCTAGTTCCCATGGGCTCCAGTTCCCAGGGGCACAGAAAAGCACTAGCGTGGAATGTCCAGGAGATTTTGGACCTCATTGAGGCATGAGGAGAGGAATCCATTCTCTCTGAACTCTGAACAAGCAAACAAAATATGGATATTTACATGAAAATCACAAGCTGCTTGGTGGCCAAAGAATAGTCCAGGGATGCCCAGTAGTGAAGAATGAAATCAAGGAGCTGAGGCAGACCTACTACAAGGTGAAAGAGGCTAACAGATTGTCTGGTGCAGCACCGTACTGATGCCAGTTCTACGAGCAGCTGGATGTGATTCTGGGGATGGACCCAAGCAGTTTCCCAAGCCTGACAATGGGGTATACCCAAGACAATCCTTGTATCAGCATGGAGGATAGTATAGTGGTGGAGGCGGGGGAAGAGGAGGACAGTGGCCAGCCAGCATTCCCCGAGAGCCAATATCTATTCTTCATGCTGGAATCAGTCCCCTCATCCCAGTATGTCTCCCAGTTGAGCACTGAGCACATGAAGATCCCAGAAAGAAACTCCTTAATCCATCTCACAAGGTTTTTGGGGCATTCAGCTTTATTCTGTCCTCTATGGTAGGACACCTTCCCCTGCCAAGCCTTCAGTAAGTGGTCTGGCATCATTGAAGTAAAAGGCACAAATTTATGGCCACATAGAGTCAGCATATGCTCTTGATCTTTCTGTGTGAGTCGGAGAAGACTGATATCTCTCATGGCAACCTGAATGAAGAAGGGCAGGAATCTATTAGGCACTCTCCTTGGGAAGCCATGTGTGCTGGACCCAGCATATATGCTGTACACAGAGGGGAGCTGCCCTGCCTCTTCTGACCTCCTCCTGCCTGCAGGCTCCTACCCTGGCAGGCCCCAACCATGTCTATCTGCCTCCAAACAACTTGAGTCTATATGCACCCACTAGAACTAGCTATATACTGGCAGCTTTAAAGCAAAAATTTGGCCTTGCATAGAACACATCTACATTGTCTTTACAGATACCTTCTCCACATGCTAACAAATAAGAGTTAGGCTTAACACAATACATCTCCATGTGTGCCCTTGTACCTTTTCATCACAGTGGGTACGTCTAGACTACAGGCTTTTGTTGACAGAAGTTTTGTCGACAGTATCTGTCGACAAAACTTCTGTCGACAAAAAGTGTCTAGACACATTCAGTTCTGTCGACAAAGCAAGCTGCTTTGTCGACAAAACCCTGTAGTCTAGACACAACCCTACATGCAAAAACACCTTCTGTTGACAGAACTCTGTCGACAGAAGGCGTTATGCCTCGTAAAATGAGGTTTACCAGCGTCGACAAAACTGCTGAGTTCTGTCGACGTTCTGTCGACAGAACTCAGTGGTAGTGTAGACGCAGGTATAGTTTTGTCGACAAAAGTCCACTTTTGTCAACAAAACTCTGTAGTTTAGACACACCCAGTGGGAGCAGCAGCCAGCTCACAGCATACTCCCCAGGCTGCAGCATCTGTTTGCCCTGCACAGATCTGCAGGCAAAAACACACAAGGGAGGATATGTTCAAAGAGCAGATGGGGTACATGAAGACTCTCATGGAGTAGAGTCAGGCCGACCACTAGGAAAGGATTGCAGAATGCTATGAGAGGAGAGCCTGCAGGAAGCTCTAGGCGAGGCAGCAGGAGACCATCTTTGCCTCCCTGACAACTGTGGTGGAGCACCTGGCTGCATGCCTGGAAAAGGCCTCCTCCAGCACCCCATCTGCTGTGATCAATATACCTGTCCCTCCTCCCCCAGCTCTGTTGCTTCCACCCACTAGGTTCCCAGGGTCCACTGGAGCCCCAGGATATAGTGAGGGAATTCAGGTGAAACTGCACCCTCCAGGGCCCAGGGAATCAAAAAGCTGTCCTTGTGCATTTCTGAGCCTCCTTCCTGCTTTGGGTTCCAATTTCTTTTTTCCCCTGCCATTTTCCATAAATAAAAATGCATATTCTCTGAACAATGTTTTTTTTATTGCATTTACTGCAGGGGTGGGATTAAATGGAAACACAGGGAATTCAGGAGCAACTTGAGAGCAATGTGCATGAGTCTCGAAACTGGCCATTCATAATATTGTGTTTTGTGATTTGTGCTGCTCTGTGCTGTGCTCTCCTTATCACCCTGGTGTCTGGTTGCTCAACACCTCTGGCTAGGCACTGTGCCTCAGCTCCCCACCATGCCAGATAAGTTTCCCCCTTGTTCTCACAAAAATCACATAAAAGACTGACACCACAAAGAGAATGTTGCCTTCGCTGAGGTCCAACCTAATCAGAAGACTCCTAAACCTAACCTTTAAATGTCCAAAAGCACATTCAATCACTGTTCTACACTTGCTCAGCCTGTAATTGAACCATTACTTGCTGGTCCAGGCTGCCCACATATGGCTTCATGAACTATGGGAGCAAGGGGTAGGCAGGGTCTCCATGGATCACAATAGACATTTCAGCCTCTCCCATTTGATCTTCTTGTTTGGGGAAAAAAAAGTTCCAGCATGCATCTTTTGGAAGAGGCAGAAGATCCTTAAGATGTGGGAGTCATGCACCTTTCCCGACCATCTCACATTGATGTCAGTGAAATGGGCCCTGTGATCCACCAGTGCCTGTAGCCATATGGAGATGTACCCCTTGCAGTTTATGTACTCCTTGGCAAGGTGGTCGGGGGCCAAAATGGGGATGTGTGTTCCATCTATCACCCCACCACAGTAGACACCACTCACGTATCCCATCATGGCAAAGCCATCCACTATGGTATCCACATTTCCAGAGTCAGAATCCTCTGTAGTAGAATTGTATTGATCTCCTTGGCTACTTGTATAACAGCAGCCCACACTGTAGGTTTTCGCACTCTGAACTGATTCCCCCCGAACAGTAAGGATATGTCTAGACTGCATCCCTCTGTCAGCAGAGGGGTGCAGATTAGGCAGGTAGACATTGCAAGTGAGTGAGGGTATGTCTACACTACCCCGCTAGTTTGAACTAGCGGGGTAATGTATGCATACCGAACATGCTAATGAAGCCCGGGATTTGAATTTCCCGGGCTTCATTAGCATAAAGCCGGCTCCGCCATTTTTAAAAACCGGCTAGTGCGAACCCCGTGCCGCGCGGCTACACGCGGCACGGGCTAGATAGTTCGAACTACGTAGTTGTTCCGAACTATCTGTACGCCTCGTGGAATGAGGTGTACAGATAGTTCGGAACAACTACGTAGTTCGAACTATCTAGCCCGTGCCGCGTGTAGCCGCGCGGCACAGGGTTTGCACTAGCCGGCTTTTAAAAATGGCGGAGCCGGCTTTATGCTAATGAAGCCCGGGAAATTCAAATCCCGGGCTTCATTAGCACATTCGGTATGCATACATTACCCCGCTAGTTCGAACTAGCGGGGTAGTGTAGACATACCCTGAGGGATTTAAATATCCCGCACCTAATTTGCATAAAAATGGCCACCGCATTTTGCCAACTCAGCACTTTGTTGGCAAAAAGCGGCAATCCCTTTCAGTAGGCATAAGGGGTCTGTTGAAAAAGGCTTTCTTTCTCGACAGACCCCCTCTAGACTGCCGCATTTTGCCGACAAAGTGCTGAGTCGGTAAAACACGGTGGCCATTTTTATGCAAATTAGGCGCAAGATATTTAAATCCCTGCCTCATTTTCAATGTCAACCTGCCTAATCTGCATCCCTCTGCTGACAGAGGGATTCAGTCTAGACATACTCTTACGTCTGGCATTACAAGCTTCAAGAGGGCTATCGCCACATGCTTCTCCACGATCATAGAGGGTTTCATTCATGTATTCTGGCATTTCAGGGCAAGAGATAGCCATTTGCAAAGTTCCTAGAAAATGGTCTTGAGCATTCAGAAATTTTGAAGCCACTGCTGATCATCCCATCTCCGCATGAGGTCCCACCAGTCTGTGCTTGTTTCATGGTGCCAGGATTGACTGGTAGCTGCACTTTTATCAGCAGTAGGGCTTGCATGAACAGTGACTCCATGCCAATCCAAGATTTGTTCTCTTCCTGTTCTTGGCAGAGTAACATCCATGAGCTCTTGAAGTAATGAACAATAAGGCAGATATCAGCATTACAATGATTTACTGCAAAACAGGATCCATGTTCACGCTACTATTGCATCTGTGCAGGCAACCTGAGTGCATTATGGGACCCTGACAACATATACCCATAACCACCTGCTGCATGGTTTTGGTCCCAGCGTACACCAGGAGCATAGCCCAGAATGCAAAGTTACCCACAGTGCATCACTCTCTGATTCAACAGAAGATTCTCCAGTGGGGATGCACTACTTCAGACTATATGTGATTCTTCCATGCAATGAGGACACAAACCTTTGACTATGCAAAATCAAGTGACCAAAAATCTACTATAAAAGAGTCAACCTTATCTTATAGTGTAGACATGGACTAGCATTATTTGCTTTTTTGTCTGCTGCTGCATGTTGAGTGGATGCTTTCAGAGAACTATCCATAATGACTCTAATATCTCTCTCTTGAGTAGTAATAGCTAATTTATTCCCCATGATTTTGCATGTAATAGTTGAGATTGTTTTCCAATATGCATTACTTTGCATTTATCGATATAAAAATTCATTTGCCATTTTATTGCCCTGTAATGTAGCTTTGAGAAACCCTTCTGAAGCTCTTCACAGTCTGCTTTAGACTTAACTATCTTAAACAGTTTGGTATCATCTGCAGATTTTGCCACGTCATTGTTTACCTCATTCTTCAGATCATTTATGAATATGTTGAGCAGGACTGGTTCCAGTACAGGCTCCTGCGGGATACTACTAGTCATGTCTCACCATGCTGAAAACTGACCATTTATTCCTTGTCCACATGGTTGTTGACACCCTCTACTGATTAGAATTAGTATGTTAGTGAGGCATGATTTCCCTTTGAAAAAATCATGTTTACTTTTCCCCAAAAATTATTTTCATCTATGTGTCTGAAAATTTTGTTCTTATATCATTTCAATCACTTTCCTGGTACTGAAGTTAGATATAGCGATCTGTGATTGCTAGGATCACCTCTAGAGCCCATTTTGAAAACTGGTGTCACATTAACTATCTTCATGTTATTTGGTATAGAAGATGATTTAAAGAATGGGTTCCAAACCAAAATTAGAACATCTGCAATTTCACATTTTATTTCTTTCAGAACTCTTGGGTGAATGCCATCTGGCCTTGGTGGTTTGTCACTGTTTAGTTTATCAATTTGTTCTAAAACCTCCTCTAATATCTCAGACTGGGACAATTCCTCAGATCTGTCACCAAAAAAGGATGGAGGCTTTTCTGCCATATCTTGTTTTTCTCAGTCTAGTGTAGGGGATGCCCGTGTCCCATAGAGAAGGATTTAACTGTTTACTGTAGATCTAACAATGCAAGCTTTATCCCTTCATCTAGAATACTTAGATGTGTTCTGCTGTGGTATCTGCAAAATTCCCAGGAGATATGAACTTGCTTTTCCAAAAAATAAAGCTTCCACAAACAAATCAATGAGCTATTGAGTTTATGTGAACATGCCTCCTTCTTTTTGTATGCATATGTCAGACTTTTGGTTAAGAATCCTGGATCAAATAGCACCAGAGAATATTTTCAATGAAGTTGTAAGTTTTGTGAATAATAGGAATAAAAATGTATCTAATTTCCTGCTTCTCTGTTACTTCCATGGTTCCATTCCTAGTAGTTTTTTTTCTCAGTATATAGGTGAGCATTCTCTCATTTTTATAAAGAAAGCTATTTCTTGAGTCTAATGTATAGCATTAATAGAAAAAGATATTTGATGAATGCTGTACATTCTTCACATCAAATGTTCTTTATAGAGCTGGTAAAAAAATGAAGTCAAAGAGTTCTTTGAATAATTATTTGTCCAGGTTCAATTTTCCCCACTTGTTTTGTCTTTATTTTTTTTAGAGCTGAAACCAGAGTCTTTTTCAGAAATGATAATATGTATTAAAGGAAGATAAGAACTATCACCAAAACTAAAAATTAAATCAAATATTTGTACAATAAAATATTAACTATTATCTCTCCCCCCCAACCCCCATTCCTGTGAAATATTTTTAATACTCCTATTCCTTTGTAATTCTAAATTTTGCTTGGGCCTGGATGTGCCCGATTGTTTTTAGAGAGGTGTTCTTGTGGCAATATTTCTGGCCTATCTATAAAAGAGACAGTAAAGAAAATCTTACAAAAGAGCTTGTTTTATCCTATTTTCATCTCAGTTTTGCAGTCACAAGAGAAGTGGATAAGCATATGGCGTTGTATATATTTCTGTGTCTTTTAATGTTCACCCATCACTAACTTCTAAAGCTATAATCAAGTGAATATTCATATAGTAGCCATGTTTCTATCAGGTGGATTGAAGATCACCATTTAAAAGTTCTTTTCCCTTCCCCTCATGTCTTATAAAACTTCACATACTTTGTGCCATCCTCTATTATTGCTTTTTCTCTCTTAAATTCAGAATTATCTAGGACATTCCTTGTTTCTAGTACTTTAGAACATGCCTGAGCAACTAGAAGAGATTGAATAAAGAGCACATTTGGGACACCAGATCTTTTGACTTTGCTGGAGAATGCCATCTGCTTAAACAGATTGGAAACATGTTACAGGGCCGGAGGGAGATGACAGGATCAAACCAGGAGGAGGGAACTACATGCAGACTTGTTTGTAATATTAGAGCAATATGGATCCCAGCTGCTGGCATTACCTCAATGATCTGACCTAGGCATTGGTCACTGAGAAGCTGCTGGTTTTGAAGCAGAAGAAATTCGAATGGCTTGTAATAAACACTATTGTAGAGCCGTACAGCATTCAATCTGTGGTCCCTCTTAGTTTTGGGTAGGGACCATGAAAGTACAAATGTTCAGATACTACAACTACATTTTCACAAAATCAGAAAAAGTTCAAACATGTATGAACTTCCCAGCCAATTTCTCAATCAATAGGTATTTGATTTTTCTCCAGTGTTCCACTATTATCTTTTCATTGCACTAAGAACAGACTTTAGAATGTATACACCACATCAAATCAGAACACTAGAATAGGCCTCAAATGAATGATGAGCTGGGATGGCAGACGATTTCAGTATGCAAATATCATATGGAAAAAAGCTATGGCTGCTAAGTACATTTTCCTTTGTTGTCACAAGGTTCTCTCTGGCTTTTTAAAAATCTGATATTTAACTGAAACATTTAAAAGTATTGACCTTGATAGTTTTTGAAAAGTGAAATGCTGGTGAACTTTTAGAAGACTTTAAAATTTATGCATAAACCTCTCATAGACTCATAGACTTAAAGGTCATAAGGGACCATTATGATCATCTAGTCTGACCCCCTGCACAATGCAGGCTACAGAATCTCACCCACCCCCTCCTAGAATAATCCTCTCACCTATATCTCAGATATTGAAGTCCTCAAATGGTTTAAAGATTCCAAGATGCAGAGAATCCTCCAGCTGTGATCCGTGCCCCATGCTACAGAGGAAGGCAAAAAACCTCCAGGGCCTCTGCCAATCTACCCTGGAGGAAAATTCCTTCCCAACCTCAAATATGGCAATCAGCTGAACCCTGAGCATGTGGGCAAGACTCACCAGCCAGACACCCAGGAAAAGTTCTCTATAGTAACTCGTATCATCCCACCATTGGCCTATTTACTACTGATAATGAAAGGTCAATTAGTTACCAAGATCATGTTATCTCATCAAATCATCCCCTTCATAAACCCATCTCGTGTAATCTTGAAGACAGATAGGTCTTTTGCCCCCACTACTTCCCTTGGAAGGCTTTTCCAGAACTTCACTCCTCTAATGGTTAGAAACCTTCGTCTAATTTCAAATCTAAACTTCTTAATAGCCAGCTTATATCCATTTGTTCTTGTGTCCACATTGGTATTGAGCTTAAATAATTCCTCTCCCTCCCTGGTATTTATCCCTCTAATATATTGAAAGAGTGCAATCATGTCACCCCTCAGCCTTCTTTTGGTTAAGGTAAACAAGCCAAGCTCCTTGAGTCTCCTTTCATAAGCTAGGTTTTCCATTCCTCGGCTCATCCTAGTGGCCTTTCTTTGTACCTGTTCTAGTGATCCGTGTACCTGTTCAACCGAGACACTTCACACCCCTGGCACTCCAGCTCCATGGGGAGGGAAGGTCTCAGGACAGATTAACTCTTCTGGGGTTCCAGGATTAATGGATTTTCTGGGCCTGTGATGAGGTGCATCTGACCCACACTTAGGAGCAGGGGGTTGCCGTGGCCCAGCTGGCCGAGATGGCCCCACCCCTACAGCCCTGATGGGCATGCTCGAGAGAGAGGCAGGGTATAAAAGGCCAGGGAGCCACGCAGTCTGGGCTGCCGAGCAACACCCCAAGAGCTGAACAAGGCACCGGGAATGGTAGGAAGTGGCCCAGGGCACAGAGGATTGTCCTCCAGGAGCTCAGTGTGCTTCAGCAGGAATCCCTTCTGAGCAAGGAGTGAAATCCTCCACTGCCAACAGGGCCCTGGGCTGGGACCCGGTGGAATGGGAGGGCCCGGGTCCCCCTACCTCCACACTCCACAACAATACAGCTCCCTAGCATTCGGGGAGGCTTCCCTTTGTACTAGGCCTCTAGATATGCTGACCATATGTAGTGATTTTTCTAGGACTGTCTCAGTTTTTAGGACTTTGTCCCGGTGCCCCATCAAGCAGTGAAATGTCCCAGAAATCTCCGCCAGACATTTCACTATTGATGGGGACTCAGATTTGCGGGAAGAAGAGACCACGATGACTTCAATGCTCTGGCATGGCACAGTGCAGCAGCGTGCACCCCCTTTTCTCCCCTCCCCCCGCAGAGCACATAGGCAGCTCCCACTGGAGTTTTGCTAGCCAGGGCAGGCTTCTGGTGACTGTCTGGAGGCTTTCCCTGCTGCAGCAGGCTGCCAAGCCAGGTAAGTATTCCCTCTCATGCACAAATTGCCCTCATTCAATCTCCTCCCCCTGCCAAGACCCCACATTCCCAGCTTGCTCTGACACCCTCCCTTGCTCCTGCACTCTCCCTCCTGGCCAGACACCCTGCCCCAAGCCTCCTCCTGTACCCTCCCTTCCGGCCAGAGACCCTACCCCCCAGCCTGTCTGTGCACCCTATCTCCCACCCAGACCTCGCAACTTCTCCCTCTTCTGCACCCCACCTCT
This sequence comes from Pelodiscus sinensis, assembly GCF_052426305.1. Classification (NCBI taxonomy): domain Eukaryota; kingdom Metazoa; phylum Chordata; order Testudines; family Trionychidae; genus Pelodiscus; species Pelodiscus sinensis. Next base: position 28,829,732 of record NC_143067.1, on the reverse strand, counting down.
CACACAGATCCTGAACCCCATCCCCATTCCACACATTGGCAGCCCTTTCCCGCACACTGAACCCCTTTTTTCTGCCTACACCAGAACCTAAGGGGGTCCATAAAATCCACTAACTCCAGAACCCCAGAAAAGTAAATCTGGCCTATGGGAAGCTCTGAATTAGGGACTTTAGCAAAAGCTTAGTGGGTAGTCAAGTAGAGTATCGACTACTTGCTTCCACCCCACCATATTGCCTCTATTAGAGGCAGCAAGTGGGGGAAATAGTTGGTGCTGGGGGGAGTCGACTTAAAAGTCAATTCCCCCCTATACCATTTCCACAGTGCTGTCTGCCCCTGCCCTCATTGCCTCTATCAGAAGCAGTGGAAGGGGGGTAGGGGAGGCTGCTCTGAAGCAGCCTCTGTCCGTAGCAGGCTGAGGCTCGCTGGGGGTCCCAACGGGGTGCTGGGCCCCTCGTAGACAAGGGATGCTGCCACCAAGCTGCCCCTGTTATCAGTGGCCAGGGCTGTCTGCCATGAACACAGGCTGCTGGACTCAGCGCAAGCCAGGATCAAGCAGTCCCAGCTCGTGCTAGTCGTTGCAACTCTGCATTTTAAATGTAGTAAGAGTCTGGCGGCTCTTACTACGTTTAAAATACAGAGGCACAGCACGGGTGGCTCCCAAGCCTGCACGAGCCAGGACTGCTGAGTCCCAGCTAGAGTTGGCTCCTGAAGTTGGCTCCTAGAGTGGCTCTTCAGAGTGCCGCTTATTGACTAATCATGTAGTTGATATAAATTGATAACTGCAATTTAACATCCTTACCTTGAACCTTATTCCTCTCTGTCTCATCCTGTGAAGCTGGAACTCCAAAGGAGTGAGGTGTCGCAGTTGGGGACCAGATCAGTGAGGTTTGGAGGTGTTTGGAGGAGTATTTTTGCTTCTCATTTGCGTGGTCCCCAGCTGATTTTTCTGTGGGTCAGTGGCCTACAACCTAAAAAAGGTTCCTGCTGTAAGTAAAGAAAACATTGAAACCTTTTGTGTTGGTCATAAATTAATATTTTACTTTATTTAAAATGAAGTTTGATAAACTAACACAAGAAATACTTGTGTTTATTATTATTATTAATAATAATAATACATAAATAATAATTTGAATTAAACAATTTAAATTAAACCATTTTCCCTAACTGCAGCACTAGCAAAATGGCTTGAGCATAATTATATAATTAACAGTGAGTTTCCATAAGTAACTGGTGGTTCGAGGAAAGGTTTACATTGAGACAAGTGGTTCACGGGCTAAAAAGTTTGAGAACCACTGAAATAGAAGCATCCTGGCCTCTCCCCCTAAGTTAATGCATGCAAGTTGGATTAATACAATTGCAGTATAGTTGCATGAAAAGGTCCTTTGGGGCCAAACCCAACCCTATTGGCAGAGGATAGTGGAAGGAGTTCTTAGAGGGGTCACACAACACCCTTTACTTCCAGTCATGTGTCCATCTTAATTCTGGAAGTACTACCTCCAGGGATGGGACTTTATGTGACAGTGGGCATGGCCTAAGGGAATTTGAGGTGTGGTTAATGAGGCCAGGGGAGTGGCTAATGTGTCCCTATTTTTGGTTCAGAAAATATGGTCGCTGTACCTCTGTACCATAGTGACCCATTGAGAGGGAAATGTGTCTGTGCCTAGGCCTGCAGGGCTGTATTTACCCTTATAGAGGGAACTGTACTTTGGAACTAGGCCTGCAGGTTTGTAGTTACCCTTATAGAGGGAAATGTACTTTGGGACTAAACCTGTGAGGCCGTATTTACCATAATGGAGGGAACCGTACTTTGAGACTAGGCCTGTAGGGCTGTATTTACCCTGACAGAGGGGACTGTACCCTGGCACTAGGCCCATACGGCTATATATTTACCCCAGGTAGGAGGATATTTGAGAGGAACTGGGCCCAAAAGCCATAATTCCTCTCCAGAAAAAGGGGATCATTCGGTCTGTTGAGGGGTCTTGCCCCTTGACAGGGCCCATCCATTCTCTTGGGGGGGGGGGAGCAAAAATGAGGGATCCTGTGTGCAGGACAGGGTTTCCAGTGAGTGGGATAGGAATGGGGGTGCAGAATCTGGGTGGAAAGTAGGGCACAGGAGCACGCTGGGGCCATGGTCCTGGTGGGGGTCTGGCTAAGGGGCAGGGTGCTGGTAGGGGTCTGGACAGGGGACAGTGGGCAGGGTGCTAGTGGGGGTTCTGGACAGGGGGCAAGGTGCTGGTGGAGGCCTGGACGGGGCAAAAGCAGGATGCTGGTGGGGTTCTGACCTGGGGGAGGGGGCAGGGTGCTAGTGGGGGTCTGCCTAGGCAGAGGGAGCAGGATGCTGTTGGGACATCTGGCCAGTGGAGAGGGGGCAGCAGCAACTCATCTGGAACCTAGAGGTCTCCAGGGCTGAAGAACTTTGTGGCAGGATATGCAGGCAGTGCAGAAAGACACACACGTGTGGCTCCTTTAAGAAATCCAGCTGCTCCGGATCCTGTGCCACCATCTTAATCGCTCCCCTTCCCTCCCCGTCTTCCTGGAGCACTGGGAAGGAACATAAGACAAGAAAACATGTGCACTGTTGTAGGCAGGGGTTGAGCGCATGCTTTTTTGTCTTCCCTTCCTTCCCCATGCTGCCTTCTTTACTCCCTATGGTGTGGGGGGGAAGTCCCAAACCTCCATGCCAGATTCGGCTTGGGCTCTGGTGTGGAACCATGGGAATTCCCTCTCATGCCGCAGGAAGCTGGAGATGGCTCTATTTTTGCAGGAGGCTGTAGTGCCAGTGCAGGTTTCTTATTGGGGGTGGGCGGCCTGGGAACACTGACAGTTCCCCCAGAACTGAAATCATCCATGATCTCCACACATACACCTTTCTGGAAAGGGTGGCAGTATGCCCAGTATCTTGTATGCATTAGAAAAAAATGCTCTATGCCAAGCGAACTCTCTGTTGGGTATTTGTGGCTAGTTTTTTTCTGAGTGAAGCAAGGGGAGCAGCTCTGATTAAAAAATGCAATCCTTTGGGTTTCATTTACCTATTTTGACTGCATCCTTGTAAGAGTAAAGTGGGCAGGTACTCTAGGGCTCTAGGCATGGTAGTATAGGCTATGTTGACTGGTGGGGGGGGCTATATCATTAAAATCCCCTCCAGCAGATGGTGTTTTATTGTACGTGCTCGTGTGTATGTGTGTGTGCATGTACATATACATATATAACCAACTGCAACCAAACACCTTATGTAATAACAAATAACTAATCTATATATCATAGATAATAATGCCTATAGATACATATCTACATATACGTGTGTGTCTGTATATATGTGCATTTATAGATGTAATACCACGTGAGCCATATCTATATTTCCTGATTCCAACCATACTGCACAGGTCAGGATTACAAAAGATTAGACAATTGCCATGTGGCAGGGCCAGAACACACTATTTCCATTGGCTCCTCTTATGAACGTTCATTGTGTCTGACTGTTCAGTGTGGGGAGACACATATTCCTCTGTAAGCTGATGGGTAGATAATATTGCTATTCTAGGTTGCTTGTGCTTCATCAAGTTAGAGTCCTGATGGAGAATGGAATACAAGAGATTTGTTTACCATACACTATCTACAATACAATGTGCACATATTACCCTATTGTCTCTGACCACAAAGCATTGCCTTCTTACTCTCATATGGAGCCTGTTGTAAAAGTTTTGTGTCTGCTTGTTTATATAATTTTGCATACACTATTTCAGTATTTTATTAATTTTTCATTTAAGTTAACTAATATATATTGAGTCTTTTCTTTCCTTGTGTCCATTCTACCCTTTCTTATCTCAGAGGCCTTAGCTATGTTAGAAAAGTTCACACTGATTTAACTAAATCACACCAAACCTGTGCAAACTCTCCCTTAAGTTGGCTTAGCTCAATTTGGTCATTAACTAATATAAGTAAAATCAATTTAAACAAAGGTGAAACTGGCTTTAGTATGTCTATAGTAGGGGCTTGTACTGATGCAATTAGGTCAATTAAATTCTGGTTGAATTAAATGGTTTACTTTAAGTTTAGATAAATCCTCCAGTGAATTAAAGTACATTTTATACTGAAGCACAAGACAGATTTTTTTTTATAATTGAAATGAACCTCACAACAACTCATGAAGTAAATTGTTTTGCCAACGGGTTCATTTATTTAAAAAGTAGAGAAAACCACTTAAGGACATTTCTGAGCTCTTCCAAAAACCCATGAGTATAGAACACTCTCATGTGGTCAACTTAGGGCATAAAGGATTTTGTGACTACTGTATATTTCTTTGATAAAGCGCTATCTTTTCATCCATGTGATCTTTTCATCTACTTTTTCATCTCATCGTTATCTCCCTAGTGTTTGTTGTATACTATAGAAGCCCATCTTGTCCCATCTGTTTCTTTATGTGAATTTCACAGTTAGTTTTACCAATGCAAAAGTGGAGAAACAAGACAAAGGCAGGAAGAAATAAATCACTACTTCAAGCGTTAGTCTCTCTTCCTATTTCTTTTTTGTGCACATTGAAAGTAACATTGCATCGTTGCAGTCTAGTTACAGCACATTATTGTCAGATAACGTCCGCTTCAACTTTTCTTCTTTAAGAAATAATCTTTTGGGGGTCTTTTGGCATGCAAAGTTTTCCCTAAACTCCATTTCCTTCTAGTTAACTATTCTTCTATGGCTTTTTTCATGCTTTGAAGATGAGAGTTGCTGGAAATTCTGTTACAGCGGAGAAATTATGATATTTGAGATCCTGACCAACCAGCATAAATGAAATGAGGAAGTTCTTTTAAGAAGCAATATAATCGTGACAAGAGATACAAGGTGTTGTGGTCTGTTGCTCATGTCATGTGTTCCATCAAGTAAATAACTTTCAGATGGAAACATTTCTCTGAAATATAGTTTTTTCTACTGTGGAGAAGCAAACTACATTGAAATGGGTATTTCCTTCTGAAAGTAATGAGAGTAAAAATCTTGATAAATATTGTGATCAAGATAATTTATTTTGATAGGCTCTTGTGTTAAGTTTACCTATTTCATGACATCTAAAGGAAACATATTTAATGTTATTAAGCCTAAAAAATATTGAACATGAATATTTTTAAAATCACTGAGTTTATTGCACATTTCCTGCGGTTCAAGAAGGGTTTCTTAATTTCTAATTATGTATTTTTTTACATCATATAATTTCAGTGTGTAAAACTGACTGCCTATAACTGAAGCTTTTTTTTACATGATTAGCCTATGGAATTCATTGCCGCAATTTAGACTTCAGCAGTATGTTTAGCTGAATAACAAGAACATCTGAATAGTATGGATGGGGAAGGCAAGGAGTGAGTGAGTGAGGGTGACTAGAATGAATATACCTTCCAGTTACAGGTTATAAGTCAGCTTCTGACTAAGAAGGGTTAAGAAGAAACATTCACTCTACACAGGGGTTTTTCATTGCAGGTTTTTATTTATTTTTTGTTGTTCCTTCATATGAAGGGTATTGTTCTTCCTTCTGTAGGAGACAGATTTGATATACCATTATGGCAATTCCTGTGTTCTTAACATATAGTATGGTCTCCAACCACAAAGACCAGCATCCTTTTAATTATAACAGAAGTTGAGGGCACTACATATTGCCCAGGAAGAATTCCAAAATTCATGTGACTGGGCCCTGTTAGGATCTACCTCGAACCCAAACGAGATTTACCTCAAACCCAAATACCCTTGCCCTGCCTCTTTTATGCCCTTTCTCAGAGACCCCATCCCTGCTCACTCCATCCTCCCTCCCTCACTTTCATCAGGCAGGGGCAGCGGGTTGAAGTGTAGGCTCTGGTCTTGGATTAAGGGATTTGGAGTGTGAGAGGGGCTCTGAGCTGAGCTTAGGGAAGGCAGTTGGGGTGCTGGAAGGATTTCTAGGTGCAGGCTTTGGGAGGCTCTTTGGATGCAGGGGTGCTTGAGGCTAGGATAGGGGCTTGGGGTGAAGAAGGGAGTTCATGACTGCGGTAGGGTTTCAGGATGTGGGCTCTGACTGGGCACTGCTTACCTCAGGTGGCTCCAGGGTGGTGGCACAGTGAGACTAAGGCAGACTCATCCCTGCCCTGGCCCTGCACCACACCCAAAGGCAGCCAGCAAACTCCCTCCCAAGTCCTGTTGTGCCGCCTCACTCTGCTCTGTGGAGATAGAATAGACGGTGCAAGAGGGGGCACCTTGACATCAGCACCCCTCTTCTCCCCTATTCTGCACAGCAAGCAGGAGGCTACCGGGGGTTGGGGGAGGCAGCTCCAAGGCAAAGGGCAGGAGTTGCGCAGCAGTGGGGGGAGGAGCAGCTCACGTGCCAGCACTTGATAGCCTCTAGGACAAACCAGTCCAGATCACCTGTCAGAGACTCCAAGATCTACCCATAGATCCTGATCTATTGGTTGGTGACCACTGCTCTAGCTAATGTGTCATATGCATAGCCTTATTTTTACTTTATTCTGAGGTAAATTACCCCTGTCCCTTAGACAGGTATGCATGGAAGTAAAGCCTTCCATTCCTTGGGCACGATCACGTAGCTGTTACCTGGCTTATGGGTCCATTTCTAGAGCGTTACATAACTGATGCTTACTTTCCCACAAATGAACTTGGGGGCTCCGCTTCACTACACATGTCAACAGAGAGACTGGACACATGGGGGGAAATAAGTTATTACCTATTCAAGAAATAATATAAATATGATTTTCCAGAAGCCCACTGTAGCAACAGGAAGTCATAATTCCTGCAAAGATCATTCCTGGGACATTACACTCACTGGTTAGCCCATGTTATTTGCTTATTCCAATAAGAACTAAGGAATTTGTACTTTAAATCTTCTGTATGAAAACCTCTAAAAGTATTAATTTCCCATAAATGTTATCCTTCACTGCTCTGTGTGTGAAATATCATCTCCCCCTCCACTCCTACCCACACTCCTCTTATTTACAGTTGTGGTAATTATGTTAAATTTTAAAAAATAGCAATATTGCCCCAAACTATGCAGGAGATGGCTATATCAAAGTTTGCTCAATTGACTGTTTCCTACCAGGGGAGGTGGTGAACCAACTTCTGATGGTGAGAGACACATGATCTGGAGCCAGACAGAGTCCTTCCTGAGGTTATGCAAAATGGAACAGTTTGTTTATGTAATTAATTGGCATATATTCTAGTGGACTATTTAAAGTAGAGTGACCTGTTAACAGCCCAGTAGTCAGAAGACAAAAGGAAGGGGTTAGTGAGTTACAGATTTTGTAATAAACTTTAGCTCTCATATGTCTGTTCAGTTCAAGAGGTTCAGTGTCTACTATAAAGTGATGAATTTAAGATCCCAGGTGTCTTTTGAAAGCATTGTGCAGGGTTGCTTTGAGGATAGGACTGATAGGTCAGATATAGAGTGATCACTTTGTGAAATATGTTCACCTGCAAGTGGTAGACTATTTTTAAAAAGATAATGTTACATGAAAGGACTTTGGTGATAAGTCAGCTACTATGTTTGCTCTGTCTCTCTTTCTTGTCCGTTTACAGCCTTTGTGTAGTTGTGTTGGAGAGAGATTTCAACAATTTCATCTGTCTCATCTGGTCACATCTTGTCTAGTTTACCTTGTGTCATTTTCCCTAAGCTTCATCTGTTCATTTTATGTCAGTGCAATTTTAATTTCAATACAGTTTAAATCTGTAATCTGTATGATTGCTAGGGCGAATGTGCTCTGTACTAAATAATAGAAAGACTCTGGAAAATGTTTGAAATTGGACTAGTGAATGAAGCAATTTGAAAAGGACATGTAAAGTAAAATTAAAAGATTGTTTGGATGAAAATAAATGCTAAGACTAATAAATATTTATTAATTATCATATAACATGATTAGAGCATTATTCAAGGGAAGTTATACAATCTGCCTCAGTAGAGGTTTAATACTTGACTACTAGCTGCAATGCATAATTTCATGGACATGGTAGATCACTGGGGCCAACATTGGAAAGATAAATATAAATTTACATTCCAAAATAAAGAAGCCTTCTGGCTTCGCTTAACACTCTACTATTTTACCTCATCACTCTGTGCTTGTCTACACTTCCTGTTCAGCAATCTCCTAATGTAAAGACTATTTACAATCTATAAATGTTTTGAAATGCAGGTTGTGTTTCTGGGACCAGTTTTTCTTTCAGTTACAGACTGTTTGTCCCTGAGTCATTCCTTTCCTGTAAAATGTGCAATGTAGTTTTTTCTCTTTTCTTAACTGTAAGGCTAATTCAAATTCATGGAGGGTTTTTTTTTTTTGGCTCTTAAAGCATGAGGTCATCACTTTATCTTGATATAAGCTATTTCTATTTACTCTGTCTTTTCCAAGTGTATAAGTTTCACCCTCTTATGTGAGACCAATATGAATAGCAGAAGCTTTAGTCAGTGATGGACTTTAAATTGTTTGTCTAATGTAAAGATTTATGTATTCATAAACGATGCTACAACCATCTCCACCTCTTTGCTAGATGATACTTTAGTTGTACAGTTGTCGGTTTTGCTATTACTTTTTATACTGTAATTCAATTTCCATGTCCTCATGAGGACTTTGACATCATTTAAATATTTTTAGCAAAGATTTTTCACCTCTTTATTTGTGGTGGATTTTATTGATTGAATACCTGTCTTTGAAACTAGAGTTTAAGATTATACATACATTTTGTTGTTGAGTGGCAGAATTTTGATGCGTACGTTCTTGCTTTGACAATTCACTTTTCGACCTCTATAATTGAATTTGAAGTTTGAAATCACCTCAGAATATCAAAACAAATCACTACCAGAACTTCTGGGTTTTGTCTGCTTTCCAACTGAAAACACGTGGACCTTCAGTGTATGATTTCAGTGCATAACCCTGAAGTCAGTCCTGGCTGGCTCAAAATGTTCACAGATGTGTCAGAGTTTGTAATCAAGCCCACGAGTCAGCCAATATTTATATGTAGTTAAGTTCTACTACAAATGTTTTGCACAGCTCCAATGAACCAGGATAATTTTGCATATGGCTAATCCAATTCAAAATCCTGTGTGTTTCTTATTGCCTTTTTATAGTTTTGATCTCTCTCATTCCCACACTCCTGCTGTAAAAAAGCAGCAAATAAATGAATAACCAAAACCTGCAAAGAAACTTCAGTCACTAAAATTTCACCTCTGCCTTTAATGATTCATTCTTGGAGACCTCTTGCCTTCAAAATTAAATTGGCAAATACAAAATGTTAAAAGTATAGACCTTTTCTTGTTCAGAAATCTGGGGGGTTGTACAGGCACCCCCCAACTTGCAACACGATCGTTCCCTGGGGAAGCGTCGCAAGTCGGGGATGCTGCGCACCTTTGTAAATGCGGGCTGAGGAGGTAAGTCGGGGGGTTTCGGCCTCTTCTGCACTTACAGAAATGGTTGTAAGTGCAGGGGGTCGCAACTCAGGCCATCATAATGTGGGGGCTTCCTGTATTCATAAAACGCATTAATCATCTACCCATGTTATGTGCTACAATCAATTCATTAAAAGTTATTTCCCTTCTTATCTCATTCTTATCCAGCTTTCTTGACTAGCTTTTATGGTTACTAAACTAGTTTGTACTTATCTTAGTTTGTATAAGTACAAACTAGTTTGTATGTGGAAAATCAGAAATCCTGTATTGCAGATATGAGAGGAAATGGAAGACTACTCTTAAGTGCAAATCACTAAGGGTATGTCTTCACTACCCCGCTAGTTCGAACTAGCGGGGTAATGTAGGCATACCGCAATTGCAAATGAAGCCCGGGATTTGAATTTCCCGGGCTTCATTTGCATAAGCGGGGTGCCACCATTTTTAAATCCCCGCTCGTTCAAACCCCGTGCCGCGCGGCTACACGCGGCACGAACTAGAAGCCTAGTTCGAACTTCCTAGTTCGTGCCGCGTGTAGCCGCGCGGCACGGGGTTCAAACGAGCGGGGATTTAAAAATGGCGGCGCCCCGCTTATGCAAATGAAGCCCGGGAAATTCAAATCCCGGGCTTAATTTGCAATTGCGGTATGCCTACATTACCCCGCTAGTTCAAACTAGCGGGGTAGTGTAGACATACCCTAACAGACCTTGGATTATTAGATCCCTAGGGTGAAAGCTTAACCCCACTGAAATCAATGGGAATTTGGCAAGAGATTTAATTCTATTAACTCAGTCTCAACTGAATCCACGAATCATAGAGCCTTTCTTGTTTTCTTGCTCTATCTGTAAATTGAGGACAAAAAACCAGGCAGATCCAGCTTCAGGCTCTCTTCCTTAATACCGCATTGACACTCAGGGTACTTGTATTCTTATTTACTGGAGAAGTATAGCCATCTTACCTCACATCTAATATGTGAAACAGTTGGCAGATCATGACACCATTTGCTAGATTGTCATTGACACTTCGCTGATGAGTAAAGCACCACAAATAAGATTTTGCCAAGATTTAGCTTAAACTAGGCATATGTAATTTCATAAATTCACAGATTACAAGCCCATTTGGGCCATCGTTATCATCTAATCTGTGACAGATCATAGGACTTCCTCAAAATTATTCTTTTCGGAATTTGGACATATAGTTTTTTTAAATCCAATCTTCATTTAAAAATTGGCAATGCTGGAGAATTTTCCATGATTCCTACTAATTTTTTTCCAGTAGTTAATTACCAGTAGCATTAATGATGAATTCTGCTCTACCCTTGACATATTATATTAAACTAGTTTACAGGTGAAATACTGAATATTTGTGAATATAAAAAATACAGCAGATGGATTTTTTTCTCCTGTGCAGAATTTAATTGCATTCTTGGAAATATGTGTCAGGTTGCTGATGAGTTGGAGAAGAATGCTGGATCTGTGTTTACAAAGAACTGTCTTGAGAGTTCAGGAAATTATTGCATTTGAAAATCAAATAATAAAAATACTGAGGGAAAATCAGTTGTCCATAAAAACATGTATCTCTTACTATGAACTCTTTCTCCCATCTCCACCCTTTCTCACTAGACAGCACTAAAGATATTGAAGGCTAAACATTTTTTCTATCTGTGCTCCCATTTTCAGAATGGCATTGTAGCGTTACTACCATAAATACCATTCCCGGGTATTATCATTCATGGGATGGTATGAAATTATAGGGATGCTATGATAAAGTAATTAATGCAGATAGTTGGTGGGCTGTCACTATTGCTTGCCATGTGTTTTGACAGCCCAGCATCCATAATGTGAAAATAATGTAATATTTGAATCAACTATTTAATGTTTTCTGTACCGGAAGTTTGTTTGAATTGAAACTAGTTCACCAAGTCTAATGGGACATTAGGAACTGTCGGATGAAAATTTGCTCGCACAAAGTTCAATGAAATAGATAGAAAATGACTTAATTCTTGAAAAGCGTGAAAGCAGTAATATGTATTTCATCCCTTATGCTGAACAGATATGAAACAGAGGTTGTCAAGGGGTATGTCAAACATTACAGCTGAAATTAATTCGATTAGAGCCAGGGGATAAGAAGGGCTTCAGTTTGTGACAGAAGGTATTGATCAGTCATTTATTTTTCCTATTTTAAAAAAACAAAACAAAACATTTTGCTCTGCTGGCCTTGGTTATCATGAAAGCAACCATGCACCTTAGGGAAAAGAGGAGAAAAAGAGTATAGCTGCAAAAGAGTTTTCCCATACAGGCAACCTGTGAACTATTCCTGCTAAGAAAAATATCAGTTTTAAAGGATAAAATTTATTCAGTAAAATGTTCATCTTTGATTCCAAGACCTAGCACTGATCAAAAAGTCTTGTTTCTGAAAAAAATATTCTCTACCTTCCTCACAAATCCAGCTGTTCTTCTACAGAAAATACAGGTTGGCCCTCCCTGAGTGGTCCTGGAGTTTGCGGGACCAGAGGAGGTCAAGCCTCAGGCTCTTCCGGGGCTTCCCTCCTGCCCTCCGGCCTGGCCAGTGCACTGCCCCCAGCTATTGGCAGGGCTCCATTCCCTGCTGCTACCCTGTTCCAGCTCATAGGGCTCGCTGCAGCCCTCCATGTCCCTGGCCACAGGGGCTTCCCTCCCCCAGGCAGTCAGGGGCTCTGTTTACAACCAGCAGCATCTATGTGCCCTTGGCAGCAGAGGTTCCCTGCCACTGACTGACAGAGCTTTGCTCTTGCTTGTGGGGCTTCCTGCATGAATCTGCTCCAGCAGCTAGCTGTGCTTCCTGCTCCCGGACACTGTCTCTTAAGGCTGCCTCAGTGGCTGAGCTCCCAAATCTATGGGGCTGGTTTTAAGTTGTGTGAAGTTGCAGAGGGAATTGGCTGATGTGATTGCAGAGTCATTGGCCATTCAATCGGGGGAAATCATGGATGATTGAAAAACGGCAACTATAGTGCCCATCTTTTAGAAATGGAAGACGGACAATCCAGGGAGTTTCAGACTGGTCAGCCTCACCTCAGTCTATGGAAAAATCATGGAGGAGATCCTCAAGGACTCTATTTTGAAGCCCTTGGAAAACAGAAATGTGATCAGGATAGTCAACATGGATTCACCATGGGCCTGACAAATCTTATTGCATTATATGATGAGGTAACTGACTCTGTGATTATGGGGAAGATGGTGGACAAGATATACCTTGACTTTAGCAAAGCTTTTGATATGGCCTTCCACAGTATTCTTGCCAGCAAGTTAACAAACTATGGATTGGATAGATGGACTGTAGAACGTATAGAAAGCTGGCTAGATCATTTAACTCAATGGGTAGTGATCAACAGCTCGATTTCTGGTGGTCAGTATCAAGCGGAGTGTCCAAAGAGTCAGTTCTAGAGTTGGTTTTATTCTACATTTGTACCAGTGACCTGCATGAGGGATGGACTGGACCCACAGTAAGTTTGCAGATGACATTAAGTTAGGGGGAAAAGTAAACTGGAGGGTAGAGATAGAGTTCAGACACATTGGAGAACCATTTCAATAGAAATCTGATGAAGTTCAACAAGGAGAAGTGCAGAGTCCTGCTCTTGGAACAGAAGAATCCCAAGCGCTATTACAAGCTGGGGACCAACTAGCTAAGCAGTAGTTTGGTAGAAAAGGACCTGGGATCTACAGTGGATGAGAAGCTGGATATGAGTCAACAATGTGCCCTTGTAGCCAAAAAGGCTAACAGCATATTGGGGTGCATTAGTAGGAGCACTGCCAGCAGATTTAGGGAAGTAATTATTCCCCTTTATTCAGCATGGGTGAGATCACATCCAGAGTACTGTCTAATTCTGGGGCCCTTCCCCATTACAGAAAAGATGTGGACGCATTGGATAGAGTCCAGTGGAGGGCAACAAAAATAATTAGCCTGGGGGGGAGGTTCTCCTTTCACTTTACAGTTCTCTTGACTGGTTATGATGGGGTTGTTGCCCCACACTGGCATATAAATGGTTAAAAACAGCCCTGGGAGACGCCTGTCCTGGGAGCCAACCAGGAGAGGGCATGGATCAGCCAATCAGGGCCTTGTTAGGCTCCATAACAAGGTGCTCCTGGGCAGGAGGATCTTGCTTTCCATCGTGCTCTGGAGGGAGAAGGACCTAGCTGCCTGTTAGTGAGGTACCATGGATAGAGCACTTCTGTGGAAAGGCAAGGTGAACCAGGGAAACTCCTGCCTCAGAAGTCCCAAGCTGAGGCCAAGCAACAAGTGTTCCGTGTACTAGGGCTGCAGGGTGGGAGCTGGTGCAGGTGAAGGCAGCAGGTCCACACCCCCTTGCTCAGGATGAGCAGCCATTTTAGACTGCAGTTTACCTCTGAGGCAGTAGGTGGTGGGTCACTGAGTATGTCTACACTACAAAGTTAATTTGAACTAACGGACGTTAGTTCGAATTAACTTTAATAGGCGCTACACTAGTGCTCTGCTAGTTCGAATTTAAATCGAACTAGCGGAGGGCTTAGTTCGAACTAGGAATCCCTCATTTTACGAGGATTAAGCCTAGTTCGAACTAGCTAGTTCGAATTAAGGGGTGTGTAGCCCCTTAATTCGAACTAGTGGGAGGCTAGCCCTCCCCAGCTTTCCCTGGTGGCCACTCTGGCCAACACCAGGGAAACTCTACTGCCCCCCTCCCGGCCCCGGACCCCTTAAAGGGGCACGGGCTGTCTACGGTGCCCATGCCAGGTGCAAGCCTGCCAGCACCCAGCCAGCAGACCCTGCACCTGGCAGGGATCGAGCCACCCACCCGATGTCCCCCAGCTCTCCCCCTCTTTCCGGGACCAGGCTGGCGGCTCCCGGGAGCTTCCCCGGGACCACAAGAGGCGGGCACCCGCCTGAGCTAGGTCAGACATCATAGACCTCGTCCACGATCTCCGCACTAGGCACAGGAAAGTGGCCGGCTAGGGCAGGAGAGCTGCCAGCCTGGCCACCCAGGAGCAGGTGTGCAAGAGAATCAAAGGGGTCCACTGAGACCCCCAATCCTGAGCCCTGAGCTTACAATGGCTGTGCTGGGTCAGACCAAAGGTCCATCTAGCCCAGTAGCCTGTCTGCCGACAGCGGCCAACCCTAGAGGGGATGGACCGAAGACAGTGACCAAGCCATTTGTCTCGTGCCATCCCTCTCCAGCCTTCCACAAACCTTGGGCAGGGACACCACTCCTACCCCCTGGCTAATACCACTCCATGGACCCTACCTCCATGACTTGATCTCACTTCCCTTTAAACTCTGTTCTAGTTCTAGCTTTCACAGCCTCCTGCAGCAAGGAGTTTCACAGGTTGACTATTTGCTTTGTGAACAACAACTTTCTGTTACTAGTTTGAAGCCTGCTACCCATTCCTTTCCTTTGGTGTCCTCTAGTCCTTCTTTATGGGAACTAATGAAGAACTTTTCTGAATGCACCCTCTCCACCCAACTCCTGCTTTTAGAGACCTCTATCCTGTCCCCCCTCCGTCTCCTCTTTTCTAAGCTGAAAAGTCCCAGTCTCTTTAGCCTCCCTTCATATGGGACCTGTTCCCAACCCCTGATCATTTTAGTTGCCCTCCCCTCTCCCAGCCTCTCTCTTCCCCTCTCCCACCTCTTTTTCCCAGTCTCCCCCAGTTTTGTTCAATAAAGACAGATTCCATTTTGGAAGACAGGTTATCTTTATTTTGTACATCAAGAAGAGGGGCTAGGAAAGGGTAAGTGGAAGGAGGTGAGGGAAGAATGGGGCACGAGCCCCCGATGGGGAGGACTGGGCTGGCTCTGTGGGATTCTGGGGGTGGAAGCTCTCCTGCAGCCCCCCAATTGCCCCCTCTCCCCACATGGCAGCCTGCGTCAAGTGCAGCTGGGCGGATGGCTGAGTGGTGTGATGTGCCCAGTGCGGGTAGTCCGGGCAATCCAAGCCAGGACTGCTTTGCAAGCGGGGCACCCCTTAGAACTGTCTGTCCGGGGTGGGGGTCGGGACCCTTTAAGCACAGCCCTCGGCTAGCCTGAGACAGCATCTCCACGCTCTAATTCCTCCTCTGATGCCCTGCTGGCACTGCTTCCGGCCATCCTTAAGCCCGATTCAGGGTCCACTTAATGTGGACATGCTAGTTCGAATTAGAAAAACGCTAATTCGAACTAGTTTTTTAGTCTGGATCCATTAGTTCGAATTAGCTTAGTTCGAATTAACTAATTCGAACTAAGTTAGTTCGAATTAACGTTGTAGTGTAGACATACCCTCTGAGACAAGGGATTGGGATTTCCTAAGGGGGAGGACCTAGTAATGGAGGAGGCACTGCTGTGGGGCACTAGCCTGAGGGAAGTGCACCACAGTCCAGAAGGGACGTGAGTCCTGATACAAGTAAGTGGAGAATGGACAACAAGTAGCAATGGATAACACTGAAAGGAGAGGTGCTCTGAGGCTGGAATGAGCTAATTCCTGGAGTGACCAGCAAGGGGCACTTTTACGGTGAGTCACAAATGGCTGTACCTGGGCATCCCATGGTCTCAGGGGTTTAAGTCATGCAGGGAGCCTATGCACAAAGGCGTTCTTCCTGCCTAGCTTTAGGCCTCATACTAAAAAGTTATGAAGAAATCTATTTGTGGAAGTTTCTATTCATGGAGGCAGCTCTCCATCCTCAATCCATGCCGGAGTTGACACCAGCTCTGGGAGTGAGCATTGTAATGGCCTCGGTGCAGGAGTCCTGTAGTTCCTTACAACAGGTGAATTTGAGCTTGTGACACCATTCCCCTTCTCTGGTGATGCATAAGGAGTGGATAGATAAAGGCTGGTCTCCAAGCAAGCATCCTCATAAAAACATCAGTGTGGCACACTGTAAGTCTAGGCAACTGAAGGTCTCAGCTCCTTTGACTTTGGCCCCACTGTGTGACTTGTGCCCTAATCTTCCCTGGTTGGGAGAATTTGGCTACTTCTCCACTCTTGACATTTGAGAGGTGGCCAAGGACTTGATTGTCATGGTGGTGCAGTTCCCACCTTGATTAGATTTGACTGCAGCACCATTGGCACCGGTGCCAGTCCTGGTGCTGACGCAGACTTCAACAGGGACCCCAGCTCCGGCACAGCAGCTAACATTGTCCCCGGCAGCTCTCTCAGTGCTGTCAGAATCATGACTGGGCAGCATAGAGCAATCCCATGATGATATGGCACCAGTCATTATTGCCACAGTCTCCTTTCCCAATGCAGTTGACCTTAGCACTTCTATGGTTAGTTTCCAACTTCTTGTCAGATTCAAGGGAGGACTCCTTGATGTCAAGACTCCAGCACTAGCACTATCCTGGCAGCATCTATGGTGACTGCTTGTCCAGTGGCCTTTTTGGACCTCACAGACCTACCATCAAGCCCAGGGTCCTCCTTCTAAGGTCGTGTCTGTGGTGTCAGCACCATGAGCTCTGTTGTCATCCATCCCTTATAAATGCTATTTGTCAGGGGACTGGGAATGTGCACCTGTTCATGCAGTGCTGAGTATGGTACTGGGGCCCCTTTTGGGGGTGCAAGACCCAGATCTGAGTCTCCCCCTTCCCTCAGGGTGCACGGTATCAAAGCAAACTTTTCCTCTGAGACCAACATTGGCACTGGTACTGGAAGTCTTAGAGAGTCTTGTGGTCCCGGACTCTCCATCTGGGGAATTGGAGGACAAGGAAGCCCCTGTCTTATAGTCTGTGGCCAGTACTGCAGTCACCATGCTCCCCACCTTGGACAAAGAGAGCCACCATGACCTCTTGCAGTCTGAGGTTCTGAGCCACCTGTCTCAAGTGGAAGAAATTATTGAGGACCCTATGGTGAACATCTTTCCTCCCATGAGCCCTTCCAGAGTTGCCCTTCTAATCATTAAAACAATACAAACTAAGGCGTTATGGCAAACCTTAACATGCATTCTTCCTATGGCTAAAGGGGCCGAATGCCATTATTTTGGCCCCCATAAGGCATTTGTGCATATTTTCATGTACCCACAGCCCACATTCCCTGTAAGGTGAGTGATTCAGTAGCCACCCAGGAGACATTCAAATGCTGCCCAGCTCATTATCAAAGTGCCCGCGGCCAGTAGCTTGTGTTTCTACTGGTGATGCACATCTGCACATGCCTCTGTGCAAATAACAAATGTATTCTGCACATGAATGGAAAAATTAGAGGCAACATTGCCCACAGTCAGAGTCCCTTGTAGTGGATGCTGTAAACCACAAGGAATACTAGCATTGACTTGGACCAGCACCCAAATCAAACGATGCACAAGGCCTAATCTACAGGGACCTTACAAATGCACATGGCCAACCAGAAAGCACTGTGCAGCAGCTGTTCATTTAACTCTTGGGAGTGTTCTTGCCAAATTCCAGGAGCTCCTCCCTGCTGACTCCCACCAGGAGTTTGCTTCTCTGGTTGGCAGAATTTCTCAAGGCCAGAGTCAAGAAGACCCTTAGCCACTCCTAGGTTCAAAATCAACTTTTGAGGGTGCATCTGAGGATGGAGAACCAACCCCTGAGCTGGATTCTTTCTCTTTTGGCAACTGCTTGTCCTACTTTTACCATTCCTGGACCCAGATTACTTCAGACTACTGAGTAGGATGCAGGATACTCTCTCCAATTTCATTCCCTCCAGCTCTTCCATCTCCCCATCACTCTTCAGGGAACTTTCTCACAAACTCTCATGCAGGAGGTGCATGCACTCCTCGCTCTGGGCACAGTGAAGTAGGTTCAGGGGCAAGGGATTCTACTCCCAATATTTATTTATTCCCAAGGCCAAGGGAGGCCTCAGTCTCATTCTGGACACACAGAACCTAAATGCCTTTATCAGTTTTTCTGGCCTCCCTAAACATCAACATTCCCTCCATGGATCTGGGGGAACTGGTATGCCACCCTCAATTTGAAGGATGCGTACTTCCACATATCTGTCATCCTGGCTCACAGTCAGTTCCATTATCAGTTCATGATACTACTGTCTGGCCTTTCCACAGCTTTCCAGGTGTTTTCGACATGCCTGGTGGTTGTGGCAGCCTTCCTCAGGAAGTGAGGGGTGCATGTCTATCCATGTGTGGACAACTGGCTGATCAGGAAAAGGTCCAGCGAACAAGTTCTGGCACATGTGGCCATGGCCCTGGCCAAGACCATCCTCACAGACCTACACTAGGCCTCCTCCTGAATGAACCTGAGTCCACCCTGGTTCCAAAGCAAAGAATAGAATTCATTTGGACTCTGTTAGATTCCACCGTATTGATAGCACCACACCTGTGGGACCACCATATTCACTTGTACACTTTATACCTTCCCGGGATGCAGAACATCCTGGCAGACTGCCTTGGTCATTCATTTAGCACCTATGAATGTCACCCTGTACATCTTCTGCAAGAGGAGTCTTCACCAGGTAGACCTATTCATGATCAGGAGCAACTGCAAATGCCACTTATTTTGCTCCTTTTAAAACCACAGCTCAGGGTCCCTAGCAGATGCTTTTTCACCTGTCGTAGTCAGGTTGACTGTTGTACACCTTCCACCCTTTCCCCGCATACACAGGGTCCTGCTCAAAGTTTGGCAGAACAGGGCATCTCACATACTGGTGGTGCCAACGTGGCCCAGGAAGCACTGGTTCACCATGCTTGTAACCCTGTTGATGGACAGTCCAGTAGAGCTGTCTCTGTTCATGGACCTGATCATCTTGGACTGCAGCCATCTCCAGCACTCCATGCTGGATTCCCTCCACCTAATGGCATGGAGTCTCAATGGTTGACCCAACTCGAGCGGCAATGCTCAGAACCAATCTGTGAGGTGCCCCTGGGTAGCTGCAAATCTTCTACCTGGGCAACATATGTGGCAAATTGGAGACATTGGTTTGTTCTGGTCCACGCAGTAGGGGTTCCTCCCACAACAGACCAATATCCCCCTGGTGCTGGATTACCTCTTGCACCTGAAGGGCCTACCTATTTCATCTATTAGGGTCCACCTTGCAGCTATCTTTACCTTTCGTTTGGGGAAAAAGAGTAAATCAGTTTTTGGAAATCCTATGGTGGGGAGGTTCCTAAAGGGCCTGGACATGCTGTACCCTCAGGTCAAGGACCAATTCCCCTCTGGGACCTGAACCTAGTCCTTTCTAAGGTAATGGGTCCTCCATTTGAGCCCCTTGTGACCTGCCCCTTGTACTTCTTGTGGAAGATGGCCTTTCTGATTACATAATTTTGGCCACACGGGTCTCCAAGCTCTCACTTCAGAACTACTTTACACTTTCAAATACAAGGTTAAACTGCTCTCTCACCTGGCATTTCTGCTTCGGGTGGTTTTCCATATTCATAGAATCATAGAATACTAGGACTGGAAGGGACCTCGAAAGGTCATCGAGTCCAGTCCCCTGCCCTCATGGCAGGACCAAATACTGTCTAAACCATCCCTGATAGACATTTATCTAACCTATTCTTAAATATCTCCAGAGATGGGGATTCCACGACCTCCCTGGGCAATTTATTTTGGTGTTTGACTACCCTGACAGTTAGGAAGTTCTTCCTAATGTTTAACCTAAACCTCCCTTGCTGCAGTTTAAGCCCATTGCTTCTTGTTCTATCCTCAGAGGCCAAGATGAACAAGTTTTCTCCCTCCTCCTTATGACACCCTTTTAGATACCTGAAAATGGCTACTATGTCCCCCCTCAGTCTTCTCTTTTCTAAACTAAACAAACCCAATTCTTTTAGCCTTCCTTCATAGGTCATGTTCTCTAGACCTTTCATCATTCTTGTTGCTCTTTGCTGGACCCTCTCCAATTTTTCCACATCTTTTTTGAAATGCAGTACCCAGAACTGGACACAATACTCCAACTGAGGCCTAACCATCGCAGAGGAGAGCGGAAGAATGACTTTCGTGTCTTGCTCATAACACACCTGTTAATTGATATTTCATATTGACCAGGATCTATTTTTACTGGTGTTCTGTCTTAGCCCTATACCATTGATAGGGAAAGGGCACTCCGTGCACTGGACATCAGATGTGCCCTGATGTTTTACATTGATAGTACACAACCGTTTTGTAAATCAGTGCAACTCTATATTGCACTAATGGACAGGAAGAAAGGTCTCCCCCTAACAACCCAGTTCTGCCTTTTACCCTGGATCATATCCTACATATCATTTCTAGTCCTCATCACTGGTGCAGATAGTGCATTCCATGAGGGCACAGACTTCCTCTGCTATGTTTCTCACACACTTTCCTATCCAGGACATCTGTCAGACAGCCATATAGTCATCCATGTAGTCACCCATCCACACCCTCATGTCACACTATACCATCATTCAGCATGCATGGGATGATGCAGAGGGGCATTTCTGCAATTGGCAACCAGGTGTTCCCTGACCCTTCTTCTGTGGGAAATGGCTCACGAGTTACCTATTGGAATATACATGAGCAATCACTCAAAGAAGAAATAAAAACTGTTACCTTTTAACGGTTTTCTTCAATATATGTTATTCATGTCTATTCTATCCCACTTTCCTCAATCTGTCAGAATAATCAGGCAAGAAGGAACTGAGAGGGTGGGGGGTTAGCACGATCTTATATACTGTGCTTCGAAGGTGCCACATCAGGGGTCTCTACAGCCAATCTAACAGGAACTGCTAAAGGAAAATTTTTCCAACAATTATGCATGCAGCATGCACATATTCCTATTTGAATGGTCACAACTCAACTCAAGGAATAGCAGTTACAAAAGGTAAGTAATCTTTTTTTCCCCCTTCGAGATTTTCTAATTGACATAATCTCTCTCTCTCTATGTATACAAAAAAAATTCCTGTGGGAACGACAGAGTGATGTCATCACGTGATCTGCAACTTCATGCCACCACTGCTGCTGCCCCCCTCTGTCCTCAGCTGTTTGCTGTGGTCAGCCTCAGTGCTATCCAGACATAGGCTGCTCCAGCTTTGGCTCCTATTTCAAGCCCCAGGAGGCTGCACCATTGGGGAGGAGCTTCTGGGGCTGTATCCCCTCCACCACCTGAGCTCAACCACCACATTACCCTGGACCATGCCGGGTCTCCTCCACCACCTGAGCCCCATTCTCCTCCCCCACTCAACTGCTTCATGTCCCCTCTGCCATCTGAGCCCAATCCCCCCAACTTCCTCTTCCATTCCCCCGAGATCCCACACCCCCAGCCTACTCCTGCACTCTCCCCTGCTCTTGCACCTTTCCCCCTGGCCAGACACCTACCTCCAAAGAGAGGTGGGTTGGCAAGCATTGTGATCAGGGGTGCAGCCCCCTAGTTTCAATAATTGTAACAAATAATGTGAAGAGTTGTGTTATCCTCAAAGACTCAAATATACAAATGTGTCACTAGCATATTTTTGAAATTTCAAATTAAGATGGAAAAATCAGAATAGACCAATGGAACTGAAACGCTATCATATTTTATATTTAATTTTCTTTTTGAGTTAGTTTTTGAACACTGATAATATTGCATATTTTGGTACCTATTCGATTTATTCCCCTTTAAATTCAAAATCGAACAAGATCTGTTCTTTTCACTTCAACAGAAATTATAGGACTGATATCTCTGTGCCCACATGCAGTGTATGTGTCTCTGTATGTTTATATACTGCATGTTAGTAGTTCTCCGCATGGTGTTTATTCTATATTCTGTATTTCATATTGCAAAGAAAAATCGTACATACTGGGTGGGGATTAAAAAAGGAAACCACATGTTTTATGCAAACCTGCATATCATTATGTTTTAACCATAATCTGGCACATTCCTGAATTGGTTAAGTATGTTTCATTTTAAATCCTGTGTAACATACATGTCCAGCTAATAATTGGAAGAGTAAATATGAGCACTAACTCCTTAATTGTGTAAACCTTCTGCCAGGTGGAGCCAGCAGCAGTGAGCGCTGGATTCATTATCTAGAACTTTCTCTCCATTCATCCAGCACAGAACTGGCTCGAGCCCCCACCCATCAACCACCCTGTGGCACCTCTTCTCCATTTTCAAGAACAGAGTCTGAGTGTAAAACAGAAACTTTTAATAAAAGAGCAGAAAGAAACGGGATTAATTTGGGGAAACACCCAGAGTTCATAAACAAAAGCCATGAGTAAAAGTCCCACCCCGAATAGATTGGGCAATGTCCTTTTCATCTCAGGTTCTTACAGCCATCAATCTAAATGTTCCCTTCATATGCCCAACCCTTCTCTGCACCCCACTAGCAGTTGCTATCTTCAGTCGGAGAAGACCCAGAGTTGAGAGGGTCTTCCACAGAGATCACCTCCCATCCTGAATGGGTGGAGGGAAGGGGCAGAGGCATCCTACTCACTTGTCATCTGCCTGTTCACTGTTCTTTAACACTCACCTGCTTACCATTTTTCTCAGCTCTCTGGTGGCTGCTCACCCTCTTGGATGCTCATGCTGCTGCTCTGCTGGCCTCTCATCAGATCTCTCTGCTGTTTCCCTGCTGTCTGTCATTCACTTCTTGGCTGTGACTTCTGCTCATGAGTCTTAAATGATTTCAGCTCTCAGTGATTTCAACTTTTAGCAAGCAGGATAGAAGAAACACAACTTCAAAACACACAATTAACATACAAAAAGCTCTTCATGATGCCTATTTAGCTTTGTTCTTCGAATAGTGGGTGTGGGTAGGAGGGAGAACAGGCCAAAGTTATCTAATCAAGGGAGGTTATGTAGCCTTCTGACTAGAATAACCTTCTCTCATCCGCTTCTCTCATCAGCTAAAGTGCAGCAGCGGGGACCCAGTGTGAGCCAGGAATCTACTGGCCCAGCTCCTGCTGGGTCTCCTCTGTTGTGCTTCTGATTTTTAAATGTATGAAGAGCTGGCAGGCTCTTAATACATTTAAAAAGTAGTCACAGTGTCTGGGATTGGGTGCAAGTCAGGAATCAGCTAATTCCCTGCTTGCACCCAAACCCCGCAACTCCCCTGCTCCCTGTGGAGATGCTGCTGAGGGAAGCTGACTTAAAAGACTCCTGCTCTCTCCCCTTCCCCTGCTGCTGCCTCTGCTAGAGGCAGCAAGGGCAGGGAAGTGACTAGTCAACTAGTACTTATAACAAATGTATACTATAAAACAAATGATTTAATTCATAAAATACAAACAAAACAAATGTTATGCCAATAGAAATGCACTGAAACAAAATCAATCACTTCTCACTTTTCTGTCATGCCATTCTTTATTTAATGGTATTGCAGCCCACTCATCCTACAAGAGGAAACAACAGCTTCTAATTCCAGCCTTCAGCAAGTATGGTTAAATAGTATGGTAAATGTATGATGGTCTTTTTTTGTTTGATTCTATAAAGCTCTACTGTGACAGATACTTGAGCATGTGAAGGGTTGTACTGAACTCAACTCACATACATACCCTTGAAAAAAGTATGAATGACTTTGGCTTACATCAAAAGTTAAAATCAATGTTTATCTGTGGTGCTACCCATGGATATCCAGGCACCTCAACACCACCTGCCTTAGGAGGAGGAAGTTTTGTTTTTTTCTGCTATAGGTCAGCTTCCTGAAACCACCAGCCTCTGGCAAAACAAGCTCTACCATCCAAAACTTCATAGGCCTCACTATCTCTGTACAGGTAGCAGTAGTCACACACCCACTGCTGAGTCCTCACAGAGCTCCCAGCAGTGTTCAACAGTCACAAAATTATGAGACGTACCCTTCCCAAAGAAAAAGTTATACTATGACTTATCTACAATTTATTTTAGAGAGTTTGTCTGTTTGATCAAGAACTCTTCCTAAATGGAAGAGCTAGGACCACTAAATTTGGTATACAGCTTCATCTTCTTGTAACTTAAAGTACCATAAGAATTTACTTGTGCCAGGAAAATGGGGATGTGCCTGGAATGGGATTGCTAAAATCAAACAGAAAATAGACAGAATCACCAAATCATGTACAGTGCTCAAAACTGGCATAACTGAGCAAATGTTAAAAGAGACTGAACCAAGATGAGCCTGAAAAATAGGATGAAGCTGGAATAGGATTGCTTCTTAATAAACCTTACAGAAAAAGATAAATGGATAAATCTGGAGTAGTGTTCTGATTTGGCACAGCTAAAGGTTTGAAAACTAGAAGACAATGTTATTGGAAACAAAATTGACTATATCCTTTTTTGTTAAAATACAGTGAATAAGAGTTTATGAAGAAAAATATACTTGCTGGAATTCCCATTTAAAATACTAAAATCAATATAATCATTTCAATAAAGCATATATATTTTCCTTTTATTTAAATAAATTAAAGGACCCAAGCAATGCTGGATAAATCTGCTACTTATAACTCAGAACACAGATTTGCTAAACACACAGCACTTAGATATAGTGAAAAAAAGGCTAATTTTATTGTTAAAGAATCGAGATTTAAGTCATAGAAAGCAAATATATTAGAACAAATCATATCATACTTGTTTAAAGAAGCATATCTCACCCATAACTCCTCTAGCATTTTCAACCAAACCTGGTTGAGACCCCTTTTTCATGAAGCAAACTCGCTGCCCATGTACAATTTCTGTGAAGGATGGCAGGGAGTCTGCCAAATACATTAAAACAAAACTTTGATGTGCCCTCAAGATAGGATTTCCCTCCACACTGTTTGCTTTTACTTTTCTCTCTTTGAACCTCTCACAATCCTTAATTAGCATTCAGTTCAGCCTCGTAAGTGGAGGCCTAGTATGAACGATGCAATACTTAATTTACATATAGATAAGCATTTCTTGCCTGAAAGAAAACCTGATTTTTTTCACCTTTCCCTGATTATTAGTCCTACAGACTTAAAAACATAATTAACAATATGTATACATAACTCCATATACAATATCCCTTCCCCTGATATATACATTCTTCAGTATTTTTCAGTGATGAAAAATAAATAAATAAATAAATAATGAAGAAATGATAACTTAGATCTTGTCCTGCAGCTTGATGCTGCCAAAACAGACTTCTGTGCTTGCCGGAGGCCTCCTTTGATTTCACGGAAGGTACCATGCAAGCTCAAGGGTCTAGGCTATCCATATTGAGAAAGCTGCAAAATTGTAGAGTACAATCCTGAAATTGGTAGTTACATTATGAAGCTCCTTTCTAGTCACTTAAATGGGTGAGTAGGCACCCAAATGTGAATATCTGGCCAGAAGTGTGTGTGTGTGTGTGTGTGTGTGTATAATATATTGTGCATCAATATATATGTGTACAAATGTGTGCATTACCAACAATCTTTTTGAACCACCAAAGCTTTTAGCATCTATGTGTAGATGCTGTGTATCTTCTGTGTAGCAGCATTCTTTGGTACACATTCTTTGGACTCCATTAGTTTTCAATTCTTATAATATGCCCATACCAAGAAAGCAGCCAGAACTGAAATAGTACTAATGGACATGGCTGCTGGTTTCAGCTTTAAATATCCTCTTTTCTGATCTCATGCTGTCACTTGATATGGAACAGCTGACAGAGCCCATAATCAAAAACATCAATCAGGAGTTGTTTAATCTTCCTTAGTGCCCAAGTTTCACTTCCATACTATAGAGCTGGTATAACTGTAGCTTTTAGCAAGCATGATATCACAGCATCCCCACAGAGGCCTTTGAAATGCCTGAAGCATGGCATCAGCTACCTCTATACATGTGCTATATTTCAGTGGACATGCCCAGAACCATTGTCTATGATGCTTCCTAAATATTTGACAGCTGTCACCTGCTCAGTGCCCCTCTAGTTAAATTAATATTGAACTTGTAATCTGGAGTTGGAGGCATTTGATGGTAATGTTCAGAAATTTAGTTTTATCCAGATTAATAACCAAGCCAGTGCATATTGTCTGTTGTCTTCACCAAACTAAGCTAAGAAGCCATTGGTGAATTCAGGATCGTGAAGCAGAACGATGTGCTCAGTGCTTGCCTGCTTAAAGCACATCCATCTACAAATCAGTGTGAATTTTTAACAATGTTGGTGATAGAACACAGCTTTAATGAACTTCCATAGACATAGGAAATCATGCCACGTACCTGTCATTGATCCAAACATAGCTTTCCATTTTATTACAGACCTTATCAATGACACTATCTTCCAGACACATTGAAATGTCTCATCAGAATCTACAAACTTGCTGCTGCGTGGACTCAAATGTCTGGGGGTACGTCTACACTGCCACCCTAGTTCGAACTACACGAAAGTTAATGCTCCAATACATCTGTTAGTTTATAAGGTGCTACAGTACTCCTTGTAGCTTTTGCAGATCCAGACTAACATGGCTACCCCTCTGATAATATACACTGTGTGGCTTTACAACTGGTTGTTCCACTGTGAACCAGATTTTTATTTCCAGACAACCTTCTGCAAACATGGCTGAATTTAATGAGTTGTGCACAGCACTTTCTACAGTCTTCTGTCAGGGTATGTCTACACTGCCATCCTAGTTTGAACTAGGGTGGCTAATGTAGGCATTCGAACTTGCAAATGAAGCCCAGGATTTAAATATCCCGGGCTTCATTTGCATGTTCCCGGGTGGCCGCCATTTTTAAATGCCCGTAGTTCGAACTACCTGCCCACAGCTACACGCAGCACGGACTAGGTAGTTTGAATTAAAGCTCCTAATTCAAAGTACCATTATTCCTCCTGCAAGGAGGTTTAATGGTAGTTCGAACTAGGAGCTTTAATTCGAACTACCTAGTCCATGCCACATGTAGCCACGGGAAGGTAGTTCAAACTATGGGCATTTAAAAATGACACCCACCTGGGGAACATGCAAATGAAGCCCGGGATATTTAAATCCCGGGCTTCATTTGCAAGTTCGAATGCCTACATTAGCCACCCTAGTTCAAACTAGGATGGCAGTGTAGACATACCCTGACAGAAGACTGTAGAAAGTGCTGTGCACAACTCATTAAATTCAGCCATGTTTGCAGAAGGTTGTCTGGAAATAAAAATCTGGTTCACAGTGGAACAACCAGTTGTAAAGCCACACAGTGTATATTATCAGAGGGGTAGCCATGTTAGTCTGGATCTGCAAAAGCTACAAGGAGTACTGTAGCACCTTATAGACTAACAGATGTATTGGAGCATAAACTTTCGTGGGCAAAGACCCACTTCGTCAGATGCATGTAGTGGAAATTTCCAGAGGCAGGTATAAATATATAGGTAAGAATCAGGCTAGAGATAACGAGGAAAATTCAATCAGTGAGGATGAGGCCCACTTCTAGCAGCTGATCTGGAGGTGTGAACACCAAGAGAAGAGAAACTGCTTTTGTAATTGGCTAGCCATTCACAGTCTTTGTTTAATCCTGATCTGATGGTGTCAAATTTGCAGATGAACTGCAGCTGTCAAATTTGCAGATGAACTGCAGCTGAGCAGTTTCTCTCTGAAGTCTGGTCCTGAAGTTTTTTTTGCTGCAGGATGGCTACCTTTAAATCTGCTATTGTGTGTCCAGGGAGATTGAAGTGTTCTCCTACAGGTTTTTGTATATTGCCATTCCTAATATCTGATTTGTGTCCATTTATTCTTTTGTGTAGGGACTGTCCAGTTTGGCCAATGTACAGTAAAACTCCAGTGGTCCGGCATCTGATGGTCTGGCACTCCTGATGGTCCGGCACCATCAGGAACCCGGCAGTGCTCTGGGCAGCCATACCATTGGAGCTGCTTTGCCCCCAGCTTCCCGGATTCAGCCGCTGCTAAAACTGACCAGGGGCTGACTCCAGGAAGCCCGAGGCAGAGCTGCTCTGCCTTGGCTTCCTGGAATCAGGCCCTGATCAGTTTCAGCAGCAGCTGACTTGGGTACACCTGGGACAGAGCAGCTGGGGTGCTGCCGGGTTGGTCCAGTAGCGCCGCTCCTCGGCGCTGTGGGAGCAACCAGGCAGCCCCCCAGCTGCTCTGCCCCAGACGCTCTCCCCCAGACGCTCTCTTCCCCAGACGCTCTTCCCCCAGCTGCTCTCCCCCCAGAGCAGCTCTGCCTCGGGCTTCCTGGAGTCAGCCGCTGATCAGTTTCAGCAGCGGCTGACTTGCGGACACCTGGGGCAGAGCAGCTGGGGTGCTGCCGGGTTGGTCCAGTAGTGCCGAGGAGCGGCGCTACCGGATCATCCCGGCAGCACCCCAACTGCTCTGCTCCAGGAGTCCCCAAGAGCAGCTGGGGTGCTGCCAGGTTGGTCTCACTGCGCCAAGGGTCAGCGCTACCAGACCAACCCAGCAGCACTCCAGCTGCTCTGCTGAAGGCGTCCCCGATTCAGCCGTTGCTGAAACTGACCAGCAGCGGCTGAATCAGGGACGCCTGGGACAGAGCCAGACTATCGGAAGGGGGGGGGCTATGAGGGGTCTGAGGCCAGACCCCTCATAGCCCCCCCTCTGATAGTCCGGCATATCTGATAATCCGGCACCCCCTGGGTCCTAAAGGTGCCGGATTATTGGAAGTTTACTGTATATAGCAGAGGGGCATTGCTGGCACATGATGGCGTATATTACATTGGTAGATGTGCAGGTGAATGAACCAATGATGTTGTGGCTTATCTGGTTAGGTCCTGTGATGGTGTTGCTGGTGTAGATATGTGGGCAGAGTTGGCACTGAGGTTTGTTGCAGGGATGGGTTCCTGAGTTAGAGTTACTGTGGTGCGGTATATAGTTGCTGGTGAGAATATGCTTCAGGTTGGTGGGTTGTCTATGGACGAGGACTGGCCTGCCTCTCAAAGCCTGTGAAAGTGAGGGATCATTGTCCCGGATGGGTTGTATATCATTGATGATGCATTGTAAAGGTTTTAACTGAGGACTGTGGGTGATGGCCAGTGGTTTTCTGTTGGTTTCTTTTTTGGGCTTGTCCCGCATCAGGAGGCTTCTGGCTACACATCTGACTCTGTTGATCTGTTTCCTTACTTCCTCATGTGGGTATCGTAGTTTCAAGAATGCTTGTTGAAGATCTTGTAGATGTTGGTCTCTGTCTGATGGGTTGGAGCAAATGCGGTTCTACCTCAGTGCTTGCCTATAGACAATGGATCGTGTGGTGTGTCCGGGATGGAATCTGGAGGCATGAAGGTAGGCATAGCGGTTGGTAGGTTTTCGGTATAAGGTGGTGTTTATGTGACTGTCATTTATTTGTACCGTGGAGTCCAGGAAGTGGACATCCCGTGTGTGACGTAGTGGGGGTGCCTTGCTAGGGCTGTGGCGACCTCTGCTGTCTGGTCATTATGCAAGGGGGCTCCAAACCTGTCTGACCAGCTACCCCCCATGGGGAGAAACAAAGGAAGGTGGAATGCCGCCCCTGGCTGGGGGGCAGGGCTGGAGGAGAGTTAGTTTAGTTTCTGTCTGGGAGCATGGAGGAAGCAGCCTCAGCAACAGGCTGGGGGGTTTAGAAGCCGAGACCCCCTCCCCCATATCAAGGGGGGGATGAGGCATCCTAGGCCTGCCCTATAACCTGATGACATCTGTGCTGTGCTGTATCCTGGAGAAGCAATAAACCACCTCTATTCTACTGGCTGGTGGAGTCTTTTCGTGCCATTTCGGGGGTGCAGGAGGCAGGGGACCCCCAACGCGCCGTCACACCATGTAAACTGGTCCAGGCTGAGGTTGATGGTGGGGTGGAAGCTGTTGAAATTGTGGTGGAATTCTTCCAGAGTTTCCTTCCCATGGATCCAGATGATGAAGATGTCATCAATGTAGCATAGGTAGAGAAGGGGCGTGAGTGGATGAGAAGTGAGGAAGCGTTGTTCCAGGTCAGCCATAAAAATGTTGGCATATTGTGGGGCCATGTAATACTGGCCTTTGCCATAAAGTACATTATTAATTCTAAGTATTGATACAGAAATAGACTTTCCCTCAGACCAACAATAGCATAATACCTCTGTACTTATGACATTTAGCTTTATTGCCCTTTCTGAATGGAGACACAATAACCTCTTTCTTCCAGCCATTAAGAATGATATTAGTATGCCAGATGATCTGTTTGTTCTGCAGCTACAGATGAGTAATATTCTCACTATTCTTCATAAATTCAGCCAGATATAAAGCAGATATGCAGGGATTTATAGGGCTCTACCAATGCCAGTGAACGTATTCTTTCTGATCCATTACATTTGAAGATCTGAGGCGCCAGTTCTGAGCTGGCAGCAGTAAATTGTACTTGACATTAAATGACAGAATGAGAGTTCACAGAGGCACTGAAGTTCAGAACAGAATGAAATCTGATAACTTGGATGTAATAAGAGCTTTTTGTGAAACTGAACTTATTTCAGCCCAGTAGTTACTGTGTTTGAAGTCGAAGGCATACTTTTGTCAGAAGGAGGCTGATGCCAGCATCAAGTTAAACACCTCTGCAAACTTTGACCTTTGACTGCCAATGATTGTTAATGAGGACAAGATCAATAACAGTCCCGGTAGAACCATGTGAGCAGTACCTGGTCTACTGTTGAATCTGTGGGTAATGGAAGAGCAGGTCAGAGATCACCATGTCATTGGCGATAGAGATGTAGCCGTGTTAGTCTGGGGTAGCTGAAGCAAAATGCAGGACAATGTAGCACTTTAAAGACTAACAAGATGGTTTATTAGATGATGAGCTTTCGAGGGCCAGTCTGGCCCACGAAAGCTCATCATCTAATAAACCATCTTGTTAGTCTTTAAAGTGCTACATTGTCCTGCATTTTGCTTCATGTCATTGGCAGCTGCAAATTACAGTGCTGGTTGCCTATTCCTGGTCATCTTGTCTGACACCAAATTTCCGAAATGTAATTAATCAGATGTCGTTGCTCTTTTCCTACCTGCCCATTAAAGTTATCTAGGAATGATACATCTTTGCTGCTATTGATGGTAAAAATTATTTGCAGCTGTGCTATTGGCATAGGTGGTGATGAAGACCAGTCACTACAATGATGTTAAAATGTCCACAGCCAGTATGGAGCCGGATACTGATAAGTCTCTGTATCTGTGGGTGAACTGGAGTACCTCGTATTAAATGAGGAGATTCACATAATAGGCATCACTGAACCCTGGTGGAATGAGGAAAATCTGTGGGACACAATCATACCGGGATATAAAATATATCAAAAGGATAGAGCAGGCCGGGTGGGTGGCACTGTATGTGAAAAATAATGTAGAATCAAATGAAATAAAAATATTATATGAATCAACATGTTCCATAGAATCGCTATGGATAGAAATTTCATGCTCCAATAATAAGAAATTAGCAGTAGGAATATATTATCGACCGCCTGACCAGGACAGCGATACTGACATTGAAATGCTGAGGGAGATTAGAGAGCCTACCAAAATAGAGAACTCTAAAATAATGGGGGATTTTAATTACCCCCATATTGACTGGATACATGTCACCTCAGGAAGAGAAGCCGAGATAAAATTTCTCAATGGCTTAAATGACTGCTTCTTGGAGCAGCTGATGCAGGAACCCACAAGGGGAGAGGCAATTCTCGATTTAGTCCTAAGTGGAGTGCAGGATCAGGTCCAGGAAATAACCGTTACAGGACAACTTCGGAATAGTGACCATGATATAATAACATTCAACATTCCTGTGGTGGGAAGAACACCTCAGCAGTCCAGCACCCTGGCATTTAATTTCAAAAAGGGGAATTACACAAAAATGAGGAGGTTAGTTAAACAGAAATTAAAAGGCACAGTGACTAGAGCCAAATCCCTGAAAGCTGTATGGAAACTTTTTAAAGACACCATAATAGAGGCCCAACTTCAATGTAGGCTTAATCCTCGTAAAATGAGGATTACCTAGTTCGAACTAAGCGCTCCGCTAGTTTGATTCAAATTCGAACTAGCGGAGCACTAGTGTAGCGGCTATGAATGTTAGTTCGAACTAACGTCCGTTAGTTTGAACTAACATTGTAGTGTAGACATACCCTTAGAGTTCTTTGAAGGGGTTAACAAACATACAGACAAGGGGGATCCAGTAGATATAGTATACTTGGATTTTCAGAAAGCCTTTGACAAGGTCCCTCACCAAAGGCTCTTGTGTAAATTACATGGCCATGGGATAAGAGGAAAGGTCCTTTCTTGGATTGAGAACTGGTTAAAAGACAGGAAACAAAGGGTAGGAATAAATGGTACATTTTCAGATTGGAGAGGGGTAACTAGTGGTGTCCCCCAAGGGTCAGTCCTGGGACCAATCCTTTTCAACTTATTCATAAATGATCTGGAGAAAGGGGTAAGCAGTGAGGTAGTAAAATTTGCAGATGATACCAAACTGTTTAGGATAGTCAAGACAGAAGCAGACTGTGAGGGTCTCCAAGAAGATCTCACCAAACTCAGTGATTGGACAGCAAAATGGCAAATGAAATTTAATGTGGATAAATGTAAAGTAATGCACATTGGGAAAAATAACCCCAACTATACATACAGTATGAAGGGGGCTAATTTGGCTACGACAAATCAGGAAAGGGATCTTGGAGTTATCGTGGACAGTTCTCTGAAAACTTCCACACAGTGTGCAGCGGCGGTCAAAAAGGCAAATAGGATGCTAGGAATTATTAGGAAAGGGATAGAAAATAAGACACAGAATATCTTACTTCCCCTGTATAAAACTATGGTATGCCCACATCTGGAATACTGTGTACAGATGTGGTCTCCTCACCTCAAAAAAGATATTTTGGCCTTGGAAAGGGATCAGAAAAGGGCAACTAAAATGATTAGGGGTTTGGAACGGGTCCCATATGAGAACAGGTTAAAGCGGCTGGGACTTTTCAGTTTAGAAAAGAGGAGACTGAGGGGGGATATGATAGAGGTCTATAAAATCATGAGTGGTGTAGAGAGGGCCGATAAAGAAAAGTTATTTATTAGTTCCCTAAATAGAAGAACTAGAGGTCACCAAATGAAATTAATGGGTAGCAGGTTTAAAACGAATAAAAGAAAGTTCTTCTTCACACAGCGTGTAGTCAACCTGTGGAACTCCTTGCCAGAGGAGACTGTGAAAGCTAGGACTATAATAGAGTTTAAAGAGAAGCTAGATAATTTCATGGAGGTTAGGACCATAAAAGGCTATTAGCCAGGGCATAAAATGGTGTCCTTGGCCTCTGTTTGTCAGAGGCTGGAGAGAGATGGCAGGAGACAAATCGCTTGATCATTGTCTTCGGTCCACCCTCTCTGGGGCACCTGGTGCTGGCCACTGTCGGTAGACAGGATACTGGGCTAGAAGGACCTTTGGTCTGACCCAGTACGGCCGTTCTTATGTTCTTATGTAAGTCTCATTCATCACCCACTCACCCTGCTCTGCACACTGGGCAATGGAATGAAGTACAACAGCTGCCCTTTGCTAAAGCAACCCATTGGGACTGTCTGTGAACAAAAATACATAATCCTCAATTCTTTTGTCTTTTGTACAAAAAGGAAACGTCCACATTGCTTGTTTTTGTGCAAAAACGGCTCGGAACAGATTATGCAAATGAAGCACAACAAAATACTAATCAGTGCTTCATTTGCATAGCCTCTTCTGGCAAAAGCCCATATAGTGTTGCATCAGTAA
The DNA here is from genome assembly GCF_052426305.1 of Pelodiscus sinensis. NCBI lineage: Eukaryota > Metazoa > Chordata > Testudines > Trionychidae > Pelodiscus > Pelodiscus sinensis. The sequence goes on along the minus strand of NC_143067.1, from coordinate 28,795,873 downwards.
TCTGTAAAGCCAATGATTACTACTTTGGCATAATTACTACGAGCAACTTGTTTGAAAGGAAAATCTGAGTGCAAATGTAAGGCTACGTCTACACTACGAGTTTTTGCTGCAAAAAATATGCTAATGAGGGACTCATTTGCGTGAGTCACGATTTCATTTGCATATTTTTTGCTGATCTGTTTTTGCGCTAGGGTTTTTGCGCAAGCACAAGCAGTGTGGACATTTTCTTTTTGCGCAAAACCCCCTTTTTCCACAAGATCCTTAATACCAGTCTCGTAGTGTAGACATAGCCTAACAGAAAATCCTGTCCCACTAACCTTGTACCTTTTCTGAGATTCCAAAATTGATAATAGCTCTGCATATGACAATATATTTAATGTTTTAAAAGGTTTTAATAAAATTACACATGATAATCTTATGATTAATTTATAAGGTATAGAAGTATAAAAGCTTTAGTTAATATATAAAATGGCCTAGACAGATGATCCAGCAGTGAAGTACAATTTCTGAATTTGTTGATGATACACAATTGCATGAAGTAAAGGATAAAAAAGCAAAACAAGAAGATGTCAGATGTACTCGGGAGTTTTACCTACAGCGTATCCTTCCGGAAGTTGACCCAGCTCTTCATCATGACATTGGACATTGAAGGGCCTTCCAGTGTCCTTGCAGCAGATTTCCAACTTGATCGCCTTTTGCATCAATACCTCCTATGAGCAGACTCAGGTTCTACTACCTCCAACTGTAAAACCAGAGTTCAGGCGGTCTTCCTGGCACACGTTCCTATCCAGGACATTTGCTGAGTTGTGACATGGTCTTCAGTCCACACATCTATGATACACTATACCATCACCCAACAAGCCAGAGACAACGCTGGGTTGTATTACAAACACATCCTTACGCTCTTACCCTCCTCCATTGATACTGCTTGGGAGTCACCTAACATGGAATGGACATGAGCAAGCACTTGAATAAAAGACAGTTAACTTTTCCATAACTGATGTTCTTAGAGATGTGTTGCTTATGTCCATTCCATGACCTGCTCTTCTTTCTCACTGTCCGAGTTTCTGGTAAGAAATAACTAGGGGTGTGAGGAGGCACTCCAGGGAATGCCAGAGCAGGTACTATACAGATATTACTAAGGAACAGCTTCCAGCACTGGTTCATGTGACGAGCACACACACCTAACGTGTGTTGGACATGGGCAACATATCTTGAAGAACACCAGTTAAATAAAAGGGGGCTTTTTGAGGATCTCAGGATCACTAATAGAGGGCATGTGTGGATGTAGGTATATAGACAAGTTATTTTTTCACTTTTATATTAACATATGAACACAAGTCATGTCAATATTGATCACTAGTTGGAAGTTTGGTATACTTGGAATCATAGGTGCTGATTTCCCCTCGCCACTCCAGGCCCTGCCCCCATTCAGGCCCATCCTCCAAGTCCTGCTCCTGCTTTGCCCCTGCCATGCCCTCATTTCATTCTTTCCCCCAATTCCCAAATCCCCACACTGCACCACTTTCCCTGCCTCCTACCCCAAGCATAGTCTGTGTCTGCTCCTCTCCTTCTCTTTTGAAGCTTATTGAATGCTACAAACTGGGTTTTTGTGGTGCTCCAGAAGCAATGGGAGTGTGGGGGATGAGTTGATCAGCAGAATCACTTGTGGGCAAGAGGCATGGAAAAAGGAGGTAGGCAGAGAGCAGGAATTTGGCTGCTGGTGAGTGCTGAGCACTCACTAAATTTTCCTTGTGGGTGTTCCATGCCCAGTGCACCTATGGAGTCATTGCTTATGCTTGTACCCATTCATGTTTTTGAGTTTTTGTCTAGAAAAAAAATCCCATGTTGTTACATTATATTATTTCTTGAATAATACAATCAGTCTTATGTTCTCAAAGGAGTTGAAAGGAATTATATGCTCATTTTCTTTTGAAAGTCATTTGGAATTGGGTACTTACTTTAGGTTCCTTTGAAAATACTATCTTTAAATGACAAACCATGAAGCATATGTAAAAAAAGGGAAGCATTCTGATTCCGAGTACTTGTTCCTGAAAGCACTAGTCTTTTTATTAGAGATTCAAGTATTCAAAATATGCTTGCAATTAATTTTGCATATGTAAATATTATTGATACAAGATGCATCTGAATGAAGATGGGCTGGCTTTCAGCCTGACTGAAAATTTACTCCATCATTTCCTGTTTTGCCAATAGTACTGATATCTAAATTTCTTAATACAACAAGTTGTCTCAAACATTCCTGAATTTTTCAGTAGATGGAAAAAATAGTTTTATATTACAATGAGGTGGAGTATTACCAATTGTTGTCTCTTTGACTATGTCTAGACTACATTCCTCTTTTGAAAGAGGGATGTAAATTAAGCAGATCAAAATTGCAAATGAAGTCGGGATTTGAATTTTCTGCACTTCTTTTGCACAATGGCAGCAGCGCATTTTTTTTCGAAAAAGGGTATTTCAAAAGTAATACCGCCATCTACAGGTGGCTCTTTTTGGGAAAAAAACCTTTTTTGAAAGAACCTGTAAACCTCATTTTTTCAGGCATTACGGTTCTTTCAACAAAGGTTGGGTTTTTTTTAAAGAACATGTCTAGACAACAGTTTCACTTTCAAAATACCCGTTTTCGAAAGAACGCACTGCCGCCATTACACAAATGAAGCACGGGAAATTCAAATCCTGGCTTCATTTGTAATTTTGATCTGCCTAATTTACATCCCTCTTTTGAAAGGGGGACATAGTTTAGACATGCCCTTAATAACACTCATTGGCCACACTGAACCTTTAAGGATATCTTAGTATCATTGTGCTAGCTCAGTGAGGCTATTAATACTTAGCATACTAAGCATAAAGTGCCAAGGCAAAACTTTAGTTACTGGATTATTTATGAATATTTTTGCTATGTTATAGTCAAAGGTTGTTGTTAAAGTGATATTTACAAAGACAATGTCAATGGATTGGAACAGTGATTTTGGGTAATTGTCACTTACTGCTCAGTAAATACCAAGGATAAGTATCTTTGCCAGCAAGTTAAGGAAGTATGGGTTAGATAAAGGGACTGTAAGGTGGATAGAAAGCTGGCTGAATTGGCGGGCTCAGTAGGTAGTGATCAACAGCTCGATGTTTGGTTGGCAGTTGGTATCAAGCAGAGTGTCCCAAGAGTCAGTACTGGGTCTGGTTTTGTTCAACTTATTTATTAATTACTTGGATGAGGGGATGAATTGCACCCTTAGCAAGTTCACAGATGACACTAAGCTAGGGGGAACGATAGATATGCTGGAGGGTAGGGATAGGGTCCCATAGGCTACATAAAGACTGCAAGCCTCTTTCGAAAGAAGCTTTTTCGAAAGATACTTTGAAAAAGAACATCTAGATTACAACCAGTACTTTTGAAAACAGCAAGCCGTTTTTTTGAAAGGGAGCACCGAGGCAGTCTGGAGCTATGTCTAGACTGCAAGCCTCTCTTGAAAGAGGCTTTTTAGAAAAATACTTTTGAAAAAGCCTCTTTCGAAAAAAAGTGTCCAGACTATGACCAGTACTTTCAAAAAAGCAAGCCACTTTTTCAAAAGAGAGCACCCAAGCAGTCTGTATGCTCTCTTTTCGAAAAAGCACAGTTTTGAAAGAGTACTTTCAAAAAAAGATGTTCTTCCTCATAAAATGAGGTTTTTCACAGTCAAAAAACTGCCACGTTCTTTCAATTTATTTTCAAAAGAATGTGGCAGCAGTCTAGACCCAGGGGAAGTTTTTTCGAAAAAAGGCCATTTATTTAAATAAAAACCCCAGTAGTCTAGACACATCCATAGTGACCTAGACAAACTGGAGGATTAGGCCAAAAGAAAGCTGATGAGGTTCAACAAGTACAAGTGCAGAGTCCTGCACTTCGGATGGAAGAATCCCAAGCACTGTTACAAACTGAGGACCAATTGGCTAAACAGCAGTTTGTCAGAAAAGAACCTGGGGATTACAGTGGATGAGAAGTTGAATATGAGTGAACAGTGTGCCCTTGTAGCCAGGAATGCTAACAGCATGTTATATAGCATTAAGGGGAGCACTGCCACCAGATCTAGAGAAATTGTTATTTCCCTTTATTCGGCATGGTGAGGCCACATCTGGAATATTGTATCTAATTCTGGGACACCCATTACACAAAGAATGGGGACATATTGGAGAAAGTTCAGCAGAGGGCAACAAAAATGATTAGGGGACTGGAACACATGACTTACAAGGAGAGGCTGAGGGATTTGGGCTTATTTAGTCTAAAGAAGAGAAGAGAGAGGGTGAGGGGATTTGGCAGCAGCCTTTAGCTACCTGAAGGGGGTTCCAAAGAGGATGGAGAGGGGCTGTTCTCAGTAGTGATGGATGGCAGAATGAGGAGCAGTGGTCTCACATTGCAGCGAGGGAGGTCTAGGTTGTATGTTGAAAAGCTATGTCGCTAGGAGGGTGGTGAAGCACAGGAATGGGTTACTTAGGGAGGAGGTAGAATCTCCATCCCTAGAGGTTTTTATATCCCTGCTTGACAAAGCCCTGACTGGGATGGTTTAATTAGAGTTGGTCCTTCATTGGGCAGGGTGCTGGACTTAATTACCTTGTCATAACCAGGAGGGCTGACCAGCACTTGGGGACTAAGGGGTTAACTATGTCTCCTGTCCCTAGCTAGGTATCTGGTCAGCCAATAATAATACAGGTATGGATTTCAAACTGGAACAAAGGAATTTTTATCTTTTTCCTCCTTCATCTGTGTCAGCGGTTTCTTCCAAGTAACAGGAAGGTAAGAGGCCGTCTTTCCCCAAGAAAAGTCTTCTCACAATGTGTAAGTAGGGCAAACTTTAGTTAGCCCGTCAGGTTTTATTGTTTTCTAGCTTGGGAATTTGGAACTGTGCCATTAAAAATGTTTTTTTTTTCTTTCTTTAAAAGTGTTTTCGTCTCTCTTTTATAATGAAGCTTTCTAACCCAGGGAATTTTCTCTGAGTATATCAGTTGGTGGCTTTTACCATCTAGCCGCCTCAACTATGCTTGCAATGGTAGTTTTGTTTTGATAATAAAAGTTTGTTTTCTTTTTCTTATTAATCGGTATTGGTTAATTTTTGTGTCCTGGAAGATCTGTCTGACTGAGGGATCAGCTATCACAGACTGCAGCTTGTTTTTTATTTTCTTTTTCAAGCTTTTTTTGGGGAAAAGAGCTTGAGGTACCCCTGAGGTTTTAGGGAGGAGATTTCCTGAATGATCTCTTCCCTGGTTTCCTTGGAATTACTTGGGTGGTGGCAGCAGAATTCTCCAAAGTCCAGGTATTAGGATTTGGGGGGGAGGTTTTTGTACCAAAGCCTGTAGAGATAAGGTTTTAGGGTCCTTTTGTAGGCCTCCACTTCTGCATTTATTGTGCCAGAGTGGGGAACAGCCTTGAAAGACCTCCTGAGGTCTCTTCCAACCCTATGAGTCTATGATTCTGTGGTCTTTTGACTATATTCAATAACAATCATCTTGTGTTTGATGTACCAAACTGTAAGTGTGAGTTCTCTGGATGCAAGTTCAATGGAGTTATAGCAATTAATTTACATTAATTGACTGTTGCATTCTTGTAGGCTTAGAGAACTTACCTTTTGTGTGTGTGACATGTTTGTGCACTTCAGCCAACTATGGGGCAATAATTCTATAGCTGGAGCCTTTTAAACTAATGGCCTAAGTACACATACAAATAAACTAATTGCTTTTCAGCTTTTTATGAAGGAATTAAAAACATAAGAAAAAGTTTCATCATGGTTCATTTTACTGATCGCTCAGTCTTAATTCATAACTTTATACGACTCCATTAATTTCAATGAAGTTACATGAGGGATGAATTTGTCTCTTCAGTATGTCACTGGCATACTAGTGGGGAAAGCATCTCCAAGAGATCCTGGCCTGCCTCTTCTCAAGAGGGTGAAGGCAAAGGTGGGAAAGCTTGTACACCATGGTAGTGCCAAGCAATCAGGTCTTTAAATATCAGTATCTCGAAGTTTGTTCATTGAGTTTTAATTTCTGTGGGATAGCACTAAAGTATTTCCATTCATCCACACAAACAAAACAACATGCTTCTTTCACTGAGAGTTTGTTGTCTGTAAAAGAAATCAGAGGATGTACATAAATAGATGTGCAGATCCATTCAGAACCAGAGGTGGAGTTAGGCACAAAGAGTAAATCAGATGCTACCTAGAATGTTCATAAAAGCTGGTCATTAGAAATGTGCTGGAATCATTGTGGTTACTTCCTGATAGGTCCATCCCTGTCTGCTTTTCTGAGATGGCAGAGTTTCTCTACAAAGTGGTGGCTCTCTCCTCATCCTGTTTCGTTTTGTTTTTTGCAGAACACGTTACTCAGAATATTTTGCTGTAGGACATTCTTCAAAGCACTTCTGCAAAAGGTTTCCAAATGCTTTAAAGAACTTGGGTGTGCCTATTGCATACAGCTGAGTAGAAATTAAATACCATTGTGGAGGAAGAAGTTAAACAATGGTAGAGGATAAATTCTTCATAGCTAAATGTGGACACTCTCCCTTTGATTAATGTGAAGTAAGGAAAGAAATGTGTTGAGTTATCCTACTGTAGTGAAAGAAGAGGGTCAGTTGCTGAATGGAAAACATGGCAGAGTGGGATGCATTGAGCTAATTTTTGTTCACAACCCCTTTTGTATAAATATAAATGCCTAACAATAACTACTGTAATAAAACAATACACTTACCCTTTTTCTGCTGTGCAGGAATACCACAGAGGACTGTTTACCTCTTTTCTTAAATCCTTGACCATTGCATTGATCAATAGAAGTTAAAGCCTCTCTGAAATTTAGGACAGTGGAGTGCATTTCACTGTCATCTTAGAATTTCATGGGGACACCTGCCGAGTGTGTTATTGCCCTATAATAAAGATTCTTGGAAGAAATATGTGGTAATTTAAGATCCATTGTAGAGTCTTTTAACAGCATTCATCTGGATGTGAGAATAGTCCTGTTCACGAAGAGTCCATTTAAATCTATTTGTTCAATTGACTTTTCCTTGTGGAAAACCAACCTTCTTGTGCTGAATCATAAAAAGCCAGAAGAATAGGAACTTTGGGCTCTTATCTTAGGTGGTCTTTTAGAATGACTAAATAAGCTGCATTCATGAATGTGCCTTTTCTTTCCAAAGTTGTTTTGACTTTCACATTAATTTTGAAATTCAGGTGAAAATTAGAGGGGTAGCCATGTTAGTCTGAATCTGCAAAAGCGGCAAGGAGACCTGTGGCACCTTATAGACTAACTGAAGTGTTGGAGCATAAGCTTTCGTGGGCAAAGCATCTGATGAAGTGGGTCTTTGCCCACAAAAGCTTATGCTCCAACACTTCAGTTAGTCTATAAGGTGCCACAGGACTCCTTGCCGCTTTTGCAGGTGAAAATTTGATTCTTAATTTTTTTCAAGTGGAAACTATCATCTTGCTTGATCAAGCCCCACACGTGAGACTTTCCTCTTCCTGCACAGAAGAGTGGCCAGCAGCCTTCTGGCTGCCACTTACTCAAGCCCCTTTCAGAAAGGGCATCATACAGAATTGGATCTGTAGGAGGAGAAAGGGTGGGTCAGGAATAGGCATGTGGCAGGTGGCAGGCCCATCTTCTCTGCATGCAGGGTTCATATTATCCTTTCTTCCACCCATGCATTGTAGGGAAAAGTAATACAACTCTAAGCTGTAATTTGACACACAGGCTTCTTAATGTAGCCATCTTTAAGGCAAGTACTAGGGACAGTCCTGGTCATGGAGTCCCTGCTAGGGCCATGATTTGGAGCCTCCTTCTTAGGGAGCCCAGAACTAGGGGGTGGGAAAGTGGAGTGGGAAGGGAGGAGGCGGTCAAGCGGGAAATACTGCCACAGCTGCAGAGTATACAGATTTCTAGTATCTACAGTGTCTTACACAGTGGGATTGATAGCCACCACGGGCTCTGGGGAAAGATGTGTGATGGGCAGCTCTGCACCATTAGAAGGGGTTGAGTCACGGGTGGAAAGGCTAGGGCAGAGGGCGGAAGGGACAGGGCCAACGTCAGTCAGTCCTTAGCACTGCCCAGGCTGCTGCACGCCCCTCCCAGTAATACAAGGAAAGGTCAGAATAGCTACAGACCAAATCCAATGTTAGAGATGTTGTAGTGGTAGATTTAATTACTATTTAGAGAGATTTTGAATTGTATGTTTAGGACAATGGTCATTACTACCTCTCTAATGCCATATCTACACTAGGAAAGTATTTCAAAATTACTAAATTTGACTTAACTCCTGATTTAACAAATTCAAACTAGCATCTCCACACTACGGGGAAGCCTCAAAATTAGTCCAAGGCAGACTCCATTAATGTGGATGTGCTGTCTTGGCCTTAGAGCTCCAGGAAGCACCGAGGAGTAATTAGTTTGAATGACGCTGACGAGTTAATATTTTGAAATAGCGGCACTGGAGCATTCACTCTACTGTTATTTAATATAACTATTTCGGAATTAGCATTGCTTCTGATGAAAAGCAGGAGTATAGATTTTTAATTCTGCAGCCCCTTATTTCAAAATAACGGGCTTGGTAGTGTGGGCACTCCACTTATAAATTTGACCGGGGTGGGGAGGGGGCGTTATTTTGAAATAAACTGCTAATGTAGACCAGGGCTAACTTAGTTTGTCACCAGAGAGCTGTTGGTGGAGAAATAATGGGGAAGCTGTTGGCCTCTGTCAGAACTTAGCTGTTGCCCTCATACCTACTACTGAAGTTTATTTCTTTTTTGTTTATTCTTTTACTACTTATTATTTCAAATTTCCTACCAGTTTCTTTCTTTACTTTAAAGAAAAAACCTTTTAGTTGCTGTTTTCCTGGCTTGTCCCCTGCAAGGAGATATGCTTGGCTTTCCAGGCTTCAAATGTTGCATTACTTAGGGTACGTCTACATTAGCCCCCTTGTACGAACTAGGGAGGCTAATGAGGGCGACCAAAATTGCTAATGAAGCGTGGGATTTAAATATCCCGTGCTTGATTAGCATATTTCCGGACGGTCACCATTTTGGAAACTGACTAGCCCGAAGTAACTGCCTGCGTCTATACGTGGCAGAGAAGCGGGATTCCGAGATAAACCCCTTAGTTCGAATTAATTGTTAAACCTCATTCCATGAGGAGTAACAGTTAATTCGAACTAAGGGGTTTATCTCAGAATCCAGCTTCTCGGCCGCATATAAACGCGGGCAGTTACTTTGGGTTAGTCAGTTTCCAAAATGGCGACCGGCCAGGAATATGCTAATCAAGAGCAAGATATTTAAATCCCACGCTTCATTAGCAATTTAGGTTACCCTCATTAGCTTCCCTAGTTTGAACTAGGGGGCTAGTGCAGACGTACCCTTACAGATGATCTATTCCTGTTTCTGACAGAGATTCCCAGTGTGTCTGTTGCTCGACTAAGAACCATAACACCACCAAATGCCCTCCCTCCATGAAATTCACATCCAGGAGAGCCAGGGAGCTTTAACTGAGGCTGATATTCATGGAGAAATCACTCCACCCAGCCTCTAATCTTGAGCACTCAACACTGCCCAGGCAACCATCCCCTGCTGCACCATTTGAGAAGGCAGCCGCATCACAAGTAAGTGATGGAGAAGCCATTCCTCCTTGGCTTTTTAGAAGCCAGCTCCAAAAAGTGCCATCATTCTGCTTCGTCAGATGATTTCCCCTTGAAAAAGTGCACTTTGCTGAAGAAAACAGCCCTGGCACTGGCAGCACAGTATCGTGAGACACTGGTTACGTCTAGCATTGGGACAACCCAAGAGGCAAGGGAATCAGCACGGGCCACTCACAAGCCAGTCCCTCAATCCAAGCCTAAAACAGCTCTGTGGGCATCAACAAAGCCATGCACTCTGTCGGCACCGAATAGCTCAATGCTGCCACTTGGGGTTCCAATGGATTCTAGCATGCACTAAGCACTGTCAACACAGAAGCAACCACCTACTGCTGCTTTAGAGCTGACGCTGGTGCTGATCTTCTCTGCACCGCAACACTTCTCTCGCCAAGAAGATTTGGCGATTACTTCAATTCCAGGGGCACCGCTCTTTGGTACTGACAGCACCCTAACAACATCTAGATTTAGCCTAATAGCTACTCCATGTCTTCAGCTCCTTCGCTATCTAGTGATGAGAAGGAGGACATATCTTCTGGTCAACATACTCTGTGACACTTGTCATACAGACGAACCCAGCAACCATTGCAGTGGCAGCCCACTCAATGGCTAACTCTGCCAGGGCCCATGCACCCAACTGGGTTTACTAGGACCTCTGGGCTATGTGTAGGGCACAGTAATCTCCACCTCTGTAACAGGTGTCACAGGCCACTGCATCTCCTTCAGCCCTCATAGTCCACCATGGACCCTGAAGAGGAAGCCGGTGTGTTGGAGGAATAACCATCCAAAGATTCTCTGGCATATATCATCATCGTCACTAGGGATGTGAACGACTAGTCGACAGGCTAGTCAACTAGTTGCTTCCCCCCACTTGCTTCCTCTATCAGAAAGAGGCAGCGAGGGGGTGATTCAAATTAGCAGTGCCGTGTGGAGCCTGGGACCAGACCCTGGGCTCCACACAGTGCTTCTGCTTTGAAATGCCGCATGCAGCCCCGGCCAGCCCCAGATTGCATGTGGTGTTTCAAAGTGGCAGCACCACGTGGACCCTGCGGTCAGCTGGGGACTCTCTTGCTGACCCAGGCTACATGTGGAGCTGCCTCTTTGAAACACTGCATGGATCCTGACTCCAGGTTCTCTGCAGTGTTTCAGAGTGGCAGCACCACATAGAGCCTGGGGTGAGTTACCTTGAGCTGCTTGAGTCCCCCACTAGAACCATGCTCCCTGCCACCCTTTTGCCTTTGAAATATAGTAACAGCCCTTATTGACTAATTGAATAGTCAATGCAAATTGCATTGGCTATTTGATTAGCCAAATAATTGAAATTATACATCCCTAATCCTTACCAGACAATACCATTATGCCACTGCCATCTACCTCAGGAGATGATGTTAAATCCTTCCAGGAGCTTTATAAAAGAGTGACGGACTCTTTCGAGATCTCTCTAGAGCAGTTGCCAGACATTCAGGACAGACGTTATCCATTAAGATATTCTCCATGCCTTTCCTTTAGCCAAGCTTGCCCTACCAATGAATGCAGCGTTTATAGACCCAGTCAAGACAATATGGCAGACACCAATAACAACTATCTCTCTCTGTCTTGCAAGCGCTCAGATAAGAAAATACATTACATCAAAGGAAGCTGACTTCCTCTTCATCCACCCTACTCCTAACTCTCTAGTGGTCAATGCAGTGAATTAGAAGGGAAAGCAGAACACTGCCCACACCACACTCTACAACAGAGAATGGAAACCCTTGGACCTATTTGGCAGAAAGGTTTATTCATCTGCAACTCTCCAGCTGAGAATTGCCAATTACACTGCACTCCTAGCCAAGTACATGTACAATTTATTTTCACAAATGTCTGCATTCATTGAACAGCTGCCAAATACAAAAAGGGAACAGTACAAGTCCAACATAATCAAAGGCTCTCTCATCATGCAGACCGCTTTAAAAGCAGCGTTAGACTCAGCTGACATTGCTGCATGATCCTTCTCCATGGTGGTAGTCATGTGCTGCACCTCTTGGCTGCACATGTCAGGCTTTCCCAGAGAGGTTCTAGCCACAATAGAGAACCTTCCATTCAAGGGTATAAAACTGTTCTCTGAATCCACTGGCTTGGCTCTCCACATATTAAAGGATTCAAATACTACCATGAAGACTTTAAGTATACGTATGTCCCATTATTGGATTTTAATGTAGGCAGGCAGATCATTGTTGCACCCATAGTTGTGTGCTTGCCCCAAATTCTGCACGAAGTGGGCCAAGCGAAGTATCTAATGAAAGGTTGTGCTTAGCTGATTCTGTCTATGCTACTCACATACTTGTACAATTTCTGTGTGTAAAGTTATGAATAAGGGCTCTGTACTTGTATTTTAAATGTTCTCTTTCTTGGAGACAGAAATAGGCCTCAACCACTTATTGTGAGGAATGGTTATTCAGTGAATGGCTATGCTAATTAGCAGTGCTGCATGGACAAAGGCCCTCAAGGTTGCCAATAAACACCTGAAGAATGCAGCTGGAAACCTGCAGAACAGCAAGTACGTTATGGCTGCTTGCATGAAAGACAGGGACACGTCACTTGATCATGTGATTAGCTCCAGTTTGGGAGGTACTTTCACCAAGGAGAACAATAGATTTCCCTCCACATAGGCAAGGTTATTAAAGGATCCTGAGAGTTCCTCAATCTTGTCTTCACTCCTGCCCTCTACTCCAGAAGTACCACTGGTAAGGACAGAGAGCCCAGAAGGATCTGTTGACTCTTCCTAGCATAAGGTGTACACTCAAGAGTTTTAAGCCAGCAGTGTGTTACATCTCTGCTAAGAGCCTGCATCAAGAATATGGTGATTGATGTATGCAATGTATTTTCTTTAAAATCTTACTCTCAACCTTTTCTTTCTGGGTACGTCTACACTGCATCCCTAGTTCGAACTAGGGATGCAAATGGAGACAACCGAAGTAGTTAATGAAGCGGGGATTTAAATATCCCGCGCTCCATTAACATGATCTCGCCGGCGCGCTAGTTCGAATCACAGCTGATTCGAACCAGGAAGTGCGCGCCGGGACGTGTTAGTTTGGACTAAAGCCCTTAGTCCGAACTAATGTTACTCCTCATTTTTTGAGGAGTAACATTAGTTCGGACTAAGGCTTTAGTCCAAACTAACACCTTATACACAACCTTATACACAACCCTCCAGGTACTACAACAACATACAGAAGCAACAGTAGGGTAAACACAGAAAACAGATCCACCAGACAGGCCTTATGCAACTTCGGTTGCCTACATGAACCACCCTAGTTTGAACTAGGGTGGTAGTGTAGACATACCCTAAAAGAGTTCACTGTGCCAATCCTTTAGAAACTAGAATCCAAAGGTTTATTAATAAATGAGGGTACGTCTACACTGCATCCCTCATTTTTTGAGGAGTAACATTAGTTCGGACTAAGGCTTTAGTCCGAACTAACGCGTCCCGGCGCGCACTTCCTGGTTCGAATCAGCTGTGATTCGAACTAGCGCGCCGGCGAGATCATGTTAATGGAGCGCGGGATATTTAAATCCCCGCTTCATTAACTACTTCGGTTGTCTCCATTTGCATCCCTAGTTCGAACTAGGGATGCAGTGTAGACGTACCCTCATTTATTAATAAACCTTTGGATTCTAGTTTCTAAAGGATTGGCACAGTGAACTCTTTTAGGGTATGTCTACACTACCACCCTAGTTCAAACTAGGGTGGTTCATGTAGGCAACCGAAGTTGCAAATGAAGCCCGGGATTTAAATATCCCGGGCTTCATTTGCATCTTGCTGGGCACCGCCATTTTTAAAGCCCCGGTAGTTCGGACTCTGTGCCCGCGGCTACACGCGGCATGGAGTAGGTAGTTCGGATTAGGCTCTCTAATCCGAACTACCTACTCCGTGCCGCGTGTAGCCGCGGGCACTGAATCTGAACTACCAGGGCTTTAAAAATGGCGGCGCTCAGCAAGATGCAAATGAAGCCCGGGATATTTAAATCCCGGGCTTCATTTGCAACTTTGGTGGCCTACATGAACCACCCTAGTTCGAACTAGGGTGGTAGTGTAGACATACCCTTGGTTATGATCTATGGTATAAATCTGGGACTGTGGTTGGTCCTTTGGAGCTGGCAGAACCTGTTCAGAGTTGGTGAGATTAGGTATAGCATCTCTCACCTGTGTAAGGTGCAGTGCTGTTTGGGGCACAGAGAAAGCTGGGGTGTCTAAGGGGTTGTGCTTGTGAGACTTCTTGCTGGCCAGAGTGCTCTGTGTGACTTGTTTGGCATCTTATAGAGGAGAACCCCAGTGTTGGGCTGTAAGTAGCTCTGGTTCTGAGCAATTTTCCATGATTTGACCCTCTCAGCAGTGTCTCAGACCAAACTAATATATTACTAACACCTTATACACAACCCTCCAGGTACTACAACAACATACAGAAGCAACAGTAGGGTAAACACAGAAAACAGATCCACCAGACAGGCCTTATGAAATGTTGGTCCCCAGAATTTCTAATGCAGGATCCCATCAGGTCTACCCCATTGGGGTACCATCCATCATCCTTTTACACAGCATGGCGCAACATCACTATGGACAGTGGGTGCTAGAGATTGTTCTGGTTGGCTATTCTCTCCCTTTTTCTTCTACCCTTCCTAATCGCCACCTCCCACTGGTCCCTCTTCAAGGACCCATCTCACAAAGCTGCCTTTACACAAAAGCTCAACCACCTCTTGCTATTAGGACCAATAGAACACATGCTTCCTCACCACAGAGACCACTAGACTTCACATAAATCTGTTAGAATTATGGCCAGTACCCAACTCCTTCCCTCATTTGAGGGAAGTCTGTCCAAATCTTTATGAACGATCTTACTACAATATACTTCATCAGCTGCTAGGAATGAATCCTCTTTGCAGGGAAGTGGTGGTACTTTGAGAATGGTGTATTCCCCACAACATAGAGCTGCTAGCTACATATTTACCAGGAACAGACAATGTCACATCTAAGCAGATGTTTCTCTCAAACCAACGAATGAGAGATCAATCCCAGCATGCTACAACCATTATTCACATGCTGGAGATATTATCCAGTGATTGATTTATTTGCTACCAGCAGCAACACCAACTGTCCCATTTACTGCTCTTAAGCAGGGCTCAGACTTCATTCACGAGGGAATGTGTTCACCATCTAATGGAATGCACGTCTTCTCTATTCCTTTCCACCCTTGCTTCTTCTCCATTGTGTCCTAGGCAAGATCAAATAGGACAAGGCTATGGTCATTCTGATCGCACCAAATTGGCCTAAGCAGACCTTGTTCCCATACCTCCTGCAAATAACCATGCTCCCTCTCTGGCTCCCTCACAAGCACTGTGGCATTTCCCCATTGTTCCTCACCTTCTTATACCAGACCAGGGATGACTCTGTCACTCCAGCATACAGGTCTTGCAGCTCAGAGCTTGGCTTCTCACTGGCTAACATCCTTGGAATTGTCCTGTTCAGCGTTGCTACAACAGATCTTCATTAACTGCCATAGACCATCTACAACAGCGGTAGGCTAAAGCCTCTCAGCAGGCCGGATCCAGCTCACTTAGGGCTTTGATCCAGCCTGAGAGGCAGTTCCAGGTCTTGCCCCTCATGCATTGCCTGAGAGCCAGGGTATGTCTACACTAGAAAGTTAATTTGAACTAACAGCCGTTAGTTCAAATTAACTTTCATAGGCGCTACACATACAAACCGCTAGTTAGAATTTAAATCGAACTAGCGGAGCGCTTAATTTGAACTAGGTAAACCTCATTCTGAGAGGAGTAACGCTTAGTTCAAATTAAGTAGATCGAATTAAGGGCTGTGTAGCCACTTAATTCAAACTAGTTGGAGGCTAGCCCTTCCCAGGTTGCCCTGGTGGCCACACTGGGCCAAACCAGGGAAACTCTTCTGCCCTCCTCCCGGCCCCAGAGCCCTTAAAGGGGCACGGTCTGGCTACGGTGCCTGTGCCAGGTGCAAGCCTGCCAGCACCCAGCCAGCAGACCCTGCACCTGGCACGGCACGAGCCAGCCACCCGCTACCACCCAGCCCTCCGCCTCTTTCCAGGACCAGGCTGGCAGCTCCCAGGAGCCTGCCCGGGGCTGCAAGAGGTGGGCGGCTGCCTGGTCTAGTGCGGAGATTGTGGACCTCATCGAGGTTTGGGGGGAGGCCTCCAACGTCCACGATCTCCGCACTAGGCACAGAAATGCAGCCGTCTAGGGCAGGATAGCTGCCAGCCTGGCCACCAAAGGCCACATGCGAACCCAGGAGCAGGTTTGCATGAAAATCAAGTTGGTCCAGTGAGATCCCCGACCCTAAGCCCTGAGCTTAGAACATAAGAACATAAGAATGGCTGTACTGGGTCAGACCAAAGGTCCATCTAGCCCAGTAGCCTGTCTGCCGACAGCGGCCAACATCAGCTACCCCGGAGGGGGTGGACCGAAGACAATGACCAAGCGATTTGTCTTGTGCCATCCATCTCCAGCCTTCCACAAACAGAGGCCAGGGACACCATTTCTACCCCCTGGCTAATAGCACTCCATGGACCCAACCTCCATTAATTTATTTAACTTCTCTTTAAACTCTGTTATAGTTCTAGCATTCACAGCCTCCTGTGGCAAGGAGTTCCACAGGTTGACTATGCGCTGTGTGAAGAAGAACTTTCACTTATTAGTTTTAAACCTGCTGCCCATTAATTTCATTTGGTGTCCTCTAGTCCTTATATTATGGGAACTAATGAAGAACTTTTCTTTATTCACCCTCTCCACACCACTCATTATTTTATAGACTTCTATCATATCCCCCCTCAGTCTCCTCTTTTCTAATCTGAAAAGTCCCAGTCTCTTTAGTCTCTCTTCATATGGCACCTGTTCCAAACCCCTAATCATTTTAGTTGCCCTTTTCTGAACCCTTTCCAAGGCCAAAATATCTTTTTTGAGGTGAGGAGACCACATCTGCACACTGTACTGAAGATATGACATACCATAGTTTTATACTTTCCCTCCTCCTTCTTCCCCTGGCTTCCCCCTTCCAGCTCCCTCCTCCCAGGTTTCCCCCTCCCCTCTCCCACGCTTTCTCTTCCCCTCTCCCACCTCCTTTTCCCAGTCTCCCCAGAGGTTAATCCCTCCCCCCTCCCCCCCCGAGTTTTGTTAAATAAAGAGAGTTTCTATTTCTGAACACACGCGTCCTGACAGTCCCCCGATTGCCCCCCCCCCCCCAGATGGCAGCCTGCAGCAAGTGCAGCCGGGCTCATGGCCGAGTGCTGTGATGTGCCGAGTGCAGGCACTCAGGGCACTCCAAGTCAGGACTGCTTTGCTGTCCCTCATCGAGTTAGATAAGCAAGCGGGGAACCCTGAGAACTGTCTGTTCGGGGTGGGGGTCAGGTCCCTTTAAGCACAGCCCTCGGCTAGCCTGAGGCAGCAGCTCCACACTCTAAGTCCTACCTGATGCCCTGCTGGCACTGGTTCTGGCCAGCCTTAACTTCAGTTCAGGGTCCACTCAGCGTGGACATGCTAGTTCGAATTAGCAAAACGCTAATTCGAATTAGTTTTTAGGTCTAGATGCACTAGTTCAAATTAGCTTATTTTGAATTAACTAATTCGAATTAAGTTAGTTCGAATTAGTGCTGTAGTGTAGACATACCCTCAGAGAGACATGGGCCCTTTTAACTGCTTATATTGAAAGGGCTTGCATCTTCCCATTCCTTGCCTACCAGCCCTGGGGAAGGTGCGAGCCCTTTTAATAGAAGCAGTTGAAAGGATGTGTATGTCTCTGGCTCCCTAGCAACACGCTAGCAGCGCCAGAGCTATGAGCCCTTTTAACTGCTTCTATTTAAAGGAATTGTGCCTTCCTCATGCCTGCTCGGGCAATGTATTGCCTGGCAGTCAAGGGGAACATGAGAACCCTTTAAATAGACACAGCTAAAAGGGCTCGCAGCTCCCAGCATCTATAGCACATTGCTAGGGAGCTGGAGATGTGCACGCCCTTTCAACTGCTTCTATTTACAGAGCTTGCACCTGCTGGGTAGCTGCATTTCCTGACAGTCACCCAGCAGGTGCAAGCCCTTTAAACATCTTTGTTAATAACTTGGGTGAGGCAATGGATTGCACCTTCAGTGAGTTTGCAGATGATACTAAGATAGGGGGAGAGGTAGATAAGCTGGAGGGTAGGAATAGGGTCTATAGTGACTTTGACAAATTGGAGGATTGGGCCAAAAGAAAGCTGATGAGGTTCAACAAGGACAAGTGCAGAGTCTTGCATTTGAGATGGAAGAATCCCAAGCACTGCTACAGGCTGGGGACTGTATGGTTAAGCAATAGTTCGGCAGAAGAGGACCTGGGGATTACAGTGGATGAGAAGCTGGATATGAGTCAACAGTGTTCCCTTGTAGCCAAGGAGGTTAATGTCATATTAGGGTGTATTAGGAGGAGCATTTCCAGAAGATGTAGAGAAGTGATTATTCCCCTTTATTCAGCACTGGTGAGACCACATCTGGAGTATTGCGTCCAATTTTGGGCTGCCCACTACAGGAAGGATGTGGATGCATTGGAGAGGGTCCAGCAGAGGGCATTCAAAATGATTAGGCACCTGGAGTACATGACCTGAGGGGAGAGGCTGAGGGATTTCAGCTCGTTTTGTCTGCAGAGGAGAAGAGTGAGGTGGTATTTGATAACTGCCTTAAACTATCTGAAGGGGGGTTCCAAAGTGGATGGAGAGAGTCTGTTCTCAGTAGTGACAGATGTCAGAACAAGGAGGAACGGTCTCAAATTGTGGTGGGGGAGTTTCTAGGTTGGCTATTAGGAGAAATTATTTCACTATAAGTGTCGTGAAGCACTGGAATGGGTTACCTGGAGAGGTGGTAGAATCTCCGTCCCTAGAGGATTTTAAATCTTGGCTTGACAGAGCCCTGGCTAGTATGATTCATTTAGCGTTGGTCCTGGTTTAGGCAGGGTGTTGTACTCAATGACCTCCTGAGGTCTTTTCTAGCCCTATGACTATGGTGTCATGACTGCCAAGTGTCACCAACAACAGCACCATTTCCTGGTGGCAGTCACTTCAACCAGACAAACTGGGGAGTTGGGAGCCCTTATGGTAGAAACCCCTTATACAATATTTCACAAGGACAAAACCACATCAAAAGTCCTCCCCACCGCAAGTATCTTCCTTTTCCCATTGCAATGAACCCATATGCTTACTTGTCTTCTTTCCAATACTTCACCCCAATACCAGAGAAAGTTCCTTGATCACACTCTGGCTTCATGTACACTGCAGGTTTTATGCACAAGAATGTCCATTCTTGTGCAAAAATTTGTTGAGCGCTACACTGCATGCGCATTCTTACGCAAGTAAATTTACAATAAAGTGTTGAAACAGAGGGCTTCTTGCGCCCGAGTTATTCCTCTCCTCACGAGGAATAAGTCCTCTTGAGCATGAGCTCTTGCCTAACAAGGCAGTGTGGACAGGCAACAGGGGATTCTTGCGCAAGAAACCCCTATGGCTAAAATGACTATCAGAGCTTTCTTGTGCAAGAGAGTGTCCACATTGCCATGGATGCTCTTGTGCAAAAACACATGGCAGTGTGAATGCATGCTTGCTCAAAACATTTCTTGCGCAAAAAGCCTGCAGTGTAGACATAGCTGTTATGTATAAAGTGCTATTGCTTTCTACATTAGTAGAACTAAAGCAATCCGTGAATCTCCTAGACTGTTTGTCTCAGGGTCAGTCCACTTCCATACAGAGACTATAGAATGGATATTGGAATGCATATAACTTACTTATCATATAGCAAATCAAGAATCTTCAGCCGTGGTTCATGTGCATCCCACCAGAGCAATGGCCACCTCCACGCCCTTTCTATTCAACATAGGCCATCTGGACTTCAGAACATACTTTCAGTCGACATTGGAAAAGATATCAGTCACTGATGCACAATTTGGGCAGACGGGCCTATCTGCTATCCAGCATTAGACTCCAAAGCCTCCCTCCAAGTGAATACTTCTCTATAGTCACCTAAAGTGGAGCACCCACAGGGACACTTTCTCAAAGAAGAAGAAGAGAAAGTTACTCATCTGTGTAGTAACTGAGGTTCTTCAAAATGGTTGTCCCTGTGGGTGCTCCACAACCCACCCTTCCACCTCTTTGCTTCAGAGCATACCAGCCTTCTGTGGCAGAGGTCAGTTGGCTGCACATGCAGGTTAACAGTGTCATCCAGCGTGAGCCAGACATGTGCAGTCTACTGATGACACTGCTATCACAATTCTCCAACGTGGGGTGCACAGATTCCTAAAGTGGAGCACCCACAGGGGCAACCATCTCAAAGAACCTCAGTTACACAGGTGAATAACTTTCTCTTCTATTTTGCAGGGCCAAAAAGAGCAGAACTGTCTTTTCAGCAGAGAGAAACCGAGCTTCTCAATTTCAAGGAAAGCTGATAGACAGATGCTGTAGGGCAGTGTTTCTCAAAGCGGTCCAAGGACCCACTCTGAGAAAGCTGCTACTCAGCTGCTCTGGTTTGTTTTCTTACCGGCTCCACAGCCATAGAGCCACACAGATCCCACTGGTGTTGGTTCACCATTCGCAGCAGAGGGGAGCCATGGAAAGCAGTGACCTGGATCATGCTGTTTCCCACAGTTCTGCTTGGCTGCAAACAGCGAACTGCAGCCAATGGGAGCCGCGAGGCTCTGTGGCTGTAGAGCGGGTAAGTAAACAAACCAGAGTGGCCTGATAGCAGCTTTCTCAGAGCGGGTCCATGGTGGACCACTTTGAGAAACACTGTCTTAAATCTATGTCTTTGCTCCCCTGCATTTTGTGCTATAGCCTACGAATAGAAGTTTGCACCAGTGCTGATCTGTAACTCCCCTTTGTGTGAACTAAAAGATCATTAATTTGCATTACATTGCCCTGTTTGAAGAGGACTGTGTCAATGCAAATTAGGATCCAGTTACTTCACTGCTGCAGCAGCCACATGCGGAAGCTATAGCACAGTGCTTTGATGTACATTGCTTTTAGAATCTTAGAAGATTAGGGTTGGAAAAGACATCAGGAGGTCAACTTGTCCACACCCTTCTAAAAGCAGGACCAACCCCAACTAAATAATTCTAGCAGGGCTTTGTCAAGACTGACCTTAAAAATCTCTAAGGAAGGAGATTCCATCACCTCCCTAAGCACCCATTCAAATGCTTTACTACCCTCCCAGTGTAATAGGGTTTTTTTTGTAATACCCATGTCACATTACTGGCAGTGCTTGTAGCAAGCAGTTTGCTGTAACTGAGAGAGGTGACGATGCCTGGCTTGGAGAAGGCATTCAGGGGAAAGCTCTGCCTGTAAAAGGCAGCAGCTTCTTGTGTGAGGCACTTGTTGCAGTGCCTGACAGACAGAACTTGTCTGTTAGCAGTGACTCCACTGACTTGGGTTTAGGGAAACCCAGTGTGGATGGTGTTGGAGAAGTCTCGGAGGGACTGAGGGTTGTTCCAGATGAGGCAGGAACAGCCAGAGAATTGGAGCAGGCTGATGACCCAGTGACTGTGTGTGACCAGCCTGCTGGGAAGTCAGTGGCTACGTCTACACTGACCCCTTTTCCGGAAGGGGCATGTTGATTTCAGCGATCGTAATAGGGAAATGAGCGGGGGATTTAAATATCCCCCGCGGCATTTAAATAAAAATGTCCGCCGCTTTTTTCCGGCTTTTAGAAAAGCCGGAAAAGAGCGTCTACACTGGCCCCGATCCTCCGGAAAAAGCGCCCTTTTCCGGAGGATCTTATTCCTACTTCAAAGGATCTTATTCCTACTTATTCCTACTGGCCCTTTTCCGGAGGATCGGGGCCAGTGTAGACGCTCTTTTCCGGCTTTTCTAAAAGCCGGAAAAAAGCGGCGGACATTTTTATTTAAATGCCGCGGGGGATATTTAAATCCCCCGCGCATTTCCCTATTACGATCGCTGAAATCAACCTGCCCCTTCCGGAAAAGGGGCCAGTGTAGACGTAGCCAGTGTGTATGGAACAGGATGATTCCCAGGTGAATGAGGAGAGTGGGAAGTTAGTGTCTCTGATTCAGGAGACAGTATGCAGACCAGAATGGCTGTGTGGTCACTCTCCCTAGGATGCAGGAGATGGCAATTAAGCTCCCATCTCTGGACACGGTGGACACTCATAATCAATCAGGGAAGTGGATAGCTGGTTCCATGTGGAAACAGAGGTTGGAGGTGGACAGAGGAGAGACTTGGGAGTCTACAGCTCACTGCTGTTACCCCACTGAGTGGGGGAAGGGGGAGAATTCCAGGGCCATTGTGAGCCAGGGAGTCACGCCCAGCCAGCCCTTTGTCTTGTTCAGGCCAGAGGTTTCAGGCCTGGAGCCCACAGGACAGGGAGGAGGGGCAGGACCTGCTTTGGCCAAGAAGATTTGCAGTTTGAACCTGAAGGGCCAAAACTGCAATGGTGTGGGGCCAGAGAAGGGGCCTGATGGAGAATTTCAATATACACCTGAGATAGGATTGTTCTTGTTACTGATGTTAATTCTTGTAACCAATGTATTATTGTGGCAGAGAATTGTAAAGGTATACAATGTGCATGATCTCATGGAAACACTTTGTTACTTGTCAGGAAATGTGCCCGGTGACAGACTGTACATAAAAGGACATTGTGATGTTGATATTTCATGGTTAACACTTGTAACTGGTCTTGGAACTTCTTACAGGACAAAAAAGGTTCCCGCCAGAAGGTCCTGTGTGAGAAGGGAAACTGAGGCACGCCACCATTTTGGTTGGGGAGGCCTGTGATGCCCTCAGTGATGTTACTGGCATCACTTCCTGCATCAGTTTTGTGTTGGGGGTGTCACATTACTGAATTGGAGGGAAGCAGCCAGATCGCTGCTGCACCCCTAGGTGGGGGTGTTGGCCCCAGAAATTGGTATAAAAGGAAGCCATGTGGGGTATTGAATGGGAGCTTATCGTTTGTTGATCTTATGTACGCTATTTATGTGAGTGTATAATGTCTATGTGTGTAGGTAGGAATCTGTAATCTGTGTGGAAGCTGAATATTTCTCTGAATGTGGTTAAGCATTGCTATGGACAGGCTGAGTAGCGAAGCCCTGTGGAACAATGGCACTTGATGGCCCAAGGACACACCTAAAGCAGGAGGGCGGAGACCCAAGAGCTGCTAGCAGAGAGAGGCCTCTTAAAATTAGGAATAAGGGATCTTTCGGAAAAGGCTTTATTTTCTGAAAGATCCCCGTCTAGCCTGGCGCTTTTTGCCAGCAAAGCCCTGAGCCAGAAAAAAGCGGCAGCCATGTTTATGCAAATGAAGCAGGGAAGATTTAAATCCCCACTTCATTTGCAATTGCGCTGTGTCTCATCTGCATCCCTTTTCCGCAAAAGGGGTGCAGTCTAGACACAGCCTTGTAGTTTAGCCATATCCTCGCTTGGTTGAGACAGGAGGTGTGGGTTCTGGGGTGGGAATGAGGGATTTTGTTGTGGGAAGGGGTGAGAGGTGCAAGCTCTGGGTGGGAATTTGGATGCAGGAGGATGTGGAGAAGGGGATATTGGCTCGGGGAGGGGTCTCCAGGCTGGGGAGGGTTGGGGTAAGGTGGAGGGTTGGGGTGCTGAGCAAGCCACAGGGTTGTGGAAGTGAGGGTGCAGGGGTTTGGATTGGAGTATGTGAGGGGCTCAGGGCAGGGAGGTCGGGACAGATTTATGGTGTGTGGATGGTGCAGGAGTGTTGTGGCAGGAGACAGAGGATGTGGGGGTGTAGGAGTTTGGGGATGTGAGAGGCTCAGGACAGGGGGGTTTTGTGTATGATAGGCTCAGATTTGGGGTCTGGTATGTGTGCAAGAGTGTTATGATACCCACCGATCGACCAGTCAATTCTAATTGATGGATTGGTGACCACGGCTCTTTCCCTACTCTCCAGTGTATCTACTTCAGCCACCGCCCCCCTTAGTATTATCTGCAAATTCACTGAAGGTGCCAACCAACCCATCATCCAGATAATTAGTGAAGATGTTGAACAAAATCAGTTCCAGGACCAAGTCCTGGGGCCCTCCATTTGATATTGCTGCCAATTAGAGATCAAGGCAATGATCACAACTCATTGACCCTGATAATCTTAACCAGCTTTCTATCCACCTTTATATAGTCCATTCATCTAGGCTATAATTTTTAACTTGCTGGCAAGAATACTATGGGAGATTAATACTAAGTGAGGAAATTAATACTAAGTGAGGTTGACCGGTCTGTAGTTTCACAAATACTCCTCCTTCCCCTGTTTGAAGATGGGCACATTTGCTTTTTTTCAATCATCCAGGACTTCCCTTGATTGATGAGAGTTTTCTAAGATAATGGCCAGTGACTGTCAACTCTCTCAGCACCCTTGGATGCATTAGATTCAGCCCCATGGATTTACACATGTCCAGTTTTTCTAAATGGACCTTAAACTGTTCTTTCACTACTGAAAGTGGGTCACCTCCTCCCCATACTGTGCTGCCTAGTGCAGCAATCTGAGAGCTGACATTGTAAAAACTGAGGCAAAAAAGCATTGGCTATTTCAGCTTTTCCCAGATCAACAGTCACTAGGTTGCCTTCCCCATTCAGTAGGGGTCCTATACCTTCCCTTCTTCTTGTTGCAAACATACTTGTAGACACCCTTTTTGTTATCCTTCCCATCCCTGGCGAGCTGCAACTCCAGTTGCACTTTGATTACACTCCTGCATGCTTGAGCAATATATTTATTCTTCACCTTAGTAATGTCAAAGTTTCCACTTCCTGTAAACTTCCTTTTTGTGTTTAAGCTTGCTGAAGATTTCTCTATTAAGTCAAGTTGGTCAAACCATTGGAATGTTTTTTTTTCTGTGCCCTCAATAAGGCTACTTTAATATATGTCCAGTTACCCTGGACTGCTTTCCCTCTCATTTTAACCTCCCAGGAGATCCTGCCCATCAGTTCCCTGAGGGAATCAAAATCTGCTTTTCTGAAGTCCAGGGTCTGTATTCTGCTGCTCTCTTTTCTTCCTTTGGTCAGGATTCTAAACTCAGCCATCTCATGGTCACTGCAGCCCAGGTTGCCACCTACTTTTACTTCCCCTACCAATTCTTCACTGTTTGTGAGTATCAGGAAAAGAGGAGCATGACCTCAGTTGGTTCCTCCAGCACTTGCACCAGGAAGTTGTCCTCAGCACTCTCCAAAAACTTCCATCTGTGCACAATTGTATTGCACTTCCAGCAGATGTTAGGGTGATTGATGTACTAATGGGAGGGAGAGGGATAGCTCGGTGGTTTGAGCATTGGTTAGCTAAACCCTAGGTTGTGGGATCAAGCTTTGTGGGGGGCCATTTAAGGAGCTGGGACAAATCTGTGAGGAATGGTGCTTAGTTCTGCTGTGAGGGCAGGGGATTAGACTTGATGACCTTTCAAGGTTCCTTTCAGCTCTATGAGATAGGTGTATCTCCATATATTATATAATCCCTGTGATCTGGAAACTTCTATTATTTGCTTGAAAAAGGTCAGTCTGGTCTATAGCTGATGTCTACCACTCTTGTTATTCTTACCTCTAATATTTATCCAAAGACTCTAAACAATCTTTTCTCCAGTTTCAATCTGGACCTCTGGGCAATCATATTGCTCTCTTACATGCAGGGCAAATCCTCCACCTTTTCTCCCCTGCCTGTCCTTCCTGAGGAGTTTGTATCTATGCATGACAGTGCTCCAGTCATGCAAGTTACCTCACCAAGTCTCTGTTATTCCAATCACATCAGGACTTCCAGTTCTTTCAGTTTGTTTCCCAGGCTTTTAGCATTCATGCATAGGCACCTAAGATAACTAGCCAATTGCTCTACTTTTTCAGTATGAATAAAGAAGCTTTCCTCCCCATATTTCACTTCTCCACTTACCTCAAGCTAAGGTTACCCCTCCCCGCCCCAGAGAACCTAGTTTAAAACCTTCCTCACTATAGTCATGTTTCCATAACTCATAGACAAGCTCTTATTGTACTATTCAATATCTAATTCTCCCCCCCCCCCACTCCAGTTGTGGACTCTATTTCCAGTCTAGTAGTTTTAATTTAAAAAAAACTTGACTAGAGGTTCAAGGCTCCTGTTTCACTTCCTTTTTTTATTCCTACCTCAGTGAAATGGCAATAGTTCCTTTACCTTCTGTATTACCGTGGGGTGGGGTGGAGGGGTGACTCCATGGTTAAATGAGCTTATCTTCTTACATAAATTCCTTCCCAACATTCAACCAGAAAGATGCCAGCTTCAGGCCTATGTATTCCTTCAATTGTGGCTTTTGTGGCTTTGTAAATAAGCTAGAGAATGTCACACCCCAGCTTTAGTGAGTTGAATGAGTCTCAAAACCTACTTCCCACATACAGAAACTAAATAGGTAGAATCAGACAAGCGCAAAATGTCTAAATGTTAGTACTTGCCAAAGGGGACTCAGCCCTTTCCTATGTGGCTATGTAGACCAAAATATCCATCAAGCATCTGTAGCAATTTTGGGTTAGCTGGTAATACAGATTCTGTGATAATCCAGCAATATCATTGCTTCTCTCATTTTACCATCAATAATGCCAGCTGCTAGTTTTCTCTATAAAAATGTATTCTTCATACAGTAAAGCATTTGCACTCCAAAAACCTTTGTAGTTAGTTACAGAATGTTCTGCTTTACAAATGTATTTTTAGAAATGTGATTATTACATATATTTTGCTAAAGCCACCCTCTGCCTCATCGCTATTAGGGGGAAGCATTTATATTTTTTTTACTGGAGAGAGAAGGAGAAAGAAATATTTGACCAATCTTTAAATCAAAATATGCAGGCTAACCAAAGATTGCAAAGCCAATAATATTCTAACAATCTTGAGCATATCTCTTTTAAAGCTGATATTTCTGTGTAAGTGAGAGATAAATCATAATGCAGTTTTGTCTCCAGATTTCCACATATTTGTAATTGGTTCTGCTGCCTACTGCTGCCAACATTTCCAACTGTCATGGAGCAGGTCCGTTTCCAAGGAGCTGATGTGAACACTGAGTACAGTACATGGCTTAGATAACTAATTCAGATAGGAGAAGAGCCAATGACTCTTACTCATGATGTGCAGAGGAGACTGATAATGATCGTGATAAAGGGACATGGTCAGTTGCAGAACATAATTTACATCAAAGGCTTTGTAAATTGATAGTGGGGATGCTAATTAAGAGCCATATTATGCTAGAGTCTTCACTAGGAGTTGTGTGCATGCTTCTGAGGGAAGAATTTGGCCCTCTTGCTTTCCTCTGATACAGATTTTTGTTCTTGATTTGAATGGGAGCTGGATCAGCCTTCAAGCAAGCATGATTGCTATGAATGACTTTGACAGTTCTCCAGAAAAGGAACTCAACAGTTTTGGCCAGAGGAACTATATAAAATGTCACTGCCTTACTCAGCTGATTAATTCCCTGTGTGTTTTCAGAATTATATCTGCTTATTTAGAGGAAAATTATTTTGGCCCCTATTTCATATTTTGATTAATCATGCAGAGGCAGTACAGCTACGGAGAAGGGAGTTGGCCTATTTCATACATTAACAGTATTGTTCAACTAGCTTTCAATAAGTACCTTTATTACTGGTGACTACAGAACTATTAAGATCTGTTTATGTTTCTGATACCAGGTAGAGTTTGCAGTGCTGACAAAACTAAATAGTTGTGCTTTATTTAAAAGATAGTGAGAAAGAGTAAGTAATTCTTCCGTAACAGTATACATTAGATATTATTATTGTCTGTATTACTACTAGTTTGTAATATAGGTTAAAATCTAAGAGCCAAACTATGGCCTTTAATATCCCCTTGAGTAGGGGACTGTGTAAGTTTGCAGCACTCCATAGGCAGCTTGCACAGGGATTGTTCTTCTGACTAACACAGTTGCTCCCAAAGCAGCTGCTAGATGAGGGACTGCACAGCCTATACATCCTTGTGAAAGGTCCTTGCATAGGTGGTGCAAAGGAAAGGAGGACCTTCGACATTTATGCAGTACCAACTGTATACATGCATAATTGCCCTTCTGAGACTATCCTGACTATCTAATGTGTTTAGTCTGTATGCATTGCAGTATATAATACATTCCATAAAAATAGTAGTATTTTGACCCTAAGATGCCTCTTTTGAAATATACAGTTTTCTTTTGCGTCTTTGTTTCATTATATGTTTTATTTAGTCAGTTTAGCTTAAACAAAAACAAAAAAGCAGAAGAAAGTGTTGCCTTGTGATACCCTGCAGTGGTTTTACATCAGAAACATTCACCATAAAATAGATTGCTGAAGACTGATTTTCATTTTTAGCAGACTCATAAAATGGAACATCAAAAGGGCTTCTATTTCATTAAAAGTAGATGAAAAATCAGAATAGCAGACAGCTTCTGTGTTATTTCCTTTCATACAGTATATCTCTAAGAGCAGAGTGCCTCTCATGACTGCAGAAAGTTGTGGATATTCTAAAGTTCCTTTCCAATGGGCTTTTCTCAAGGCTCTGGTCTTCAAAGTATTTTTGATATTTTAATTCTGTCAGTTGTGAAAGATAACTTAGAAACAAAGAATCTATTCACTGCACTTATGCAAGATGAATATCATTTTTGGGGAAAATGTTGTGTCCCCATTTCTAGTCAATATAAAATTATGAGAAAGAGTAGGGGGAGAGGAAAGGACAGATACATTTTTCTGTTGATTTTCACTGTGGATAGAATGAACAAACATGCTGTATTGAAATGATCCTAAACTGTTCCTTAGGTTTGATTAAAGCCATATCCTATTAACCACCAATTACTCTTAATTATTCCCATTTCTGAGGAGGCAAGAGTCCATCTTTAGGCTCATACACCAATATATGTTTGTGATAATTACAAAGTCATTATATACATTGAATTGAAACATTGTTAAAGTTAAAAAGTCAAACATTCAAAATTGAGAAATACCAGAATTAAAGTTGTTGAGTTGATTGGCACACAGGAGTTGTGAAAGGATGAGGCATCCTCAGAGCTGACACAATCTTCAGGAAATCTAGCTGCCACAGTTAGCTGAATGTGTGAACTGATTTTTATTAGCAATTTGTCCAATGTTGGATGCATCCCCAATGCAGGAACAAACCCCCTGCAAAATTTCAAATCCCTCCTGAAGATTCTAAAGCTGCTCAACCAAACCAATTGTAGGGTTGGTTTTATTTTGTTTTTAACCTGTGCAAACAACATTTCTGTCCTTAGTTTTGTTCTCAGAAACAGCTGAAACTTGGATAACTTAGAAACAAAGCAAAGTGTTTTGCCGAAACTTTCCCCAAAATAATCAGCCTGCATGACAAAGTTATAAGACAGAGGAAGCAGTCTTATATTGGAAATTGTTGGACAATATTATTAAATATAGGTGGTGCTATCTGTTTAGCTTTTAATAATTTTCAATATCTTCTTCCCCTTCTACTTCCAGGAGGAAATCAATAGCTGTCTTCTATCTCTGTTCTGCTTTCTCTCTTCTGACACTCTTCTCTCCAGGTGTCAGTGGCATGGCTAATTCATCTAATGATTCTATATATTTTTGTTAGTCTCTAAGATGCCATAGGCGTACTCATTATCAGGAAACATATGTTAAAGTGGTCAAGTAGCACTGAGCTTGAAGTCTGTCTCTCCTGAAGATAAAAGACCTGCCTTCCTCACTTTCCATGTTCACGGTTTTGAAGGAGACAGATGGATAGGATTTAGTGAATGTTTGTAGGAGTAGTGTATAGAAAAAGGGAAAGTGTCAAGGTTGGAGTTATTAGTAGGAGAGGCAAAGGTAGGCAGCATCAAGGGGCTGGTGCAAACAACTGGAATTTCAAGTGAGGATGTCACTACAGTGAATAGGGGACTATGATGGCAGTACTACATATGGTCCCCTCTGGATAGTCAGGCCCAGTACCAAATTATGCAGGCGTTCTAGGTCATGGAGAATATTTCACCTAAACTAAGGATATTAAGGACTAGTCAACTATCTGATAAACAAATGCTTATCAGATAATCGAGTCGGCTACTCAATCCCTCTCCTGCTGCCTCTATTAGATAGAGGCAGAAAAGGGGGGAGGGAGAAGAGAGGTTACTTCAAAGTGGCAGTGCCACACGAAGCCTGTGCCTGGGTTCTGGGCAGCACTGTCCTTTGAAATGCTGCCACAGTGTTTCAAAGCAGCAGCGTTGCATGGAGCTGACCCTGGGCTCCATGCAGTGCTGCCCCTTTGAAGCGGCACTGTGGTGTTTTAAAGGGTCAGCGCTGCACAGAGCCCGGAATCAGCTGTGCATCGCTGCCCCCTTTGAAATGCAGCTGTGGTGTTTCAAAGTGGCAGTGCCACATGGAGCCAAGGTCAGCTGAGGAGTATCCAGGTGATCCCGAACTCCATGTGGCACTGGCGCTTTGAAATGCTAAGCAGAGCCAGGGATCATCTGACCTTGGGCTCCACGTGGCATTTCAAAGCAGCAGTGCAGCATGGAGCACGAGGGTTAGTGGGGGGACTCTGACCCCAGGCTCCATGCAGGAGCTTCCACTTTGAAATGCACAAGAGACCCCGCTGGGGACTCTTCTACATTTCAAAGCTGGCTCACCTCGTGCAGCCTGGAGCCAGCTTTACGTCCCCTGGGGACGCTCGTGCATTTCAAAAGGTAAGCACCCTCGTGGAGCTTGGAACTGGCTAAGTAGCAGTTCTGCAGAAAAGGACCTGGTGATTACAGTGGATGAGAAGCTGGATATGAGTCAACAGTGTGCCCGTGTAGCTAAGAAAGCAAATGGAATATTAGGTTGCATTAGGCGGAGCATTGCCAGCAGATCTAGAGAAGTGCTTATTTCCCCTTTATTTGGTTCTGGTGAGGCCACATCTGGAGTATTGCGCCCAGTTCTGGGCCCCCCACTATAGAAAGGATGTGGATGCATTGGAGAGGGTCCAGCGGAGGGCAACCAAAATGATTAGGGGGCTGGAGCACATGACCTATGAGGACAGGCTAAGGGATTTGGGTTTGTTTAGTCTGCAGAAGAAAAGAGTGAGGGGGATTTGATAGCAACCTTCAACTTCCTGAAGGGAAGTTCCAAAGAGGATGGAGAGAGGCTGTTCTCAGGCAAAACAAGGAGCAATGGTCTCAAGTTATAGTGGGGGAGGTCTAGGTTGGATATTAGGAAAAATTATTTCACTAGGAGGGTGTTGAAGTATTGGAATGGGTTATCTAGGGAGGTGGTGGAATCTCCATTCCTAGAGGTGTTTAAGTCTCAGCTTGACAAAGCCCTGTCTGGGTTGATTTAGTTGGGATTGGTCCTGCTTTGGGCAGGAGGCTGGACTTGATGACCTACTGAGGTCTCTTCCAGTCCTATGATTGTATGACTTCCTGCTGGCCCTGGGCTGCAAGCGGAGTTCTGCATTCCTCCTTTGAAATGTACAAAGAGCTGGGGCTCTTGTATATTTCAAAGGAGTAATGCGGAAGTACCTATCAAATTCCACTGACTACTCAACTCATAAATTACTCGTTAGTTAACATCCTTAATGTGAACTAGGCCTTATAGAATGATGAACATTGTGGAAAGAACTTGAAGAGACAACAGATGTAAAAATGAAGCCTAGAGAAATACAAAACGTATTTATCCCAATACGTTCATAGCTATATGTGATGAGAAGTTGGTGTTTGCTGTTGGGCTGAGCATACCACAATGGCTACATACAACTATTGACCTCAGAGCTTTATGTCGAGTCGTCACCTGGCAGTTCATGCTTGAAGGGCTCATTCACCTGTAAAGTGGGTGTCAATTTCTGAGTTTGTGCAGTTGAGGTTTCCTTATGCTCCTTTTATCATCTCTGTCATCTCCACCAATGACTACTTTCCGCTTCCCAAAGAATTAAGGAAATAGTCAGGTTTTACCTTGCTCATCATAAGGCACTCAGGAAATATGCATTAGTGCTTTTAAAAAGTTACCTTAGCACTATGTCTCAGGCAACTCTATTTCTGAAGCTGTGGTATCAAAAAGGGTGCTGATGAGGTGGGTATACTCCCCCCAACAGCCACATTTGCCCCCTAAGAGGATTACTAAAGCATATTGAGAGACCGTTGAGTTTCTCCAGGAACTGCTGCTATTCTTGTATCTAAATAAGCTGTTGGGACTGGGGTAGGCCATGATGTCTAGAGATGGAAAAATGGATCCCAGCAATGGAGGAGTTTCCTAGCTCTTGAAGAGTCCAACTGGAGGAGGTTTAGGCCTCAGGCCATTTCCTGTTCCTTCTCCCAGTGGATAGTAGAGCACATATCGAGGGTTAGAAGTTAAAAGGAGGCTAAAACATATCCATTTCATGCATATGCTGGCAGATTGCAAAATGTACTATTTTTCAAGCACAGTAGAGTGCACAACATTATGTGTTTTTGGGGTAGGGGAGAAAGATCAAAAAATGTTTTTCCTACACAACAGAAAGTTTTGAAAGGATAACTAATAAAATATTGCTGATGTGCTCTGCGTTGATTTACATTCAGCTAAGGGCTATTTCTCCCTGAAATCTAGCAGGGTTATTTCTCCCTGAAACATTTTTCATGGTACAGATGTTTCAAACATCTAAAAGGCCCAAAAGACTTCTGCAATGTCAAGGCAGAAATATGCTCTAAATAGTTCATAAACAGAATCCCGAAAATACTTCTTGCATTGCTGATGATGAGGATGCACCACAAACATAAGTCTTCATTTGCACAGTGAAAGATAGAATGGAAAATTGAATTATACATGTGATTGTGCAAAATAAATATTATTTAATGTTCTTAACCTTGGTTAAAATGGCAGAAAAAACTTGGCATCTCAAGTAACAGCCTATCAAGGAGCTCAGGGGTGAATTTGAGCTGCTAACCTGAGTTAAAAGTAGTCACCATGTCTGCACTACTATTTTAACCTGAGTTAAGAATATACCTATTTATTGGAGTATAAGCATACACTAGTGTTTCTTTGCCTCAGTTTTACATCTGTAAATTGGGAATAATAATATTGTCCTGTTTCACTAGGGTGTTGTCAGTATAACTCAATTGAAGATTATGAGGTTCTAAGATAATATAGGAGACATATAAATGTAATCAGCTGTTCCTTAGTCCACCAGATTGGCATGGTATCAGTTTGATTCCATAAACTATATTAATGATTCCATACACTTACGAATAATCAGCACATTGCGATATCTTAGTAATAAGCAAAGAAGCAAAAGTGTTTATCATGCAGAATCCATTCCCTGTTGTTTCAACTCCATTTAATCAAACAGATATGATTCAGACATAATAAAAGTGGCCTTCATATATGCTTCTCTTCTAGAATTACAACAACAGCTGCTTGTATGATGGACCTACGAAGATATCCACTGGATGAACAAAACTGCACACTGGAGATTGAGAGCTGTAAGTACTTTTGTAAATCCTGCTTACCATATGATCAGTTTCAGCTGTTTGTCTGTTTATTTATTTATTTATTTTATATGTTACTAACCCAGTTGCCTTTTTTTCTGATGGTATTTAGACCCTTGTAAACATTCGCAACAAATTTAGCTTTCCAGATGGATTAGTAATTTATGGCACAAGGATTAGAGGAATTTATTTTGTGTTTTTATGGATAATTTTCATCTTTAAAAGTTTCATTCAAATGGTATGTTGTAGTTTATGTGAAGAACAAGATGATTATTACCATTTCTTAATCCTTCTCTGCTGCCAAACTGTATTGCTGGTAATTTTTCTTTTTTTAAAAAAAAGTGTTTATATTTTTCTTTGCAGTTGATGCTTTTTATCCCCCACGGAATAAATTAGACTTTTGGTGTAAATGTAATATAGTCCATTATACGTGTTGATTAAATAACTAAACTCTCTTTCAAAGGTCAGGTCTCCCATACAGCTAAGATATGTCTTGTGAAATAAAATTTTAAATATGTTTACATTGAAAGTTCTTTACAGAATTTTAATATATCTGAAAACAAAACTGTGTATGTCCATATGATAAATGCAATATTGTAGGCAATGTTATTTGACCTGGTATTTAAGACTGTGTCAGCTGTTTTTCAGTAGATCTGTAGAACACTCGACTGTAAAACATCATAAAGCTGCAATGTGACATACTTCACTTTCTCTGAGTGGAATTTATTAAGTGATTTGAAAGCAAACAAAATTAATTTGAAAGTTTTAATTAATTCTGCAGATTTCGTATGTTAAACATTTATACTTTTTATCCCTTTAAAACAGCTTTGATTAAATCGATATATATGATATATGTGCACATTAGTGCTTGCAAAGCAGTAATTACTTAGAATTCAATTCTCTAAAGATTTGCATGTGTATTTAAATCGTACTCTTTCCTCTATTTAGGAAAGCATGTCAGAACATTATGCATGTGTTCAAGTCACATTCACTTGCATTTTATTTAAACATGTGCTTCAGTGCATTCCTGAATAGGGATACTTTATTGAATTAGACCCAAAAGGACTCTTTATGGAATTAAACCCTGTGAGTATTCCAAATGAAATTATTCACAGTGCATAAAGCTAAGCTTGATTTATGTTTTACATTTTTTTAAAAGTTCTTCTTCTATACTAAAATATTTAAGTAGCAAATATTGTGACTGACTTTTATTTTGGAACTATGTACAGGCAGTCCCCGGGTTATGTACAAGATAGGGACTGTAGGTTTGTTCTTAAGTTGAATCTGTATGGGTACGTCTACACTACAGCGCTAATTCAAACTAACGCGTCTAGAACTAAAAACTAGTTCGAATTAGCATTTTGCTAATTCGAACTAGCATGTCCACATTAAGTGGACCCTGAACCGGGCTTAAGGATGGCCGGAAGCAGTGCCGGCAGGGCATCAGAGGAGGACTTAGAGCGTGGAGATGCTGTCTCAGGCTAGCCGAGGGCTGTGCTTAAAGGGTCCCGACCCCCACCCCGGACAGACAGTTCTCAGGGGTGCCCCGCTTGCAAAGCAGTCCTGGCTTGGAGTGCCCGGAGTACCCACACTGGGCACATCACACCACTCGGCCATCAGCCCGGCTGCACTTGCCACAAGCT
The DNA here is from genome assembly GCF_052426305.1 of Pelodiscus sinensis. Lineage (NCBI taxonomy): Eukaryota > Metazoa > Chordata > Testudines > Trionychidae > Pelodiscus > Pelodiscus sinensis. The sequence goes on along the minus strand of NC_143067.1, from coordinate 28,761,179 downwards.
GCCATCTGGGGAGAGGGGACAATTGGGGGGCTGCAGGAGAGCTTCCACACCCAGAAGCCCACAGAGCCAGCCCAGTCCTCCCCATCGGGGGCTTGTACCCCATTCCTCCCTCACCTCCTTCCACTTACCCTTCCCTAGCCCCTCTTCTTGATGTACAAAATAAAGGACAATTGTGTTCAAAAATGGAATCTGTCTTTATTGAACAAAACTGGGGGAGACTGGGAAAAGGAGGTGGGAGAGGGGAGGGCAACTAAAATGATCAGGGGTTGGGAACAGGTCCCATATGAAGAGAGGCTAAAGAGACTGGGACTTTTCAGTTTAGAAAAGAGGAGACGGAGGGGGGACAGGATAGAGGTCTCTAAAAGCAGGAGTTGGGTGGAGAGGGTGCATACAGAAAAGTTCTTCATTAGTTCCCATAAAGAAGGACTAGAGGACACCAAAAGGAAGGAATGGATAGCAGGCTTCAAACTAGTAACAGAAAGTTGTTCTTCACAAAGCAAAGAGTCAACCTGTGGAACTCCTTGCTGCAGGAGGCTGTGAAGGCTAGAACTGGAACAGAGTTTAAAGGGAAGTGAGATCAAGTCATGGAGGTTGGGTCCATGGAGTGCTATTAGCCAGGGGGTAGGAGTGGTGTCCCTGCCCAAGGTTTGTGGAAGGCTGGAGAGGGATGGCACGAGACAAATGGCTTGGTCACTGTCTTCGGTCCATACCCTCAAGGGTCCCTAGTGTTGGCCACTGTCGGCAGACAGGCTACTGGGCTAGATGGACCTTTGGTCTGACCCAGTACGGCCATTGTAAGCTCAGGGCTCGGGGCGGGGGTCTCAGTGGACCCCCTTGATCTTCATGCACACCTGCTCCTGGGTGGCCATGCTGGCAGCTCTCCTGCGCTAGCTGGCCACTTTCCTGTGCCTAGTGCGGAGATCATGGACGAGGTCCACGACGTCCGCACTAGCCCAGGCGGGTGCCCGCCTCTTGCGGTCCCGGGCAAGCTCCCGGGAGCCACCAGCGTGGTCCCGGGAAGAGGAGGAGGGCTGGGGGGCATCGGGTGGCTGGCTCGAGCCATGCCAGGTGCAGGGTCTGCTGTCTGGGTGCTGGCAGGCTTGCACCTGGCACGGGCACCGTAGCCAGCCCATGCCCCTTTAAGAGGTCCGGGGCCGGGAGGGGGGCAGACGAGTTTCCCTGGTGTTGGCCAGAGTGGCCACCAGGGAAAGCTGGGGAGGGCTAGCCTCCCACTAGTTCGAATTAAGGGGCTACACACCCCTTAATTCAAACTAGTAAATTCAAACTAGGCTTAATCCTCGTAAAATGAGGATTACCTAGTTCGAACTAAGCGCTCCATTAGTTCGAATTAAGTTCGAACTAACAGAGCGCTAGTGTAGCACCTATGAAAGTTAGTTCAAACTAACGTCGGTTAGTTCGAACTAACTTTGTAGTGTAGACATACTCTATGTAAGTCGGAACTGGCATCCAGATTCAGCCGCTGCTGAAACTGATCAGTTTGAACAGCGGCTGAATCTGGACACCAGTTCCGACTTACATACATATTCAACTTAAGAACCCCAGGTGTCCCCAACTCAGCTGCTGCTTAAACTGATCAGCAGCTGATTCCAGGAAGCCCGGGCCAGAGCAACTCTGCCTCGGGCTTCCTGTAGTCAGCCGCTGGTCAGTTTCAGCAGCGGCTGACTTGGGGACGCCTGGGGCAGAGCAGCGCGGGTGCTGCTGGGGTGGTCCAGTAGCACGGCTGCTCCTTGGCGCTACTGGACCAACCCAGCAGCACCCCAGCTGCTCTGCCTCAGGCGTCCTGATTCAGCCGCTGCTGAAACTGATCAGCAGCGGCTGAATCAGGACGCCTGGGGCAGAGCAGCTGGGGTGCTGCCGGGTTGGTCTAGTAGCGCCAAGGAGCGGTGCTGCGGGACCAACCGGCAGCGCCCCACCTGCTCTACCACAGGCCCCAGGCTTTGCTCCACGTCTCCCTGGTCTGCTGGGGGGGCACTAGCTGCGTTTCCCCCCCCCCCCCAGCAGACCAGGGAGACGCTGAGCAAAGTGGCGGAGGACCCGGGGCTGAACCCGCGGCGCTTCCAGCTGATCTGGAAGCGCCGCGGGTCCGTCCCCGGGTCCTCCGCCGCTTTGCTCAGTGTCTCCCTGGTCTGCTGGCTCCCCCAGCAGACCAGGGAGAAGGGGAGCAGCTTTTCTCGCCCCGGAGGAGGCGGGCGGCGGGACCAGGCGTCCCACCGCCCCAGTCCTCTGGGGCGAGAAAATCCCCGTTCGTAACTGCGGATCCGACATGAGTCGGATCCACGTAACTCGGGGACTGTCTGTATCTATGATAAAATCCTCCTCTTGAAATCATTAACAGGACTCTGATTTCAGTGGGCCAGGATTTCAACATTAATTTGCAGTGTTTAAGCATTTCTGAACAATCTATGCTAAGACATTATTATTAAATAGTAGAGAAAAACACTGAATCAATTTTTCGACTGGTGTAATAGCAATGAGTCTGTAGATTTATTCCTATGGAAAATAATATCTTTCCCTCCCACCACCCTCAAAAAGTGCTGTCTACGTCAGAAAATGTTCTAGCATAATCCATTAGAAATTTTGCCAGCGCTAACCTTTCATATGTTATAAACATTTTTCATTTAATTTACTGTTTCATTTCATTTAGTTTGCACCACCTGCCTGTGTGTAAGATGATCTGTAGCTATGCTGTGGTTATGATCAAGACTCATATATAAAATAAACTTGATTCAAGTGTGAGAAAAGGACAAATCTGACAAAGAAAAAATATATTTAAAAATAAATGTATGAATAGAAAGTAAAAATCAAACATAGGAAGAATTTAAAAAAAGCATTTGTCTGGGTGTTCTTGATTGAGTGGCAATAAAATGTAGTTTAAATATACAAATGAAGATCATGTGCTCAAGAGTTACAATCTCAGCTTTAACAAAAAACAGGACTATGTAGCACTTTAAAGACTAACAAGATGGTTTATTAGGTGATGAGCTTTCATGGGCCAGAAATCTGAAATTTGATTTGTCCTTTTCATGTGTTCACTTTTTTTTAATTGTATCCTTTGGTATATATGGTTGTGACTATTTTCTTCCACTATTTGATCTGAGGAAGTGGGTCTGGCCCACGAAAGCTCATCACCTAATAAACCATCTTGTTAGTCTTTAAAGTGCTACATAGTCCTGTTTTTTGTTCCAATCTCAGCTTTGCCATTCTTACAGAGATGAACCTTCAGCAAGGCTCACATCCTGTCTGCAGTTCAGGGGCCCAAATATAAAATTGAGATGATAAAGTATACTGTATTTAACCAGCTTTTCAAGACATTATGATGTTGAGGAACATTGGTCAGACAGACATTAATTCTTCTATGGTGTTTTGAAGCCCTAGCTCAGTGCTCCATATTGACATTATGAATAGGTCTGTATGTCCAGGTAGCAATGCAAATCTGTCCAAACATTACAACTTCCCGAGTAAAGTTTTCCAGATTGAAATCTGAAGCTGATCTTTATATATATTTGATTTAATTTCCTGTACACATGGATTAAGAAATTATTGTAATGGAGAGTTTACTGTCTGGTAAAACATGAGCCAGGGCATACTACATCATCAATCCAGAGAAGCTGAACACTGCATTTTTACAGTAAAAGTTCAAAACCTAGAATTAATGTGCTGAGTTACTGATATACTGTAAACAGAAAAAATAATTAATTAAAATAATGCCATACCTTTTTACTGAAATATGAGATACTTATTCCTTCCTTACAGATCTGTGGGTATACATTATGTTTTTTGCCTGTTCAGCTCATCTATAAAGAACAGAACTGTCTTGAAAAATCTGCTTTCTGTTTCTATTATGCTTTCGTACTATTACTATTAGGTAGTTCTTTCCTGGGTGTATAGAATTCCTTGTCCTGTAGCTTTTTTCATCTCTTTTTCCTCTTCTCTCTCTGCTGGCAGCCAATGAACAGGTAATTGCTGAGTAGTAAGAATGAGACATTAGAGGAAAGTCAGCTGGTCATCACCTTCCCAGTGGGTTTATGACAACAGGGATAGTTTCCCTTTCAAGGAAGTGCTGATATCAGCAGGTATATCACTCTTCTTTTCTGCCTTCTCCCTCTGCCACTGTCATATGGATAGCTCAGGTCCTTGTGGCATCCTGGATTAGTTGATCCTCCCCCTTTCTTTCCATTTATTTGGGTATTGTAGTTCTAGTGTTTGAAAAGAATGTGTAAGCAAGTGAGTCAGTAGTCTTGAGGGAGTTTTAGAGGTAAACTGATGTTTTTGGAAGCACATAGAATACAGGTTCACCACTGCATGTCAGGGCATATGTTTTAGATGTGTGCTGTATTTGTGTGTGTAACTCATTGACAGAAAGAGTTGTCAAGTGTCAATAGCAAGAGATTGGAAGTTAAGATTATGGATCTTTTTCCACTGATTTACTGAATGAATTTTGTAATCCATGTACTATAGTTGGCTCACTTGTGTTGTAAATAGCTCTACTTCAGAAAGATGTTCTATGACATATTCCTGACTTCATATGCAGGTGCATTAAGGAATAACATAAAATAGAGGCAGCTATTCATTCTCACCTGCCCTTAGTATACCCAAATTAGTCACAGGAAAAGATACTGACCTAAATTTTCCTCTGGTTGCTGGGCAAAAAGCCTGGCTGATGTTCTCAGCAATACTCTATGGTCCCAAGAATGCTCAGTCAGCTGTGTAAAAGCATCACCAGACCTCCAGATATACCAATGGCAGCATGTGTAAAAATAATAATATATACAGAATGAATTTATCCTATCCTCAGTAAAATAGGCTGTCTATGTGGAATTAGAATTAGAGCTGTGAAAATATTGAATTACTGTGTTCAATTCTGAAAAGTAAAACAGAAAAGAAATTGTTTTCAGACAAAAAATAAAAATATTCAAAATTATTGACACATTAAAAAGTTAAAAATAACTTAATCTTTCATATTTGGTAAAATGAGCGTTTGAAAAAAAATAGAGGAATGTTTGAAACAAGTCATTCAAAATTCTGTATTTTGATAATACTGAAATGTTTCCATTATTTTGAAATTTTGTTGCAGGTTTTTTTGTCCTAAGCAAATTAGCACAAATTCATGAAATATCTTGGTGTCACCAAATCGGCACTTTTTACCAAATCAAATTTAAATAAAAAAATTCTGCTTAGCTGTAGTGAGAAATATTCAGAAACTGCACTGCATTAAATCAGTGTTTTACCCCTGTTCCCAACATATATCTTCCTGTTGAAATGAGAGTTCCCCCTGAAAATGTGAAGTGAATATTTGAGGTCTTGAAAGAAGATGGCATAACCTACAGAGGAAAACATGGTCTCTGCCCTGAGGAACTCACAGTATAAATAGACATTCTGTAATATAGAAATGATGCACTGATACAAAGAGGATGCATTGCTTTTACTTTAAAAATGATACCTTTCTTCCCATTCAGAAGTGTTGTACAAATTGTATATAAGTGTGTGCATTGCAACTATCTTTTCATGGAAACTGGGATAGCCAAAATGACAGCTTATACAGAAAGCACACAACAGCGGAAAGAGAGATCATTGTGGTGAAAAACTGCAAGTCAAACACCTGTTCTTGAAACATGCCATACAGTGTTTAGTGGTTATGTAAAACAGACAGACCTTTGATTGTAAAGTTTTTGTTTGTTTTCTGAAAGCCCCCCCCCCCCCCCAGTAAACTATGTGCATTTAAGTTTATATTCTCTGGAATGATGAAAATCTGAACTGAATGCTCAAGTTTGAATATGTGGTTCCTGGTGGTCTGAGTATCTGTTGCTTTGTTCTATGCTGTAAGCTGAGGAGTTACCCACTGATAACACTGGCAATAATACTGTATCACAGGTACATTGGACTCTCTTAAAAGGCATAGCATTCACATCAAACAGCTTGTAAATTGGTTACTTCTTTGAGCAATGTTGGTGAATCATCACACCTCACAAAAAAAATCAGGGATATTGATGTGCTGATGTCTGAGATGTGCATGGTATGTGATATGAAATGGTTGCTTTTCATAGCATCCTACAGGATGTAAATACATTTTTTCTAAAATGTAGAGAAAATCTGAGTAGTAATTCAAACTTTTTAAACCTCTTCCTCAGTCAGTGTGTGAGCATTTCTAGTATGAGCTAAATTTATCAGCACTGCATTGCTCTTCCATGGTCTCCTCTATTAATTTGGGCACAAAAGCAATTGCTGAGTCCATGTAAAAGGAAGTCTGCTTACCTATGATTTTCACTTTGTGCCTTGTGCTTCTGGTCATAAGTAAATGTAAAATTTCAGTTGAGTTCACACAAATCTCCTCAAAAGGCATAAAAATATACCCAGTGCTGACACATACCGTCCTCCCTTCTAGCAATGGTATATAATGCGTAGAGCTGAGTGGTAATAACAAGTCGTTGTGTTCAAATGGCAACAACAGTAAATGAGAAAACAGCTTCCTAATCATTAACTATAAGGCATCAGTGATGACTTATTTTGTTTTAATGATGCAGTTATAGACACACTTTTTATAACACAGTATATAGACATAAACAAACATATAAACTAATATTAAATTCATTATTTATCTTTATGTAGCTCTTTGATAAGTATAAACACACATTGAGATGTGGTATCCAAGTGATCAGTTTCAGATCATGTTGTTCAATGAATTTGTCACATGCTCTGGACAACCATCATGCATCTCTGACCCTTGCCCTATATATCCATATCCTCCTTATCCTAACATTGCAAAGCCAAAGCTGATTCAAACTCCCAAAAAACCATTTCTTTCTTCTCACCCCGTAAGGAATTTCCACGGAAAAATATACCAAAATAAGGCAGAAGAAACATTAGGCCTTGGCATATGACTGGTTTTTATATAAGTTCCTCAGGGTATGTCTACACTACAAAGTTAGTTCGAACTAAAGGACGTTAGTTCGAACTAACTTTAATAGGTGCTACACTAGCGCTCCGCTAGTTTGAATTTGAATCGAACTAGCGGAGCGCTTAGTTCGAATAGGTAAACCTCATTTTACGAGGACTAACGCCTAGTTCGAACTAGCTAGTTCGAACTAAGGGCTGTGTAGCCCTTTAGTTCGAACTAGTGGGAGGCTAGCCCTCCCCAGGTTTCCCTGGTGGCACTCTGGCCAACACCAGGGAAACTCTATGCCCCCTCCCGGCCCCGGACCCCTTAAAGGGGCACGGGCTGGCTACGGTGCCCGTGCCAGGTGCAAGCCTGCCAGCACCCAGCTAGCAGACCCTGCACCTGGCACGGCACAGAGCCACCCACCCGATGCCCCCCAGCCCACCCCCTCTTGCCGGGACCAGGCTGGCGGCTCCCGGGAGCTTGCCCTGGACCGCAAGAGGCGGGCACCTTCCTGGGCTAGTGCGGACATCGTGGACCTCGTCCACGATCTCCGCACTAGGCACAGGAAAGTGGCCGTCTAGGGCAGGAGAGCTGCCAGCCTGGCCACCCAGGACCAGGTGTGCATGAAAATCAAGGGGGTCCACTGAGACCCCCGACCCTGAGCCCTGAGCTTACAATGGCCGTACTGGGTCAGACCAAAGGTCCATCTAGCCCAGTAGCCTGTCTGCCAACAGCGGCCAACCCTAGGGACCCTGGAGGGGATGGACCGAAGACAATGACCAAGCCATTTGTCTCGTGCCATCCCTCTCCAGCCTTCCACAAACTTTGGGCAGGGACACCACTCCTACCCTCTGGCTAATAGGACTCCATGGACCCAACCTCCATCACTTTATCTCACTTCCCTTTAAACTCTGTTCTAGTTCTAGCCTTCACAGCCTCCTGCAGCAAGGAGTTCCACAGGTTAACTATTTGCTTTGTCAACAACAACAACAACTTTCTCTTACTAGTTTCAAGCCTGCTACCCAGTCCTTTCCTTTGGTGTCCTCTAGTCCTTCTTGATGGGAACTCAGGAAGAACTTTTCTGAATGCACCCTCTCCACCCAACCCCTGCTTTTAGAGACCTCTATCCTGTCCCCCCTCCGTCTCCTCTTTTCTAAGCTGAACAGTCCCAGTCTCTGTAGCCTTTCTTCATCTGGGACCTGTTCCCAACCCCTGATCATGTTAGTTGCCCTCCCCTCTCCCAGCCTTTCTCTTCCCCTCTCCCACCTCCTTTTCCCAGTCTCCCCCAGTTTTTTTCAATAAAGACAGAGTCAATGTTGGAAGGAACGTTATCTTTATTTTGTACATCAATAAGAAGGGGGGCTAAGGAAGGGTAAGTGGAAGGAGGTGAGGGAGGAATGGGGTACGAGCCCCCGATGGGGAGGACTGGGCTGGCTCTGCGGGCTTCTGGGGGTGGAAGCTCTCCTGCAGCCCCCCAATTACTCCCTCTCCCCAGATGGCAGCCTGCGGCAAGTGCAGCCGGGCTGATGGCCGAGTGGTGTGATGTGCCCAGTGTGGGCACTCAGGGCACTCCAAGCCAGAACTTCTTTGCAAGCGGGGCACCCCTTAGAACTGTGTGTCCGGGGTGGGGGTCGGGACCCTTTAAGCGCAGCCCTCGGCTAGCCTGAGACAGCATCTCCATGCTCTAAGTCCTCCTTATATGCCCTGCCGGCACTGCTTCCGGCCATCCTTAAGCCCTGTTCAGAGTCCACTCAATGTGGACTTACTAGTTCGAACTAGCAAAACGCTAATTCGAACTAGTTTTTAGTTCTAGATGCGTTAGTTCGAACTAGCTTAGTTCGAATTAACTAATTCGAACTAAGTTAGTTCGAACTAGCGCTGTAGTGTAGACGTACCCACAAGCTTCTGAGTTGGCAACTTTGCAGTGTTATAGGTCTATAAATAGCTTCTTACGAAAGGGAGTTTCCAGACTTTCCAATGATCCATAGAAACAATAATATATAGAAATTCTAATCTTGGAAGGTCCTAAAATAGTTTAAAATTATGATGCATAGGTAATTGTAGAATATTGTGTCTCCTTCTGAGTTATTTATCTTGGTTTCATGGTAACTAAGTCACATGAATTTCCAGATTGAAGAATTTGAAAAATAATTCCTTTTTAAAGCTCTCTAATATTATCCTAAGGTAGTTTTCACCCTATAAAATAAATGGTATATTCATACAAGTATGGTGTCATGTGCAGTTTTTAGAAACACTGGTTTGGATTACCTTAGTAGCCCACTTGTGCCATTTGTGCTTAATGCATTTGTCCCAAGAATCTTTTTATGTCACTCCAGCCCAACATATAACATCCATCATGTACATCTTCATTCATGTGCACACACATATCTAATTGCTACAACATTTTTTGGGGGGGGGTGGTAGAATGAGTTGTTCTCTTAGCCAGTGTTTAGGTGAACAGTCCATTAAAAGCTTTCAGACTTGTTGACTAAAGCCCAGTAGATGTCTTTTTTTCATGCTGAGCTGAGTACACTGGTTAGACATACTATGAGGAACAAACTTGAATGGTACGTTAAAATCCGTGCTTCAGAGGCAAGTGAGAAATTTAATCTTTTTTGAAGAGATTATCATGTATAAACCCTGACTACACGTTAGCAGTGGTCAGAAGCAACACTTCCTGCCTCACCCTGCCTCTGCATCTAGGAGACCATCAATCTCCTTAAATTTCTGTCATCTTGTGAAAGTAGGAGCATGTGGGACAAGCTCAGAGCACAGACCATTAGAACTCAGAAAGGAAGACCATTGGGAGTCTAATTGACTTCATGTGCTCTTTTCCCACACAAGTAGGGATGTATTGGGTGACATCCATGACCCTATTGATCCCATGCTCACCAATAATGTACCAAGATATGATCATTTTAGTTTAATATAGTACGGTGTTCTTAACTGGGTATATGGAGTTTTTAAAATGTCTGAGTTTGGTCCAGAGAAGGGGGGAGAAAGATAGGGGAAACTAAAAACTACAGGCAAGCATGTACATGGTTTCTTGGGAATGTTCTCATGGAATGCACCTTTTGTTTAAATTAGTAGAAGAAATTTTGTATCAAATACTGGGAGTAGTTTTGTTTCTTGACGAATTTGTTTCTTTCCATACCCACAAGATGGCATACAGTGCCATCTTATTGAGTTTTAGCACAACATTTCTTCTCTATAATTTCAGCAGACTCTATGGTCTAGAGTGAAAGGGGGTTAAAAAAAACTATTGAATAGAGATGAGATTTCTTTTCCCTTAGAAAATTCAGCTTGAAATAGATCTTTGTGCTTCGATTATAATAGATCCCACTAGGTATAATTCTCAAAACTTGCTAAATAATCTTTTTAAAGTAATTCAGAAAGAGTGAAAGCACAAAAGAGGAAAGAGATTTCTAACGTTACTTCTGGACAATTGAATATCCCAAGATCAGATATTCTTTTTGCATCCTTTTTTTAGTTCTTTTTGTTTACGTCCATTTCTTGGTTGGTAATAAAATGGGCTTAGGAATCTATTAATAGAGTATTAGAAATGTAGGGTTTCAAAATGTGATCGAGCCGTCAATCTTCACCCCAAAGAGCAGCTGTTGCTCCTTCCTTCTGTTGTACTGCTGTAGTTATCTGTGGTTGGCTAGTATCCTCCATCCCCAATACTTCTGCATACAATTCTGGGTACATCTACATTTCAACACTATTCTGAAATAACTTAGTCTGCATATACACAGCAGGCAGTTATTTTGAAATAGTGTCAAAATACTTTCAAGCTGGAGGACTTCTTACTTTTACACCTGTAACCCTCATTGTACGAGGAATAAGGGAAGTCGGAGGAAGAGTGCTTTGTTTTGAAATAAGTGCTGTGTAGGCGCTCCCTATTTCAAAATAAGCAATTTCGAAATAAGATACGCAATTGACATAGCTCAATTTGTGTAGCTTATTTTGAGTTAAGCCCTGCTGTGTAGATGCACCCTGTGACCTCTTTTTAAAAACTCCCAGCAATGGAGATTGCACAAAGCAGAGCTTTGTTTTCCTCAGCCATGATCTGATGACTCGGGAAGGCCTGTTGGGAACAAATGGGATTCACCTTCCAAAGGAAGGAAACAGCATCTCATGGCCTCACATCAACATTATCTGTGCAGTCATGCACAGGATGCACATTTTCTGGGAAGATAGATTGAGAACACCACCTTGTACCCCTGACTTCTTCACCTCACTCCCAGAGCTCTGAAGTTATTGCTCTGAAGATCTTCTAAGGGTCATATCTAGAGGTGCCATTAGTGTCTATGTGAATGAGCAACATGGGTGGTCAGAAGGTGGATGAGCCTCTATCCATAACATCTTGAACTCCAGGCAAGCTGAACACCTCATGGATCATCATGTTAGGTCATTCAGTGGAAGCCTGTCTCCATTAGAAGGGAATCATCATCATCCTGTTCTCCTTTTGGGTGAGATGGTTGTGAGCTTCCCAGATTTAGGAGCAGGTGGCTGCTCCTCCTCAGCCATTATTCTTACTTCCTGTGACCAGAATGTATAGGTTCTTCTTTTCAGTGAATGGGGGAACCTGGGTGAGGAATGGAGTACTGTCACTACCTTAAGTGGACAGCTGCCAGTCTCCACTCTGTAGAGCATCTGTTTCTCCTTCCTCCTGTTGTGCTACTGTAGTTTGCTGTTTTAGATCTGATATGTTGTTCAGTTGGTTTTTTTGAAATATACAAACTCTTGGCAATAAAAGTCTGTAAGAACAATAAGGGGTTCAAACATAAAAGAAGCCAGGAAATTTGACATGTGGTTGGTTAGCAACCTTCATCCCCAATGTTTCTGAATGCAATCTGTCAAACAACTATTCTCTTTTACTATGTTTTATTCCAGAGCTCAGTTATATCTTTTTTTAAAGTTGGAAAACATACTTGGGGATATGGTTATTATGAAATAGTCAACATATCTCAGATACTGAAGGTATTTGACTTCAAGTTGCAAGCTTTACAGTGCACCTGTGACACCGAAACATATTTCATCTCACAATAAATACCCATGATCTACTCCTTACTTAGGATCTCTTGTTATCTCATATATATGACACAAAATAATGATTCAGATGTTTTCCTTGATGTAAGATACTAACTACTTGTCATTTTATTGTCAAACTACATCACTCTGCAAAAATAAGCATTTTTGCAGAAAATAAATACAGTGCATTAATTCATCTTTTTTGTGCGAAACATAGGAGACCAAAATATGTTCTTTCGTTTCACTTTCTAACCATTCCTTGAACCCATCAAAAGGATCAAATAATCTGGAGCTCGTCTTATTAATATTATAGGTGATTTCCACAACTTTCGATACCCAGAGATCAGTGATTCCCAAACTGTCATGATCTCAAAATGAGTCATGGTTCTTTTTATTGGGTTACCAGGGCTAATGTTAGATTTGCTATGGTTTGGGGCTGAAGATAACATCTGAGGGTGGCTGAACTTAGATTATATGCCCCCCTCTCACATTGCATGGAACAATGATGCTCAGGCTTTCCCTTCCCCACCTCACAGTCAGGGTGGCAGGGCTCGGGCAGGCTCAGGCTTTGATTGACCCTTCTGGGGTTGAGTAGTAATTTTTCTTGTCAGAAATTTTGTCAGATGTTGTCAGATGTCAAATGTCAGAATTTGTGTTGATCCCCTTAATTGTTCTTATAGCCTTTTATTGCCAAGGGTTTGTATATTTCAACAAAACAATTGAAAAACATATCAGCTCTAAACCAAACTACTGACTGAATAATTTGGCTTCATAGAAAAGTTAGCATGACTCTCAGTGGGGAAAAGTAGAAAGCAAGTATTGTATTTGCACTGCTTCTCACCAGCAGTTTTTAGCTGTGTTGTGTATCTTGGATCTGACTCTGGGATCATTGCTTTTGAGTAGTTATACTTCACTATTTAAACACACACTTGCCATTTTTAGCTTAGATAGGAAACAAGACATATTTATAAGTTTTGCTAATTATCATTATGCATTTAAACTTCGTTTTCAGGTGTTGTTTTTCAGGTGCAGAGATAAAATTTCTTGGTACCTTAAATGACTGCTTCTTGGAGCAGCTGGTTCTGGAACCCAGAAGGGGAGAAGTAATTCTTGATTTAATTATAAGTGGAGTGAAGTATCTGGTCCAAGAGGTAAATATAACTGGACCACTTGAAAATAGTGACCATAATGTAATAAAATTTAACATCCATGTGGTGGGAAAAATACCTCAGCGGCCCAATACAGTAGCATTTATTTTTAGAAAGGGGAACTACACTAAAATGATAAGGTTAGTTAAACAGAAATTAAAAGGTACAGTGACAAAAGTAAAATCTCTGCAATCTGCATGGAAACTTTTCAAAGACACTATAATAGAGGCCAAATTTAAATGTATACCCCAAATTAAAAAACACAGTAAGAGAACCAAAAAAGTACCACTGTGGTTTAACAACCAAATAAGGGAAGCAGTGAGAGATAAAAGGACATCTTTTAAAAAGTGGAAGTCAAATCCTAGTGAGGAAAATAAAAAGGAGCATAAATGTTGTCAAATTAAGTGTAAAAATATAAAGAAAGCCAAAAAGCAGTTTGAAGAACAGCTAGCCAAAAACTCAAAAAACAATAGTAAAATGTTTTTAACTACATCAGAAGCAGGAAGCCTGCTAACAGCCAGTCAGACCCTTGAATGATTGAGTTGTTAAAGGAGCACTCAAAAATGATAAAGTCATTGCGTAGAAGCTATATGAATTATTTGCTTCAGTTTTCAAGGATGAGGATACTGGGGAGATTCACAAACCTGGGCCATTATTTTTAGGAGACAAATCTGAGGAATTGTCCTAGATTGAGGTGTCATTAGAGGAGGTTTTGAACAAATTGATAACTTAACAATAACAAGTCACCGGGACCAGATGGTATTCACCCAAGTTTTCTGAAAGAACTCATATGTGAAATTGCGAAACTATTAACTGTGGTTTATAACCTATCCTTTAAATCAATTTCTGTACCTGTACCTGTACCTGTACCTGTAATTCTGGAAGATAATTAATGTGATGTCAATATTTTAAAGGCTCTAGAGGTGATCCTGGCAATTACAGACTGGTAAGTCTAACGTCAGTGCTGAGCAAATTAGTTGAAACTATAGTAAAGAATAAAATTGTCAGACGCATAGATGAAAGTAATTTGTAATGTAAAGGGAAATCATACTAGAGTTCTTTGAGGGAGTCAATAAACATGTGGACAAGGGGATATAGAATACTTAGATTTCCCTATGGTGTGTAGGGAAGGGCAGGTGGGGTCGAGTTGCATGAACAGTGCATGGAGAGAGGAGAGAAGGTGCCCTGCAATGAGCTGAGGGTCCTCCTTCTGCAGGGCCACAAGGATAGTCTGCAGAAACTGTACTGGGAGATACAGCATGAGATGAAGGAAACATCAACTGCTTGGAGGCAAGTCCTGTTCCATGGCAGGAGTGCTGTGGTGTTCACAAAAGCAACCAGAGTACACAGTGAAAAGACTTTGCTGTCCCTCAAAGAGGTAGGCAATGGAGAAGAGCCTGAGACACAACTGTACAGAGGGTCCCTTTAAGCACAAGCCTCAGATAGCCTCGGGCAGCAGCTACAGGAAGTGACTGCTGTTCTCACGCCATACCTGAAGTGCTTCCAGGTGGCCTTAAATGCAATTCAGCATCCAAAAGGAAAAGCTGGTTTCCTTTTAAGACAAGATTTAGTACAGAAGGTGGGGTGAAGGAGAGGGAGGGAGGGAATAGCTATTTATGAGTAAATGAATGGCTAATCAGGGGTGATAAGTGAGGAAGTTATCTTTGTACTGGTTAAGGTAATTAGCATCTTTGTTAAGGCCCATTCGTAAAGTGTCAAATTTAAGCATGAAAGAAAGTTCTGAAGTTTCCCACTGTAGTCTGGTGTTAAAGTCTCTTTGAAGTAAGATGCATGTAGTGAGGTTGTTAAGATTATGTCCAGGTAGGTTGAAATGAAAAACAACTGGTTTTTCCTTGTGAAGATGTCTGATTTGTGGGCATTAATTCTTTGGCGAAGTGTCTGAGAAGTCTGTCCAGTATACATAGCAGAAGGACAGTGTTCGCACATGAAGGCATAAATTATATTTCTGGATGAACAGGAATATGTGTTCTTGATCATATAACTGACGTGGTTAGGTCTAGTGATGATGTCACCAGAGTAAATATGTGGACAAAGTTGGCTACGGGGTTTGTTGCAAGGGAAAGTTCCAGGTTTGGTATTTATCTGGTATGTCCTGTGGTTGTTGGTAAGAATCCTCCTGAAGTTAGGTGGTTGTCTATAGGAGACTATAGGTCTGTCCCCCAGAGCCTCTCAGAGTGTAGTATCCTGTTCCAGTATAGGTTGTAAGTTATTGATAATGCATTGGAGGGGTTTAAGTTGGGGGCTATAAATGATGACAAGTGGTGTTCTATTGTTAGTTTTCTTGGGCCTATCTTGAAGTAGATGGTTTCTGGGTATTCGTCTGGCTCTTTCAATTTGTTTTTTTATTTCCCCTGATGAGTAATTGAGATTTACAAATGCTTGGTAGAGATCTTGAAGTTTCTGGTCTCTGTCAGTGGGATTAGAGCAGATGCGGTTGTATGAAGTGTCCTGGATGAAAGCTTTGAAAGCATGTAGGTAAGTGTAGCAGTCAGTGGGTTTTCTGTAGAGAGTGGTATTTAATTTTCTATTGGTGATTTGTACCAGGACTGTGGTGTCCAGGAAATGGATCTCTTGTGTTGAATGATCCAGGCTGAGTGATGGTGGGGTGTAGGTTGTAAAAGTCTCTGTGGAATGCATCCAATGTTTCTTGGCCATGGGTCCAGATCATAAAGATGTCATCGATGTAGCGTAAGTAAAGCAGAGGTAAAAGGGGACGGGATCTGAGGAAACATTGTTCTCAGTCAGACATAAAGATGTTAGCGTACTAAAATAAGCGTGCAGTGTAGACATACCTGAAGGCTTTGTCTAGACTGGCATGATTTTCCGCAAATGCTTTTAACGGAAAAGTTTTTCCGTTAAAAGCATCTGCGGAAAAGAGCGTCTAGATTGCCACGGATGCTTTTGCGCAAAAGCACTTTTTGCGGAAAAGCGTCCGTGCCATCTAGACGTGGTTTTGCGTAAGAAAGCACCGATCGACATTTTTGCACAAAAAGTCATTCTTTTAGTTGTCTACACTGGCCCTCTTGCGCAAAAGCATTTGTGCAAGAGGGCTTTTGCCCGAACGGGAGCAGCATAGTATTTCTGCAAGAACACTGACAATCTTACATGAGATCGTCAGTGTTCTTGCGGAAATTCAAGCGGCCACTGTAGACAGCTGGCAAGTTTTTCTGCAAAAGCAGCTGCTTTTGCGGAAAAACTTGCCGGTCTAGATGCAGCCTAAGAGTTTAAATGTTTTTGACTCTATCAATGGTTGAAAATAGCTTGGATTAAGCAACTGATGGATAGCAGTTGATGTAGCAACACCAGTATTGATCCTCAAGTGTAGGCAATGGCAAACTTAGGTAAACCTTGTGTAGTTCAATCACTGTCATCAGTGTGCACATTTTGAATAACAGGAGTGTAACTGTAAAAATAACCATTATAATATTTAGAATCCCTTTGAGATCGTGTCAATGAATGACAGCTTTCTGATGATGAACACACTGAAGTGAAGTTATTTTTATACATTTTGGTCATATTGTTTTGTATTGCTTTGTATTGGTATTTCAGTCTATTCAAATTCTAACTGTAACAGGAAAATGTTGTTGGAAGTAGTGCTGTTTCCCTGTGCCTTAAATCTATAAAATATAGATCTGAAAGTTATTATTGCCTTGTGACAGCAGTAGTTCATTTAAAGAGAGTTCAGTTATAGCTTTATCTAACTTATAGTACTGCTAGGGGATGCAGTTGTCATCTCATATTAATCTAAAGCAACTGTAATCGACATGTGAAAATGGCATTGCAAGTTTGCTAGAGCATATTGGAATGCAAGTTCTAAATGCTTCACTAAGAAATTCTACCAGCTTTAGGAAAATTCAAATCACAGATGGTAGTCTGTCAAGGGTATGTATATTTGACATGGGGAAAGTATCTGGATTATAATTTGAACTTTTGATATGTAAACAAATATCATTCTTTTAGTCTTGTCAAAGCCTTGGATTAAAAGATGTTGGACTTTCTCAATTAAAATACATGTTTTATATTCAGCTTGTATCACAACGGAACTGAACTCAAAGGCTGTGTCTAGACTGGCATGATTTTGTGTAAAAGCAGGCGCTTTTGCACAAAATCTTGCCACCTGACTACACTGGCCACGAGTATTTGCACAAGAACACTGACTTTGTAATGTACAAAATCAGTGGTTCTTGCGCAAATACTCTGACACTTCCACTCAGGGATAAGCCCTCTTGCGCAAGTATCCTACCTACCCAGACCTTCTCCTTCAACTAGAAGGATGGACAAGAACACCACTTGCACTTCAAATTCCTTGATCCTTCTTCCCAGCACTACATAATCTGCTGTGACCTGCTCAAGGTCATTTTTGGCTGTATCGTTAGTTCCTACATGGAAAAGCAGGAATGGGTAGCGATCTGAGGGTTTAATCACTTTTGGAAGACTCTCGGTCACATCCTGAATGTGAGCTTCCGGTAAGCAGCACGCTTCCCGAGATTCCAGGTCTGGATGGCAGGTGGATGACTCGGACCCTTTTAGGAGGGAGCCCCCGACCACCAGCACCTGTCTTCTTCTGTGGGTGGTGGTTGTGAAATCCCAGTCCCTAGGCCAACACATCCCATGCCTTCCAGTAGATGGTGTTCCCTTCCGATTTCTTCCTTGAGAGGTCCCTGCCAAAGCGTTCTCCACCACAGTGCCTGTGGAGAGAGCCTGAAAGCAGTTACTTACCTCTACAGGAATGGGGGATACCTAAGTTGGCCTTCTTCTCCTTCTAGAGGTTACATGCTGCCAGTTTTCTTCCTTGTCCTGGACTGCCCTGACTGGCTCTTCAGCCTGCTGTTTCCGCAGGATTAAATGCTGCCTTCTATCGAGGAAGTTTTCATCCTCTCTGATAGAACATAGGGTCGATACTTGGGCCTCCAGTCCTCTAATTTTTTCTTCCAAAATGGTGACCAGCTTGCACTTAGTGCAGGTGAAATCCCTTCTTTCTTCTGGGAGGAAGACAAACATGGCACATGCTATGCAGGTAACAACAGCAGACCTATCACCATCCATACCTGCCTTCCTTCTGAGAGATTCCTCAGTTGTTATTCAGTACCTCCTTGAATGGATAGAGTGTAGTGAAAAGATTGTAAAGAATTGTGAGTATCTCTCACCCCCTTCCCACTCCCCTTCCCAACTCTCTCTCCAAACTTCCTGTTAACAGCTTCTGTTCACAAGCTGTGGGAAAAACTTCCTCTTTCTGAAGATCCTTCATAAAATGAGGAATATAGGGATGCCAAAAGAATGTGCCTGCTTTTTCAGAAACTGTTCAGAAAAAATGGACGCATTCCTTGGACATTGCAGTTTTTCCGGGATACCTGCAGTCTAGACATAGCTTTAGTCTGATCTTGAAAAACCTATTTGAGACATCCAATAGGGCTGTCATTTACCATGATGATTTTTAATGATGTCAATTTTTTAATGTTGCTTTTTGCATGGGGAAAAAGAAGAGAAAGCAGCAAAATAGATCAATAATATATCTGCACATTTTGCAATGCATGTTTCATTTTTACTATGAAAAGGGACTGCCTTACTGTATCTGGATTATACATCTCCCACATACTCCATCTGCCTCTTAAGTAATTATTTACCACTATGACACTGAAAATGATGTTCACACAATTCTTGATACTTACATGCAGTGCAGACTGTTCAGAAAAATTATAAAGAATTATAAGCAATGTTTGTAAATGGCATTACAATGAAAATGTTCTGAATGCAGCTTAGTTTGAGATAATTGTGTAACAAGAGTTGCTGTATCGTATGTCAGATTTTCGTCTTCAGAATTTTACAATAATACATTGTAAAGTACAAGTTAATTATTAGACATCTGATTGGCTCCCAAGCGGGACATAATTAAGTGACTATCTCATTTATACAGACAAATAATGTACAACACAACTTTTGAACTGTATTGTCAAAAATGTAAAATGGCTACTTCTAGAGGCTAGATTCTGCATATAGAATCATTGATATGTGCTGTTAAAGCTCCCCACCAAAATAAGGATTGGCCTCCACCTGAAAATGTGCCCATAGGCACAATTGTCTGAAAACTTCTATGACTCCATGACTGGCCAAGCAGAAAGTTACTCACTACATGGCACAGCCCCAGTAATAAACCATTCTCTCAAATACGACATTTGCTAAACATAGAGTTTGTCTTTATTGTGCATGGGTCATGAAACTGCACAGTCCCATTGGAACTTATTCAAAAGACAATAACTTGGATTACAACTTTGGAATTTGCTGTATTGCATATTATTATCCAGTATCAGCAGTAAAGGTGCTCCAGTGGGTGTTGTGGTTCCTTGTTAGTTCTGGTATTTATGATTGATGACATTGTTTTGCAATATCTGTGGTCACCAGAATGTAACAGATGCCACTCTGCTATAATGTAATTATCGTTTATAACATTTAAAAGGTAAGACAATGGGAGGACAAGGATCCAGTAGTAGAAATCACTATTTAGCTATGTATACCAAAGGAAATCCCTTTCTCCTCTGTTCATGGAATCACAGAATATTAGGATTAGAATAGATCTCAGGGGGTCATCCAGTTCAACCTCCTGCTCAAAGCAGGACTGACCCCAACTAAATATTTCCAGCCAGAGCTTTGTCAAGACTTGCATAAAAACATCTAAGCCTTCCATCACTTCTGTAGGTAACCCATTCCAGAGTTTCACCACCTTCCTAGTGAAATAGTTTTCCTAATATCCAACCTAGATCTCTCCTTCTCAAGACCAGTGTTTCTTGTTCTGTCATCTACCACCACTGAGAATAGCCTATTTTCTTTCTCCATGCCCTGAGGAGAAGGACAGAGAAAAAGTTAAAAACATCCAAGTCATGAAGAATATTTGGTATATCAAATACAGGTATCTATATATGTAGTAGGAGATTGCTATTTCCTCACCCACTGCAATCCTCCACAACTATTTGAGGGCTGTGCAGCATATCCTAATACAACATCCTCTCTAAGGTCATTCCAGGTCTCCCTATTTTTTATCTTATATTATGAAGCATTTTGCACTTGACATAAGTAAGAGGTGATTTCAATAGCAGGCACAGCCCATGCTCAAGACTGATAGTTATGGTGTTTTGGTACAGAGCATTTTTGTATCTAAACTTAGCAGGCACTTCTGTCCTGTGGAAGTTCATCTTTGCAGTCCATGTGCTAGACAAGTCTTTCACCCTATCAGAGCAGCGCCCTATCTGAAACCTGACTTTTACCAAGACATTGCCAAGACCACCAGAGTGATATCAAAAAGGATGGTAAGTCACTTATTTGTAAATTTGGTTTGGGTTGTTAATTTTTTTCTTTTTTGACCTGAATGCAGACCATGAACCCTGTGATCAAAGTCCCATTACGTTCATTGGGAGATATTAGGGTATGGCTGCAGTACTAGGGTGTATTGTTTTCTTTGACTACCATGCTCTCTCTCTTGTTTCTTTTCAGAGACCAAATGAATCACACTAATTAGTCATATAAACAGGAACAACAGTGGATCCAGTTTTTGTCAGCATTTTGTCGGCCAAGCAATTTTGCACAACTCTTGCATGACTATCACTCAGGAATTGGTACTTTGAGGCTGTGGAACTGGAGGGTTGGCTGCTCTGTGAGAGTGAGTCTGTAAGTAAATTCCTTACATTGCTGTGAGAATCTGACTTGAGCATTGGGTACATGTTATATTAACTAAGGCATTCTTTTCTTTCAGAATTCAAGAACCACATTCTTGAACCTTCAGGTGGCTTCCCAAAGCATAGTAGGTAAATGTGTTAC
This sequence comes from Pelodiscus sinensis, assembly GCF_052426305.1. Classification (NCBI taxonomy): domain Eukaryota; kingdom Metazoa; phylum Chordata; order Testudines; family Trionychidae; genus Pelodiscus; species Pelodiscus sinensis. The sequence goes on along the minus strand of NC_143067.1, from coordinate 28,740,269 downwards.
ATTTCTGCCTCTTTTCCAGTCTTGTGAGGTTCTTTTCACCAAGGTATCTGAGTGCCAGCGTGTTCTAGCAAAGAAAGATGTACAGTCTCTGGTCAACTTTTTGTTCACTTGTATTTATTTTTGCAGTTATTATGAGAAAACTAGGTAGAGGAAGTAGATTTTGCATTTTGCTCTGAAAGTAAGAGGTTCATAAGTCATTCTCTATCTAAGATTTTTATTGTACAATGTGATGTATGATGTTTACAATATAATCTGGTTTATTTTCTGGATTCAATTGTGACATCTCCTATGCTGCAGTATGTTTTGTTGTGTTGGTTGTTCATATGACTTATTTTATTATAATAAACATAGGTTTTATTAACTAAATATATTACATTTCTTTAAAATAAAAACATTTTGATCACTCTATATGTGTGTGTCTAATTAAAATTGCTTTTCATTTGTAAACCCACATTAGCAGACCACTGAATACAGGGGAAAAAGATAGAGAAGTAAAGAGAAATATGAGCTCAGGATCTATTACAGTTGACAATTTATTATTTACCTGCTTGAATATCTCTGTGTCACTGTGATATCAGTCTAATGGGTGTTTTATATGAAGAACCAGTAATTAATGCAGATATAAGTGCGTAAGCACAGTACATTCCAGTTTCTTATTTGTGCTGCTGGGTGTCGTGTGTAAGCTCTTAGCTCTCTTTCTTGTGCTCCATTGTGTGTTCCTAAATTCATACATTTGCCTATATACTTACTCTTCTCTGGATCTGCAGGTTCACAGAGGGCATTTTTGTGCCGCCTTTTCCACAGCTATGCTCAAACATCACAGAGTTGTGGCTGCCAGTGATGCTATTTTCCTCAATTAGAAACATCTTTTATTCTGGAGTTTAATTTCAGAATACAACCACATACTCAAAATAGTGGTGGTCCTCACTTATATTCTTCAGAATTTTCTTTTTTCACCTTGTGTATATTTTTCATGGTTTTGTTACATATGAATATGGCTACAAAAATGAGATTGTGTTTTGCCAACATAGGATCTTATCCTGAACTCTATTCAATTATATGTCTGAGTCTAAGACTAGTGTGAGTGGGAAGTTGAAGTGTTGGTACATGGTCAATATAATGGCCCTAACATATGTCTTATGCCAATATAATGACCATGTGTGCCATCTGTTAATGAGATTAGACATCAGTTTGCCTTTCACAATAAGGAAAACCAAAAATGCTTTTTAGAAGTTTGGGTAACTCACTCACTATGATCCTCATTTTCAACAGCAATATAAAATAAAGTATTTCATTTCCAGATTCATTATATTTATTTTTACAAATATTTTAACTGCTCATTAGTCTGCCTCACGATATTATATTCTAATATATGAACAAAAATCTTGTAAACTGCTTCTTTTAAATATGAAGTTGGAAGAGGTCTGGCCTTACCTTGGAGGGTCCTGCACTTCTAAGCAGTTAATGTTAGCCTCACAGGCTTGCTGTGGCCTTCAACATAGCCTCTCACCTGTTTTTAGAGACAAGGGTCACAGCTGATTGAGCCACTTTCATCACAGGCCAGTCCAGAGTGTTTGGGGTGAAACCCTTCCATAGTCCCAGTCTCCACTCTCAGAGGCTGATGCTACAGTATTGTGAGGAGGGTTGGAGGGACCCTGGGCCCACCCTATACCCCAGATTCTGGCCTAGGGACCATAAGGCCGTGGCAACAGGTAGTGTCCCGCCACACATAGACACACACACATACACCACCAGTACTGTCACCTTTCCTTGGCCACTTCCCCAAACATCCACTCCCTGTACCTTCTTCCTTGTACTCTCCACGTCTCTCCTGCTCCTTCACAGTGCACCTTCTCACCTGCAGTCCTCAGCTTCCCCTGCCCTCTCTCAAGGAAGCTTTTTGAACTAGCCTCAGCAGGTTCTTAATGGATTGCAGGTGTTTTGATTAGCTTGCTTCAGGCATGCTCTTAATTGGCTCCAAGTGCCTACCTGACTTAATTGCTCTACAGCAGTCCCTGTCCTATTAATCAGGGAACAGAAAACCATTTACCCAGTGGTCTATATATTTTCCTCCCACCATAGCCAACTGGTTTGGGTCTGTGACACATCCCTGCTCGACACCAAGGGGTTGGACAATATGGAATGTCAGACAGTGCATCTGTGATAAACCATTGACACTGCCATGGCAGTTTCCTGCTCTGTGTTGCACATGGAACTGAAAAGGCTGGAGAGATAAGAACTAACTAGAATAGTAATAGAGATGTAGCCATGTTAGTCTGGTCTTGCTGAAACAAAAGACAGGATTATGCAGCACTTTAAGGACTAAAAAGATGGTTTATTAGGTGATGAACTTTCATGGGCCAGACCCACTTCCTCAGATCAAATTGTGGAAGAAAATTGGCATGACCATATATATCAAAGGGATACAATAAAAAAAAGTGAACACATATAAAACAGACAAATCAGATTTTAGAACAGAGGGGGGATGAACGGGGGAGGTTAATGTCTATGAGATAATGATATTAGAGGTGATAATTGGGGAAGCTATCTTTGTAATAGGTAAGATAATTAGCATCTTTGTTAAGGCACATTCATAAAGTGTCAAATTTAAGCATGAATGACAGTTCAGAGGCTTCTCTTTGAAGTCTTGTGTTAAAGTCTCTTTGAAGCAGGATGCCCAGGTCGTTGAGACAATGCCCAGTCTGGTTTAAATGGCAAGTTTTTTCTTTGTGAAACTGTCTGATATCTGTTTTGTGTGCACTGATTCTTTGGCGAAGTGTCAGAAAAGTTTGTCCAATATACATAGCAGACAGACACTGTTGACATATGATGGCATAAATTATATTTCTGGATGAGCAGGAATATGTGTTCTTGAACTTATACCTGAAATGGTTAGGTCCAATGATGGTGTCAGAAGAGTAAATATGTGGACAAAGCTGGCAACGGAGTTTGTTGCAAGGGAAAGTCCCAGGGTTGGTATTTATGTGATATGTCTTGTGGTTGTTGGTAAGAATCATCCTGAGGTTAAGTGGTTGTCTATAGGGGTATGTCTACACTAGATCCCTAGTTCGAACTAGGGAGGCTAATGTAAGCATTTGAAGTTGCAAATGAAGTCTGGGATTTAAGTATCCTGGGTTTTATTTGTATCTTCCCGTCCGGGTGCCATTTTTAAATCCCCTTAGTCCGAACTAACTGCCCGCAGCTACACGCGGCAGTCAAACGTTAACTTGAACTATGTCCTTAGTTTAAAGACTTTAAAGACTAGCAAGACTACCTAGTTACTCTTGCATTCTTTCTCCTGTTCTGCTGTATCCATTGGACAGAGGCATGGTCCATTATGAGTACAAATCTGTGGCCATGCAGCATGTAATGCCACAATACTTCCATGGCCCATTTAATGGCAAGACAACTCTTTTGCTACCACTGTGTATCTTCATTTCCCCAGTAGAAGTTTCCTACTGAGGTAGTGTATTGGGTGTTCCTCCTCCTCAATGGTGATAGGACCATGCCCAATGGAAGATGGGGGAGACGGTTGGGAGATGCCCAGGTAATCTCTACGCCAGATTTTAACTCTGAGAGGGAGGAAAACGAAGTAAGAAAGGATATAGCTGGGGGTAGGAGAATGAACATGAGGAAGGGTGGGGTGGATACTAGTCTAATAGGTCATATTGGAGGTATAACGTCCGTGCCAAATTGGGTAAAGAATGTGAATGAGGCCAAAGAGCAAAAATTAAGATGTTTGTACACCAATGCGAGGAGCCTAGGTAACAAAAAGGAGGAACTAGAGCTATTGATCCAGGAAGTGAAAACAGATATTATAGGAATAACAGAAACATTGTGGAATACTAGGCATGACTGGAGTACAGGTATTGAAAGGTATGTGCTGTTTAGGAAAATCAGAAATAAGGGTAAAGGTGGTGGAGTCGCATTGTATATCAAAGATGAGGTAGATTGTAAAGAAATAAAAAGTGATAGAATGGAGAAGACAGAGTCTGTTTGGGCAAAAATCACATTGGGGAAGAAAACTATCAGATCCTCCCCTGGGATAGTGCTTGGGGTGTGTTATAGACCACCAGGATCCAATTTGGATATGGATAGAGACCGTTTTAATGTTTTTAATGAAGTAAATACTCATGGAAACTGCGTAATCATGGGAGATTTCAACTTTCCAGATATAGACTGGAGAACAAGTGCTAGTAATAATAATAGGGCTCATATTTTCCTAGATGTGATAGCTGATGAATTCCTTCATCAAGTAGTTGCTGAACCAACAAGGGGGATGCTATTTTAGATTTAGTTTTGGTGAGTAGCGAGGACCTCATAGATGAAATGGTTGTAGGAGACAACCTTGGCTCGAGTGATCATGAGCTAATTCAGTTCAAATTAAATGGAAGGATAAACAAAAATAAATCTGAGACTAGGGTTTTTGATTTCAAAAGGGCTAACTTTAATAAATTAAGAAAATTAGTTAGGGAAGTTGATTGGACTAAAGCAATTGTGGACCTTAAAGTGGAGGAGGCCTGGAATTATTTTAAGTTAAAGTTGCAGAATCTGTATCCCTGTAAAAGGGAAAAAATTTATAGGCAGGTGTGTTAGACCAAGCTGGATGAGCAAGCATCTCAGAGAGGTGATTTAGAAAAAGCAGAAAGCATATAAGGAGTGGAAAATGGGAGGGATCAGTAAAGAAAGCTAACTTATTGAGGTTAGAGCATGTAGGGACAAAGTGAGAAAGGCTAAAAGTCAGGTAGAGTTGGACCTTGCAAAGGGAATTAAAACCAATAATAAAAGGTTTTATAGCCATATAAATAGGGAAAAAAAAACAAAAAAAGAAGTAGGACCGCTAATTACTAAGGATGGAGTGGAAGTTAAGGATAATCTAGGAATGGCCCAATATTTGAACAAATATTTTGCTTCAGTCTTTAATGAGGCTAATGAAGAGCTTAGGGATAATGGTAACTTAACAAATGGGACTAAAGATATGGAGGTAGATATTACCATATCCGAGGTAAAAGACAAACTTGAACAGCTTAATGGGAGTAAATCGGGGGGGCCCAGATAATCTTCATCCAAGAATATTAAAGGAACTGGCACATGAACTTGCAAGTCCATTAGCAAAAATTTTTAATAAATCTCTAAACTCAGGGGTTGTACCATTTGACTGGAGAATTGCTAATATAGTTCCGATTTTTAAGAAAGGGAAAAAAAGCGACCCGGGTAACTATAGGCCTGTTAGTTTGACATCTGTAGTATGTAAGATCCTGGAAATAATTTTGAAGGAGAAAGTAGTTAGAGACATTGAGGCTAATGGCAATTGGGACAAATTACAACATGGTTTTACAAAAGGTAGATCGTGCCAAACCAACCTGATCTCCTTTTTTGAGAAAGTAACAGATTTTTTAGATAAAGGAAAGGCAGTGGATCTAATCTACCTCGACTTTAGTAAGGCATTTGATACAGTACTACATGGGGAATTATTGGTTAAATTGGAAATGATAGGGATTAATATGGAAGTTGAGAGGTGGATAAGCAACTGGTTAAAGGGGAGACTATAGCGGGTCATATTGAAAGGTGAACTGTCAGTTTGGAGGAAGGTTACTAGTGGAGTTCCTCAGGGATCAGTTTTGGGGCCAATTTTATTTAATCTTTTTATTGCTGATCTTGGCACCAAAAGTGGAAGTGTCCTAATAAAATTTGCGGATGACACAAAGTTGGGAGCTATTGCCAAGTCAGAAAAGGATCGGGATATCATACTGGAAGATCTGGATGATCTTGTAAATTGGAGTGATGGCAATAGGATGAAATTTAATAGTGAGAATTGTAAGGTTATGCCTTTAGGGATTAATAACAAGAATTTTAGTTATAAGCTGGGGACACATCAGTTGGAAGTAACGGAGAAGGAGAAGGACCTCAGAGTCCTGGTTGATTATAGAATGACTATGAGCCGCCATTGTGACATGGCCGTGAAAAAGGCTAATACGGTCTTGGGATGTTTTAGGCGAGGTATTTCCAGTAGGGATAAGGAGGTGTTAGTGCCATTATACAAGGCATTGGTGAGACCCCATTTGGAATACTGTGTGCAGTTCTGGTCTCCCATGTTTAAGAAGGATGAATTCAAACTGGAACAGGTACAAAGAAGGGCCACAAGGATGATCCGAGGAATGGAAAACCTGTTTTATGAAAGGAGACTCAAGGAGCTTGGCTTGTTTACCTTAACCAAAAGAAGGCTGAGGGGGGGACATGATTGCACTTTTTAAATATATTAGAGGGATAAATACCAGGGAGGGAGAGGAATTATTTAAGCTTAATACCAACGTGGACACAAGAACAAATGGATATAAGCTGGCTAGTAGGAAGTTTAGACTTGAGATTAGATGAAGATTTCTAACCATTAGAGGAGTGAGGTTCTGGAACAGCCTTCCAAGGGAAGTAGTGGGGGCAAAAGATCTATCTGGCTTCAAGATTAAACTAGATGGGTTTATGAAGGGGATGGTTTGATGAGATAACATGTTCTTGGTAACTAATTGACCATTCATTATCAGTGGGAAATAGGTCAATGGAGGGATGATAGGAATTACTAGAGAACTTTCTGGGTGTCTGGCTGATGAGTCTTGCCCACATGCTCAGGGTTTAGCTGATCGCCATATTTGGGGTCAGGAAGGAATTTTCCTCCAGGGTAGATTGGCAGAGGCCCTGGAGGTTTTTCGCCTTCCTCTGTAGCATGGGGTACAGATCACAGGTATAGAATTCTCTGCATCTTGGGGTCTTCAAAGTATTTGAAGGCTTCAATATCTGAGATACAGGTGAGAGGATTATTCTGGGAGGGGTGGGTGAGATTCTGTGGCCTGCACTGTGCAGGGGGTCAGACTAGATGATCATAATGGTCCCTTCTGACCTTAACGTCTATGAGTCTATGAGTCAATGCATCTGTTTGAGGGATGAACTCCATGGTGAAGTCCTGAGCTATCAATATTGGATTATTCCAGAGAGCAGTCCATGAAAGCCCTCTCTGTTGCGTCCATCTCACCAGATCAAACCTCCAGGGCTTCACTAAGTTTGTTAAGGGCTTGCCTTTGTGACAAAATGGGGAATGAATCACCTGTAATACCCCACTATACCTAGGAACACTCAAACTTTTTTCTTGCAGCTTGGTCATGACCAATATTGGATAGCTTCTAATTTGTTCATTAGGGGTTTTACCAGACCTTTCCCCACCACATATCCAGGATTCTTGGCCTCTGTGCCCCATCTCCCTGCCCTCAAAGCACTTAGCAGGTTTTGCCATATGGCTGGTTTATTGGAAGGTATCAAGGACTGCCTCTACCTTTTCCAAGTGGGTTTCCTAGTTTGGGGCATGGATGACCATGTCATCCATGCATAACTGGCATGGGGGCATAATAGCTTGTCCATGAGGTGCTGAAAGGTGGCAAGGGCCCCATACAGACCAAAGTATATTGGAACAGACCCTCTGGAGTAGAGAGCATCATTTTCTCCTTCACATCTTCAGCCAGGGGGATCTACTGATATTGGCTGTTGTCAAGACAGTCCACTAGCTTGTCTCTGCAAAAGATGGTTTATGAGTCAAACTGGGATATCTTGTTTAGTCAACAGAATTCATTGCAGAATCTTGTGGTGACATCCAGTTTGAGCACCAACACTGTGGGGCTAGACCACTGACTGTGGCATTCCTTGATTGTCCCCATCTCCAGCATTTTCTTTACTTCTGCTTTTATTTCCTCCTTTTTCATAGAATCATAGAATACTAAAACATGAAGGGACCTCGAGAGGTCATCGAGTCCAATCCCCTGCCCTCATTGCAGGACCAAATACTGTCTAGACCATCCCTGATAGGCATTTATCTAACCTACTCTTAAATATCTCCAGAGATGGAGATTCCACAACCTCCCTGGGCAATTTATTCCAGTGTTTGACTACCCTGACAGCTAGGAACTTTTTCCTAATGTCCAACCTAAACCTCTCTTGCTGCAGTTTAAGCCCATTGCTTCTTGTTCTATCCTCAGAGGCCAAGATGAACAAGTTTTCTCCCTCCTCCTAATGACACCCTTTTAGATACCTGAAAACGGCTATCATGTCCCCCCTCAGTCTTCTCTTTTCTAAACTAAACAAACCCAATTCTTTCAGCCGTCTTTCATAGGTCATGTCCTCTAGACCTTTAATCATTCTTGTTGCTCTTCTCTGGACCCTCTCCAATTTTTCCACATCCTCCTTGAAATGCGCTGCCAAGAACTGGACACAGTACTACAACTGAGGCCTAACTAGCTCAGAGTAGAGCGGAAGAATGACTTCTCGTGTCTTGCTCACAACACACCTGTTAATGCATCCCAGAATCATGTTTGCTTTTTTTGCAACAGCATCACACTGCTGACTCATATTCAGCTTGTGGTCCACTATAACCGCTAGATCCCTTTCTGCCATACTCCTTCCTAGACAGTCCTTTTTGCAGCTGATACCTGGTAGGGCCTCATTGTTACTCTGAGCCCAGGGTTCGTGGTGGTATGTCCAGTCATATGACCCAGTTTTATAGAGAACACATTTTGGTTTTGGAGTATCATTTCAAATTACTCCTTCTTTTGGTCTGACTGGATAAGCTGCCATTATGAGACACTTCCATTTCTCAAGAGCTAAATGCATATCAGGCCTTTGCTCTCCTTTTTAAAGGTAGAAACCTAAATCCAGAATTAATTTTGGTCTTCATCATGGCGTAACAAATCACCATCACTAGATCCATAATGTCAGGCTGGATTACCGTTATTTTGAAACATTATTTTTTGAGGAACAAAACAAATATTTCTGTGCAGATACATTATAAATTAAGTTTTGCATTGTATATTTCTTAAAGCTCTTATCTATAAAGCTGTTCACATAGGTCCTAATTTATGCCAGCTCAAATACTTTAAATGTTGAACTGATGCTGAAATAAATGTTTATATTTTAAGTTCCAAATTCCTCTTCAGCAGTGGGTCCTTCGCCTACGTGTGATAGCAAGGTACTTGCAGGCCCTGTACAGATGACTGACTGGTCACCTGAGGCTAGCTATCCTCGTTTCTAGCTGAGCAAGATAGATGAAATAAGAGAAGAAAAGAAGTTAAAAGCAAATGTAGAGAGTGAAATTCACTTTTTTCCCCCAATACAGATAACGATCTTACTACCCAAAAAATATCAATAAAACAAAACTACAAATCTATTAATGCTTTTGTATTACCTTTCCATTTAGGCAATTGCTGTAGTTTATACAGGGATGCTATGTGATTTTAGATGGGAAGGGAGATAGTCCACAAGATAAACCCTCAAAGAATCATTCTAGAAAGAAAAAAGCATGCTCTTTCACTTCCACTGTCTGTGACACAGCAGAAATAAATGCCTTTGATAACAATACCTAGCAATGAGTGTCTGTTGTTCTTTCCCTTGCCTTCTCTTTCTGCTCTCTCAAAAATTATTTTAAAAAAGCTGTTTTGATGTGTTTTAATACAAAGTGTGCAATACTTCCAATAGCTGAGGTACCACAGTTCCTCTCAAGGTGCACAAAATTCCAGAACATAACATACTGAGTTTGTTGATATTCTACTGAACAATGGTACAGTATGCATAGGGAATATGCTTTTGATATTTACAATTGGCGTGAGGTGATGTGCTGTGAAGGAACTAATATTGTTAATTTCTCTGTTGTCCATCTATGGAGAACTAAATAGTTGTTTTAAAGACTGGGTCTTCTAGAGGGTAGGTATTTTTATGCTTTGAAAACATTAAGTTAAAAGAGTGGAATGCTAGAGTGCTGAGTTTTGAGCTAGAGAACTGATATTTGATGTTTAGCTGATATCTGAAACTATGGAGTGGCTTCATTACTTTTGAATGGTAGCTGTTTTTTCTTGTTTCTGTATACTGTGGGCTTGGAAATACTGCATTAGTTTGTATTGTTTTATTACGTCATTGTACTAGTGAGAAAAAAGAGGACTTGATGAAACGATGTTTTTCTGCTTCACTTTGAATTTTCACTGGTGCCTAGTCCTTTTGTTGCTGTTCTCTGCAGTATTTCAGTTTGTCAGTGTTTCTGGCTTTGAAATGGCCAAGAACTTTACAAATATTCTGCGTACTATTAAGGGAAAAACTACTTCTCTTGTGTGACTTGCATGTAGTCCATAATAATATTCACTTTTTCTTGCATCAAAAATTAGTATTTAATCTTCTTCCAATTATCAACCATAGGACTTTTATGGTATTACTGCTTTTTCAGATTCCACTTCTATGGCCGTGCAGGAATGGACATAGTACTGCTGGGAAATATTTGCATTGACACTGACTAGAGTTAGTCTCCCAATGGGGACAAAGGCAAATGAGCAATGTTGACATGTAGTTTTATCTCCCCTAGGCCTTATTGACTTGGCATTTGGGAGAATCTCCTGTTGCATCTTTTCAGAGAATGTTGGAGCTAGTGCTTTCAGGAGCTCAGAGATGATTTTTTAAAGAATCAGAGAAATATCCAGTGAGTGTTCTTGATGCAGCATAAATCTTCCTCTCCCTCATTTCCTCCATAAAAGCTATGACTTAAAACAACAGAATTGTTAGTTTTCCATTATTGATTTGATATTTTACAGGGATAATATTTACCTCTTTTCAATTAGTGTTTGTTAGAAAAAGTCAATTTTACGTCAGTTCATTAAGCTCAGACTACAAGAGAAAAGGATTTTACTAGAAGTATTGCTGCCTATATTGTAACAGTTGTCATATTTATATTACTTTATGACAAAGGTGCAACAGTACTCCTCGTTTTTGCAGATACAGACTAATATGGCTACCCCTGTGAGACTTTATGAAATTCAGTTATTCTTAGTAAACTTTGTTATGGTTGGAAAGAATAATTACAGGGGCTTTGTCTACACGTTAAATTTTAAGGTGCTGTCACAGCAAAGCTTTAATGCAGCAGTGTAATCTAGGTAAACCACCTCCATAAGGGGAGTAGCTAATGGCATTGGGAGCACCCAGCAGTAAAGCACTGAATGTAATATAAGAACATAAGAACAGCTGTACTGGGTCAGACCAAAGGTCCATCTAGCCCAATAGCCTGTCTGCCGAAAGTGGCCAGCACCAGGTGCCCCAGAGAGGGTGGACCAAAGACAATTATCAAGCAATTTGACACTGTCCACACTGGCACTTTATAATGCTGTAATCTGCTGCACTTGGAGTGGGGAGTGTTTTTTTACACCCCTGGGGGCTCATCTAGACTACAGGGAATGGTCGAAAGAAGATATGCAAATTCCGTGGGAAAGTAATTAAAATGCAGCTTTTTTGGCGAACCATCCTCTTTGTCGAAAAGCCGCTCTTCCTCAAAAAAGGAGGTTTATGTGGTTTTTTCAACAAAGGGAGAGGATTTCACCAAAAAAGCTGTGTCTTAATTACTTTCACTTTCAAAAGCTCAGCTTTCAAAAGTGCGATCGGAAGAAGATACGTAAATTCCCATGGTATTTGCATATCTTCTTTCGAGCGTTCCCTGTAGTCTAGATGAGCCCTGAGTGAGAAAGTTATAGCACAGTAACTTGCTGGTATAGACAAACCCAAAATCTTTAAAAGACATCAGGGTTTCTAGCTTTCAGAATATCCTGATTTAATGCTCCTTCTGAGACTAATAGCACAAGTGTGTAAATAAAATTATACATGCATAAAGTACAGTGTTATTCAATATTGATCTTAAAATCAATATACAGTATTAAGTATGGTTTCTAGCTAAAGATCCTAAATCAGAGGGGCATTGTTTACTATTTTGTGACACATGCTGATGGTTGGTAAACGAAGTGGCAAAAAGCAGGTCAATTGCCATTGCTTTGAGTATTAAAGTTTTAACAATATGTCAGAGAAAACTGAAAAACTGATTAATCCACAGAAATCTGTCATAAAGATTGCATTGTAAGGTTATTTCAGCATGAATTCAAGTGACATATGGGAGCTTAAAATATACTGTATTGATAAAGCTTTATGGGGAAATGTTTATATAACATGATTGCAACAGGACTGTCATTTCTTGTTAATTTATTAGGGAAATAAAATATGTGGTGCTTTTGTAACAGTGCAAAGAATGAGGCTCACTCATAAATATTTGATATTACCTGAATCATAACTATTTTTTCGTCTTCTGTGCACAGTCTATGAAAACAGAAATAATGCATCTAGTTTCATGTGCACAGAAGGTTAGCAGTTCTCTATATGGAACTCTGCAGTCCTGAGGTAGTCCTGTTATCATGGGTTATTGTTCTGGGCACTGAAGTCTGAGATCCCAGAATTGGAAGGCGATAGAAGTATAATTTTTTTCAAGGATCCTGCTGTGTTGTGGAAGGCCAGATTTAAATGTTTGGCAGGCCAGATCCAGCCCACAGGCCATATTTTGCTTACCCTGCTCATGACAGTTTACTCAAGAGGTGTGTTTCCAGCATAGTTATAGGTTTGTGCTAAAAATCACAGTCATCAGTGTTTATCATACTGCAGAAAGAACAAGATTGTACATTATAATCTTTAATTCCTTTAAGACTTAATGCACAGAAATCTATTCCTAAGATGAAAACATGAAATGTATTCATGTTTTGTAGGGTTCTAGTGTTCTGAAGCATCCTGACTAGGAGGAGCTGATGATCTTAAGGGCAGGCATTGTTCATTAGCTGCAATATTCTGTGCAATTCCCCCTGTCTTTCAAGCTACTTAAACAAATAGTGTGATCTGGCAAATGACACTACAGGCTCTCTGTGAGTAAATGTTCACAGAAGCACCCTGATCACTGACATCAGTGCAGCTTGGAGAAGGCTGCGGACTGAGGGCAATAGGAGGATTCTGAGCACACGGATGACTCTCACTGGCTAACAAGGTAATTGGAGAAAATATAAGAGGAGAGGGTGCAGGGAGCACAGAGCAGCTAAGGGGGTATTCAGAAGAAGGAACCTAGAAGGTGAGCCTGGGCTGAGGAGTGAGGGCTGCAGGGAAGCTTATCTTAGCAGGAAGCCTATGTGGCAAAGTAACAACACCTTGATACCAGAGAAACAACCCAGTGTATGTTTGTGGCACTGAGAAGCCAGCTGAATGAGCTGGGCAGTGAAGTTCACTGTGCAGTGATGGAGACACTTTGTGACAATTTACTAAGTCTGAACTGGAGAATGGGCTGCTCTATAAACTGTTTTTGTACCATTTTATCAGTTTATAAATCAACACAATTAAAGATGGCCAACCCCCATTAAGGATGTAGTTATACTAGCATATTGCTGTGGCTGATATGCAGAAATTTATATAATGGAAGTTATGAAAGGACCTGCTGACTTTATTAAAGGGGATCTTCATTTAATTATTACATGCCAAAAAAATGACTAGACTGCCACATGCATCCAGGGATGAAGGGGGATTCACTTTATATTGTGGGTGTGAGTATTATTCTTTGCTGTTCTGTAAGCAAAAGATAGTGTTACTAAGGAAAACCCCACTAGTGTCAAATCTAGCTCCACAGGATTCACGGAAGCAGCCACACTCCAATCTGGCAGCTTGCTTACAATTGTTTACCTACTTGCCCAGCCCTAGTGTAAGGCTCCACCCTTGAGGTCAAATCGGTGGAGTCCCAGAATGGGTGACTAGCTGTTGGCTCTACTTAAGCCAGCAGCAAGAGCAGGACCAGTCTGGTATCTGCCTATTTCCACAAATTTAATTTCAGTATGGTTTTGCAACTAATATTCTCAGTTTCCCAGACTCATAATTTAATATCTGCTGTCATTTACAAAGCGGATTACAAACTCTTAGAATATGAACATTGTGAATCTCCAGTTCAGGTAACACTTACGCATGAGTGACCCTTTGCAACTGATAGGACTACCCTTACGTAAGCCAATTCATGCTGTAGGGGCTGATGTTTTGTGAATTGCTGAGACAAAACCCTCTCTGTCAGAGAAGTACAAAATGCTTCCAGGACCCTTAAACATTTCTGAGTGCTGTCTTCTTCAGCCAGTGATGAGCAAAGTGAAGAAGTCTATCCCTCATTCCCACAACACCATTCACTTACATCCAGTTGCCACAACTCCTAATATTACCACCTCCCCAAGCCATGTACCACAACCAGTAGTTAAGGTGAGTGGCTGTCTGATTCTGGTTGGGGAGCATGTCTTCTGGGACCTGCCTTGGTTATATAGCTTCCTTGTCCCTGTTCCAGCCCATCTTCTCTTGTCAGACTGTAAACATAATGGCTACGTCTACATTGTCAAGATTTTGCGCAAATACTTTTAACGCAAGAGTTTTTGCATTAAAGTATTTGAGTAAGAGAGCGTCTACACTGGCATGTGCTTTTGCGCAAGAGATGTGCTTTTGTGCAAAAGCATCTGTGCCAGTGTAGATGCTCTCTTGCGCAAGAAAGTTCCGATGGCCATTTTAGCCATCGGGCTTTCTTACACAAGAAATTCATGTTGCCTGTCTACACTGGCCTCTTGTGCAAGAACAGCAAGAGGGCTTATCCCTGAGCGGGAGTGTCAAGAGTATTTGTGCAAGAACCACTGATTTTATACATTAGAACGTCAGTGTTCTTGCGCAAGTACTCGCGGACAGTGTAGACAGGTGGCAAGATTTTGCGCAAAAGCGGCCACTTTTGTGCAAAATCTTGCCAATATAGACATAGCCATGCAGAGTGGGTGCAGCTGCAAATTATACTTGGGAATACATTTGAAAGAGGAATGGATGAAAAGTACAAGTTGCAGCTGTGGCAAAATGCTTTATGTAAAGGAAGAAAAGAAGAAAGCAAAGGCTGAAAAAAGAAAATCTTGAAAATTTAGGAAAAGCCTTTCAAGTGTCCAGTACTCAATTGTGGATTTAATACTCCTTTCAGAAAAAATGAAGTGTCCAACACTTGTGCAGTAATGTAGCAGTAATAAAAAAGAGGGTGATTCCTGGAAAACTCGTAAAAGAAAACAAAAGTATTTAGTCTGATAGTAACTGCTCAAGAAAACGGGTATAAATGGAAGATGGAAACAACATTGCTATAAAAGCCCTTCTATTCTATGTATAGTAGCCTTCCCTCCAAAAATAAATTAGGGAGAGATTTTGAAAGTTGGGAGTTAAGCACTTATTTCACATTGACTTGAGGTTTAGGTGTCTAACTGCCTTTTATGTCTTTGAAAATCCCTTGTTCAATAATGATTTTTTCTATTAAATCATAGGAGAAAATTGTTCATCTCTGTGAGTACATATGGGTGCTAAGTACATTCATATAGCGATTGGCCATGCTTGTGGATATCTATGAAATACAATATACACCCTAGAGAAGGGCTTCAGTAATTTGTGAAAATGGCAATCTGATTTGGTCAAGGTGGACACAGGAGTCAACTATAACATCTTGAGAAAAGGGATGTTATTAAGTTGGAAAAATTACTTACTGTAAATTAAGATATAAAAATAATAAACTAATACCTTTTAATGAAAGTAACATTGAAGCTATTGGGAATTTCTGAGGGACTTCTGTGCTACTGTGCAATTCAGAATATTCCAGAAAATTATGATTTTAACCCATAATTTCCTTTCCCTGACAGGAAATGGGCTGCAGTGCTGCTGGCCACTATTAGGGGTCACTGGACCAACAGAAGCCAGTTCTCACATAGAAGACATTGTGGGGTGAGGTTGGGAGGTCAGTAGTATCTAGCACAGGCCTGGGCAAAATACGGCCCATGGGCCGGATCCGGCCTGCCAAGCCACCGGATCTGGCAGTGAGTCTCAGGCAGGTTCCCCTGCTTGCCCCACATCCCTGTGAGCCGTGCAGAAATGCATATGCCACGCTTCCGTTCTGTTTCAAAACTGGAGGCAAAGGGGGAAGTTTCAGGAGCTGCCCCACCCACAGCACAATCCCACTGGCTGGTTTCTGGCTGCTTGGGAGCTGCTTGTTGGAATAACACACAGCCAAGAAGAACTACGCCCCTCTCCTTGGCTCAATTATTCACTGAAGCACATGGCCAGGCAAGTAGGCAGGCTGGCTGGGTGGGAAATGTTTTAAGCTCTGCAAGCTTTAGCTCTGCAGGCACGCAGGCTGGTTTGGCTACTGGCTGGTTAGTCTCCTGGCCACAGCCTGCCTCTGGCACCCCAGCCCCTCCCTGCCCCCAACTGTCTACCCCCCCACTCAATGTACCCAAACCCTCTGTCCCCCTCCTGCCCCAGATCACAGTCTCCTTCTACCCTAGGTCACATCCCAAACCCCTGAACTCCAGTCCCCTGCCCTAGGTCACAACCACCTCCTTCACCCAAAAACCCTCCCAGAGGGCAGTAATTTTTAAACACTCAATGATAAAAGCTGTAAACAAGATACCAATAGCATCCAAACTGCTTTGCTTTAAGGATATGCAAAGTGTCAGGGCTATGAAAAATATTGTATAATTATTTTCTCTATAAATGTTAGACATTGCCTATTTCCAATAATGGATAAATAATACAGAAAGGTTTATTTAATTACAAAAGCTAATACACAGGAGACCAAAATAATGGAGAAAGAGACTCAAAAGGAAAGCAACTTCACTAAATACTTAAGTGTACAGTAATGCTATACACACACAAAATCAAAAGTCTAAGGACTTTTTACTGAATCTGAAATACCACTCAAAAATAACTGAATTTTCTTCAATATTTTATTCCCCCTAAAATAAAATGATTCCCCTTAATTTATTATTTAAACTACTGGCCAGCCTTAATGATATACTGATAACTTTTTTGGTCTTTTGCTATTAAAAGCATAATAAAAATATCATATCCAGGTCAGTGTCACATAGCAGAAACATAGAATCATAGAACACTAGAACTGGAAGGGAACTCGAGAGGTCATCGAGTCCAGTCCCCTGCCCCCATAGCAGGACCCAGTACCATCTAGACCATCCCAAATAGATATCCATCTAACCTGCTCTTAAATATCTCCACGATGGAGATTCCACAATCTCCCTAGGCAACTGATTCCAGTGTTTAACCACCCCAACAGTTAGGAAGTTTTTCTTACTGTCCAACCTAAACCTACCTTGATGCAGTTTAAGCCCATTGCTTTTTGTCCTATCATCAGAGGTCAGGAGAACCATTTTTTTTCTCCTCCTTTTAAGTACTTGAAAACTGCTATTATGTCTCCTTTCAATCTTCTCCTTTCCAAAGTAAACAAGCCCATTTCTTTCAATCTTCCTTCATAGGTCATGTTCTCTAGACATTTAATCATTCTTGTTTCTGTTCTCTGGACCTTCTCCAATTTCTCCACATCTTTCTTGAAATGTGGTGCCCAGAACTGGTTACCATACTCCAATTGAGGCCTAATCAGCGCAGAATAGAGTAGAAGAATGACTATTCATGTCTTGCTCATAACTCTCCTGTTAATGCATCCCAGAATCATGTTTGCTTTTTTTGCAACAGTGTCACACTGTTGACTCATATTTAGCTTGTGGTCCATTATGACCCCTAGATCCCTTTCTGTGGTACTCCTTCCTAGACAGTCGCTTCCCAGTCTGTATGTGTGACACAGAATGTTCCTTTCTAAGTGGAACACTTTGCATTTGTCTTTATTAAACTTCATCCTGTTTACCTTAGACCATTTCTCCTATTTGTCCAGATCATTTTGAATTATGACCCTATCCTCCAAAGCAGTTGCAACCCCTTCAAGCTTTGTATCATCTGCAAACTTAATAAGCATCCTCTCTATGTCAATATCTAAATCGTTGATGTAGATATTGAACAGAACCAGTCCCAAAACAGACCCCTGCGGAACCCCACTTGTGATGCCCTTCCAATAGGATTGTGAATCATTAATAACTGCTCTCTGGGAATGGTTATCCAGCCAGTTATGCACCCACCTTATAGTAAGTTGTATATACCTAGTTTATTGATAAGAAGATCATGCGAGACCATATCAAATGCCTTGCTAAAGTGTAGGTATACTACATCCACCTCACCTCCCTTATCCACAAGACTCATTATTCTATTAAAGTAAGCTGTCAGATTGGTTTGACATGATTTGTTCTTTACAAATCCATGGTGGCGGTTACCTATCAGCTTATTATCTTCCAGGTGTTTGCAGATGAATTCCTTAATTACTTGCTCCATTATCTTTCCTGGCACAGAAGTTAAACTGACTGGTCTGTAGTTTCCTAGGTTGTTCTTATTTCCCTTTTTATAGATGGACACTATATTTGCCCTTTTCCCATCTTCTGGAATCTCTCCTGTCTTCCATGATTTTTCAAAGATGACACCTAAAAGCTTAGGTACCTACTCTATCAGCTCCTTGAGTATTCTAGGATGCATTTAATCAGGCCCTGGTGACTTGCAAACATCTAACTTTTCTAAGTGATTTTTTTAACTTTTCTTTTTCTATTTTATCTTCTAAACCTACCCCATTCGCACTAGTATTCACTATGTTAAACATTCCTTCATCATCAGACTTCTTGGTGAAGACTGAAACAAAGAAGTCATTAAACACCTCTGCCCTTTCCATGTTTTCTGTTACTGTTTTTCCTTCCTCACTCAGCAGTGGGTCTACCCTGTCCTTAGTCTTCCTCTTGCTTCTAATACATTTACAGTTATATAAACAGTTGGCTCCTTTTGTATTCAAGTTAATTACTCAACACAATTGTAAATTCTAATGTAAGCACTATTCAAACCTTTCTTCTATGACACACATTTGTTCCTAGTTACAGCTAAATCTACAATAAATGTTTGTGTCCTGTCCTCATATTTTTAATTTTCTTTTCCTGCACCAACTGGAAAACAATCTCTTCCATTCCTCTCTGTTATTTGCTGTTGCTGTCATTTACTTATTACTATTGGGATCAACTCTTCTGCCTGCCCTACTGAGGGATCTTTTTAAAGTTTCTCTTGTATGACCTTGTTTCTTCACAGCAGTTGACTTCCAACTGATAACTTGCAAAGAAGTCAGCTCACTGCTGACACAGGGTATGTCTAGACTACAAGCCTCTTTCAAAAGATACAACAAATGGTGTGGGAGCACTTTATAGACTAACGAAACATGTAAATGGTATCTAGACAGCCACAAGACTTTCAAAAAAGTGATCCGCTTTCTCTTTCGAAAGAGAGCACCCAGGTGGTTCCTTAGTTTTTTTGCAAGAGTGTGGCATAATCTCTGGCTGTAATCCGTGGGATATGTAGATTGTAGTGGGTTTTTCATTCTTAGACCCTTAGGTATGATGACCATCTGTTTGCACTTGGAAAGGAACATCATGTCAGTTTGGATCTGTGCAAGTTTCTTTGTGAAGCTGATGGATTTCCACTCCGTACGGCTGAATGCAGTGCCTTGCATATTCAGAAGCTTCAGGGGGTAGCCGAGTTAGTCTGTACAAGATAAACTTAAAAAACAACAAATAGTCTGGTAGCAGTTTAAAGACTAAGGGTACGTCTATACTTGCTCCCTAGTTTGGAGTAGGGATGCAAATGCAGACGAGCAAAGTAGCTAATGAAGCCGGGATTTAAATATCCCGCACTCCATTAGCATGATCTCACCGGCACGCTAGTTTGAATCACAGCTGATTCGAACCAGGAAGTGCACACTGGGACGCCTCAAAAAATGAGGAGTAATTCTAGTTCGAACCAAGGGCTTTAGTTCGAACTAATGCATCCCGGCGTGCACTTCCTGGTTCGAATCAGCTGTGATTCGAACTAGTGCGCCGGCGAGATCATGCTAATGGCGTGTGGGATATTTAAATCCCGGCTTCATTAGCTACTTCACTTGTCTGCATTTGCATCCCTAATCCAAACTAGGGAGCAAGTGTAGACATACCCTAACAAAATATGTAGCTTTTGTGGGCACAGCCTTTTTTCTGTAGGTTAATATATCAATGAGCTCAACTTATTATCAATTTGTTGATATCAATTTGTTATCACAGCCTTGTGTGATTAAGGATCACATTTGTTATTTCTGGGTATTTTGGTTCTTTCCAAGTTTCAAGTGAGAAGTTTCAACTTTGTTCCAAGTTTCAACCTGGTAAGTTTAAAAGGGTACGAACTTAGGGAACTCTATGCCAACCTACTTCAATGCATCCCCTATGTTAAAGATTGACACCATATATGGACTTTATGCTTCAGCTCATCACCATCTATCTAGGGGAAAGGTCCCAAACATATGTATGTTAACATTGCTTAATCTTAATATACAGCATGTGGCCAGTAGATCCCTTGTGTTATAGTGAAAATATACTCTAGTATAAACTTATAAACTTATTATAATAAACAAACCTATAAGAAAATATGAAATTTATAAGAAAAGATGTGTAGGCAAGCATGCAGACTTAGATGTATCCCATGTACCTCTTATGTACATCAGTTTGTTGCCAGGACATTTCTGTAGTTTACTCATGTACCTATGGTCAAAACTTCCCCTTAAACTCTATTTTCATTTTGCCGAATATTGGAGTTTTATTTTGCTGGGCAGTTTATCTGTGTAAGTTTATCTGTTCAAAATTCATAAGCCTCAAGCCTTATTCTAACTTGCTGAAGCTAATGTCATACAGGATACAGGCCTGTAGGTTTCTTGCATTACTGCGGAATATAATGCAAAGCATAATATAATGTAAAAGCAGTGAATATAACAAAGGCAGGTAACCCAATGGGCTATAGTGTACAACTAATTGAAAGACTGTATTTAAAGAAAAGTTGAAAAATAGGAGGGTATATCTAGTGGGGCTTTACAGGGGTCAGTCCTGCACCTGTACTATTCAGTATTTTCATTAATGACTTGGATAAGGGAGTGGAGAGTATGTTTATCAAATTTGCAGATGACATCAAACTGGGAAGGGTTAGAAGCTCTTTGGAGAACAGGATTAGAATTCAAAACACCTTAACAAACTAGAGAATTCATCTAAAATCATCAAGATTAAATTCCATAAAGACAAGTGCAAAAACAGAAAATAACTGTCTAGATGATTGATTGTACTACTGAAAATGATTCAGGGTTATAATGCATTAGAAATTCAATAAGGGATGCCAATGTGATGAAGCTGAAAAAAATGGGCTAATTTTATTCTCGAGTGTATTAACTGGAGTGTCATAGGTAAGACAACGACAGTAATTATCTCTCTCTACTTGGGTACTGATAAAGCCTTAGCTGGAGTACTGTTTTCAAATCTGGGCACTGTGCTTTATGAAGGATGTGGGCAAATTGGAGAGAGTCTAGAGGAGAACAACAAATATGATAAAAAGTTTAGAAAAACTGACCTATGAAGAAAGGTTAAAAAAACACGGAACATATAGTCTCGAAAAAAGAAAACTGCAGAACCCGATAATCATCTTCAAAAATGTTATGGGTGGTTATAAAGGATGGTGATCAGTTGTCCTCTATGTCCACTGGGAATAGGAAAATAAGTGACGGGCATAACTGAGCAAGTGAGATTTAGGTAAGATAAGACAATCTTTTTCACAGTAATGATAGTTTAAGCTCTGGAATAGGCTTCCAAAGGAGGCTGTGGAATCCACATCATGGGAAGTTTTAAACTACATGTTGGACAAATACCTGTCAGGGTCCTGCCTCAGAGCAGGATAACTATTTTACGGTCCCTTCCAGTCCTACTTTTCTGTGGAGGACTCTTTCCCAAATTTAACTGTACAACTCTGCCATTGGGGGGAAGGAAAGAGGGGGAGGGAGGGGATCAGCATTTCTGCTATAGTTTGATCATCTCCTACTACTTTTTAGTGGCCTTTTATTGCAGCCTGTATTTTTGACATCTCTATTGACTGATGTTAATATCAAAGTTGACCCGGTTTACATTTCATCAAAATGTGCTGCTGCAGTGGAGCTATTGAGAACATAATTGAAAATCTCTGCCTATCTGTTTTTCTGTATTTTCTCAGTTGTTGTTATTTTCGATCTTTGATTTTGATTGACTTATGTCCCATTTGAAAACTTACAAGTGGGTTGATTAATGTGTTAAAGGAAAATGTAAAAGTATAGTGATACTCTAATTTGCATTGCATATTGTATCACTTCCTACCAGAGCTTTTGCCAACCACATTTTGGTTTTACACTGACTCTACTATGGAGTTTGTACGGGAGACCAACGGGAGAGGCTCTATGGAAAAATATGTCCAGAGATGAGGAAAGTGCCTGTAGCAGACCTCAAATAGTGTAGATGCTCAAGACCAAATAGTGAAGCAATAATTCCTCCTCCGTTATTTTTTATGCACACAATAGTGTATATTCTCGGCTTTCTTTGTGCATAAGAAGTGAAGTATATCTGAGTCTTTTCCAGGGTCGATGGGATGAAGAAATCGTGATGCAATGGTTCAGCTAAGTATGCTAGAAATAGTTAGGATTATGTTTTACCAAACCCAGCCTCCACCAGTTTATGAGAAACCTTCAGAGGGCCTGATTTTCAGGAATTGCTGAGTGCCATTGCTTTGAAAAAAAAAAAAAGCTTCTTTAATGTGTCTCCAGTTGAGCATCCAAAATCACCAATCTCTATTTTGAAAATGTGGGCCTTTACATATTTCAGTGATGTGAAATCTGCCAGCAAGAGTGACAAGACAGGATTTTACATGTCTAGATGTATAATTGGAGTTAGGTGAAAACACAAAAAGTGTGCTATTTCCTTAGCTAAGAGTTCAGAGCCACTTTAGTGGATAATTAATTTTATTTTGTAAGTGAGATATTAGGGTATCCACATGTCATAGGATTTGGAAGAAAGTACCTTCAGCACACGGACAGGTGGCATTTACATAGCACAAATCAAACCCTGAAGTCTCTCAAAAGCATGTTTCAAAGTTTGCTCTTGAAAAGAAAGTTAAAATAGATATGTTAAAGATGTAGTCTTAAAAATAAACTTTCTACAGGCAATGATCAGATCATTCCTAGTAAGTGGGGATTTTGTGAAACACACTAAAATGTACTTTTTACTATGCACCATTCCATTAAAGCACCACATGTAACAGTGATCCTCATTCCAACTGTTGATACAGCAATCAGATATTTTTCATCACTGCTGGAGAAGGGGTCCATCTACAACATCACAGAACTCTCTCTCATCGCATAAGGACATTTCCTTTGTAGTTCTCTCATCATCCGGGATCTCTCCTGATCTCCATGGGTTTTCAAAGGTAATGGCCAAAGGCTCTGAAATGATATTTGCCAACTCCCTCGGTACCCTTGAATGCATTAAATCCAGACCCATGGATTTGTGTATGTCTAGCTTTTCTAAATAGTTCTTAACCTGTTTTTTCTCCACCAAGGGCAGTCCACCTCCTTCCCATACTGCATTGCTTAGTGCAGTAGTCTTGGAACTGACCTCGTCTGTGAAGACAGAGGCAAAGAAAGCATTGAGTACTTCAGCTTTTCCCACATCATCTGTCACTAGGTCATCCAATAAGGGCCTCACACCCTCTCTGATCACCCTCTTATTGCCAACATGCCTGTCAAAACCCTTCCCATTCCTTGCTAGCTTATTAAAGGCACAGGAAGAGGTCATTCTTGGTCATATGATCAGTTCCCACATGCTTTCTTGGATTGAGAACTGGTTAAAAGACAGGAAACAAAGGGTAGGAATAAATGGTAAATTTTCAGCTTGGAGAGGAGTAACTAGAGGTGTCCCCCAAGGGTCAGTCCTAGGACCAATCCTATTCAACTTATTCATAAATGATCTGGAGAAAGGGGTAAGCAGTGAGGTAGTAAAGTTTGCAGATGATACCAAACTGTTTAGGATAGTCAAGACAGAAGCAGACTGTGAGGGACTCCAAGAAGATCTCACCAAACTGAGTGATTGGGCAACAAAATGGCAAATGAAATTTAATGTGGATAAGTGTAAAGAAATGCACATCAGGAAAAATAACCCCAACTATACGTACAGTATGATGGGGGCTAATTTGGCTACGACAAATCAGGAAAGAGATCTTGGAGTTATCGTGGACAGTTCTCTGAAAACTTCCACACAGTGTGCAGCGGCAGTCAAAAAGGCAAATAGGATGCTAGGAATTATTAAGAAAGGGATAGAAAATAAGACCCAGAATATCTTACTACCCCTGTATAAAACTATGGTACGCCCACATCTTGAATACTGTGTACAGATGTGGTCTCCTCACCTCAAAAAAGATATTTTGGCCTTGGAAAGGATTCAGAAACTAAAATCATTAGGGGTTTGGAACGAGTCCCATATGAGGAGAGGTTAAAGCGACTGGGACTTTTCAGTTTAGAAAAGAGGAGACTGAGGGGGGATATGATAGAGGTCTATAAAATCATGAGTGGTGTGGAGAGGGCCGATAAAGAAAAGTTATTTATTAGTTCCCATAATAGAAGAACTAGAGGACACCAAATGAAATTAATGGGTAGCAGGTTTAAAACTAATAAAAGAAAGTTCTTCTTCACACAGCGTGTAGTCAACCTATGTAACTCCTTGCCAGAGGAGGCTAGGATTATAATAGAGTTTAAAAAGAAGCTAGATAATTTCATGGAGGTTAGGTCCATAAAAGGCTATTAGCCAGGGGCTGGAGAAGGATGGCAGGAGACAAATCACTTGATCATGGTCTTCTGGGGCACCTGGTGCTGGCCACTGTTGGCAGATAGGATACTGGGCTAGATGGACCTTTGGTCTGACCCAATACAGCCATTCTTATGTTCTTATGAGAAGCAGGAAGGGGTAGCGATTTGAAGGTTTGATCAGTTTTGGAAGTTGTTTAGTTGTTTATATAATAGTTCTTTGGACCTTGAAGCTGAAATCTAGAAGATTCTCTACTCCTGCATTGCCTCTACAGTTTGTTAGAGGATGAGTTTTGTAAGAGTGGTGAGCTACTGGCAATTACACTTTTTATTTTTAATAAAATAGTATTTTAAATTTCATATACACGTGAAAAAATATTGACAGATAGAAGAAGTTTGGTCATATTTTGAGTCATCTTGATTGATTTAACCAAAAATTATGCCCCCTTAATCAACAAGATATGCCAAAGTCTGAAGTGTGTTATAGGAATTTAGATGGTGAGTAAAATAGTTGCTGCAAGCATTTTGGGGGAGAGGATAACATTTAGCTTGGCTTGAATTCACAAAACTGGAGCAATTTAACTAGATCTTGAAATAATGTGGTGTAGTTTCCACTTGCTTCATGTTTGGAAATAAACAAATAAAACTCTTTACACAAAAGAATCACCCTCATGAATTTTGAAAGAAAAGGAAATGGTCCCCCCTCAGATTTGCTATTTAAATAAGAGGCAGGAACTATAGAATTTTCTTCAGGGCTGTTAAAAAATGACAAAAAAAAGAGCAAAAATATTGTCAACTTGTTGTTTTTATCACATTCTTTTGACTGGTTCCAAAAATACATTCCACTTATACAACAATATACAAATGTTTAATTAGCCCTTACAGCACCTGTAAGAAATAAATTAATTTCATTATCCCTGTTTACATATAAAAAAGTTGATGTACAAGGAATTAATAAACCAAACATGCTAACCATAGCATGTTAGCAGTAGAACAGGGATTAGAACCATGTGCTTAGGGAGCAGCACCCTTTGAGCAAGTCACATAAGTTTTCTGGGCCTGATTTTCAGATACCCTGCATCTTGTGTAATCATTTACACTAATGCAAAGTAGATAATAATTGCCTGGTATCATACCACCTGTGTTTGTTTCTTCATCTGTAAGATGTAATTATATTTAACAAAAAAGGTAGGTAAAATTATCTGTAAACAGGATGTAATCTGCCTGCAATATGCTAGCAAGTACTAATTTGTTGGGCTGAATCAGTTTTTGTGATGGAAACTTAAAGGACACAAATGCTAAAGACACCTATATGCTATGTAGGTAAGTTGATGATTCAGTGGGTGGTATTCTTTGATCTGTATGAATACTGAATCAATATCCTAAATGCTACTGGGAGTGCTATCAGCTGGGCAGCACATAAAACACAGCCCAAACATTTGTTGTTATAGATGCCATTCACTTTGTCAATTACAAAAGAAGCCCAGTCTCTTGGCAAAATTGCAACTTCAATAATTAAATTCTACCTAGCTCAATTCTCCCTGAAGTTTCCATTGGAAATTACATTCTTCACTTCCTAGCACAAATGGTTGTGAGAGGCTGCAATGTACTATTAAACTGCTTCTGTACTTCTGTGGTAGGTAAAGTGTTTCTTATATATGCTTGCCTGTTTCATATGCACATTGTTATTTACCAATTAAGTGTTTTAAGATTTTCAAAGGAAAGGCATTATTGAAATTCAGAATATATATTACTGATAGCAATTATAAACCATTAATCCTTCCTTACGGAAATAGCATTCTTGATCACCAGATATTCTGAAGCACTCTTATTTTGCTAAAATTACTTTCTTATTGCTCTGAAAATGTCAGAGAATTGTCTGAATAGAAATGTATCTGTTACATCCCTCAATTCATTACTTGTGGAGGGAACCATCCAGACCTATAAGTGATGTAAACAACATTTACATTACTAATAAAAAGATTCACCATTCATATTATATTTTCTGAGAGAAATGTATATTTGTAAATATGCTGCCAGAGTTCTTCAGCTTAATTGGGCATTTGCCATGATTTACCAGGGGTTAGCAATCTGTCAGAAGTGGTGTATGAAGATTTAAGTTTCCCCATCCCCATCAGTGCAAGCCCTGTCCCTCCCCCTCCCCATCCTGCCCTCCACATCCTCCTTCATCCCCCTCCTGCTCCCACATTCCTGTACCCCCAGTGCGCACACTGGAAGGGCAGCAGCGCTGGGACTCACAGCCCCCCGGGAGCAGCACTGGGGTGAGGAGGAGCCAGGGAGCAGAGTCTCTTCCCTGCTCAGACCAGCCCTTCACCCAGGGCTCACCCCTCACCTGCAGGCTGCAGCTCCAGGGTTGGAGCTGGCAAGGGCTGTATCCAGTCCCTGGCCTTGTGCAGGGGGGCACTGGGGAAAGGTCTTCCCACCCATGCAGAGCAGCCATGGCTTAACATGGGCTCCAGAGCCCCACGGATGTGGCAGCAGCATGTGACTAGCCATGCCACTCCAGTCTGAAGTGCCACTCCTCTAATATCATTAGCTCACAGACATTTACCTTCCCTCCCCCCCCCATCCCCTTTCTGTTCTGAAATGTGATTTGTCCTTTTCATGTGTTCACTTTTTTTTAATTGTATCCTTTGGTATATATGGTTGTGACTATTTTCTTCCACTATTTGATCTGAGGAAGTGGGTCTGGCCCATGAAAGCTCATCATCTAATAAACCATCTTGTTAGTCTTTAAAGTGCTGCATAGTCCTGTATTTTGTTTCACCTCCAATGTTGTTTTTTTAATGGTTTGTTTTAGTCCTGTTGGTATGAGAGATTATGGGCCTAGAACACAGCATTTAATCTGAGCATCTGGAGAAAGGAAACAGTGAAGCTGTAGATCACAAAGGGATCTACCCCGAATGCTCCTTAGCTGAGGGAAACATCCAGCACCTCCAAGTGGCTGAATAGCACTATTTAAATCAGGAGTAGGCTTAGGAGGTTGTTTGAGTAACTAGAGGAATTATAAGGGAAGATACTTGATGCCTTGAATATCAAGTACATCAATTCATATATGTAAGGTGAGCCAACAGCTGTTACCCCCAACTTCCCCACCTCTTCCCCCCCCACACACACACACCTTGCTCAGGGGCCCATGGACTGGCTGCTATGATGGACTCTGTCTGCTTACTCTGCCTTCTTCCATCGTGCTCCTGGTTCCTTATTGCAGACCTCCATCTATTCCTGTTTCCTGTTTTCCTCTCTCGTGTCCCTACTCTTATGGATTATTGTTGACTCTGTCTCCAGCTCTGATCCTTTGATTGGCACTCTAAGCCAGGGGTTCTAAGCTGTGGGGTCGCCAGGTCTGGGGTTAGACTTGCTAGGGTCCTGGGCCAAATCCAAAGCTTCTCCACCCAGGGTTGAAGCTGAAGAAGGGCTCAGACTTTGGCTTCAGCCCTGGGCACAGGTAACAGGCTGTCACATTATTGGATTTTGAAGTGAGCGGACAGATCACTGTTGCACCCATAGGTGGTGTTTGCCCCAAATTCTATTCAAAGTGAGCCATGTGAGGTTTCAAATGAAAGCCTATGCTCTGCTGAGTCTATGTATGATACTCATGTATTTGTATGATTTTTGTATGTGGAGTTATGAATATGGGCTCTGTGCTTGTATCGTAAATGTTCTCTGTCTGGGAGGAAGCAATGGGCCTGGTCTGCCTATTGTGAGGTAGGATTGTTCAGTGAATGGCTGTGCTCACTAGCACTGCTTCATGGACAATGGCTCACAGAGTGGCCAATACACACCTGAGGAATGAGTCTGGAAGCCTGCAGAACAATCAGTGCATAATGGCTACTTGCATGTGAAACACAGACAGCTCACTTGATCATGTGACCAGCTCTAGTTTGGGAAGCACCAGGAATATAAAAGTGCCATGAGGCTGTCTCCATCTTGTCTGCAATCCTCCTGATTCCAGATGTATCCCGGCTCTCTGTCCTTAGCAAGGAAGGATTTGCTGACCGGTCCCGATACAAGACATATACCAGAGACTTTTAAGCTAGCAATTTGTAACATCTCTGCTAAGAGCCTGCACCAAGAACTTGGTGATTGTTAAAGAGAATACATTACATATATCAATCTCACTCTCAACCTTTTCTTTCTTAATAAGCCTTTAGATTTTAGATTCTAAAGGATTGGCCCAGTGTGCTCTTGTGGGTAAGATCTAAAGTATAAATTGGCCTGGGACTGTGGCTGGTTCTTTGGGACTGGGAGGGTCTGTGCGGAGTTGGTGAGATTGGGTTTTATAACCTCTCACCTGTGTGTAAGGTCTGGGTCAGATTGTGGCACTGGGAAAGCTGAGATGTCTGAGGGGTTTTGCTTGTGAAGCTTCCTGCAGGCCAGATTGGTAGCTGAAATGCAACTGGTTTGTGGCCTATATGGGAAAAGTCTCCAGTCGAGGGTTGTATGTAGCCCTGGTTTTGAGCAATTCACCCTGAGCTGACGCCCTAAGTGGTGTTCAGACCCAGCCCAGTCCATCACACAGGTCCCCTGCCTGAGGCTGAAACCTGGGGGCTTTGGCTTTCCTCTTTCACCACTCCTGCTGAGGTGCTAGGCCTCAAGCTTTCTGTTGTTAGAGAAGCAGTAGGTCTTGATTGGTACATCCCAGATTTCCAGTTGATTTGAATTGATTTGAACTGAGATTATTGATTTACTCAAAGGTATGTGATTTTTGTCACAAATTGTAGAAAGAAAAGGAGTGGATAAACTGCCATGTGTCACATCACATGGTATCCTGGAGCGCCTGGTGGAGTTGGGTATCCCAGGCACTGTTTTGCAGTGTTTCTGATCCTACCTGTTGGGACACTTTCAGAAGGTGGAGTTGGGGGCTACTGCTCGACCCCATGGCAATTGTGCTATGGGGTCCCTCAAGGTTCCATGTTGTCTCCTATGCTATTTAACATATACATGAAACTGCTGGAAGAGGTCATAAGGAGATTTAGAGGACAGTGCCATCAATATGCAGATGACACCCAACTCTATTTCTCTCTGACATTGGATCCCGGTATGGCAGCAACCAGTCTGAACCAGTGTCTGGAGACTGATTAACTGTATGAGGTTGAATAGGCTGAAGATGAATCCAGATAAGACCAAGGTCCCATGGATCAGGAAGCCATCTGTCCAGGAATGTGGTGTGTTGCCAGTTCTGGATGGGATCATACTTCCCCTGAAAGAACAGGTACGCAGCTTGGGAGTCCTCCTGGACCCTTTTTTAACATTTGAAAATCAAATTTACCAGTGCTTTTATTGGTGTTTAAGGGTGTGTGTATGTGTGTCCCTCCTCTTGGGGGTTTTTATCAGGGTTTTGAATATTTTCAATAAATAAATAACACTGAACAAATTCTAAGCAAATTATGTTTTCTTCAGTTTGGTAGCTTGCTTGTAGCTAGCAAATAGCAAGTCTTTCATGATGTCAATACATTTTATAAGGGATGTTGAGGGGCTTTGAATCCATAGGCGTGATCATCTGTGCACCTCCCAAGGCTGTCTGGCAGATTCTGTGGTGCTTCTGAATGAGAGCTCAGGTCAGGGAAGCTCACCTTTCCACTCCTCTCATCCTTGTACAGGGGTACTGTAGAGCTTTGCAACCTGATCCAAACCCAAAGGAACTACAAATATCAGGGTCAGGTCAGCTCTGAAAACAATCTGGGTCTCTTGGATGCTGTTTCTGATCACTTCCCCCGCCAATGATTTGGGATGCCATTGCCGTCTCGCTGTGCATGCATGCTGAGGAGTGAGCATTCTGATGAGTCGTACCATCTCTCATTCTGCAGCACACACAGTGCAGCAAAGCAGTGCCACCCTGCCAAATCCATAGGTAGGAAGAGGCTTGAGATGGACTTTCTAGCAGGGGAGCTTGAAGTCCTGACAGGCTTAGCTCCAAGGATGAGGTGGCTCTGATGGGAACAACTGGGGGGAAGGGAGGCAGAGGAACTGGCTGTCCTTGGGGTGCAGAATGCCAGCAGAGAGCAGCAACCAGAGGACTGTCAGGTATAGAGGGAGAAATGGCACATTGCAATTAGAACAAGCATCTCTGCAGAAGAAACTAAGTAAAGAACATTGAGTCTGAGCCAGTCACTCGATCCTGGCAACCTGACAGTTTGACTGTTAGTGCTGGGTTCAGGTACGGAAACAACTTGACATGCTAGGGTTTGGGTCAGGTTTGACTTTGGTCTATTCTTGTTTGGGTTGGACTTTAAAATTATTCCTGAGTAGACCTCCAAGCTGGTCACCCTATGACAGATCAGCTAGTCATACATCTTTTCTTCATCTATTCCCTTTTTCCTTTTCATACCAATGGTAAAAATAGCATAAGAGCCTACGTATTGGCTTAATGCTATTAGAGCTTCATTCACAGACTTTTTCTAGGCTTGCCTAGCTTGTAGCAGTGTGTAAGGTACATGTACAACAAGCTGCAATAAAGGGTAAGCTGCAGCCATGCTCACTATGGCAGTAAAAGGCTCCATTCGGAGCCTTCCCCACCACAGCAAAAGGATTCAGCAGTGAGGAGCTGCTTTTCCCACTTATTTATCCCTGCCAGACCCTTTCTTTGCTGACAGATTCTTTCATTATACCAGGGAATAACTCCAGCAGTGGGACACTACAGTACTAAATATAGCAGCATAGCCAGAGAGAGGTGCTGCTTGGGCATGCAGATAACTGTGTTAGGTACTTTAGAGTTCAAGCATGTAGGGCATGCCACTTGCCTATATTTCTATTTACACCCATGCTTGCTGGGTGTGCAGTGTCTGTGCTCTACATGTAAGAGTAGATCTGCCCACATACTAGCCATTTATGACAGCAGTAAAGCATGAATATGCCTGCAGTATGGAGCTCTAAATACATTATGAACTAAGAACAAGCTTCTGCATAGCTCTTTCATGGCTATGTAATGTAGGGGAGGGATTAACCCCTTGCATGCTCCATGTATGAACTGGGCATAATTATAATAATACTTGGAATTTATATAGTGGCTTTCATTGGTCGATATCAGAGTGCTTCACAATAGCTCAGTGTAGGCAAGTGAGGTGTACTGATTTGTCCACGGTCACAACAGAAGTCTGCACTGGAGTATGGAGGCAAAGAAGAAATTTGCTGCTATGAGAGGTTCTGGGCAGCAGAGAGATGTGCGGTTAATAGTGGTTTTATTGCTGCGTTGTGTATTATATTTTATTTTATTATTCATGTATTTAGCTGTGTATGATTTTTTTTTTCAAGAAAGGCATTCATTTGAAAGACACATTTGATGTGCAGTCCACATGGGGTTCTCAGAATAAAAATTTAGTATTTGTGGCTGATTACTTTTAATGTATGTTAAAATATTGCTATTTTCCTGCTTTTCCAGCCCAGGAGGCAACTTTATGTAATAAATATTTGCATATTGATATAATTATGATACTAGAACTGGAAAAAAAACAGACTAAAAGCCTCATGCGTAGGTTAAAAAACCTACTAATGGAATACAATTCACCCATTCCAGTACTTCACCACCCTCTTGGTGAAATAGTTTTTCCTAATATCCAACCTAGACCTCCCTACTGTAACTTGAGACCATTGCTCCTTGTTCTGCTATCAGTCACTACTGAGAACAGCCTCTCTCCATCCTCTTTGGAACCTCCCTTCAGGAAGTTGAAGGTTGCTATCAAATTCCCCCTCACTCAAACCCAAATTCTTCAGCCTTTCCTCGTAGGTCATGTGCTCCAGCCCCCTAATAATTTTGGTTGTCCTCTGCTGGACCCTCTCCAATGCATCCACATCTGTTATGTAGTGGGGCGTCCCAGAACTGGATGCAATATTCCAGATGTGGCCTCACCAGTGCAGAATAAAGGGGAATAAACTCTTTTCTAGATCTGCTGGCAACACTCCTTCTAATACACCCTATTATGCCCTTAGCATTCTTAGCTACAAGGGCACACTGTTGACTCACATCCAGCTTCTCATACACTGTAATCCCCACGTCCTTTTCTGCTGAACTGCTACTTAGCCAGTCGGTCCCCAGCCTGTAGCAATGCTTGGGATTCTTTGGTCCCAAGTGCAGGACTCTGCACTTGTCCTTGTTGAACCTCATCAGATTTTTTTTTGGCCAAACCTCTAGTCTTTCTAGATCACACTGGACTCTATCCCTGCCCTCCAATATATCTACCTCTCCCCCTAGCTTAGTATTATCCGCAAATTTGTTGAGGGTGCAATCCATCCCCTCATCCAAGTCATTAATAAACATGTTGAACAATACTGTCCCTAGAGCTAATCCTTGGGGCACTCTGCTTGAAACCAACCACCAACCTGACATCGAGCCTTTGATTACTACACACTGGGCCCGACAAGCTAGCCACCTTTCTGATAGCAGGCAGGGGCTGTTGTTTAAGAGAAAGCTAGTCCTGATCAACATTTATGTGTGAAGAAGCAATTAGCCAGCCATAATCCCTCTCCTTCATTTGGTATCCTATCTGCTTCTAATCACAATAGTCCTTCCAGCAACTTGCATTCTTATTCACTTATACACATAAAAACACATGAGATATTTAGTGTTGTGAATATATTTGCCAAACCACATTAGTCCTTTTGTTATCCCTCTGTTTCTCTACACCAGCTCCTATGGGAGGAATTGGCATAGAAGTTTCTCTCAACTATTTCAGTATCCTAGCAATACATCTGGGCCCCTGCATGCCAAGTGGTATGTTCCCTTTTGATATTGTCGCAGTTTCCAGGCCCTTGTTTTCAACAAGGAATCCTAAGTAAAAAGAAGTTGAGACATCAGCAGTAGTCTAAGAATCAGTCACTCAAAATTCAGACCCATTAACAAACCAACCTCTGTGAAAATGTCTGTGTAGTTTACAGATTTACTGTAGCTTTGAAGAAACATTGGTCCAGTCTCAAAATGGAGACTAACATATCTAATTAAAATAGCTGTATTCTGTTTTACACGCTTAATGGATAAATAGTTTCACATAGCAAGAATATCAGTAATTCTCCTTGAAAATATTATGAATAGATTAGAATTATCTAACCAAAAGTCTAGCCTAAAAAGTTTGCAAATACAGGCAGTCCCTGGGTTACGTACAAGATAGGGACTGTAGGTTTGTTCTTAAGTTGAATCTGTATGTAAGTCGGAACTGGCATCAGCCGCTGCTGAAACTAATCAGTTTCAACAGCGGCTGAATCTGGACGCTAGTTCTGACTTACATACGGATTCAACTTAAGAAACCCAGGCGTCCCCAAGTCAGCTGCTGCTGAAACTGATCAGCGGCTGATTCCAGGAAGCCCGGGGCATAGCAACTCTGCCTCGGGCTTCCTGTAGTCAGCCCCTGGTCAGTTTCAGCAGCGGCTGACTTGGGGACGCCTGGGGCAGAGCAGCTGGGGTGCTGCTGGGTTGCTTCAGTATCGCCGCTCCTCGGCGCTACTGGAGCAACCCAGCAGCACACCAGCTGCTCTGCCCCAGGTGTCCTGATTCAGCCACTGCTGAAACTGACCAGCAGCGGCTGAATCAGGACGCCTGGGGCAGAGCAGCTGGGGTGCTGCCGGGTTGGTACAGTAGCGCCGAGGAGCGGCGCTGCGGGACGAACCCGGCAGCGCCCCAGCTGCTCTACCCCAGGCGTAGGCAAGAAAACCCTGGTCTGCTGGGGGGGGGGGGCACTAGCTGTCCCCCCCCCCCCCCCCAGCAGACCAGGGAGAGATGGGTGGCGGGACCGCCCGCGTCCTCCACGGCTTTGCTCCGTCTCCCTGGTCTGCTGACCAGGGAGACAGGGAGCAAAGCCTTGGAGCATGCCCGCAGTAGGACAGCCCAGACGTGCCTGGGCTGTCCCGCTGCGGGCGTGCTCCAAGGCTTTGCTCCTGGTCTCCCTGGTCTGCAGGAAGATGGGGAGCAAAGCCTTGGAGTACGCCCGCAGCGGGACAGCCCAGGTGCGCCCGGGCTGTCCTGCTGCGGGCGTGCTCCGCGGCTTTGCTCCGCGTCTCCCTGGTCTGCTGGGGGGGACTGGGGTCTTCCCCCCCCCCCCCCCCCAGCAGACCAGGGAGACGTGGAGCAGCTTTTCTCGCCCAAGAGGATGGGGGCGGCGGGACTGCAGTGCATCTGGGCGTCCCGCCGCTCCAGTCCTCCGGGGCAAGAAAAACCCCGTTCGTAACTGCGGATCCGACATAAGTCGGATTCGTGTAACTCGGGGACTGCCTGTATATATCATATGTAACAAAAGAATTTGTATTGTGTCAAGCATGTTATTGAAAGAAAATAATTTCTGGAAACTTATAGTTAAGGGTTGAGAATCACCCTATTTATAACCTCTGTGCAGTTATAGTTTTTTATTTAAATAGTTAATTGGACCTATTTAAAGCCTCAACTCCTCTTAAAGATTTTTGCAAACTTTTTTTTGCCCAGGAATGGTGTAAACAGAATACCTCTTCCCTCATGAATAAATGTGTTTTTTAAAGTAATCAGTCTTTTATAAATGACATTGTGTGCAATACTTCGGGTAAGAATGAGGTAATTTGTCATAATACTGTCTCACAAGACGTTACAAATGAAGAAATCTTAATGAATAATATTTTCCTAAATTGAACAAGCAGCTCAAACACCAACTAGTAGGTCTTCCATCTACTGATTATGTTTTTCTCCTTGCAGCTTTGGATTTTTAAAATAGCTATGAAATAATTAAGCCAAGTGGAGTATTAATGCAGTTTTGATACTAATATATTCAAGTTGTGAAATGTTAATTTTTCCTTTCTTTTTTTTTTGAATGTATAACTCAATGAGAACACTAGACTATTGGTGGGGCCATTGAGAACCTAGAATCAAGAATCAATGTTTTTATGTACAATTAAATTGTGAATGAAACTTTTGTGGGGAAATTGAAGGAAATTATTCCTTCAAGTGAGAGACTGCCCTATTGAAAATGTGGCCAAGAGTGTTTCGAATGATAGTCAAGAGGCACAAAATCTGTAAAAATACTTTAACATGGGCTTCCAAATTCGTCTCAATGAGCTTATTACAAATATGTGCAGATATCTCAATACACTTTATTCATGTACAATAACTGATTTATACCTGACCAGTCGTAAGGACTATGACATTCCTGCCTGCCTATTTGAACTCTATTTCTGATTGCATTGTGTTTTTAAGAATATACATGTTGGTCACAGAAATATTCGATTTTCCATGCAGAATATTGATGGATAATTTTCAAAAAGTTCAGAACTTTGGTTTGGATAAACTCCTGAATGTGGTGCTGCATACTCAACTCTGTCTCTAATGTGATAGAGGAAAGTCAGGATTCAACTGTAATGAATGTGATGCACATTGTTTACTGAGGAGTCCTGATATAGACAGAACCTGTAAATCTCTGGCTTTCCAACTCCAAGATGAAATGATCAGTGATGGATGAAGTCATCACAAGGTCTCTTAGGCTACATCTAGACTGCAAGCCTCTTTTTTTCAAAAAAGCCTCTTTCGAAAAACAGTGTCTAGACTACGATCAGCACTTTCGAAAAAGCAAGCTGCTTTTTTGAAAGAGAGCACGCAGGCAGTCTGGATGCTCTCTTTCGAAAAAGTAGTTTGCATTACATAGCCCCTTTTTTCAAAAAGAGCACTTTTGAAAAAAGACATTCTTCCTCATAAAACGAGGTTTTCCGTGGTCGAAAAAACTGCCGCGTTCTTTCAATTTACTTTCAAAAGAATGTGGCAGCAGTCTAGACGCAGGTAAAGATTTTTCAAAAAAAGGAAAAATCCGTGTAGTCTAGACACACTCTTCAAGTCCTAACCTGGGGTTAGAAGTTACTACACGTTTATGAAAAAGCCTTGCAACTCAAACCCTGTGAGCTGATATGGGCCAATTGTGGGTTTTTCTTTGAAGTGCAGATGTACCCTGAAATGATAGACCACTGCAGGATGGTGGCACAGTGGAAAAGAGGAATGCTTGGGATGGGAGGAAGTATTTTTCAAGGAGAGAGTGCTACTGAAAGGCCTAATATGCAGCACTTACTACTGTGTACATAACTGAGAAATGAGGACAGAGCCACTAGCTGTGGTGTCTCAAAATATTCAATTAAGGGCATTTGTATCTTATTAAAGTGGTTTTCAAATGTGTTATGTTCATTATACACAATCTGGGATTATGCTTCTGGTCTCTCCATATAACAGTCTTCATTTCTATGAGACAAGATGGGTGAGGTAATATCTTTATGGGTGTGTCTAGACTACAGGGTTTTGTCTATAAAAGTGGACTTTTGTCGACAAAACTATACCAGCGTCTAGACTACCGCCGAGTTATGTCGACATAACATTGACAGAACTCGGCATTTTTGTTGACGGTGGTAAACCTCATTCTACGAAGAATGCCTTTTGTCGACAGAGCTCTGTCGAGAGAAGGCGTTATTGCATCTACACTGTCCTTTGTGTCTACACTCTCAGGTCGACAATGCGGCTTGCTTTGTTGACAGAACTGGATGTAGTCTAGACGCTCTTTGATGACAGAAGCTTTGTCGACAGTAACTGTCAACAAAGCCTCTGTCGACAAAAGCCTGTAGTCTAGACGTACCCTATGAGTCTAACTTCTGTTGATGAGAGATACAAGTTTCCAAGCTACATGGAGCTCTTCTTCTGAAGTTGGCCCAATAAAAAATATGACATAGCCCTCCTGGTGTGTCACCTATTTTTGGAATGACATAGCTATAATACTTTATTTCTATGGACAGTGCTGTGAGATATTAACAATTTGGAAGGTGAGATGTTAACAATTTAGAAGGTTAGAAGTAGAAAGATTCCAGTTTATTCCCGAGTCCTTCTGAAGAATAGGAAGTGGTTCATGATCATGAACATTCAGTTTTGGGGACTGATTTTATAACTTAGAAGGTAGAAAAATAATTGAAACAATAATAAGTTTACTTTAGCTCTAAATATGTTCTATCCTGTTTGGTGAAATTGAAATGATATTGTTATTCTTGAATTGATTGATTGGCCAGATGCTGATAACTGAAAGATCTGCAAAATGCCAAATAGCATACTTCCATATCCATAGAATCATAGAGCTGGAAGAGACCTCTGGGGGTCATCAAGTCCAGCCCCCTTCCCAAGGACCAATCCCAACTAAATCAACCCAGCCAGGGCTTTATCAAGCTGAGACGTAAAGACCTATAGGGATAGAGATTCCACTACCTCCCTAGGTAACCCATTCCAGTGTTTCACCACCCTCCTAGTGAAATAGTTTTTCCTAATACCCAACCTACACGTCTCCCACTGTAACTTGAGACTATTGCATCTTGTTCTGCCATCCGTACTACTGTTAACAGCCTTTTCTGTCCTCTTTGGAACCTCCCTTTAGAAAGCGCAATGATGCTATCAAATCCCCCCCTCACTCTTCTCTTCTGCTTACTGAACAAACCCAAATACCTCAGTCTCTCCTCAAAGGTCAATGATCATCCAGCTAATAGTCATTCATTTTCTCTATTGATTTTTGTCTTTTTGTCTTTTAGACTAACATTTCCACTCTGAAATTTGTACAGGTTGGACCTCCTTGGTCCAGCACAGTTGGGACCTCATTGATCCCGAATGAGGGATCTTGCTGAACTGTGTATGGAAGACAATTATGAGTGACGCTGTGACATTTCGTGTGTTTTGGAATTTCATCAACATTCTGTGTAGTAGTGAAGCAAATTTATATTTTCATTTTGGGCACTGCTTTGAAATGAGCAAATTGACTATTGTTTTGTGAGTGTATATTTAGATATTGTTTAGAAACTACTAGGGTTTTAGTGCATATGTCTTTTTTAAAAAGAGCTTTTCAGAAAAGTTGATTCAATCAGTGATAAAATAAATACAAAATAGATCATATACACATAAGAATTAATGCGACTGATTACTTAAAATTGTTAAAAATTCAGATTTCAATACAAAATTGCCATTAACATCTAAATATTGTTCTTCATAACAGAGAGACATAACTCCATACTTACATACTACAATTCACTGTTATGCCTTTGAAAATCTGCTACAAGTAGTAAAAACGTACTTCTCATCATACCTCTTTAGAAGTACAAACTGTGATTTAAGACGACGCTCCAATATCTTAGTCTTATAATTAGTTAGCATCCTTGAAGTATACTTTTAGTACACTTTTAAATTATAATACTCAAGTTCAATGTGTTGGTGTCAAGTATTTAATCAAAATATGGTAACAACCTTCTTTTATTATTCAGGAGTTCCTCAGACATAAAGAAATCCTTGGTGAACTTAAGCACAAAAAGGAAGCTTACAAAAAGTGGAAACTTGGACAAATGACTAGGGAGGGGTTTAAACGTATAGCTCGAGAATTCCGGGGAGTTGTCAGGAAGGTGAAAGTGCAAGTGGAATTGCGACTGGCAAAGGATATGAAGGATAACAAGAGAGCTTTCTACAGGCATGTTAACAAGAAGAAGGTGATCAGAGAGGGTGTAGGGCCCCAACTGGATGAAGGAGGTAACACAGTGACAGATGATGTGGGGAAAGCTGAAGTACTCCATGCTTTTTTTGCCTCTGTATTCACGGACAAGTTCAGCTCCCAGACTAATGCGCTAAGTGACACAAGATGGGATAAAGATCGACAGCCCTTGGTGGGTAAAGAACAGGTTAGGAGCTATTTAGAAACGCTAATTGTACACAAATCCATGGGTCCGGAATTAATGCATCCGAGGGTACTGAGGGAGTTGGCAAATGTCATTGGGGAGCCTTTGGCCATTATCTTTGAAAAGTCATGGAGATCGGGAGAGATCCCGGATGATTGGAAAAAGGCAAATGTAGTGCCCATCTTCAAAAAAGGAAAGGACGATCCAGGGAACTATAGGCCAGTCTGTCTTACCTCAGTTCCTGGAAAAATCATGTAAGGGATCCTTAAGGAATCCATTTTGAGGCACTTGGAAGAGAGGAAAGTGATTAGGAATAGTCAACATGGATACACAAAGGGCAAGTCATGCCTTACCAATCTGATTAGCTTCTCTGATGAGGTAACTGGCTCTGTGGATATGAGGAAGTCAGTGGATGTGATATACCTTGACCTTAGCAAGGCTTTTGATAGTCTCTCACAATATTCTTGCCAGCAAATTAAGGGAATGTGGATTGGATAAATGGACGGTAAGGGGCATAGAAAGCTGGCTAGAAGGCCGGGCCCAGCAGCTAGAGATCAACGGCTCGATGTCAGGATGGCAGTCGGTTTCTAGCGGAGTGCCCCAAGGTTCGGTTCTAGGACCGATTTTGTTCAATATCTTTATTAATGACCTGGATGAGGGGATGGATTGCACCCTCTGCAAGTTTGCAGATGACACTAAGCTTGGGGGAGAGGTAGATATGCTTCAGGGAAGAGATAGGGTCCAGAGTGACTTAGACAAATTGGAGGATTGGGCCACAAGAAATCTGACGAGGTTCAGCAAGAAGTGCAGAGTCCTGCACTTGGGATGGAAGAATCCCAAGCATTGTTACAGGCTGGGGACCAGCCAGCTTAGTAGTAGTTCTGCAGAAAAGGACCTGGGGGGTTACAGTGGATGAGAAGCTAGATATGAGTCAACAGTGTGCTCTTGTAGCCAAGAAGGCTAATGGCATATTAGGTTGGATTAAAAGGAGCATTGCCAGCAGATCCAGAGATGTCATTATTCCCCTTTATTCGGCTCTGAGACCACATCTGGAGTATTATGTCTACATCCTTTTTGTAGTGGGGGGCCCAGAAGTGAACGCATTGGAGAGGGTCCAGCGGAGGGCAACCAAAATGATAAGAGGGCTAGAGCATAAGACCTACGAAGAGAGGCTGAGGGAGTTGGGTCTGTTTAGTCTGCAGAAGTGAAGAGTGAGGGGGGATTTGATAGCGGCCTTCAACTTCCTGAAGGGAGGGAGGTTCCAAAGAGGAAGGAGAAAGGCTGTTCTCAGTAGTGATGGATGGCAGAACAAGGAGCAATGGTCTCAAGTTGTGGTGGGAGAGGTCGAGGTTGGATATTAGGAAAAACTATTTCACTAGGAGAGTGGTGAAGCACTGGAATGGGTTACCTAGGGAAGTAGTGGAGTCTTCATCCCTAGAAGTGTTTAAGTCTCAGCTTGACAAAGCCCTGGCTGGGTTGATTTAGTTGGGATTGGTCCTGCCTAGAACAGGGGGCTGGACTTGATCTTCTGAGGTCTTTTCCAGCTCTATGATTCTAAATTTAATTTTTTGAAACTCTGGTCAGTCCTGATGTTTGGCCCAGCCAGTTCTGAGTTTGCTATTGACTTTTGTAGATGTTTAAGGATTAATATAGACTGCAGATGAATAATATAAACTCATTTGTTTTGTGAATTTTCCAAAATGAAAACTCTGTTTAATATAATTTCTGAGTACATTTCACTATTTATTACAATAGAAAAAATGTGTATGAGAAAAACTAAAGTCTCAGTTAAGAATAAAATGCCTTAAGGAAAAAGAATAAAAATTCTATTCACTATATCTTAGAAGCTGAAGCTATCTTGTTCTGCTTAATGTGATGTCAATCTTGATATCAATTCTTTCACAAAAGGAACCAATTCAAAACTGTTCCAGATGCACTTAATACAAAAACTGACAGTTTGTAGTCAAATCTACCGTCCATGGAGAGTAAGACTTAGTACTTTGCCAGTAGAAAAAGTGTGCTAAAAAATGTGAACATAAGCTAGAAACAATAGATCATCAAGAGCATGAGGCCACAAAGTGACTTAAAGGCTATTTGTAAGTCTCTGTGTATGTGCTTGTGCACATGCATTAGTATTCCGATGTACTATGCATTTATACCCCCCCAAAAAGTCATTGAAGCCAGAAGTCAAGGCCCAAAGTACATTTGCACGTAAGTCCTTTAAAGTTGTCTACATATTTCCACTACAGTTCTTAAAATACGTTATACTTTTCAAGAGTATTTAAAGCACAAGTAAAAACATTTTTCTGAAACCACTTTCAAATCGCTTTGAAGCAATAACATTACCTCCAGCTGTCCTGGATTCTGGTTGTTCACCAGAACCCACTATCCCACCTTGGAAGCTTCAGGCCATGAGTACTAGGTACCCAGACTTCTTCAAGTTAGCCCAGCTGTTATACCATCCAAAGAGTATGGCGGTCCCACCCCTTCACTTTTGATTGGTTACTGCAACTGGTTAGCTGGAGACTCAGTTGAATTTCACTGTAGCCAGAAAATTATACAACCTTTGTGTTTAAATATTTAGAGTCTGAAGGCCAGGGAACAGCTTTTAGTTGAATGCAAAAAGAATGTTAATGATTTATGGAGAAAGACCAAATATTGATGGGGTAGTAAACTTGTTTGTTTCTTGGATCACCAGTAATGGTCCATATGCAGTATTCCTCCAGTGCCAGATGAATTAGACTATAAACAAAATCCCATTGCCCTTGTTTACACAAGTTGTCCTATTGACTTCAAAGTAAGTAAAATGACTTGGATTTGCCTCTGCTTTAAAGAACTCTATGAGGTCAAAGTAAGATGTTCAATTAACATGGGCAGGGGGCTGGACTTGATGACCTCCTGAGGTCTCTTCCAGCTCTATGATTCTATGAATTCATTAAAGCTGGCATTTTCAAAGCATCATAGAGGAGTGAGGAGCCCAAATCCCACTGAAATGCAGTCTCAGCTGAATATCTAATTGCTTTGTTTCCTTTGAAAATCCCAGCTTAAATGTTTTGGTTACCTGGGACATATATTTACATTGGCTTCATATGAACGTACAGATAATTGAATGAAGTAGAGATAATTGTTCTGCTCTTCGCATGAATGGGGAGGCATTAGCTGGAGTACTGTGTACTGTTTTGCAAGTCACACTTCAGAAAAGATGTGGAGAAACTGAAGAGAGTTCAAACTACAGCAAGAAAAATGAGAAAAAACATTTTAGAAAAAACATTCCTTGAACTATGAGGAAAATAAAAATACACCGTGTTTGTTTCGTTTTGATAAAAGACTGATGGGAGACCTGATAATTGTCTCCATATTTGTAAAATGCTATTGTAAAGAGAATTATGATCAATTGTTCTCCATGTCCACTAAAGGTAAGAAAAGAAAGTAATGGACTTAATCTGCAGCAAGGGAGATTTTGATTACCTACTAGGAAGAACTCATTATAGAAGTAGTGGAACTGTGGAATAGGCTTTCAGGGGAGTGTGATGGGCTGGATCACAGAAATTCCTCTGGGGTTGTCCCCCAGTATACTGATCAAGCCACTGATGCCCACCTTCCTACCCTCCCCACCATCCTGTCCTGCTGAGCCAGTATGTCTCGTCTTCCCTAGCCAATGCACAGAGTTAGGCTTCCAGTATCAGGCGACCAACCACAATTTGGGCTCACAAGAAAAATAAAACCATTTGCAAGTTGTTAGAATACTGAGCTATTAAGTTCCTAACATATCACTAATGACCCTTTTTAGCAAATTTAGTATTAAAACCAGATTCACAATTCATATTTTAACTTCACATACGAGAACGATACATGCAGAAAAATAGGATATACAGAGTCAACAGATTATAACTTTAAACATGATATCTTACGTTATGTGTTTTGTATAAAGCATCTTCAAGGTAAGTATATTTATATTCATAAGCCCATTTTCATAAAGCATGGCATGGGGGCCCATGGCAGGGAAGTTGTGAAATCTCCATACTCCAAAATGCAGCCTTACACAGATATCCAGCACAGATAATTCAACTTGAGCAGTTAGTATTTGTCAAAGCTAAAGGCATATGGATCAGGCATCCTTAATACTAGCCAGTAATATAATTATCAGAACTATTACTAGTACATAACACTTTTTGTCACTATATCTCAAAATGATTCACAGTATTTAATACATTTTTTTCATCACAACACCACGGTTAAGTAGGGAGGTGCTATAAATCCCCATATTCTTACATACAAGTTATAAAGCCCATCTATTTGACAAGGTGTTACAAAAGGGTGAGAGCTGTTGAGGCTGGGATTTCTGGATAATGGGAAAGCACAGTGAGCAGGTTTAACATACAGTATATTGGTCACATGAATAGTAGTCAAATGATAGATTGCAACAACGGAGAAGGTAGTGCTGCTGCTTTGGCTGACTTCTCCATCTTCCTGCTCTGTGTCTTTGTGTTTATGTATGTATGTAAATTGTAAGCAGAATTTTGAAAGGGGGGCCTGAGATGTAGATTTTGGTCATACACAAAGTTGACATCAGTACATATGTACATATTGCCTGCAGTTGATATATTGCTCCCGTCTGTGATTTAAGTGAGTCACAAATCATTAATAAGAAATTCTTAAAGTAAACAGTCCATGACTAAGCCATAGATAAAAGCTTAAAAATGAGTGGTCCTGTAACACATTAGAGGCTAACCAAAAATATAAATAGTATCATGAGATTTCGTGGGCACAACCCACTTCTTTATTTGTTTCTACAGGATCACTTGTTTTTAATCTTTTTTTTTTTTTTTTTTTTTTTTTTTTTTTTTTTTTTTTGTTACAACTAACATGGCTACCCTTGAGACTTTTAACCCATGTATGTGTATCCTGTTCTCCCTATGTAAAATAGTAATGATACTCTTTAAATACTATTGTAGGTTATTTAAAGATTACTGCACTACTAAAGAAATCACATGAAGCAGGTACTATACACATAAAATAAATAAAAATGGAGAATGTTACTTCTACAGTAAACATACTTGTACTAGAAATATAATTTTTTATCTTCCAACCCCTTTTTCTGTATGTGATTTATTCCATGGTAAAGGATCTACAAATATCAAGAGCCTGAATTAGACTTTCTATAGGACAGATCATTTATTTGAATTGATACCTATGCCTTAAAGCCCTAGAGTTTCTGACAAATTTGTGTATTATTAGTGAAATCATTCAACTTGGTACTTAATTTTATCCATCAGTTCTCTCCATTTTATTGGTAAGCTTTTGTTTCATGATTACATCCTTTGTGTGCCAAAGAAAATGTAGTTGAAAGAGGCAGGGTATAAGACCTAAAATAGTTTTGTAGTCTTTCTTTCCCAGTGGATCAGTAGATTTTTTTTAAATTATTTTTAAAAAATATGTTTATGTATACAACACCTATAAAAGCATAGGGTTGGAAGATACGTATGGAGGTCATAAATTCCAACCTCCTTCTCAAAGTACAACCAATCCCAATTAAACCATCCCAGCCTGGGGGTGTTAAGCAGTGACTTATTTCCCTTTATTCAGTACTAGTGAGGCCACATCTGGAATATTGCATCCATTTCTGTGACTCCCA
This sequence comes from Pelodiscus sinensis, assembly GCF_052426305.1. NCBI lineage: Eukaryota > Metazoa > Chordata > Testudines > Trionychidae > Pelodiscus > Pelodiscus sinensis. The sequence goes on along the minus strand of NC_143067.1, from coordinate 28,695,537 downwards.
TTACAGAAAGGATATGGATGCATTGGAGAATAACCAGCAGAGAGCAACAAAAATGAAAATGGGGGTTGGAGCACAAGACTTAAAAGGAGAGACTGAGGGATTTGGGCATATTTAGTCTACAGAAGAGAAGAGTGAGGGGAGATGTTCTCAATGGTGACAGATGACATAATGAGGAACAATGGTCTCAAATTGCATTAGGGAGGTCTAGATTGGATATTAGGAAAAACTATTTCACTAAGAAGGTGGGGAAGCATTGGAATGGGTTACTTAGGGAAGTGGTGGAATCTCCATCCTTAAAGGCTTTTAAATCCTGGCTTGACAAAGCCCTTGCTGGGATGATTTAGTTGAGGTTGGTCCTGCTTTTTCCAACCCTATGATTCTATGTTCTGCCTTCTCTGTGCCACCTATTTGCTGACACTGTTGAAAATATATGCTAGTTTGAGGGACAATTTAGTCTATCTTATAACTGTCAGTTGGGTCAGGAGCAAGCACAGAGAGAAAAAAGCCAGAGGCAGAGTGACCAGGGGAGTGAAGCAGACAGGGGGCTACAGATGGGGAGTTTAAGAGGGAAAGCAAGAAATCCCGCTGATGAACAGGCTACCAGGTGAGCGTACTAGGTTTTGGTGTGAGAGAGTTTGCTTTACTATTTACATTTTGAATTTTGATTCTGATTTCAGGTGATTTCCGTTTCAGTTAATGTGGCAGTTGGAATTGTGTATCTGGGGGTGTTTGATCCTTAGTTCCCTTGATTGCCTTTGATCAGCCTTCCCCTGTGTGACTAACGAGGGGGTAAGCCTGACCTAGGTGAGCAGGCTTTAAAAACCAGAGGCAGAACAATGAGGGAGCTGCAAACAGGGGAGTTTAAGAGGGAGTTTGAAAGAGGGAGGGCTACTGTGGTTAAGAAGACCTGCAATACCTGTGCCAGCACTACTTTTGTCTCCTGTGCCTGTAACCAGACAGACCACCTGACCAGGGATGCCTCTAGCCAGGCCCTGGTGTGGTTTTGCAAGGACTGTGGCTTGAAATTCCCACTTACTGAAATCCAGGCTAGAGGAGACCATTGAATGTGAAAGGTCCTTACTGGTGGAATCTCTCAGGAAGCAGGTGGGAGAGCTACAGGAGGAGGTGGCTAGGCTCAGGAGCAGCTGAATCCATGAGCAATTCTTGGACAGTATTCATGTGGAGACAGCTGAGATAGCTGTCCCGCTACACAAGACTGCTGACACACTGCTGGTGGAGGAGGACTTGCCTCAGGGCGGACACTGGCAGCTGGTCACTTCTGGCAGCAGGCAGTGCTCCACCCCACTCCTAACCCTCCCACTGTGGTACTGGGAAACCGTTATGTTCTTCTTGATACAGGAGGTAAGGAATCACTCCCGAGAGCTGAGGAGAAGTCTCGTACCCCCAAGGCTGGGAGGTCTGCTGGCTCCACTTTGAAGAGGAAACATAGAGTAGTGGTGGTTGGAGACTCTCTTCTGAGGGTGCCGAAGGTGCCCATCAGTCACCCTGACATGTCATCTCAGGAGGTATGCTGCCTACTGGGGGCCTGTATCCAAGATGTTATGGAGGCATTGCCGAGGATTATCTGGCCCTCTGAATACTGCCCCATGCTACTCATCCATGTGGGCACTAATGAGACTGCAAGGTATGACACTGAGTGGATCAAGAGTGACTACAGGGTTCTGGGAGTATGGGTGAAGGAGTTTGAAGTACAGGTGGCATTCTCTTCAGTGCTTCCTGTCAAAGGTGGGGCACAGGCAGAGACAGCTGCATCCTAGAGGTGAATGCCTGGCTGAGAAGATGGTGTCACCAGGAGGGCTTTGGCTTCCTCAACCACAGGATGCTATTCCAAGAAGGACTGATAAGCAGGGATGGGGTTCACCTTTCGAGGAAGGGGAAGACCATATTTATATGCAGATTGGCTAACCTAGTGAGGAGGCTTTAAATTGGGTTCGATGGGAACAGGTGACCAAAGCCTACAGGTAAGTGAAGAACATGGAGACTTGGGAGATGGATCAGAAATGGGAGGGAGTATGGGCTATAATAGCAGAGAAAAAGGAGGGACAAGGCAGAACTGGGAGGCAAGATCAAATCGGTATCTTAGATGCATATATACAAATGCAAGAAGTATGGGTAATAAGCAGGAAGAACTTGAAGTGCTAGTAAATAAACACAACTATGTCATTGTTGGTATCACAGAGACTTGGTGGGATAATACACACAATTGGAATATTGGCATAGAAGGGTACAGCTTACTCAGGAAGGACAGGCAGGGAAAAAAGGGAGGAGGTGTTATATATATTAAAAATGTACACACTTGGTTCAAGGTGGAGATGGATGTAGGAGACAGTTGTGTTGAGAGTCTCTGGGTTAGTCTAACGGGTAAAAAACAAATGCTATGTCATGCTAGGGGGTCTACTACAGGCCATCTTCCCAGGTGGATGAGGCTTTTTTTAAACAACTAACAAAATCATCCAAAGCGCAGGATTTGGTGGTGATGGGGGACTTCAACTATCCAGAAATATGTTGGGAAACTAACACAGTGGGGCACAGACAATCCAATAAGTTCTTGGATTTCATTGAAGACAACTTTTTATTTCAGAAGACTGAAAAAACTACTGGGGGGAAGCTGTTCTAGATTTGATTTTAACAAATAGGGAGGGACTGATTGAGAATTTGAAAGTAGAAAGCAGCTTGGGTGAAAGTGATCCTGAAATCATAAAGTTCATGATTCTAAGGAATGGTAGAAGGGAGAACAGCAAAATAGAGTCACTGAATTTCAGGAAGGTAGATTTTGGTAAGCTCAGAGAGCTGGTAGTAAAGTCCCATAGGAAGCAAGACTAAGGGGAAAAACAACTAAAGAGAGTAGGCAGTTTTTCAAAGGGACTTTATTAAGGGCCCAAAAGCAAGCTATTCCACTGCATAGGAAAGATAGAAAGTATTGCAAAAGACCAACTTGACTTAACCAGGAAATCTTGCATGATCTAAAAATAAAAATAGAGTCATATAAAAAGTGGAAACTAGGACAAATTACAAAGGATGAATGTAAGCAAACACTACTGGTGTGCAGTGGCAAGATTAGAAAGACAAAGACACAAAAAGAGCTCAAACTTGCTACAGACATAAAAGGAATCAAGAAGACATTCTATAAATATGAGAAGCAAGAGGAAGACCAAGGACAGGATAAGCCCACTGCTCAGTGAGGAGAGAGAAACAGTAGCAGGTAACTTGGAAATGGCAGAGGTGCTTCTTTGTTTTGGTCTTCACCAAGAAGTCTGATGATGAAGGAATGCCTAACATAGTGACTGCTAGTGGGAAAAGGGTAGGTTTAGCAGATAAAATAAAAAAAGAGCAAGATAAAAATCACTTAGAAAAGTTAGATGTCTGCAAGTCACCAGGGTCTGATTAAATGCATCCTAGAATACTCAAGGAACTGATAGAGGAGGTATCTACGCCTTTAGCTATCATCTTTGAAAAATCATGGAAGACAGGAGAGATTCCAGAAGATGGGAAAAGGGCAAATATAGTGCCCATTTATAAAAAGGGAAATAAGAACAACACAGCAAACTACAGAACCATCAGTTTAACTTCTGTGCCAGGAAAGATAATGGAGCAAGTAATTAAGGAATTCATCTGCAAACACCTGGAAGATAATAAACTGATAGGTAACAGCCAGCATGGCTTTGTAAACAACAAATCATATCAAACCAATCTCATAGCTTTCTTTGATAGGATTACGGGTCTTGTGGATAAGGGAGAAGAGGTGAAGGTGGTATACCTAGACTTTAGTAAGGTATCTGATATTGTCTCGCGTGAAATGTTTATAAATAAACGAGGCAAATACAGCTTAGATGGGGCTACTATAAGGTGGGTGCATAACTGGCTGGTTAGCCATTCTCAAAGAGTAGTTATAATGGTTCACAATCCTGCTGGAAGGACATAACAAGTGGGGTTATGTTTTGGGACTGGTTCTGTTCAATATCTTCATCAATGATTTAGATATTGGCATAGAAAGTACGCTTATTAAGTTTGCAGAAGATACGAAGCTAGGAGAGGTTGCAACTGCTTTGGAGGATAGTATCATAATTCAAAATGATCTGGACAAATACAAAGTACTCCCCTTAGGAGGGAACAATCTGTGTCACACAAACAGAATGGGAAGTGACAGTCTAGGAAGGAGTACCACAGAAAGGGATCTAGGGGTCATAATGGACCACAAGCTAAATATGAGTTAACAGTGTGACACTGTTGCAAAAAAAAGCAAACATGATTCTGGGATGCATTAACTGGAGATTTGTGAGCAAGACATGGGAAGTCATTCTTCCACTCTATTCTGCACTTATTAGGCCTCAGTTGGAATATTTTGTCCAGTTATGGGTACCACATTTCAAGAAAAATGTGGAGAAATTGGAGAAGGTCCAGAGAAGAGCAACAAGGGTAATTAAAGGTCTAGAGAACATGACCTCTGGAGGAAGACTGAAAGAACTGGGCTTATTTAGTTTGGAAATGAGAAGATTGAGAGGGAATATGATAGTAGTTTTCAGGTATCTAAAAGGATGTCACAATGAGGAGGAAGAAAAATTATTCTCCTTGGCCTCTGATGATAGAACAAGAAGCAGTGAGCTTAAACTGCAAGGGAAGTTTAGGATGGACATTATGAAAAACTTTCTGTTAGGGTGGTTAAATACTGGAATAAGTTGCTTAGGAAGGTTGTGGAATCTCCATCTCTGGAGATGTTTAAGAGCAGGTTAGATAGACATCTATCAGGGATGGTCTAGATGGTACTGGGTCCTGCCATGAGGGCAGGGGACTGGACTCGATGACCTCTCTAGGGCCTTTCCAGTTCTAGTGTTCTATGACTCTATAGCTGAAAAGGGCTCCCCTCATGGGATTAGAATGATAACTCATGTCTGACTGAAAGTGATGGCATCTGAAACTGAAAGACAACCAGAATCAGAACCTTCACTTAGGTTTGTCTAGTAGATTCGAACAGTTTCTCACTTTTTTGTGGATTGCTTATCATTATCTCCAGTGTTACCACAACATAAATATTAAAGTCTCAGCCACTTCCAACCATTTTTATATATTATACATACATAGTGCCTGGATGTGTGTGCAATATATGTATGCATATCTCTTAAATAGCCCAGCTTTTAAGTTACCCCGTATAAACAAAAATACTTCCAGAAAATTACCTTTGCCATAGATTTTAAAGATGTCTCATATATATATATATATATATTAACTACATCTTGAATTTAAAATGCAAAAAAGATTCAGTCTTTATCAATAGTGTTTTTATATTTTAACTGGAGTCCTAAATGTTTCAACTCATGTTAAACTGTATAAAAAGTAAATTTATCTTTATCTATAGTTTTTGTATGTTTTCTTTTTTTAAAATATTCTATAGTCATTGTCTTTTTTTCTGTGAGGTGTTAAGCCTTCATAAATGGCTCTCCAAGTTAGTGAGAGTTAAGGGCTCTTAGCTCTTCTTAGAATCAGGCCCCATATTTGTGGGGAATAATATATTGATTTAGTTGCTGATGTGTGACAAATGACAGGAACAAGAAACAAGGCTTTCTAAATGTTAAGTGAATCGTGCTTCTGATGATATATAAATTATTTTTTGGGGGAGGAGGCAATCAATCACTCTTGGTAATACACTTAGTCTAATATACAGTAGAACAATAACTTTTACAGTAATGTTACATTTTAAATCAAATAGACAATGCCTTCTGCTAGGAATCTTCTTGTACAAAATGAATGATGAAATATTAGTCTCAATATGCTTTGCATATTTGGTGTCCACAAGTGTTCAGAATCCGTAAGTGTTCTGAAAATTTAGAAATATTGATGTATTACTCATTCATGTTATGATCACTTTATCATTATTATAAGTTGATTTTTTTTCCTGGATGCTCTTACTCTTTAAAATTGGCTGAACATTATAACGTTTGTCTAGCTTATAGAGATATCTTGAAGCATATATACCTACTGACATTGTATATTATGTTCACAGGTAATTGGACCTATAACTATTACTGGCAATATATCTGCTGGGAAAATGAATGCATCTATACATTTACTGGCTGATGTTTTCTATATATTAAGTTAGTTTCAGATTATCTGTAGGTATTTTAGCAGTAGATAATGGCAATCATTGGCAATTTCTCCCCCATGATATTCCTTTCTCCTCCTTCACACAATGAAACCAATTGGGCAATTCATTCCACATAGACCAGAGAAAGAAGTGTTTCTGAGTGCTTGTAGTCATTTTCTAAAATTGTTTTGTCTATTACTGATTATTATTAACAACTTTTTCATTCACCATCAAAGACCCATTTTAACTTCTCTGTAGGATAAATGTTCTCTAGTGCCTTAACAAGCAGAGGGTTGTGCAAAGTTGCACCATAGCAAAAGTGAATGTTTTGAAAACTTTTGCTTAGATTTTTGTGGCAAGATTTTCAAAAGAGCTCAGCTCCCTTCAAGGTACGTAAATAAAGAAGCCAGATTTCCAGAAGCTCATCTTGCGACTCCCATTGAGAACACAAGGATTATTCAACTGATTCTTTCATGAAGCAACTAAAGGGAGAGTTGGAATGTTTAAAAAATGTTGGCAGAGAAATCAACAGTTATTTGATACTAAGTTTGAATGAGGAAAGTATAGTTTAAAATCTCTCCTAATGGATATTTAAAAAGACTAGTAAAAATTTTCATAAAATTTTGGGTTAAGATTTTTAAAACATTGTCTTCAATCGATTTTCCCAAATGAAATGTTTTAATATGTATACAACATGCAGTTAATATACACTAATATACTTGTTTTGTTAATTTATTTTTTGTTTGCTTTCTTTTCCTATTCTGGTTTTAGTTCCAAAGTTCAGTAATTAATTATGACATCAAAACATGGGGTTGATTCATCCTACAGGGTTCAAGAAAATAGTCCAGAATCCTGAGTTTAATGTTGAAATTAAATAAATTTGAATTTGGAATATGGTGTGAGCAGTAGCTGCTTTTCTAGCGATTTTCTTATAAATAAAAGTAAAGTACACAATAAATCATGTAGAATGCTTTTTCATAATCTCTCAATGGATACTTTTAAATTTTTTTTCATTGAATACAACTGCGTCTCTTTACTGATCTGTGGCTTGTTTGTTTGCTGCTGGATTTTTATTTTTTACCTTTGAAAACAGAAATTTAGATTCTAATGCTCTAATATAGATGAGAGTAGAGATGAAATGTTAAAATGTTCACCTCTCTCCTTGAAAAGAAACCAGGAATGGGGAACGAAAAGGGCATTGTGATTATCTGGTCTATTTCAGAATTGCATAACCTCCAGGCCTTTTTGGTTAAAACCCTTTTAGTGCTTCAACTATGATCAGAGACCTGAGTAAACAGAATAAAGGACTTTTGTTCAGGATAAATATATAGAGAATTGTTGAAAGAAAACATATATTTTGTGTGTGTGTGTGTGTGTGAGAGAGCGAGGGAGGGGGAGGGGGAGAGGGGGAAGGGAGAGAGGCTGCACATTGTGAAGTGGAAAATCTTTGAAAAGGTAATCAGATGCATTTCATACATAAAATATAGTCAATTAATACAGAGAGTACAGTGATATCAATTACAGAACCAGATGTGGAAAAGTGAAAAATGCATGTGTGTTCTTAAACATGCTCAGCAGTTAATGGAGCCCATGAATTTCAGTCCATTTCTGTTGGAAAGAAACATTTAGGCTACGTCTACACTGGCATGATTTTCCAAAAATGCTTTTAATAGAAAAGTTTTCCATTAAAAGCATTTTCGGAAAAGCGTGTCTAGATTGGCAGGATGCTTTTCCGCAAAAGCACTTTTTGCGGAAAAGCGTCCATGGCCAATCTAGACTCACTTTTTCCGCAAAAAAGCATTTTAGCGATCGGGGCTTTTTTGCAGAAAACACTACTGTGCTGTCTACACTGGCCCTTTTGGGCAAAAGTCTTTCATAAAAAGACTTTTGCCCGAACGGGAGCAGCATAATTTTTCCAGAAAAGCACTGATGATTTTACATTAGATCGTCAGTGCTTTTCCAGAAATTCAAGCGGCCAGTGTAGACAGTTGGCAAGTTTTCCCAGAAAATTAGATGATTTTCCGGAAAAACCTTGCCAGTGTAGAGACAGCCTTAAAGTATTTCACATTGTCCCATATCTACTTTTAGATATTTTCAGGTTGTGGGGAAAATAAAATGGGGTTAAACGAAGAAATGAGGAATGAGAGGGAGCTTCTTGTGTAAGAAGACAGTTTTTAGGAAAGCATAATTAAGGTGTGAAATGCACTATTTTCCCTGCAAGACAAAATGATTCCCATCTCTGGAGTAAGTGTGTAATTTGGCTTTTTAAATAATCTAGCCATTATAATAGAACAATTTCAATCCAGTCTGAACTACAATGATGCTTGATGCTTCCTGGACTTTACCTGATCAAGCTTCTGGATATGTCTACACTACAGAATAGCTTATTTCGAAATAATGCATCTACACAAAAAATGCATTTCAAAATAGCATTTTGCTATTTCGAAATAGTGCGCACACAGAGTGGACTCTGAATCGCATTTAAGGCTGGCCGGAACCAGTTCCAGCAGGACACCAGGTCAGGACTTATTGTGTGAGACTGCTGCCTGAGGCTATCTGAGGTCTATGCTTAAAGGGACACCTGCCCCTTCCCAGACAGCCAGTTCTCAGGTTTCCCTGCTTGCTTGTTCACCTCGATGAGGGACAGCAAAGCATTTTGTCTCTGCGTGCTCTGGTTGCCCTCACTCGGGACACCATAGCACTCTACAATATGGAGCCAGAGCTGCCCCTGGGTAGTCTGGTGCTTCTCTTGGATATGTTGCTGTAAGCCTGGCTGCACTTTCTGCAGGCTGCCATCCAGGAGGTCCATCGGGGCCAGTCAGTATCCAGGAGGCCCTGCGGGAGAGCTTCCACCCTGAGGAGCACTAAGAGCCTCCCTGGTCTGCCCCACTGGGGACTTGTGCCTCATTCCTCCCTCATGTCCTTCCACTTACCCCTCCCTAATCCCCCTTCCTGTTGTCAAATAAAATACACACATTTTCATGAACACAAACTCTCTTTAGTTAACAAAACTGGGGGGGGGGAGACTGGGGAAAGGAGGTGGGAGAGGAGAGGAGAGAGGGTAGGAGAGGGGAGGGGAAAACCTGGGAGGAGGAAGCTGGAAGGGGGAAGCAAAGGGAAGAAGGGAGAGGGGAAGCTCAGGGCTCAGGGTTGGGGGGTCTTGCCATACCAAATTGATTGTCATGCAAACCTGCTCTTGGGTTTGCATGTGCCTTTGGTGGCCAGGCTGGCAGCTATCCTGGCAGGCTCCTGGGAGTTGGCAGACTTCTACTGGGGAGCAGTGGAGGGCTGGCTGTCAGTGGCTTGCTGCCTCATGTTTGGGGCTACTGGGTCAGGGCAGTGACTGCTGGCTCTGGGCTGGCAGGCTTGGAGCTGGCACAGGGACTGTGGCCAGAGTCTACCCCTTTAAGGGCTCCGGGGGGTGGTGGGAAAGAGAATTGTTCTTAATTGTGGCTGGAGTGGCCACCAGGGCGCCCTGGGAAGGCTGGAGGCCCCCTATTTTGAAATAAGTTTCTATACAGCACTTATTTTGAAATAGCCATTTCGAATTGGGTGTTATTCCTCATGGAATGAGGTTTACCAAATTCGAAAAAAGCACTCCGCTATTTCAAATTTATTTCAAAATAGCGGTTTGGCTGTGTAAATGCTAGGAAAATTATTTTGAAATAAGGGTTGTTATTTTGAATAACTTTGCTGTGTAGACATACTCTCTGTAAACAGGTTGCAGTGGCCTTGGCTTTTTCCCAGACTTGACCTATTTTAGACAAAAAAGATATCTACTGCATTTATAAGTACCAAAACCATGACCTTTTGGGAGCATTCAGTTCTACAAAAATTCACTATGGATGCTTGGTAGTTCTGTACTTTGCCATCTTGAATCCTATTGATGGCACTGCCTAGTTCACAGTCAGAGAAAGGGAAAATACATTTGGTATAAAAGTTGTCCATCCAAAATACACTTGGCTCTTCTGGCAAACCTAGAGGTGACAGGAGAAAAATCTATAAGGGTACGTCTACACTCTCCAGATATTTTGGGATACCAAAGGTATCCCAAAATAGCTACCCTGCATCTTAACAAGCCACCCATTATTTCAAAATATTTTTCAAAATAGCAGGCATGTTATTTTGGCATCCTGGTAACCCTCATTCCATGAGGGGTAAGGGATGTCTCGAAATAGTGCATTATTTCAAAATTTGGTGCTGTGTAGATGTACCAAATTTCAAAATAGGCTATTTTGAAATTCAAATGAAATAAGATACACAATTTGCTTAGCACAAATTGCTTGTCTTATTTCTAGTTTAAGATGCTGTGTAGAAGCACCCTCAGTGAAACAAAGGAGAAAAAGCATGTCTTGTGATAAATGAGTGATCAATGTTTGGGTTCTCTCTGCTTCAACTCAACTCAACTCATGCCCATGTCACTTATGGAGGATCCGGATGTTTTGTGGAGAATGTCCTGCAACTTAAACTATGTATCCTTACCCATCCTAGTGGAGAATCATTGGGTCATTGGGTCCTTTACCAGTGGCCTTTAGCAATGAAAATTGGTCAATGTTTGAGGGGAAAAAAACTAAATTTCAAAAAGATGTGCACTTTTTCTTCCATTTTCTGACCTTTTTTTTTTTTTTTTTTGTCTATAGCAATTGCTCACAATCTATTCAATCATTGACAGCTATGTCAAGCTTTTAATTATGGCTATGATTAAGGAATGTTATAGCAAGGCATCTCTAAATGCCCTGATGTATCTGAATTCCTTAGCATTTGCTGATGGGGGTTCCCACCTGGGAACAGCATGGACAGACTCTTGCACATGGTGGAGACACCTGATTGAAGGTACACAGACCCCAAGTTAAAAGGCTGAGGGCCTCCTGAAGGAAGAGTATGGCTGGAGGGCCTCATAATCTGTGTTCTTTTGGGGGGATGGGTAAGACAGCACATGGGGAAATCATTCAGGTGCTCTACCCCATTACAATGTGAGGCAAAACAAAAAACTGAGAGATTGAGGGCAGGGTGCCTGCAGGTCTGCCTTAAGTTGCAATAGGACACCCTAGAGTGATACTCGACCATATTAAATAGGAAGCTTTATTTGTGTTTTTATGGATGACTTTAACTAACAAACTGTTATGTGTGTAGTTTTCAAAAGGGAGTAAAACTAAAGGAGTTACACAGAATGCAGGCTAGATATGTGAATACTATGAGTAAAACATAACACATCATTTGAAATCACATTCTGCCGTACTTTAACAAAGCATGAGACCCTCCCCGCCACACTTAGTAAAGCAAGATTTTATAACATGCAGAAGTTTGGACCTATATATTGGGGCACAGTCCTGCAGGGTAATTAGTTGATGGAGCTGAAGTGAGAGACAATATCCCACTTATATCAGGCAAAAGTTTTCATGTGTTCTGATTTACTTTTCACCTCACCAATTGTTATTACTAGGATATTTACCTGGTGTTGCTTGGATCCTTAACTGAAATGATTTTTTTTCTTTTTCTTCCTTTAAATCATTGTTCTGGGATGGGCTGTGGATGAGGGATTCAGCATGCAGGCTTCCCCAGCGACAGAGGGCAAACCCAGCCCTTACTCACCACAACAGTTTAGGGCCAGATGAGAAGCACCTCTCTATGGTTGCAGTGGGCATATCACTTCCAGCATATGTTAGGGTGATTGAAGTCCCCATTAAATCTAAGGGGACGGAGGGATAGCATTGGTTTGAGCATTGACCTGCTAAACCCAGGGTTGTGAGTTCAATCCTTAAGGGGACCACCTGGGGCAAATCTTCCAGGGTACATCTAAACTACATGTCTCTGTTGGCATGTAGATTTGTTTGTTCAGCAAAGGCAAATGAAGCCGCAATTTAAATGATCGCGGCTTCATTTACATTTACATGGGTGCCGCGCTGAGCCGACAAACAGCCGATCAGCTGTTTGTCGGCTCGCGCGCTAGTCTGGATGTTCCCCCTGTCGACATCAAAGCCCTTTGTCGGCAGCCCCGGTAAACCTCATTCCATGATTAAGACCTTTAGAGGCCCTAGGCACTGAAAAGATTATGGTGCCCTCCCATATAGAATTCAAAATAAAAACAATACTATACCATAAAATCTTTTTTTTTTTTTTTTTTTTTTTTTTTGTGCCCCTGCTTTGCTGGTGCCTTAAGCATGTGTTTAGTCTGCCTATTGGGTAATCCAGCCCTGTATGCAGTTAACCTGAAGACTATAGTTAAAATTTCCGTCCTTCTCACAATTATCCTTTATAGTTACAAACATTTATTTGCCTATGGTTTAGTACATTGTAAGCTATTTTGTCAGGTTTATTTACTTGCTTATACACTTTCTTCATTATTGTTAGTATTTATATACTCTTTCTGTCAGTGTGTGTTATATGCCATCCTCTGTGCCCAGGAGCCACAAAGACTACCTTTTTCAACTATGCTGTTGAGTTTCAGTTCTGGGGATCCCTAGTCAATCCTTGTGATGGCCAAGATGGCAGACAAGTCACGTGCACAGCTTTAGGGGTAACTTATGTTCTGCTGTACAGCCAAAAGTAGGGGAGCGCACACATTTCTTATGATGTCTACAATAATGGTGTCTATTTTTTCCGGTCTTGCAACAGCTGTGGTCCAGCATGATTTTAGTTAGATGTCCTCTAATCATGTGTGTGGCCAAGTTTCCATAAAGTTTGTTTATAGCCACTAGTCCTGGATCTCAGTGTTCTTGCAATTCTTTAGCTCTAATTTACCCCTAAATGTCTTCTAAGAATCCAGTAAGCAGTGAAAATGTTGGTAATGCTGCAAGACAAATCTGATGTCTTGCATGGTTCTGCAGATTCTCTGGTTTGGCACCAGTCAGGTCCCAAGGATTCCAGACTAGAGAGGTTCATCCTGTACTTGTTATCTAATTTCCTTTTTCTGTTTATTTTATTAAAGTAATCTGACTGAATACACACATATTTAAATTGCCATTTGAAATAATCATATGTGTTACTAGGCTGTGTATTGTGACTATGTATATACATCTATGACATGCATATTTTTATTTTAGGACATACAGTTAAAATTACTCCAAGTTCATGAATGAATGTACTGAACTGTTCTTTGCAATCTTGCATGATATCAGAGTTGCTATTTGTCATAACCCTTTATTCCTGTTTTATAGATGGCTATACAACAGATGATATTGAATTTTACTGGCGTGGGGGTGATAATGCAGTCACAGGAGTGACAAAGATTGAACTGCCACAATTCTCCATTGTAGACTACAAGCTCATCACCAAGAATGTTGTTTTCTCAACAGGTTTGTAGAAGGGGAGTTAAAGGAAACTTGTATTTGTTCCCTGAAAATAATTTTAGAAATAGATTAGTTGCAAGGATGCTGTCCTTGATCTGAATGAAAATTTGATAGAATCTGCTAGAGAAACAATTTTGAATTCATAAATGAGCTATCCTGATGAAATGTTCACAGTGTAATATGTACAACATCACAGAGAATTTCTGTGTATTTGGCTCTTATGAACTTTCATTCTAATTAAGAACCATTAATCTTTTGTATTTTGGCTTGCTCCAGTAAACTATATTGCCTGTATTCTGTAGTAAGTTAGACCATGAAAGATGAAGAAATTGGCTAGCTAAGATATAACTTAGCCCACAGGAAAACCCTTCTAACACTTTTCTCTGTATTTTGGTTTATGGAGCCAAACTATGAAGGATGTACACAAATCAGTTTATCTTCTGCTGCACGAGCTTCTAATCCTGATTCAACAGGATTTTGTAATTCTCTCTTTGGCGACAATGAAATTATTTTCATCAGGGCAGGGAAAGCACTATGTAGCCCAAATAAGGAAGCAAAACTAGCATCATTTTAAAAAAGATTGTTAATATTTTCTACAGATGAGGAGGGTTCTTACAGCTCTTAGTGCTCTTGTGGATAAGCATTTTTTTCCTTTTTGTAAGTTCACCTTCAAGACGCTGGACTCTGCCAAGAGAGATGTGTTCCTTGCCTAAAAGGACTGAGCGTAAATCCATCTGGAGCTATTGAAATTAAAACAATATCAATATTATTTGGTCTCCTATCTGCCGTTTTGATCACTTTGATTCTTTTGTGGCTTAACTTCTCTCCAAGGAGGTGTCTTTCTTTATTATTTGAGGGACTTAAATTGTAGGTGTTTGATCCATTTGGAACACAGCACCTAGATCTGCTCTTATGTTGGTGTAAATCAGAAGTAACTGCATTTAAGACAGTAGTGATACCAATGAGAGGCAACAGAATCATACTCTTTATGGGTATGTCTACACTACCACCCTAGTTCGAACTAGGGTGGTTAATGTAGTCAATCAAAGTTGTAAATGAAGCCCGGGATTTAAATATCCCGGGCTTCATTTGCATCTTGCCGGGCGCCGCCATTTTTTAATCCCCGGTAGTTCGGACTCCGTGCCCGCTGCTACACGTGGCACGGAGTAGGTAGTTCGAATTAGGCTTTCTAATTCGAACTACCGTTACTCCTCATGGAACGAGGTGTACTGGTAGTTCGAATTAGCCTAATTCGAACTACCTACTCCGTGCCGCGTGTAGCCGCGGGCACAGAGTCCGAACTACTGGGGATTTAAAAATGGCGGCGCCCGGCAAGATGCAAATGAAGCCCGGGATATTTAAATCCCGGGCTTCATTTACAACTTTGATTGACTACATTAACCACCCTAGTTCGAACTAGGGTGGTAGTGTAGACATACCCTATGTGAGTGTTGTTTCCAGTCACAGGCATGCTACTCAGCAAAAATGGTAGTGATTCTAGTGCACAAGGCCCTCACCAGCTCATGCACACTAAAATCCCACTAATTTGAAGACTTCAGCGCAAACATTCTTGTATAAGTCCCTCCCACAGGGCTGGAACATCACCCAGAATGAGTGCAGGCATGCTACACCAAATTGAAATCCCATTCACTTGCTCATTCTGGGTGATGTTCCAGCCCTGTGGGAAGGACTTATACAAGAATGTTTGCGCTGAAGTCTTCAAATTAGTGGGATTTTAGTGTGCATGAGCTGGTGAGGGCCTTGTGCACTAGAATCACTACCACTTTTGCTGAGTAGAATGCCTGCACTATTCTTTAGCATACATGGCAGTTCAAGCTGGGAAGATTGTTTCACACCTAGCATGGCATTCTGTAGCCACCAAAGAGTGAAGCCTTAGAAATGTACTTTGACAGGAGATTTTAACTGTCAGCAGCTGTGAATCTATGTAATATTGATTCAAGACCTTTAGTACAAACTACTATTGAAGAAATCAGACTTCATTATAAAATATGTAGTTGTTTGTCCAAAAGCGAAGACAATTGTGTGTATATACAGGCAGTCCCCGACTTACGTGGATCCGACTTACGTCGGATCCCTAGATACGAACGGGGTGAGGCAACTCCCGCATATGCGCAGCAGCATTCCCGGGGCTCGCTCACCTGGGTCCTAGGATCCTCCTCCTCCTCCTCCTCGGGCCGGCTCCGACTGGGGTCCCGCAGAGCTGCCGGGCAGAGGAAAAGTGCCTCCCCACGCCCGCTGCCCCCCCCACCTCCCTGCCAGCAACAGGCTGCCCCCTCCCCTGAGCAACAGGCTGCAGAACAGACAAAAGCAGCCTCTCTGCCCCTCCTCCCCTCTATACATGCCGGGCTCCCGGAGCGGAGCGCAGCAGCGTCCCCGGGGCTCGCTCACCTGGGTCCTAGAATCCACCTCGTCCTCCTCTTCGGCCGGCTCCAACTGGCCTCTGCCTGCAGCAGCTGGCCACAGGGACAGGGATCCCGCAGAGCTGCCGGGCAGAGGAAAAGTGCCTCCCCACGCCCGCTGCCCCCCCCCCCCGCGGCCTCGCATCCTGCACGCCTCCCCCCTCCCCCCCTGCCAGCAATAGGCTGCCCCCTCCCGAGCAACAGGCTGCCGAACAGCAGACAAAAGCAGCCTCTCCGCCCCCCCCTCCCCCTATACATGCTGGGCTCCCTGGGCAAACAAAGACTCCACCAAAACAAACAAAGTGCTGGCCTCATTGTGTTAGCAAAAAAAGGACCCTCCTCCTAGAACCCTGGGTGGTGTGTGGAAATAAAGCTATTAGCTCAAAGCATGGTGCAGAGCTGTTTGGTATTTGATGAGTTACTCCTTTAGTCCTGAGTTTGTCACAGGGACAGAAATAGTTGTGAAATCTTCTGAACAGGGGAACAGACAGCAAAACAAACATTAGAGGGGAGTTAACCTTTCCCTATGCTATCCAAAACTAAAAAAAATGTTTGGCTAGAGTTTCCCCTACAATATGTACCAGTTCCGACTTACATACAAATTCAACTTAAGAACAAACCTACAGTCCCTATCTTGTACGTAACCCGGGGACTGCCTGTACACTAAATCTGTAACCATAAATGGAATGTAAAACTGAAATGATGCAAAGAGTTTGAAGGGTGTACAAAATAAATGCCATGCCTAAATATTCCCTTTTTAGGTGCCTACCCAAGGCTGTCACTCAGCTTTAAACTTAAGAGAAACATTGGCTATTTCATTCTGCAGACCTACATGCCTTCTATTCTGATCACTATCCTCTCCTGGGTTTCATTTTGGATTAATTATGATGCTTCAGCTGCAAGAGTTGCTTTAGGTAGGCATTTTTACTCCTCTCATGCATTGTGTATTAGTATAATTTTTTCTCGCTTCTGATGTAACGTATAATGCATGATTTGGAAAAATATCTCTGTTGGATTTAATTTCCTAGCTTGTTAAGCTTTGTATTATCAGATTCAGCATTTAAATCATCACAATTTAAATAAAAATTGAAAGTGATTTCATGTCTGAATTAGCTAACTATATAATCATTGTAATTGGAATTAGCCTGGTTGTCACAGTCAGTTTTTTATTGCACTTGTTGTTAGTTTAAAAATAGTACTTGTTTTCTTTGTTTTGGCTCATAGCAGTCCAAAGCAAACCTACAGTACTGTAGTATGGAATATCCATTGGTTTTCCTTTTGGGTATGAAATAGATACATTTGTGGCATATGACTAACCTCTCCCTAGGCAAGTGGAGAGATTCCTCTCCATAGTGTTACCCTAAGGAAAACAATTCTCCTTACTAATGCTAAGAACGCTGCTCTTTATATTAATGTATTTCATCAACTATCCTTTGAGGGCCTGTTTATATTATAAACTTCTTCATGGTATCTGAGCACACGTTGCCAATATAAATCTGTGTGATACCTGCCAAAAATTACCACAAATCAAGATATCATTGAATTCAATGGGAATTTTGCCATTGACTTCAGTGGGCCAGGATTTCTTCCCAGGAATTCAGGTGTAAAGGTCGAGAGCAAGAACATTTTAGAGGATATCAGTAGGGTAAGAGGTCTTGTGTCTATGCTGGCAGCTGATAAATCAAGTAGCTAGTCTACAATTACCATTAAAAAAGCATGTTATTTCTATGAGTTAAGATTACTCTGTATTTGATTTGAGACAATTGCAACTGTAATAAGTTGCACTAACACCATGTTTTTAATCAAAGAACAAAAAACCTTCCTAACTTCCCTGCAGTGCTGACATTTAAAGATTGAGCTATAATTATAGATGATTAACATGAATGTAATCAATGGAACTGTCTTTCTTTTGCCAGGAATCACAACTGTTCTTACCATGACAACCATCAACACCCATCTACGAGAGACTCTTCCCAAAATTCCCTATGTAAAAGCCATTGACATGTATTTGATGGGATGCTTTGTCTTTGTTTTTATGGCCCTGCTGGAATATGCATTGGTCAACTACATCTTCTTTGGCAGGGGTCCTCAACGACAAAAGAAAGCAGCAGAAAAAGCTGCCAGTGCCAACAATGAGAAGTTGCGAATGGATATCAATAAGGTAAATTGAAATGGGGGCTATGTTTTAGCCATTCATAGCAACTAGAGTCAATTCTCTTCTTCCAAACAGAGCTTTAAAATATCATTTCTTATGTAGAACATTTTAAGTAGGATTACTAGCAGCATATGTTAGCTCTGCAACACATTAAACTAAGCTATCTCAGCAGTGCATGTTGCCCTTTACTGAAACTATGATTGTTAGAAAGTTATTTTAACAGTACATACTCAGAATAGGCTAAGATCAGAGATGTATTTTCATTTAAAATGAAGGTAAGAAGGCTTCAAAATAAACCACAATGATTTTACAGGTTCCTTAGAGACCTTAAAAGAGCAAATCCAAAATGATGGCTATAAGCTCATGTGTTGGACAGAGCTATATGAAACCTAGGTAACAAACCCCAAACTTGAACCATAAACCTTTCAGAGAAACTGAAGTATTGAGATGTGGGTTTTCCTTTTTAAGAAATCTATTGAAGATTGCTGATTTTGCATGTTATCAGCTACAAGTGTCGAAAATATTATGCACAAAATGACTTGAAATTACGGGGTCATTTTTTGTGCAGTGAGTTATGAATATGAAAATGGGCCCATTTTGAAGGAAAAGTTGCTAAGATTCATGTTTTTTTTCAGGTGCATATGTTCTTTCCGTGTAATGAAAATGAGGCCATTATGCAAAGTAGCAGTTATGGTAAAATGTCACATAAAATAAAATTTTGGGGCACAAAATGACAAAAAACATAGAATCATAGGGTTGGAAGGTCATTGACTTCAACCCCCTGCAGGATCAATCCCAACTAAATCATCCCAGACAGGGCTCTGTCAAGCTAAGACTTAAAGACAGAGATTCAACTACCACCCTAAGTAACTCTCCTAGAGTGTGTCTACACAGCAAAGTTATTTTGGAATAACAGCCGTTATTCTGAGATAACTTTGTGAGCATTTACACAGCAATTCCATTATTTCAAAATAATTTCAAAATAACAGACAGCCTATTCCAACTTCTGTAAACCTCATTCTATAAAAAATAAAACCTATTCTGAAATAGCTATTTTGAAATAAGGCATGTGTAGATGTTCCACTTCTCCTATTTTGAAATAGCCCCTCATTGTAAGTTATTCCTTCTGGGAATTTAAATCAAGATATCATGTCTACAATAGAGAAGCCTACCTTGGACTAATTTTGAGGCTTCACTGCAATGTAAACGTGCTATTTTGAAATAATCTATTTTGTAATAACTATTCCAGAATAATTTATTCCAAAATAACTGTGCAGTATAGACATGTCCCCAGTGAAATAGTTTTTCCTAATATCCAACCTAGACCTCCCCCACTGTAACTAGAGACCATTGATCCTTGTTCTGTCATCCGTCACTACTGACAAGAGCCTCTCTCCATCCTCTTTGGAACCCCCTTCAAGTATTTGAAAGCTGCTATCAAATCCCTCCTCCCTCTGTAATGGAGAGCTCAGAATTGGATATAGTAGTCCAGATGAGACCTCACCAATGCCAAATGAAGAATAATCACTTCCCTAGATATGCTGGCAATGCTCCGACTAATGTACCCTAATGCACCATTGGCCTTTTTGGCTACAAGAGCACACTGTTGGCTCATCCAGCTTCTCATCCACTGTAATCCCCAGGTCATTTTCTGCTTAACTGCTGCTTAGCCAGTTGGTCCTGAACCTATAGCAGGTTTTTGTGTTTGTTTTGTTTTGTTTGACAGAACTTGGGGGTGGAATATTTAATATCCATCCAGATTTTAATGCTGATGTGTACTGTGTGTGGATGTAGGGGGATGAGAATTTGGTATGCATTTTTAACGGTAGGGGCTAATATTCCACTATCAACTGGCACACACACAAAAAAATCTATGGTGAATGTTTTCAATTGGGGGATTATATTTCATGGCTAAGATTTCATACACTAGCTTTGTTTTTATTTTTTATTTTAACTTTATTTTTTGTTATATGAGAAAATCATAAGACAGTTGCATTTATCTAATGGGATTATAGTAGGCACATGAAGTAAGGCAAATGCATGAGTATTGGTATATCTTTGATGTCACATTCACAACTCATCCCATTCATCCTTCATCATTCCAATGTTCATAATAACAGTCAGTTAAATCCAATTTTAAAATTTTTATTTCATGCTTTTTAAAACTGATTTTCCTTTAACAAATAGAATTATTACCCCATTGAAACCCAGCATGGTATTTTGTGTAAACTTATGCTGATAAACACTTTTTTCTTGTTAGAATCTTAGGAAAATCAACATATATACTGACTCCAACATAGAAAATTTGTGAATAAAGATACACATCTTTGCTCTCAGAAAGCCTAGTTCAAAACCAGCTGAAGTCATTTACAAGATTCAGTCAAATAATAACTTTGGTGTCATCGGTGGGTTTAGTTTGCACTATATATTTTTGTAGCTCACAGTTTCCCTTGTGTTATCTTCTATATAATTATCCATACATAGACACATAATGAAACTATCAATAACTTTAAACAATGGAAAACTATGCTCGTTTTGCTCATTCTGTTAAACTCAAAATTCAGGAGTTTAACAACCACATTGATATGGATCCTCCCAGGCGACGCAGAGGCATAGGGAGGCGGGGGCAGAGGGAACAGTTGCTCCTGGCTGGCTCACAGAAGCGGCCCAATTGGTGCCCCTGCCTGCACGGCTGTCAATGGCTGTGACGTCATCATGGGGTGCCCCGGTGCCCCGAGACATCATCTTTGGGTGCCCGGGCAGCTGCCTAGCTCGTCTAGGCTCATGGGCCGCCCCTGCTGGAACACCAAGGGGTGCTGGACAGGAGTGACTCCACGTGACCCACAGCGGGGAGGGAAGCACTTCCCCTCCTCACAGGAGCCGGTGCACACTGCCTGAACAGCTTGGGCTGTGACACCAGCAACTTACTTCTGGGGCCTTTCTGCGTGGTGTGGGGAGGTCAGGAGACCCGGGTCTGCACAGGTTCAACTGTGCAGGCAGCATGCTCTGCCCTTGGACTCCTCGCACACACACCCCTCGCAGGACAGCATCACAGAGGTAAATTTCTGGGGTGCAACAGCCCCTGCTGCTCAGGCAGTGCACACGCCAGCTGTTTGGGGAGGGGGAGTGCAGTCGCAGACTTCCCAGAGGGGCTGCAGGATTGCCAGGTACTGTTCCCAGCTTCCCCTGTCCCCTGCCCAGACCCCCCATAAGGATCCTGTCCCCTACCCCCACCAACACTGTCACTCCCACCAGCGCCCCATCCTCAGCACCCTGCCAACCACCGTAGCACCCAGCACCTCCCTGGACCCAGAATCCTGCCATCCACCGCAGCATCCAGCTCCACCCTGTCCCTGGCTCCAGCACCTTGCCAGCTGTGCCAGAATCCTTGGGACCACATTGGACACATTGGAGAGGCTTGGGTTTTTTGTTGTGTGTTTTTTTTTTTTTTTTTTTTTTTTTTTTTTGGCATCTCGCTTGTGTGGCCCCAACTGACTTTTCTGTGGGTCAGTCACCCTCTACTCAAAACAGGTTCCCTGCCCCTCTCATATATAAAGACAATGCTTTTTAGTTTAACATAATATTTTATTTAAAAATGAAGCCAGGCCAACATGCCCCCATTTGGGGCCAAATCCCCATTTCACTGCAGCATCATAACACTCTTGCACCACCTGTCCCCAAATCTGAGCCTTTCATACACTGGAACCCCCTGTCCTGAGCCTCTTACATCCCCAAACTCCTGCATCACCACATCCTCAGTCTTCTGCCACAACATTCCAGTACCGTTCCACATGGCAAATGTGTGTCCTGAGCCCATCATACTAACAACCTCCTTGCCCTGAGCCACTCACATATCCAACAAAAACTGCTGCACCCTCACATCCACAAGCCTGTGACTTGCTCAGCACCCCAACCTTCCACCTGAGCCCAACACTCCTCAGCCTGAAGCCTCCTCCCCGAGGCAGCATCCCCTTCTCCTGCATCCAAATTCCCTCCCAGAACTTGCACTTCTCACCCCTTCCCACACCCAAATCCCTAATTTCCACCCCAGAGCCCGTACCTCCTCTCTCAACCAAGTGAGAGCGTATAATGGCTGGGGGTAGCAAGTGATGAAGAGGAGGGGAACAGAGATGATGGGGCCTCAAAAGGGTGGGGTCTTGGGAGTTGGGGAAGGAACGTGATTTTAATGTATTGGTGGGTTCGTTCATTTTTTTTTTTTTTTTGCTTGACAAACCGAAAACTTGAAATTCTGAAAAGATGAAAAGGGTTCCATGGTCAAATAAAATTGGGAAACACTGCAGTGGAGCATGTAACAACAGGTCTGGGTCCTAGAGAGAGCTGAATGCACTGCCTGCAGCACAGTCTGAAGGAGGGGATTGTCTTCTGGGGTCTCTGGGAAGGGGAGGGCATAGGGGTGTGTGAGGGTTTGGGGTGCGATCACCCCCTCTTGGTCTGAGAGGGGGGTCTGCGGACCCCTTTGTCCTCCTTTTGTCCCTTGTTGTTCCCGGATCCCCGATATGGGGCCCAGGCCCCTTGGGTGCGATCACCCCCTCCCGGCTGGAAGGGGGGGTCAGCGAACCCTGGCAGTGAGTACCCGCCGTGCGGGGTGGGGCCGACGCCCCCAGTTTAAGCTCTCCCCAGTCCGGGGTTCTAGTTTGTTCTCTTCTGTCGAGGGTGGCCTTCGGATGCTGGATGCTCCCCGTGTGGAGGGAGAGGAACCCGGTCCCACCCTCTCTCCGGGTCCCAGCCCGGGGCCCTGAGCGCCGGGGCCTCTAGCGCCCCGGTACGGTGGACGGGGGGGGGGTGAGGATTCTCCCCCCTTAAGCTCGTCCACCCACGGTCGCCAAAAGCGCCCTGCCCCAGGCTCCTTCCTCCCTCCCGTCGGGTCCGGTGGCCCGTCCCCGTCGCCCCTGCGCCTACCTTGACCTGGCGCTCTGCGGCGTCCACGTCCGGGCGGAGTCTCGGGGGTGGGTTCTCCAGTCCCGGCGCGCTCCTGGCTGTCCCGTTCCCTCCTGGCTCGGCGCAGCGGGGTCTGCCCGCCGTCCGACGAGGGGCTGAGCGCTCGCCAGGGGCAGTGGCTGTCCCGGAGGCCCCGGGACCAGCGCCGGGCCGGTAGCCGGGCTGCGTGGCGCTCTCGCTCCGTCCTGCAGCGGGGGCTGCTCCTCCGCCACTGCGAGGAGCCTGCGCCCTGCTTCTCCGGCAGCGGGCCCTTTTGAACTGGCCCGCCACGCCGGCCGCCGCCCGGGGCCCCGCCCCTTCTGGGCACGTCCCGGCAGGCGGCCCTGTTAAGCGGCCGGGCTCCCTGGCCCTGCCCCGCCCGAGCGAGCCCGCGGGGGTCGAGCCGGCTGCCGGCACAGGCGCGGGGGGAGCACCCCAGCCTGCCGTCCCCAGCGGCCGGTGTTGCGGGGTTGCTGGGGGGTCTGGGGCTGGCCGTCGGCCCCCCGCCGGCGGGGGCTCCGATCGCCCCACCCCTGGGACAGTGACGGCCCGTCACAGGGTGGAAGAGCAAGTCAGGCATAGGGGCACCAGTTTAATAATTCCGCCTAGGCCATCATAAATCCTAAGGATGGCCCTGCTCCCACCCATGCCCAGGGTTAAAAACCTTGGATTCCACAAGTCTTGCAAGAGAGAGAGAGCTCCCCCTTTGCTGCTAAAAATAAAATACCTACGGTCAGTGTGTGTGAGTATGCACATGTATGTACACACATACACACAGAATTCAGAGATAGTTTTACTACAAAAAGAATAAAAAAATTATGCTTAAGCATATTAATATTTAACTCCTATTAGAGTAGAATAGAATCAAATATCTTTCTATCCATCACTTTAAGTATAAAACGTTTTTTTAGTCCTTTCCCAAATTTCCCACAGTGTTTGTTTCTCACTATCCAGTCCCACCTGCAACAAAATACATTTGACTGTTTCGGATATTATGGCAACTCTGCTATTATGGCAGGACTTGCAGGATCCCAATCGCTCTCCTCCATGCAGCTGTTCCAGAGAAGGAAGAAACATTGGCAGCATGATTCCACTTGTCACTTGATGTCTAGTAGGAGAGAGTCAGCAGAAAGGCACAGGGACTTTTTATGTCATGGCTTCCTGTGATCTGTGGTGCTTGGTGTTTCTGAGAGTCAGAAGTATTAACCTCCATTATGTGACATTTATTTGAACCCCACCAGCCTTCATCCAGGACTTCCTATGAAGTACATAGGCATCTGGTGACCTGGCAGTTGGGGGAGGCTAGACCCAGCTCCTTCTCTTATGCCCAAGGTCCCACCCTCCTCCTTCCTTTTTGCTCCACTCCTCTGCAAGGATCCCAGAGCACCCATCTGCATCCACAGCACCAGGCATCATAGCTGCAGTGCCTCCAGCCCTAGTGCACCTGGTGGCCAGAGTTCCAGCTGGTCAGATATTATGGCTGTAGAGACTGCAACTCCAGAGCATCAGGCAGATAGCATAGTCCTAGTGCTGGCTGCCCTGCATCCGTTCAGGATGACCTTTCAGGATGCAGGCAGCCAGCCTCAGCCAGCCTGGCCAGGGCAGAGCTCTGGGAACTGAAGAAAGGAGCCTGGGATTGAAATGTGGGTGGGGCCATTCCAAACTGTTTGGGGAGGTACAGCTTCCCACGCCTACGATACTCACTGCCCAGGACAGTATGGACAAATGTAATATTTGCAATTTTATTTCATACTGTATTCATGCTAAATGCCTTGCATTTCTTTATCTTTCAGAATTTACATATGAGAGAAATGCAGTGTCATTTTTAATTTTTGTGGCCTGTATCCTTTTTTGTTGTTGCTGTTCTTCCGGAGTGCATAGTTTCAATAATAAAACCAGAGTTAAAAAGTACACAAAAGCAAGGAAAAAAGCACACTAGATCATCTGGAAATATGCAAGCATGGACTGGTTAAAAACAAATAATACATGATAGGCTTTATTTTACTTCGTTGTCACTTCTATTAACAAGAGCATATAAATGATCAAGCCTGCTATATGCAGGATTTTCTTTTCTGCATTTCTTCAAGTGTTTTGTCCTCACCTGCCTATATTTTAAAATTGAAACATCATTAGCTGACCTTAACAATCTATTCTGTGTTATAAGTCTTCTAAAAATCTTTCTTTTCATGTTAAGTTTAATTGTTTCCCTTGTAAGCTATCTCATAGTATTACTTCCAGGTTTGCCTTCATGTATTAACTTCCCTTTATTGTGGACACTCAAGTTATTTGTAGATAATTATCATATTTTTTTCTTGACCTCTCCATATATATATATATATATATATATATGATGTTCCCAGTCCACCCTCATACTTTGTGATGTTTTCTCCTAACTTTGTCATTGTGCTAGTGCCTTCAATATATTATCCTTTTCATATTGAATTGACCAGAATTATACTCACTATTGCAAATACTAATGTATTAAGGATGAATAAAGCAAGATTACTGCCTCTCTTCACCTTGAAGAAATAATATGATTTATACACCCCAACCTAGTATTATATTGGATTTTATTTTCTAATTGTGATTTCCTCTGTCTACTAAGAATAACAACAATAAATCTTTCTTTACATTTTATATAGATGCACAGAATTATTTTATACTTAGTGTTATTTTGTCACAAATGTATAATCTTTCTTTATATTAGTAACAAATCTCATTTTTATTAATTTGTTCTTATAGATCCAAAATGCTTTTGCATTTTTCAATGCCACATCCAGCTTTGATCACCAGTCCCTAATTAGTAGAATCTACAGACTTATGTATTGTATTCTCTACTTTGACTTCTGGGTCTTTTATAAAGAAATTAAAAAATGGGAATAAATTCCAGTCCCTCTACCCTACTAGAAATCTCTTCCCAACTAGATGGACTACAAATTATAATTACTCTTTGTATGTGGTTAGATAGCCAATTTTTTATCCATTTTAATTGTGTTTCTGTCGAAGACATTTTGTGTTGGCTTTCCTCTCCTGTGATACTGTATGAAGTGATTTTTCTGAAACACAGACATATGCTACATTCCCTTCATCTGGCAAGCTATTTAGCTCCGTAATGCTTTTGTTCCCTATTTGCTTCATTATTTTGCAAAGGATGGATGTGAAGTTTTAAGGGTAAAAACAAAAGTGGTATCAGTTTGAAACACTTCCATGTTCTGAGACATCTGTATGTCTCCTCAGTTTGTATTGATATTGGTTTATGATCATTATTTCAGTACATATGTATCCTCCAGAATTTTGGGGTGTAAGTCTGCTTGGCATTAGATTCAAGATTCTTCAAGTAAATTTTAGCTAAATTCGGTCTCTTTTTTTTAAGTTGTGAAAGTATTCTTACACAGCTGATCCTAGTAATCTTTTCTTTGTTGCTATTACCTAGGGTTACTACATTAATTCTTCTAGCTTCTATCACTCTCACTGATTTCCTCAGTAAGAAATTTCATTGTAGATATGTCTTATTCTCGATGTAGCTTGTAGCTACATTAGTAAACAGTGTTTTCTGTTGTGTCTGCTTCTGTTTCTTCTCCCATGCAGGATATGTAATTCTGACTGCATACCTTTTGACT
Source organism: Pelodiscus sinensis (assembly GCF_052426305.1). Lineage (NCBI taxonomy): Eukaryota > Metazoa > Chordata > Testudines > Trionychidae > Pelodiscus > Pelodiscus sinensis. The sequence goes on along the minus strand of NC_143067.1, from coordinate 28,669,015 downwards.
TTCTATTTCCCATATAAATTCTTTTTAGCCCTGAGTTTATCTAAGCAGTCTATGGTTTGCTATACTGAGCTTCCATCATTATGCCTTTTGGAAATGTCATTGTTTTCTCTGCCGTCATTCTTGTTAGTAATCCATCCCACTTGAGTCAGATTACCACTTCCAGTGGCTTCTCTGGAGACATAACAAATATTTTCACATTTAAATAGCAATAATATCATCTCTTGTTTTTGATATATTAGCAACATTCCTTCATTGCAGTATGACGATTTATTTTAATGGATGTTATGGATGGCACAGTGAAGCTTACAATAAACATGCTGAGCTAATAGCAGGACTTTTCTATGCCCTTTTCTTGCATGAACTAGTGTTCAGGAAATTTTGCCTTGGGGGAGGTTGTGATGTTAGAAAGCACTGTGAAGTTCCTTTTAACACCGGAGTGGGGATATGTCACTTCAAAAGTGTGAGGCAACACCGCAAGGAAGGAGATATGGACAGTGCAGCAGTGAGATGTGTTAGCAAAAAGTACTTCTGCTATATCATCCACAAAGGCACTGTTGTTTAACAAAAAGCTAAAACTGACTCTCTTGAAGCACTGAAATAAAAACACTGCTTTTCCTTATCGTCCCCCAGGAATGAATACTTCTTTCTTTATTACCAGAGCACTATCTGACATTGGCAGGTGCAGTGTGTATGTCTCTGAATTAATCCCCTTGTGCTTATGCAGTTGATTTTTACCACAATATTTTGTACTATACCTTTTCTGTTGTTTAAATACAGTTTGCTCATACTGCACTTAGTCATTTATTAAATTAAAAACATATTTTTTCTTTGCAACCACACTGTTTTGTTTATTTACATGCTGAAGAGTCTCACACATTTCCATGCAATAGTAGCAGTGATCCATTGTAAATTGTCACATTATTTCAAGCAAAAACTGTAGACTTCTCTCGAAGAATTAAAATTTTATTTTGCTATTTCAGCTCAAAATAATTCAATATTCAAACTACTTTTATACAATTTTGCTTTATCACCAACTGTGCTGTTTCACAGTTAGGGTGGCCAGATGTCCCAGTTCTTATAGGGACAGTCCTGATATTCGGGGCTTTTTCTTATATAGGCACCTATTATCCGCACATCTTCTGTCTCAATTTTTCCCACTTGCTATGTGGTCACCCTTTTCACAATTTAGACAGTTTATTTATATAGATAATCCCAAAATAGCCTGAAGTACAGAAATGTTTTAACTGACACAGATTACACCTAGGCTGTGTCTACATTGGTGTCATCTTCTGCAAAAGCGGCTGCCTGTCTACACTGTCTGTGAGTTCTTATGCAAGAACACTGATGTTCTAATGTATGAAATCAGTGCTTCTTGTGCAAGAACTATGATGCTCCCACTTATGAATAAGCCCTGTTGAGCAACTGTTCTTGCGCAAGAGACCAGTGTAGACAGGCAACATGAATTTTTTGCGCAAGAAAGCCCTATGGTTAAAATGGCCATTAGAGCTTTCTTGCACAAGAGAACGTCTACACTGGCATGGATGCACTTGTGCAAAAGCACATCTCTTGTGCAAAGGCACATGCCAGTGTAGACACTCTCTTCTGGAAGAGTTTTTGCACAAGAACTCTTCTGCAAAAGAGTTTTTGCGCAAAATCATGCTAGTGTAGATGTAGCCTAGCTATAGCATGTGATGGCCTAATGCACAGAAAAACTAATCCTGTATTGTACAATCTTTAAGGTCCTGTTTTATCTTAATGTCAGCATTAATATATCAATTATTGAAGTCTCCTCACTTTGAAGTCTAACACCAACCCTATTTACACATATTTTGAAACATTTTAGAAGACTATTGAAACTGATTCTTTGAGATACATTTTTTAAATGTGAGCTGACATTGCTAACATCACCATGTTTAGAAAAGGTGTTTGATCTGGAAACAACAGGTTTTAAATAGATCATGTATTTTTAAAACAATGAACGATTCTTTACTCAGTAGTCTGTGTTAGTAAAGCATCTAGAGTCAAAATAACTGATGATTACAGTATATTACTCTTATCGAATATAAAGTGACAAATTAGTAGACTCATCAAAGGAATTACTATGTTCTGCCAGAAAATTGGGTAATGCAATACTCAGATGGAATCTTTTTAGATTTTAATTACAAAAGAAATGTTGCCCCTTTGAGACCAACTGTGGAGCTTAGGGAAGCAAAGGGATTTAGAGAAACTTTTTATCAGCACCTCAGCAAATCAGAGCCACCATAATTTGGCTGGGAAATAAGAGACGTATCCCTAGCATGTACATCCCTCTTGGGCCTCTCTGGACCATGAGTCTTCTCGATGTGAGGGAACAGAGGAAAGCAGTGTTCTTTTGGGGATATTCAGCACTAACAGCATTCTAATTGCTCAATTTTCAACTACATTTTTTCTACTATAGAAAAAAGAGTGATTTGTTTGGATTTTGTGTATAGTATGCAGACACACTCCTCTCCCTGCCAAGTAGGTAGACAGGGAGGGTTTGAAGAGAGTGGCAAGGCTCCACAGCCACTTGCACTCAGAGGCTGAGCTAGCAAAAGGGAAACAGTGTGGTTCAAATGATGTAGAGCTGAGTTTGCTAGTGTCTTACCATCTTTGCTGGACAAATCACTGACTGTCTTATCAGATTTCCAGCCCTCTTGCACCACCAGAACAGCACAAAATGGGCTAGAATGCAGTCAAGATCATGCTCTAAGTATTAACATGAAATAACTATACTCCAGTGTCATTAAACAATATGGAAGAAGAAATTTTTTTAATACTATTTTGGAATAATACTTTGAGTTTAGATGATGAGAAACTGTACTGAGGAGAAATGGGAAATGACAAGAGCAACTGAAAAGTGTAGAAACTGTATAATATAGAGGGGATGAGACAAAAGCCTCTTAACATGCAGTCAGATTCTACCATCCTTATTCACACTAAAAAAAACCAAGATGAGTTTTAAATTAACACACACACTATTACACACTGAATGACCTCCTGAGGTCTCTTCCAACCTTATGATTCTATGATACTAGCACTGAACCATACAGAATTCTATTACATCACCACTTTCAGGGACCTAAAACTTCCAATTTAATATCTGCTACATCACCCATGCCCCTTTGCCCTGTGCTTTGGGGGATATTCAGCACAAACAGCATTCTAACTGCTCAATTTTCAACTAAATTTTTTCTACTTTAGAAAAAAGTGTGTTTTGTTTGGGGTTTGTTTATACTACTACTAAAACTGTATTGAGAGTTATTCTTGATGCTGAGCTCGAAGCTATATTCCTGGCTGAACCAGATTACAATATCTGTCATAAAAATGGATAGTGATAATAAAAACACCCTAAATGGAAAGACCCAACATTGACCCCACATCTTTCATCCTACATTTGCCATTCATGCATCACAGAAGAACACCTGAAATCCAAAATTAAAGGAAAAAAGTAAAACCTTTGCCCCATTAGCATTATCTAGGAATCTGATATGAATTCAATTTGAGAAAGTTCCAATCTTAGCCCGTGGCCTTTTACAGAAGTGATCAGAAGGTAACTTATCAATACAGCCCATAATGATAATCCAACTGACATCAGAATAAAGGTCATGTCAGCCATGTGGGGTTTTCTGTTGTGATACTCACAATGCCATCTTTAATTCATGTATGAACAATATGCACACATTCTCTGCTTCTTTAAGGCACATCAGTCTGCTTACATCATCTAAGAATCTGTCATCCAAACTGACCCTAAATTAACAAGCTGGCTCTATACTTCTGAATTTCATGTTTGTAGTTCAGATTTTGTAACAGCAGATATAACTATGCCAAACAAAAGATTAATACATAAGTGTAACAACTTTAGTTGTATTAAACTTAATGCAAATGAAACATAGGGGAACCTCTGCCTATTGACAATAGAGAAGGGACTGGAAATCATACTGCTAGGTTCTGTCTGCCCCTACTAAAGATGTCAGCTTGAACAAGCACTTACATGCATTTAAAGTCAATATAGTAAACCTTACCTTTCAGGGTCCTATACATACGAGGTTATTGTGCACTAGATTATTTACCCAGCATTACTCAGGTCCATAAATCATAGAATCATAGGGTTGGAAGACACATCAGGAGATCATTGAATCAATCCCTAAGGCTGTGTCTAGACTGCATCCCTTTTCCGTAAAGGGGATGCAAATTAGACACATCGCAATTGCAAATGAAACGGGGATTTAAATCCCCCCTGCTTCATTTGCATAAACATGGCTGCCGCTTTTTTCTGGCTCGGGGCTTTGCTGGAAAAAAGTGCCAGTCTAGACGGGGATCTTTCAGAAAATAAAGCCTTTTCTGAAAGATCCCTTATTCCTTTTTTTAAGAGGCTTTATTTTCTGAAAGATCCCCGTCTAGACTGGTACTTTTTTCTGGCAAAGCCCTGAGCCGGAAAAAAGAAAAATGCAGTCTAGACACAGCCTCTAAGAATAACTAATCCCAGTTAAATCATCCCAGCCTCTCCTCTTAAGTCATGTACTCAAGCCTCCTAATCATTTTTAACAGTGTTTGGGATTCTTCCATCCTAAGTGCAGGACTCTGCATTTGTCCTTGTTGAACTTCATCACATTTCTTTTGGCCCAATCCTCTAATTTGTCTAGGTCATTTTGGATCCTATCCCAGCTCTCCTGCATATCTGCCTATTCCTCTAACTTAGTGTTATATGTGAACTTGCTCAGGGTACAATCCATCTCCTCATACAGATCATGAATAAAGTTGTTGAACAAAACCAGTCCCAGAACTGACCTTTGGGGCACTCTGCTTCATACCAACCACCTGCCAGACATTGAGCTGTTGATCACTACCCGTTGAGCCCGATGATTTAGCCATCTTTCTATCTACCTTACAGTCCATTTATACAACCCATAGTTCTTTAACTTGCTGACAAGAATACTGTGGGAGACAGTATTGAAAGCTTTGCTAAAGTCAGGGTATATCATGTCAACCACCTTCCCTATATCCACAGAGCTAGTTACCTCATCCTAGAAGGCAATCAGGTTGGTAAGGTATGATTTGGCCTTCGTGAACCCAAGTTGACTATTCCTGATCACTTTCCTCTCTTCGAAGTGCTTCAAAATTGATTCTTTGAGGATCACCTGCCTGATATTTCCAGGGACTGGGGTGAGACTTTCTGGAGTTCCCTGGATCTTCCTTCTTCCATTTTTAAAAAGATGGGTATGACTTTTGCCTTTTTCCAACTTTCTGGGACCTCTCCAAATGCCATGCATTTTCAAAGTTAAAGGTCAGTGGATCTGCAATCACCTCAGCCAACTCCCTCAGCATCCTCAGATGCGTTAGATTTAGACCCATGGATTTGTGCATGTCCAACTTTTCTAAATAGCTCTGTCAGAGCTATTCCCCACTCTGGCACTCTGAGTGCAAAAGGTGGGAGCCCACAAAGACCTAAAATACTTTGTCTCTATAGGCACTGCTTAAAAGAAAAGCTCTCCAGAGTGAAAAATGCAGACCAGGTAGCTACATCCAATTCAGTTTTCAGCATTGTATCTTCATTGGTTCTTCTGGCCCCCCTGCCAACACTCTTGTAAGCTACCTGAGTTTAACCCTTTCACCGAATGCTGGCCAGTACTTCTCCTATCCATCACAAATTCTTAACCTGTTTTTTCTCCACTGAGGGCTGCCACCTTCTCCCCATATTGTGCTGTTCAGGCTGCTGACCTTGTCCATGAAGACAGAGACAAAAAAGCATTGAGTATTTCAGCTTTTCCCACATCATCTATAACTTGGTTGCCTTCCCTGTTCAGTAAACATCCTACACCTTCCCTGACCACCTTTCTATTGTAAATATGCCAGTAGAAACCTTTCTTGTTATCCTTCACATCCCTTGCTATGTGCAATTCCAATTGTGCTTTGGCCTTCCTGATTACACCCTGCATGCTGGTCAATATTTTTACATTCTTCGTAGTTATCTGTCCAAGTTTCCACTTCTTTTAAGCTTCCTTCTTGTGTTTCAGCTCACAAAACTTTGCACTATTAAGCCTACCTGGTTGCCTACCATATTTGCTTTTCTTACTGTGTATCAGGTTCCCACACCTTCAATACGGCTTCTTTAAAACACAGCCAGATCTCCTGGATTTCTTTCCCCTTCATATTAGCGTTCCAGCGGATCTTGCCCATCAGTTTCATGAGGGACTCCAAGTCTGCTTTTCTGAAGCCAGGGTCTGAATTATACTGCTCTCCTTTCTTCCTCTGTTCAGGATTCTAAACAGGAGCCTGAACTTCTCATGATCATTGCTGCCAAGGTTGTCCCCCACATCTACTTCTCCTACTAACTCAATTAAATGTTGTTTTATGAAAAATAAAATAAAAATGTACATGTTTCATTTAAATCATTATTCTGGGTTGCAGCTGGGGATGAGGGATTTAGTCTGCAGGCTGACACCAGTCCTCTTTCACCACAACGGCTTGAAGCCACATGAGAAGCACCTCTCTATGGCTGCTGCACCTCCTGTGGCCACAGCCAGGGGAGAGGTGCATGACCCCCCCAGCTAAGTCCCGATTTATCTGCCTCCTATGCTCCTTAGCTAGAGTGAGGAATGAAGCAAATTGTGTACTGTCCCCTTGCTCCCTGAGAAAGAGGGAAAAGAGGAATAGCAATGTTCCTGAACAAATTAGGGAGATGGAGCTTGTGCCACTCTCTCTGCCCTCCATCAAGGACAGTTAGGGATGGGGGGGATTGGAGTTGGGGTAGCCCTGGACATGGGGGAGAAGGGATTGCACGCCACCAGCCAGCCCATCATTTTCCTCTGTTTCTGTCACTTTTCACAAAGATTTTATGAGACGCAATTTCATTTCAAGCACATCCTATTTTCCTGGCACACTAAACCCTTGTCTTGTTTTAAGCCATGATATAAAAGGAAGCAGTATACCAAATGTGGTGGTCCTAGCTGTAACAGTTTAGAAGGATTTCTTGAACAAACATACAGACACAGAGACAACTCTCTCAAATATATAGTAAACTTTCACATTTACCCAGCATCACTCAGGACATTAAGGAGGGACTCGAGGCAAGGGGCTATAGGTGTGGAGGGAGTAGGAGTCAGGGCAAGGGGTTGGAAGGTGTGAGTCACTGGCAGGGGCATGGTGTCCACCTGGCAGATCCCCATGGCTAATCTTGGGGCCTAGTCAAGGCATTTGGGGACATGCTGCCTGGATGCTTGATCCCTGGAGCAGGCTAGCATATGGGAGGAGGGGGGCAGTTGCCCAGCTTCCAGCTAACCAACACAGGAACCTTGCCAGTTGATAGTAGCTGGCAACATCCAGAACCCTGCCACCAGCCAGACATCTCTTACCAGTGTGCCTGCTCCCCTGTGGTCATTCTGCCATATATCTGTGCATGCTAGCAGACCCCGCCTTTTGCATTTTATGAGAAATAGCCATATTCTAGGCAAATCCCATTGTCCTGGCACAACCAAACCTTTATGTTGCTTTAAGATATCATAAGAGGAAGCTGCAGACCAAATTTAGTGGTCCTAGCTCTTACTACTTAGAAGGAGATCTTGAATAAATAGAATTACAGATAGATGGACAGACAAACTGACACCCAAACTCTTGCAAATATATACTAAGTAAAAAGTATTAGTTTTATTATTTGAAGCAACAACATTAAGAATATTATCATTGGCAGGTACAGAATTGCCACATATGAATTGTGTGAAATCTTTAGATAATCTGATTTTCAGATATAGTTGTTTGGGTTATTTTAAGATTATTTTGAGAGAGAAAAACATATCAGGTGATCCAAAATTCACGTTATTGGTATCATGTTAATTGGGATTTAACTAAATGTCGTTTTGATGAGGGAGATAGTACACATTTTTTAGTCCATGTTCTGCAACATTTCCCCACCATATAGATATAGTATTGGTGAGTGCCTTGTGTTCTGTAAAAGACACAAAAGTATTCTAAAGCCTTGTCTATTTTTCTTAGGTTCTACTAGACAGAGGCAGTTGATTCCTCAATACTATTGAAAAAACAAAATTGCAGTATCAGATTTCAACCCAGAGTTGTTTCCCTTATTTAAAAAATAATGAAAAATGATTGCTACCTTACCGTCAGGAGTGTTCTAAGCAAGACAGAAGTAATTCCACTTATTCTGTGCTCTATTCTGTGCTGATTCATGCCTCAGCTGAAGTATTGTTTCTTGTTCTTGGCACCACATATCAGGAAAGATGTGAACAAGTTGGAAAAAGTCCATATAACAGCAACAAAAATGATTAAAGGTCTATAAAACATGACCTATTAGGGAAGATTGAAGAAGCTGGATTTGTTTAGTCTGCAGAAGAGAAGATAGAGCAGGGACATAATAATCGTTTTCAAAGATTGTTATAAGTATGAGGGAGAAAATTGTTCTCCTTAACATCTGAAAATAATACAAGAAGCAGATACCTTAAACTGTAGGAAGGGCGGCTTTGGTTGGACACAGAAACACTTCCTATCAGGATGGTTAAATACTGGAATACATTGCCTAGAGAGGTTGTGGAATCTCCATCATTATTGATTTTTAAGAACAGGTTAGATAAGCTCCTGTCAAGGGTGGTCTACATAATACTTACAACCTCTGTGAGTGCAGGGAACTAGATTAGATGACCTCTTGAGGTCTCTCTTAGCCCTACAATTCTATGATTGGATTGGATTTTCAGAAACAGAAAATGCTGATCCTCAGGAAGGTATTAATGTATAGTCACATTGCAGTGTTCCATGTAGACAGAGTATTATTGTGACATCTGAGTATTCCAGTCATGGGCCAGGACACTGTTGCACAGGGCATTGTACAAACACAGAATGAAAAGACAGCTCCTTCTCCAAACGTGTATGATATCAACAGGGAAGACAGTTAAGAAAACAAACCCGGTTCTATAAAGGTTAAAATCACCCAGAAGCTTAAAGTTACCAGACATTCTTTTGAGCACTGCTACACTTGGGCTAGGTCTACACTACACCTTTTTTTATTATTATTATTATTTCACATTTTGCGTACTTTTTTCCGATTTTTTTTTTCTGAAGAGGCTTTTCCGAAATTTGGCCCATATACACTGGGCCAAATTTCGGAAAATCCCCCTCTTTCGGAAGATCCCTTTTTCCTCAGAGAATGAGGAAGACAGGGCTTCCTGAATAACCCATGTGTTTGCCAGTTTCAAACACAAAATACTGATATCACTATACATAATAATTAAGGGTGACATTTGCCTAATACATTTTTAGACATTTTACACTTTCCCCCCCAAGATGTAAGCATTCTTTTTGATTTGCCGGAATTAAAAATAGTATGGTCTTAAAATACGTGGAGTGAGGATGTTGTTGTGAAGTGGAGTCCTGTGTTACACAATGTGCTATCTGTGTTTGCATGCCTGTGTGCATGCATGCAAAAATTTTAAATACTTTGCCATTTTTAGATATACATTATATACATGAACATACAGGTAATTCTTGGACTTATGAAACAATTGATTCCCAAAAATTACATTGTTAGTCATAACTTGGATTCCACTCCATTGTGGTTTCCAGTGTTCTAAAGTTGAACCTAATGTTGTAAGATGAAGCAGGGTGTCAATTCATAAAATGTCATAAGTGCTGTTCATCTTAAATTGAACGTTAAAAAGTTGAGAACTGCCTGAACACGAAAGAGTTGGTAAATACTATAACATTTGCTCCAAAAATAATTTCCACTCTATTTTTCATTGATAATTTGAATTTTCTGAAATTTGAAGGCTTGTTATATATATACTATAGGGTATGTATTATGGTTATTCTGAACATTTAAAAAAAATGTCCAACTGAAAATGGCAAAAGGGGCAAAATAGTGTATTCCCTCTCTCTATCAACTGTTGAATAAATCTAAATATATAATGTACTTGCATACAGAATTTTACTTGAAAAAGACTAAAATTCCTTTGTTTCTTTTGCAACAGATACCCTCATTCTGTTCTCTTCACTCATATTTAACACTTTAAAACACACCTTAAAACTAGATTTTCAAGGTACAAATAAACCACACATTATTGATATAATTCTAAAAAATTAAATGACGGAAGAGCTTTTTGAATTACTTTAAAACAGAGCAGTGCTAATCTTAGTGATGCCAGACATTCAGTGAAACCCACAGCCAATTTTTCAGATTTGAAATCACTGCTAAACTCATTTTTTTCAGCTGTGTTTATAAATACATTTCTAGCTCCTTTGTTATGAAGATAACCTTCATAAAATATAAACATTTTCCTTTGGCTGGAAATTTGAAAATGATTCCCCTGAATAATCTGGCTCTGTTGACATCAAGAGAAATTTTACCCCATATTATTTGCATTCTTTAATACTACTTCTTTAAGGCCAATGATCCCTGTGCCTCCCTTAATCTTTGAGCTGGTCTACAAGGAATTATAACTGACAATCTCAAAAATCCTAATGTTCAACCTGAAATCCAGCAATTATATAGTATGAAAATCAATGTAAGGTGTCATGCAATCTTATACTTAGTTTCTTATCTTCAAGTTTGTTTAAATATGCCCTTGTGCCACATAACACTTCGTATATTTTTCTTGATTCCATGTAGGAAAAATAGATTGTCTTCATTTTACCAGAGTTTGTTTTGAGAATGGGCTAGATATGCAAAAAACTATCAGAATTATTTTGACTGTCTCGTGTGTATCAAAGCACAACTATTTCCAAAGGCTGGTGTAAGATCTTTTCATATTGGTACCAAATATTTCCAGCATAATTGGCTTTTCAGGCGAACATTCAAACAGCTGCAATAGCAAAAAGAAAAAGAAAAAAGGTGTCCAGTTTAAAAACATACAAATTATTCAGACAGGTCCAATTTTAAACTTCAGAATCTTCAGATTAGTTTCCAAATGGGAAAAAGTATTTATGATGTGTGCTCATTTGAGAAAAATTGGTTCACAGTTTGATTTGCGGTAAGCGTCAAGAATCTTTTTTCACTTCAGTTATGGTGGTTTATAATGTCATATTTTTACCGATTTCTCATTTTCTCTGCATTCAGATTTTGTTAAGAGGTGGTGATTGCCTTTAAACATGATCAATGAAGGACTAATTACATTTTCTAATTACATATTTTTAGGTTTCTAAATTACAGTGTAGTTTAAAATGGGGTGAAGGGTTATCACAAAAGGTATTTACTTTGCCAAATATTATTACAGAGATTAAAAAATTGTTATATATGTGTAAGCTTATTCCTTGGGATAGCTGAAATACATTCACTATTGTTTTCCTGTGTATTAGCTCATCTCTGTGTTTACTTACTTGCTTTGCCTCGTAAAACTTCTTCCTTCTCCTAATGAATCCTTCTTCCTTCCCCTGAGGATTCATAATATCTAACAAGCATCTGTCCTGAATTGGGATGGTTTCCTGATTCAGAGGCTTAGTTGTGGGGTATAGTCAACTAAAGTTTGTGCGTGGAAATGATGACCACACAATCTAAAGGTTTTGTTCACATACCGAGTTCCTTCCATTCTGCTATGGAATAAGATAGGGATAAAGTTTCCCTGGATAAAAATAGGGATGGCAAAATTTAATCTATACAGGCTACTCCTCATCCTTCTCTCCACTTGCTGGTTCAAGTGCATGTGTCCATTTTCTCCTGGAAATGGGTAGGATAATAGGGAAGTTAGAGTGTAATCAACTAACCATTTAACTGATAACCTGATGCTTATCGGTTAATGGTGTTGGTTATACTCAGCCAGATCTCTGGAGGCAGTTTCACCTGTAGAAGGTCAGTGAAACCTGCTCCCTGGGAGCTGGGCCAGCAGGGGCCAGCAATCCATCTCCCAGAAAGGCTTCACTGTGGGCTCTGCAGTGTAAAGCTTATTTAGATGTTTAGTAAAATACAGGACTATGTAGCACTTTAAAGACTAACAAGATGGTTTATTAGATGATGAGCTTTCATGGGCCAGACCCACTTCCTCAGATCAAGTAGTGGAAGAAAATAGTCACAACCATATATACCAAAGGATACAGTTAAAAAAAAGTGAACACATATGAAAAGGACAAATCACATTTCAGAACAATTTGTCCTTTTCATATGTGTTCATTTTTTTAAATTGTATCCTTTGGTATATATGTTTGTGACTATTTTCTTCCACTACTTGATCTAAGGAAGTGGGTCTGGCCCACGAAAGCTCATCATCTAATAAACCATCTTGTTAGTCTTTAAAGTGCTACATAGTCCTGTATTTTGCTTCAGCTACACCAGACTAACACGGCTATATTTCTATTACTATTTTAGATGCTTAGTGGTTGACTTTTAACATCCCAAAAGATAACTGGTATTGCAAAATGACTGCTGCAAACTAGAGACTGGGGATTGAGACTCGATATAAGGAGACCAAGAATCACATCTCTTGGCCTTCCGCAATAGTATCTTCCGCATTGAAAGTTATAGAGCAAATTCAGGTTCTGATTCGAAATCAGTGAGTCTTTCCATTGACTTCAGAGGGGTTTGGCACAAACCATGAAGGAACATGAGGGAATATAGGGTCATGTCCATCCATGGAAATGTGGAGTTTGTTATGGTTTTAGTTTTTAACTTCCATTCATTTTCATGCCCAAAACCTCCCCTTTTTCCCCTTCTTTCCTGAATAACTGTTGCAGAATAAAAGTCTTCAAGGCATGGAATTCTGTGCCTGTGCAGTGGATATTAAAAACCATGTACTTTTTTGTTTCTGGTTCATAGTCATTTTGTATGTTCAGAATACTGAAGCTTTTGTGACAGATTTTGTACACATTCACAATTTCCACAGAAATCCATAAAGTGACTCTCATTTGAGGGTGAAATTAGGCTCCTGAGAATTTTGTTGCATATAATTAGGAATGTGTCTTGGTTCACATTTGTTTTTTTCATTTTTTTTAAGTTTCCTTTCTGTTTTCCTATCTCTCTGTGTTAAACCCCTTTAATTTACTTTGAGTTTTATAGCTTAGATAAACCCAATAACCTGAAAGAAATCATGATGAATCTGGGTTTCAATCTTGGCATGAAATGAAACAAAATTAACTGAAATCATAACTCAGCCCATGTTGCTTACATCTTACTTTGGGTTAACTACATAGTCTCACCCACATAGAATCATAGAATGCTAGAATTACAACAGGCCTCAAGAGGTCATCAGGTCAAGTACCTCTGCTCATGGCAGGACCAAGCACCATCTAGATCATCCCTGAGAGATGGTTTTCTAACCTGCTCTTAAATATCTCCAATATTGGAGATTCCAAAACCTCCCTAGGTTTAACCACCCTGACAAGAAATGTTTCATAATGTACAAACTTAAAGTCCCTTGCCACAATTTAAGCCCATTGCTTCTTGTCCTATCACCAGAGGTTAAGGAGAAATTTTTCTTCCTTCTCCTTGTTAACATCCTTTTAGGTACAGTACTTGAAAGGGGCTATCATGTCCCCTCTCAGTCTTCTCTTTTACAAACTAAACAAACCCAGTTCTTTCAGTCTTCTGTCATAGTCATGTTTTCCAGACCTTTAATCATTTTTGTTGCTCTTCTCTAGACCCTCTCCAATTTCTTCACATCTTTCTTGAAATGCAGTGCCCAGAATTGGACACAATACTCCAATTGAGGCCTAATCGGCACAAAGTAGAATGGAAGAATTACTTCTCATGTCTTTCTCACAATACCTGTTTATTTCAAGTTGTTACAAAAATCTGAACTCTCAAGAGTTTTGCTTAATGTCAGGTTTCTTTCTGAGCAGTTCCTACAGCTCTGAAAGTAAAGCAGTTTCTTTTGTCAGGACACAAATGAATATGTGCATGGTTAGTGGCACAGTTTCATATGTGGAGATTTTGAAAAATTGACCGTGCATTTTGAACTGTATTTATGTTTAGTTTTAATAGTACATTTACCATTCCAGAACAGCTACACATAGCTGGGCTGCCATTTGTAAACCATTAATTGTCTGAATACTTTCAAGAGTAAAATTGGATTACTACAGAGACTTCTCCCCTCGTGAATATAGAGAGTTTCTCCATACCGTATTCCTTCCTTCCTGTACACTTGATGCCTTAATAGCCAATGGTGTTCCTGTAGATAAGATTCAGGTAGTTTTCTTTCTAGAAGGATAATTTTATGTCCCCAGGAATTTGATGTAGGTATGCCATTCCAATGCATATTTCTTTCAGTTCCAGTTTAGTGAGTTGACTCTTAGTTGTTTGCTTACAATATATGTAAATGATGAAGCCTAAATTAGGTATTTCTGCTCTTCCTGTCCTGCCAGAGTGAACCAGGCTGGCATTAGCAGGGGGTAACCTTACCTAATGAAATTGTGCATAATTTCTGTGTTCTTATTTCACCCAGATTTCACAGTTAGAAATACCAGCCATCATATCTCCCTTATACATTTCTTCTTTGCCATGCTGTGTTTAAAATATTCAGTCAAATATCCATACTATATAGTTTAAACAAAAATGTTGTTTGAATACCAGAAAATAAAGATGTCATTGATATATGTGTTTTGAGTAGCTAAGTTATCCATTACAAATATACTTCTGAGTAAATGTAGAACACAGCAAGAGATAATGCTGCAAAATCAAGATACTGATTCCCTACTAGCATCCAAAGAGAGGAGTGATTAGTGATGGAAGTAAATCTTCCTAGATGTGTCTACTCATTAGAAGGAATGTAGAAGTTGTAAATTTATGATAGTGTACATTTGATAATTGGTAAGTATAACAGGGATTTCTTTAGATAGCCATCAATTTAGAGTTTCTGTATAGCAGGAAGAATATATTATGGTGATATTTAAACACTCTTCTCTGTGTATTTATTTTGTTTGGGAGGTCATCAGAAAAAATCAGCAACCCTCTTATAGGGCTCCAGCGTCATTTTTCTCAGATCAAATAGGATGCACTGTGAATATTATTTATGCCTTTTATTTTGCCATCCTCCTCATTAGACTGGTGATAAAAACTCTTGGATGTGTGCTGTGCTCTAGGCACCATTTTTCCATTTCTGAATTCACCTTTTCTTTCCATAGTTCTTATTGCAACTTTTTTTCATCATTATCACATCCTCCCTCTTCCCCTCCCTCCACCCAAGGAATTTCTTCATTATGACCTCTGTTGTTCACCATAAGGAATCATGTTGTATGGTTGAACAACCATTCAACACAAAATATTTTTACCTTCTCCTACCACCTTTGAAACCTCTTTTATGCCCACTTCCCCCAAGAATAATTTCTATGATTCTTTTCATATCATCATGTCTTCCTAGGTCAAAATGACCGGTAGGAAAAAATACATTTACATCATAATCTGTTACTTACGGTGGCATGGCCAAGGCAGTAATAAATAGCACCTCTAAAGCCGCAATACACTTATGCTGGTTGTTGGCTGAGAGGGCCCTGTACCTTTAAATGAAAATGCATATCATATTAATACCCTATAGTGCATTAATTTTTACTGAAAGATAATAGCTACCTTATCTCTAAGGAAACTGGTCTTGATTTTATTAACTTACAGGACAGAAGAATAATTGGCACATATCATTGTCCAGAAATGTATTCAACAAAGGTATCTTTCATTGTTTTTCAATGTTTTTATCCTTAGAGACTTAAAACTGAGGTCCTGACCATGTATGGTCATTAAAGATCCTATGGCACATTTTGTTAAAGTAGGCACCACAACCCCAAGCATCCTGGCCAAATTGTAATTATGTTGTGCTTATTTGACCTTCCCACCATCACCCACCCACCCCATAGTTTCAATTGGCTACAGCATTTTTCATTTCCTGTATTAAAATAAAGTGTGTTGTTCTGCACTGATAGACAGTAGACAGTCACCACATTTCACCTGTCAGGTGATTATATTTCACTGACTTGTGAAGTGATTCTTCTTTCTAAAGTTTGTAAAGTGCTTTGGTATCCTGCTGGATGAAAGGCACTGTGTATAGTACATATGGTTCATTATCATTCTATCTCAAACATCAATTCAGTAACAAAAGTACATTATATTTAGGTCTGGGTGAACCTGTAGGTTCAAATGATACTCCTTTCTCTAATATCACAACCTCTGACCTTTTCTGAGGTTCAAAAGTTAGGTTACCCTCTGTGTTTCCTGGATTGGAAGCGAAAGATCTGAAATACCATAAATGATGTTATTCTTGAGAGATGTTCAACCAAATGTTCCAGGTGTGGGAAGGTCAGATTGCTTCTGGAGATGCATGTAAACTGTTGTGTGCTTCTCTGACCATTCAGCCACTTGAAGGTTTACCCAGAATTAATGTATTGTATTCTGGGTTACTTCTAATTTTCTTCAGGAAAGCTGTCAAGGTTTTTTTCAAAATCTCCTCTCCAGCATCCTGTTTTTAGCCAAATGTAATATGTGCAGAAGACACCTATTCCCACAGGCTACTTCAGAATTTTGAATAAATTAAGGATCTGAAGCAAAATATATTCTCACAACTACTTCCTTTCTATTTAGTAATACTAATCCACTAATTAATGCCTGATAGGTCTGGTATATGTATATGCCCTATTTACTAGGTTCGTGCTAACATTTCAGTGATCTTAATGATATGTCAACAGCAGCCTTAGAAGATGCAGAAATATATATGTGTGTGTGTGTGTGTGTGTGTGTATAATTAAGTGAAGAAAAGTTAATATCTGTTTACTCTAGCATATCTAGTTCCAAATCCTTTTGACTAGAATAAATCTTTCCTATATTTGTATTTTCATATACAGTATATTCTATAATGTTCTTTATAGAACACCTTGTGAGCCAAAGAGCAGATAAACTCTTCAGTCAGTTCAGTCTCAAAGAACTTCAGCTCTGACCAAATTTGTTTAAGCCAATGTCATTCCTAAAGTAGACTCTTGTCAATATACAGTTGTCTAGCTTCCTTTTTAAGCCAAGACTGACTCTCATTCAGTCTTTTGGTGAAATACTGGCCCTTATTGGGTTGAATGACAAATCACCCATTGACTTCAGTTAGGATCAGATTTTTACCCTTCATATCCGGAGTAGACAATATGGAAAATGAAATTTTGAAAAAGGCTTTTAACTTGCCATTTATCTTAATTAGTTATCTAGCATTTTCCAATAGTTGACCTCAGTATTTTCATAATTCAAAATACTATTTCTTGTAATAGCTACATGGGAATTGATGGGAAAAGTACAGGAATTTAATTAAGATTATATATTGATCTTAGAAAAAATTTGAAAAGTTTTAAGTGTCATTGTTGCACTACAGATTTATATTAGTGTAATTAAGGCTTTTAATAATAACATTACATTAATGTTTTTTATTGCAAACTTTTTTATTGACTTGTCTTGAGTTAAGTTTTTTAAAAAGTGATTAACCACATATTGAAATGAATGTGCAACTAACTTTAACGTGATTACACTCTGAAATAAATGCATGTTTTTTCTTGCCTCTAAAATTCAGCCCTCTGTTCTTGCCAATGCTCTGGTCTGATTAAATGTCCTAACATGCACAGTTCTTATGAAGATCATGAGCATTGGAGAGTGGAGACTAGATATAACATAGAGTATGTCAGAATTTTCTCTCCCAGTAATCAGTGGTTGTGTTAGAATTTCAAGGTTTCATAAATGATCTGCTTACAAAACTGCTGAATATCATGGAGGGGAAAATCACGGTTACTTTAGCCTCATGGGCATGCTCTCACGTTTATGTATAGCAATGTTGAATTCACCTATGCTGTACACATTTGGAGGTCTTGACAAAGCAGAGGCTGCATTTCTTGGAAGTAAAAAAACAAACAAAAACACCTTAGCACTATATTAATCCCAGATATGTGTGCATAAAGGCAGTACCCTATTTTTTGAAGATGCATGGAGGCGTATGCTAGACATGTGGAATTAGGAAGTGGCCAGTGATTCTGGGACATATATATGTATTACCTCTGATCTCAAAATCTGGGATTCAGGAAATAAAATATCTTCAAACATAGAGGACAGGCCTTATTACTCTTAACATTTACAAAGGAATGACATTAAATACTGTAATGGTTGTATTTTCAGGACAGTGGTAGAAGCTTTTTTAGATAGATTGGCATCCAGTGGATTGTTATTAGCTCCAAACTTGTCAGTGCAGACTACGTTTATAATTGACAGAATCCTAGAATCCTCGACCTGAAAATGACCTCAAGAGGTCTTCAAATCCAGTCCTTTTCCTTCACAGTAGGACCAAGCACTGTCTAGATCATCCCTGACAAGTGTCTATCTAACCTGCTCTTAAATATCTCCAGTGATAGAGTTTCCACCACCACCCTAGACAATTTATTCCAATGTTTATTCACCCTGACAGTTAGGAAGTTTTTTTTGTAATATCCTGCCTAAACCTCCCTTGTTGCAATTTAAGCCCATTGCTTCTTGTCTGATCCTCAGAAAATTTGGGGGATTTTCTTTCCCTTATGCTAAGCCTTCCTTCTTATATCTTACAGATGGATCCTCATGAAAATATTTTGTTGAGTACACTTGAGATTAAAAATGAGATGGCTGCCTCTGAGGCTGTTATGGGACTTGGAGACCCTAGAAGCACTATGCTGGCCTACGATACTTCAAGCATCCAGTACCGGAAAGCTGGCTTGCCCAGACACAGCTTTGGTCGCAATGCTCTGGAGCGACATGTGGCACAAAAGAAAAGTAGGCTACGGAGACGTGCCTCTCAACTGAAAATTAACATCCCTGACTTGACTGATGTAAATGCCATAGATCGATGGTCACGCATATTCTTTCCTGTTGTTTTTTCCTTCTTCAATATTGTCTATTGGCTTTATTATGTGAACTAAAAAACAAAAGCCACACAGAAAGCAAGAACTGGATTTCTTTTTAAATTGGTTGTACAGCCAAAGGTGGGACTTAGAAAAATTCTATTCAGGACAAAAGTTACTTTAAAACACCTTAGTTGCTGGTGCACTCTGTGGTCTGTTTTGTAACATTTGGGTTGCTTCTGCTAAGTCATAAACATTCTTAATTACAGTAGAAACATTATCTCCCTTTTAAAAATGTGGGTGTATATGAAGAGTGAAGGCAAAAATTTAATTCAGACCATTTTTTCAACATTCCTATGAGTTTAAAACTATACAAAAGGGAAATTTGGGAGACAGGTTTGAGTTTTAACAGTAGCATGTGTCATTTCTTTGTGAAAATGCACATCTAATACACATACATCTAAACTAGATTGAAGAGTGTACTAAGTTGCTACCATGCTTATGAAACATATATACACTTATCTTCTAAATGTATGAACTTGAAAACAAGCAGTGCCTATCATCTCACCTTCATCATGATGTTGTCAAAGTTTTCTAAGCAGTAGTCAGGTAATTGTGGTTAGTTATTTATTGAAAGATTAACTAAATCTTTGACTGATATTATGAGCGGGTCAAGAGTTTGCCCAGAAATTTAAGCAACACTAGTGTTTTGTATTGGAAAGAGTCGGCATAAGTTCATGGTCACAATGCATTGTACTTTTGATCTGTGAAGAAGTATGGATATCAGAGTTAGAGATGGGCCAAGCTATCATAGCCTAAATGGCCACATTGATACGCTCAGTCATTTGTCCGAAGTGCCAATGTTGCTTGAACAAATAGCAACTGTATAGATGGCTAATGGAAACCATTTGTGCCCTGCTCTTTTAAGATAGAAGAAGGGAGACAAGTGACAACCATTCAAGAATGCAGCACCAGAGAAAAGGAATGCTAGAATTATATTGTACAAATGAATGTTGTCAGTCATCGTTCCTGTATTAGTCCAAAATGTTCGTATGGAATTAAGCATTTTCTTTCTCAAGCTTGTAGGTTTTCATGCTTTACACCTCAGAATCACTTTTATGTTTAGCATCTAACATCCAATTTAAAGAGAGTTATTCAGACAGCAGATAATTATGGGGGGAAATATTTTAGCTGCTTGATGAATTTAGATTTCAGAACATTCCAGTTTTGTAACTTCAACAGAAAATTTACAGATATAGGATATTTTCTCCAGCTGGACTAGACAGTAACAAGCATTGTTTTTTTTTAAATGAAATGATATTTTAAAGGAGATGATTTGGTAGACATGCCTTTATGTTATTTACTGTGCTTACATCTGCTTCAGATTGTCTAACGGTTTCCTTTAAAAACTGGCAACATTCAATTTGGCCTTAGAAAGTGCGGGCCTTTTTTTAAAATAGTATTTTCTTGTCTTTCCTTCCATGTAATTTTATTTTAATAGGATAAATATTTCAAAGCAGTGAAGGTAGAAAAGGCAAGGTAAAAAATGTACCGCTTTAATGAAAAATAAAAAATGATGATAGTAATAAGAAAAAAAAAACCAATGACTTCTACAGAACTATTCACTCTGATGTTTAGCAGAAAATAGTTATGATAGTACTAGTCACACCCTATTATATCTATACTACCTCTCAACTATTTACAGAATTCCATCATGCTCTGAGTAGTAGTATTTCTGACATATTAGAGGAAAACTTATAGCTATGTTTTCTGTTTTCCGTATTCAATTGCCAGTGATTTTAAGAATGAGTCCTTAACATTTTTAATAGAAATAGATGTTTTCTCTTTCCTTTTAAAAATTGAACATTTCTATAGAGGGGGGTTTAGGAAAGACAAATAATTGAAGGGAAACAACTTTGAGAATGAATAAACCAAATGTACTCCATATTTTTTTACTTCTTTTCCAATTATCATTGGCTTCTGCCTCAGAAATAGAGAAAAAAACTTGAAGTTTTATTATGTTAAGAACCTGAAAATTAGATGTGCTTGAGCATCCACAACTCTCTTCTCCAGGGGAATGATGGATACTCACTACTGCCTCTGTGTTCAAACCCGAATTGAATGTAGAATCAAGCTTTTGAACATGTGATTAGTCTTTCCATGGCATTCACCCATGTTTTCAGAGCATTTCACAATTCAGAGCAATGTGCTTTTGTAAATGCATTTGAAGTCTGAATTTCTATGAATCATTCAAACTCGTCCTGAATTTTTGAGAGCGAATCCACACCACAAATTGGTAACAGTCTTATAAGTCTATTTTCATGTATGGAACACTTTGTGATAACCCGGTGCTGTCGCAGTTTTCATTCAATGCACTTAAAGTCTTTAACACTTGTATTTCATGGAACATAGTTTGAATACAGGGAGCACAGTGCACACAGATGGTAGATATGCCTCAAATATAACACCTAGTAGAGAGTATGTTTACTCTCTGCATTAATTTAGCAGGGAGCTGTAGTCAAAACTATGGAGATCAGATGCTAGTACTGCATATTAATTTATCTGAAGTTATAGTGCAAGCCATAATACTCTCTAATGTTGCTATTTGCCAGGTAAGAGAAAATGTCTGGTTTCTACTCAGGTGTCAATGAGAAGGATGTATCAGTAGGAGAAAGTAGCACTTTAATTTCCTTATGGCTACTAATTGCATGTACAAAAACTTTTGGAAGACCCTTTCTAATATAGATGTGTATCTGTGATGTGAATAGGGTAGGAGGTTGTGGTTGTGCAGAGGAACAGGACTGACAAAATCCTGGCAAGGAAAAATGAGAACCAAGTGAGTGTAAGTTTATTCCTCTTCTTGGGACACTTGTGACTAAAGTGATAAATTATGCCAGCATACAACAGCTGTGCTTTTTATAATGTATACTATCCTCTGAGTAAATCAGGCTAACTAAACTAGCTTTAGGTTTAGAATCTACCTAAAAAGAATTCTTCAAACCCTTCCACTTTTGTTCACTGTTGTTAGATCCACTAGCTAAAATATTAAAGTTATAATTTAGGTAATGTTTGTAATATAATTAGAAATACATGTGTTGTTATTTCATTATAAAGAACAGCCAGCAATTAAGGTGTTTTTCATATTTGAGAAATTCATGGGCAAATTATGACTATAATATGGCACAGTTTTAATTAATGATATCTTTGAGATCAATATGTAAATATAAACTGTATATGACTGCTAGTAAGTATGATATGCATTTTCAGAAATGAAAACTCATGCAACATATTTCTTTGTTTGCATAAGGAATGTTATGTTTCTATCCTATTGTGGTTTAATAACTAGGAAGAAAGACTCAAGCAATGTCATTCTTATTATTTCCTTTATCATTCCCAGTGGGAGAAGAGTGGGGGATAGAACCAGAGTCTTAAATACTGAGAGTTTTTAGACTCTCATACAAAGGACATACAATGTGTCAGGTACAAAAGCACAATGCATAGAGAAAGTGAGGGGCGGGGTTATACGTAGGGAACAAATTATATTTATTTTAAGCAAAGTGTGCATTCAAACGAAAGGTCAAATATCTTTTTAAACTGTGTTTCAATTCCATAATTAACACAGTACTTAACATAAAAGAAATAAATAAATGTTAAACATTATACAAGTGTATGTGTATGTAGACAAATATATTTATATATGTCTATATATGCATATGTGTTTATATACACATGGTATAAAT
Source organism: Pelodiscus sinensis (assembly GCF_052426305.1). Lineage (NCBI taxonomy): Eukaryota > Metazoa > Chordata > Testudines > Trionychidae > Pelodiscus > Pelodiscus sinensis. Next base: position 28,646,510 of record NC_143067.1, on the reverse strand, counting down.
ACACATATTCATATGTTGGTGTGTTAAAGGAATAAGCTAATAAGAATTTTGTTTCTATCATCAACCAGTGTATGAATAATTTTTTGAGGAAGCAAATTAATGTATTAAAAATCTTACTATACAGGGTAACTGAGCATTTCTATATCAGCAAATCAATGCATATAATTCTTATGAAGCATTGCACAGTTTGACATTTATGATAGTACTGTATTCCTCGCATCTGAAATTAGATTAGTCCTCACATTGCTTGCCTATTTCTTCTCTTTTTTTAAAAAATAACAACACTGTCCACTAGTAACTTTTCAATAAGAAAAAGGTCCTATTGATACCATGAAAAAAGCAAAAATATTAAATATTTATAGAAAAATAACCTAGGGAGGGAGGGTGGGGGTGGCCAGGGTACAATATTATAACAGTAGTCATCATAACATTTTGCTATGTGTATATAGAACATATAATGTGAGCAACCATTAATTAAGCTAAACTTGTGTAAATATTATCAGATTTCTTAAACATTTTTAACTTCTAATTTGTACTTTATGGTAAGGCAAAAAGCTGATTCTATTTATGGTTTAGGTTAATGTGTCCTAAAATAAAATGTAAATATCTAAATAAGCTGTAAATGAGCAGTCAATAGATACAGTAATTGTTTAGTGACTTTTTTTTTACTAAGTACAATAATTGCAGTGCTCTATCAGAGTAATTTAAACACCCTTTTGCATAAACAGATTCGGATTTGAGATAAGAGTTTTAATACAAAAATTCAAGGAAAGTAGTGTAAAATAGTCATTGCAACAACTGTTTGCATAACAGGTTATTTTTGTATGGTTAAAAAATTAAAGCATCAGAAGATTGTAATTCAGCACTCAGTATTCAGATTAACATTAAGATGGTAGGACCTGATTCTCATTTACACTAACACCCTTTTATACCATTCTCACAAGTTGATTGAAGGGATATTAGTGTAAAAGAGAATCTATCCCATAATGATTTCAGTACTGCGCCTGTTCCTGAAATGTCTCTCGTATGATATGTATTAGTAGACTTTAAAATAAAAGCATGTTGACTGTCATTAGATAGTATAGTTCCCCAAAGCCAAAGAATCTTCATTCCAGAAATTGTTTAAAAAGGGAAAACTAATAAATCACTGCTTAACACCAAAGGTAAAGTTTAACAAAATGCACTAGGAACTTTGTCAAAAATTTTAAGGAGCAAATGGAATGTTAATTTAAACTACTGCCCTATTCTACTTTGTAAAAATAACACTTTAAATATCCATTAATTAATTGTAAATTGAAATAGATAATCTCACAACTATATGCAAGACACACATTCATATGTATTCACATGACTTTTTTTAGTAAGTGCTTTGACTGTGAATATGAAATGTTGGAAATTTTAGCTATACTTTCATTTTATTTTTTTAAATGTTTCTCTCAGCCATGAGATCATCTATTCCAATTTGATAACATTTTGTATGTTTTTACTGTTACTGCCATTTGACAAATATTCACCAGGCTGTATTGCTTATGGTCTATCATATGGATTGAGTTAAAGATCATGTGGACATTTGAAACATAAGTAATTCTAACAGGCTAACTATGATTTGACTTACTACACATTTTTATTTGCATGGGTGTTTAAATGGTTCTGTTAGTACTGTCTTTGCACAGTTCTGATTTATCTTATTTTTACTTAGTACTATTTACTTCATAATGTAGTAATCATCAGCCTTACTAATGACCTTGTAGCCTTTCTTATAATGCACATAATGCACATTTTCCAATGGCTAGAAAATGCAAAATACTATTGGATATCATTGCATCAGATCTTCATGTCTTTCTCAAAAGGACTGCTAACCTCTGGGATAAATGAGGTAGTAAAATGATGATTGTAAATGAGTAGCACATAAGAGATATTTTCTTGAATTTAAACTTATTGCAGCCAGTTTCAGCATGTAAATATATAATAATAATGTTGGCTAGTGTGTAATTCTTGAACTAAAAAAAATAAAGAAAACCTAAGAGAATGTACATGTAGTGGCGTAATGTTGGGAATGTATGTTGTTTACATTTTGAGTATGTAGAATGAAATCTCACAAAGAACAGAAGGGACCATTGTGATCACTCATCTTACTGTTTTTGTATAACACAGGCCCTATAGCGTCCCAAAAATAATTCAGAGACTATATCTTTTAGAAAAAAAATCCAAGCTTGATTTAAAAACTGCCAGTGATGGAGAATCAACCAGGACTGTTGGTGTATATTGTTTCAGTGGTTAACTACCCTCACCTAGAGGGCATCAGTTTTCATTCTGCCTTTATTCCAGCAGTATTCCCACTGAAGTTAATGGTTCTGGCAAAACTGGATCCATATCTCTAAAGAGGACCTTAAACACCTGCATGTGTATCTTCCCCTCCAGCACAGAAGGGATGGGTCAGTTGCTTGCTTCAATGTCCAAGCAGAGGGATGAGTACCTGGGAATCTGATCATGTATCTTACTTATAAAGTGATTATAGCCTGCAGATGTGTAATCTTTTATTTGAAGACCTCTTCCTGGTAGCAGCCATGAGTGGAGGAAAGACTTGGTAGTACCGCTCCAATGGAGCATTTCTACTGCAGCTTGGGAGTCATCAAGGGTCCAGAGTTCCACAAGAGATTTCTTTTTCTCAAGAGATGTTGTATATTATATTAAACATCATGTCTCCTTTAACTGCTTGCAATTTTACCCACTGAGAATAGGATTTTGTTTTCTTTGATAACCGCAACATTCTGAATTTACAGCAGAGGGCTGAGATGCTGTGAAAGCTTCAGAAGAAGCTACATAAAAAAACCACTAGCCCAGTCAGTGAAAACTAAAGTTTCAGACAGTGTCTTGTTTATACTGCTCTATATTCTGAAATGTACATACAATATTTATTTTGTAATTATATGGTAAAATGAGAAAATAACCAATTTTTCATTAACACTGTGCTGTGACACTTTTGCATTTTTATGTCTGATTTTGTAAGCAAGAAGGTTATTTTTTAAGTTAGGTGAAAGATGGGGTACACAAGACAAATCGGACTCCTGAAAACGGGAACAGTAATCTGGTTGAGAAAGGTTGAGAGCTACTGCCTTAGAGCAGCCCTATCCCTGATTTTATGACAAACTTTGTCATTCAAGGCAGAGCTGTACTCACTTGCACTCTCCTAAGCACATTGCAGGGAGGGTGACATGAGGAGCAGAATGCTTTTTAATCAGAGTAATTAATAAATTAACAAATGGTGAATAGATACAGAAAAAGGGCCAGATACTCAGCTGATGAAAATCACTTAAGTCAATGGAAATGTGGTCACTTGTTATATTTCAGGGGTGAGCCTTTAGAATACTGCTCATCCCATGGGCAAGAATATTTTGTTCACTTTTTATGTCAGGTTTTCACACCAAGACATGGTGCATTCATTGGCAGTCTAATTGCTAATGGAATGGTCCCAGCTGCGATCTTTAAACTTTCCTCTTTTTTAAAGAACATAACCAGGAAAGGGAAGTCGTGTGAGGTTTGCTATTTTTTTCTTACTAAACACGTGGCCTACATCTACACTGGCCCCTTCTTTGGAATAGCCATGCTAATTTAGAACTTTGAAATAGGGAAATGCGTGGGGAAAAGCCGGAAAAGAGCATCCAGACTGGCGCGATCCTCCGGAATAAAGCTCTATTCCGGAGGATCTCTTATTCCTACTTCAAGCAGCCCTTCAAGTAGAAATAAGAGATCCTCCGGAATAGGGCTTTATTCCGGAGGATCGCGCCAGTCTGGACGCGCTTTTCCCCAAGCCGGAAAAAAGTGGTGGCCATGTTTATTTAAATCCCATGAGGGATATTTAAATCCCCCACGCATTTCCCTATTCCAAAGTTCTAAATTAGCATGGCTATTCCGAAGAAGGGGCCAGTGTAGACACAGCCTTTGAAGGAAAAGCCATGTAATCTGTGTCTACATGTTTTTGGTGCAACAATGCTATTCTACTGTCTTTGAAAGGGTACATGAAAACTAATGCTTAAATTAAATAGGTGCAATTAATTTTTTACTTTTTTCTACTTCAGCTCACACAAACCAGTTAAAAAATACTAATTTACAGATTTGAAATATATAGAGATTCTGAATAATAACCTTTGCCTTGATATCAGTTATTTTTTCAATTTTATAACATTAACATTCATGAATACACTGCAGAGTAAAACAGATCACAAAGAGGCACAAGAGAACAATGCAGCACCAATTAGAGTAAAACTAAATCCTTGCATATGCTCTTTGATAGTAGCAATGCAATGATCTACACACGGTACAACTGCCACCCAGCAAGAAAAGGACAAATTTGGTTGCATCATCAAGTATGGTATTTTGTTGCAAAAGCTTTGTATGTCAATCTGTCTTTCAATGAGCGTAATAAGAGATGAAAGAGCAAAATAATAAAAACAAAACAAAACAATGAGCGCTTATGTCTGGAAAAGGTTTCAAGTTTCCCAAATTAATTGAATAATTTTCACCCATCTTCATGTATTTCATGGTATAAAATAGAGAGTCATATTTTAAAAAGATGTGCACAGTTTGCATATACCTGAGTTATGAGTATGGAAATGTGCATGTGCCTATGCAAACTCCAAATATACACACTTGCAATGGCCACTGACAATACAAAATTAGAGCATGCTTTCTTTCTTACTAAAAAGTTTCAGAGGGGTAGATGTGCTAGTCTGCAAAAACTAAGAGGAGTCCTGTGGCACTCTCTTCATCAAATGCCCTAATAAATCTGTTAGTCTTCAGGGCACATCTATACTATGCAGAAGAGATCTTCTAGGTCGACCTTCTGGAGTTCAATTTAATGGGTGTAGTATAAACCTGCTAGATCAAACTCAGAGGGCACCCTCATTGGCGCTGGTATTCCTGCTCCTCACCGAGAAGTAAGGGAAGCCAACGGGAGCATTTGCTCCCATTGGCCTCCCACTGTGTGGATGGCATGGAAAAAATATGTAAGATATGTGGACTCCTGCTACATAATTTATGTGGCTGGAGTTGCATATCTAACTTTGACCTTCCAATGTAGTGTAAACCAGGCCTTAGGTGCCATAGGACTGATTGTTTTTCCTTTCATACATTTGAGCCACAGTGCTCCAGTAAAAAAGACAAAATGTATTATTCTCCCAAGTTTGCATAGCTGGGATCAAACCAAGGAGGAAATATTACATTGTTTGAAATCTGCCTCAGATCACTGATCAAATTTATTTAATCTCCATCTAGTTCCCAATATCTAATGTAAAGTCAGCTCACCACAGCTTGGTAAATACAATATGATCATCATTTTTCAAGATTGGGATTGAAATATAAAGAATCAAAAGAACAGATGGAAGTGGAATGGCAGAAAACAGTATGGGGGAATGTAGACAATGTACTTGTAAGCAATGTCTGACTCAAGACAGTTAAACTCTATTCTCTCTCTCTCTTTTCTCCATTCAAAATAAATAGATTTCTTGACACCACGTTTTGTAGTTTTAGCTTTAGCCTGATGCTATGAATTTAGACTCTCAGCATGAAGATGTTAGCTGATTCCAGTGAATTGGGCACACCTGAAATGGTTTCAGAAAGGTCTCCAAATCAGTCTAAAGAAAGTTATACCATGTCTGACATTGTTTGCCTGCATTATCTAGTGATAGTTATCTAGTATTTGAACAAGTTTGACTTAATATGACATTCAGACAACAATTTCCAGGAGGAAGAAACAAAGAAGGAAAGGTGGGGGAAAAAGAAAAAAAAACTTTTTCTCACAGATCATATTGGATTAAGAAGATTGGTACAAGTTGTTATTGAGGTAAAGAATGTTTCCTTTACCCTTAACTGCATCTCTCCCAATCAGCATCTACTATCCTCCATATTACTCCTTAGTCTTCAGAGAGTGAAGCCATTTTTAGTTAACTCTATTTTTGTCGATGTAATGGAAGGACACACAGCACATGCTCATCTGACTTCCCCTTCATTGGACATGTGTTGTACATTCTGCAGTACTTTAAAAAAATGCCAAATCCCATTCTTTTCAATAAATAAGATTTGGATCAATGTATTTCATCGAAATATCTTACCAGACATTTTGTTGAGAAGCCACCTTTTTCAACTATTATGAAAATTGTCAGAACAGTTTAATCAATGGAGGAAAATAATAACTAGAAGAACTAGACCCATCTGTTAGGCTGTAAACTGGAACATCTTGTTTATATTTTTGCATGTTACTGAACTGGAAACAATGGCATATAAAAATCTGTACTTTAATTAGAACTTATTTGGCTCTGTTTCAATACCCTAGGACATTTATACTGGAGGCTTTAATTCTAATTAAATGAAAATATAGAAAAGGAGGAGGTTCTGATCCCATTTGGGGAGTGGTTACCTTACTCGCTGCGCCACTGTGACAGGGTGAGGTCACAGAAGACACCTTGGCGGAAGTTTCCCAGAGTACTGACGAAGCCACTTACACTCATCTTTTTGCTCGCTGGGACTTCTTACCACCCTGTCCTGCTGAGCCAAATCTCTTGGTCTCCCCAGCCGAGGCATAGACCTGAGATTACTACTGGCCCCCAGCCCAAGGAGCAAAATAGACATTTAAACTTTTCAGGTTAGAGGAAAATGCATTTTGGGCCTGTAGGGGTCAATTACGGAAGAACTTTGTACGTGTTAGTTTAGGGGCGGTGAGGCCTGCATTCTTTCCCCCCTTTCCCTTTTTCCTATATCTGATGAGCCAGAAGTAAGTCTTTGGGAACATATGCCTTTTAAGATAAGCATTGTTGCCAGTATAGCAAGAACAAGTATAAGATAAGGGTAATGGGCAAGAACGCATAAACAATTCTGTTTACCGTAAAGTACTGATTACGTAAACAGGGCCAAAGAACAAGTAGATCCAGAAGAGAACCAGAACAATAACTATGGGTATGTCTACACTACCCTCCTAGTTCGAACTAGGACGGTAATGTAGGCATACCGCACTTGCAAATGAAGCCCGGGATTTGAATTTCCCGGGCTTCATTTGCATAAGCGGGGAGCCGCCATTTTTAAAACCCCGCTGGTTCGAACCCCGTGCAGCGCGGCTACACGGGACATGAACTAGGTAGTTCGAACTAGGCTTCCTAGTTTGAACTACCGTTACTCCTCATTGCACGGGGTTCGAACCAGCGGGGTTTTAAAAATGGCAGCTCCCCGCTTATGCAAATGAAGCCCGGGAAATTCAAATCCCAGGCTTCATTTGCAAGTGCGGTATGCCTACATTACCCAGCTAGTTCGAACTAGCGGGGTAGTATAGACATACCCTATCAGCGAAGCCCTACGTCAGCACGTAATGAGTAACCCCTGGAAATTTCCAAACTGCAAAACAAGGAGGAAAAACTGTATTTAAGGCTGCCTCAAAGCCTAGCAAATTGGACCTCACCGATGGGCTTTGGGAACCAGCGCCTCGGAAGCTGAGACAACCTCCCACTTCGTCCGTAGCCTGCCTGGGGTTCCAGGCTTGCAGGAAGGGATGTAAGATATGCCGCTTCTTTGTCATATTGTTCTTCCAGTTATGGGGCACAACTGTTAGCTGTCAGGAAATAAACTAATTGGCTACTTCTACATTGGCATGATCTTGCGCAAATACTCTTTAACGCAAGAGTTCTTGTGTTAAAGTATTTGCACAAGAGAGCGTCTACACTGGCATGTGCCTTTGCGCAAGAGATGTGCTTTTGTGCAAGAGCATCCGTGCCAGTGTAGACGCTCTCTTGCGCAAGAAAGCTCTGATGGCCATTTTAGCCATCGGGCTTTCTTGCGCAAGAAATTCGTGTTGCCTGTCTACACTGGCCTCTTGCGCAAGAACAGTAGCGCAAGAGGGTTTATTCCTGAGCGGGAGCATCATAGTTCTTGCACAAGAAGCCCTGATTTCACACATTAGAACGTCAGTGTTCCTGCGCAAGAACTCCCCACCAGTGTAGACAGGCAGCATGGTTTTGCACAAAAGTGGCCACTTTTGCGCAAGATCATGTCAATGTAGACGCAGCCCTTGTGTTTGACAGATACTTGTGTGGTGTCCTTTGTGCTTTGAGAAACCAGTGTCGGACCTTAGACTTACTCTTGCCAACTACAGGGCCCAGCTTCCAGGGAAACCACTCCCCAAATGGGATCAGAACCCTGAATAAATTATTCAGGTAAGCCCCCATTAACAATGAAAGGAAGATGTACAGCGTGATTGCTCCCCCAGGTAAGCAATCATTTACACTGGGCTTGATGGTAAATAAAAGTGCAAGCAGTGGGATTTAAGTGGTTGCAAGTGAAAACAGGCAGAGCAAAGTAGATTGCAAGCAAGAACAATACATACATCAAAATAAGATGTACAATTAGGTTACATGAGGTATTTTGTCCAAAGCATCTTGGAGTTATGCGTATTTGTGTCCATAAGTCAATTTAATAAAGTATGGGGGAGGGCTGTCACACTCTGTATTAGTGTTTACAACAGATATGTACCTGGTAAACTTAGTGAATGATTTCTAACAAATATTTGATTAGATGGGATTGATCTCTGTTCTTGTTAAAGGTATGTCTACAGTTGTTTTTTTCTCATATTTATGAGAAGGCATTTTATTATTTTTAATGAACTCTGTTTACTTTTTGAGCAGTGTTTGGTGTTGATTGCTCACATTCATCACAGAGTATTTTATCTCTGACTGTATGATCCTAATTAAAATAAGAATGATGATCGAAATAAAATAAAAAGTTTGCTACATATAAGCATTGAGCCCAGCATTTGAAGGCATGACTTTCACTCTCACCTTTGGCAGATAGTACATCATAGAACATGGCTGGCAGTTTGAAATCTCCTGTACAACAACCTCACCAGCTAGTTTGGGGCAGTTCACTCCAATTAAGTGTTATTTAAAATTATGGCCTCCAATATTTAACCACATATTGGCATCTGTATCTCATTTATTTCTGTGTCCATCTCAAAATAATATACCCTTACAATTATTGAAGAACGTGGTGAAAAAGGTTATTTCCCAAGACCCAATAATAGAATGAAAGAATCTCAAGAGCAGTGGCCTCTTTGGGGATTCTAAGCAGTAATAATTGTAATAGTACCTTTTATAGTTAATTGAGTGACCAAAGCCCAGTTTTATTTAAACTGAAATATTTAAATAAAAGCCCTGCATGCCTTAAGTCATGATGAAAAAAAATAACATTTTTTTTCTTTAGCTGTAAAGTCAATAGCACCCTCAGTGGACAAGTAAAATCTATTTTCAATCAATTAGATTTGTGGGGAAAGGGGAAATGATACAGTCCATGACTGTGGTGGGCAACCTGTCATTCAAGGGCTGCATTTCTATGTATTGCTCCTGATATATGTTGTTTACTGTTTCCCATGCATAGGGTTTCTGGATTCTTCTGGTTTTTGTCCAGATAGGTCTTTTTTCCCTACCACTATTACAAAAGTGCCATGCATGTAAAGAAAGGGCACCTGAAGGGAGGTATGTGCTGATTTCATACATTGTGAGAGTTCTGTGCTCCCTCTGCATCCAACCAAAGTGCTGCTATGGTTCAATTGGTACACTGTGCAAATTCTAGGTACACAAGCACAGTTGACAAAGGGAGGGCCACTCATGCAGCCCATGATTAGCCTAGGTTGGCCTTCACTGTTCTGTGCAGATGTGTCACTACCCATTATACACCTTCAAGCATCGTGTGAAATAATGAATATGTGTTGAAAATAAAGAGCTTCTGTGAAAACTGTTGGCAATTAATTAATTTGCAAAAAAAAGCTGAGGTAAGCAGTTTTGGTGTCCTCTGCAGGTGTAGCTCCAGGTATTTCAACTGCACCAATTATAATGAAACATTGTCTTTCCATAGGCAGTAAGCCATATGCTATGCACTTGAAGGGAAGGTGTTTTATTTATTAGCCTGCTGAAAAAATTCTGCTATTATCTCTTTTGCATTCACAGTATCTTTCTTTTAATTGTTGACTTATCTGAAAGAGAGAGACAAAATAGCTGTCACTCTTGTTTCTTTATTTTTAAATCCCTCCTCCTCATCCCCATGTTTCCATCTCACCAAAAATAAGTTAAAGCTTCCACAGGACTTTTGTATAAGACAAATGAACTGAAGTGCCTCGTTTAATCAGAACCAATTCCTTTTCTGACTGCTACAATCTATTATAGTTAGACCATTATAAATTAGATAGCATCTCTAGGGATGTGTGATGTACTTGAAATATCACAAGACTGTTGTCATGCATAATGCCACAGAAAGCTGCTAAATTTATACCTACTAAAAATGTTCTTTACATTACAAAATGACCATTGATATATAAATGGTCTTTTTTTTAAAGGTCCTATATTTTCTTACAGACCATGCTTGTACTTCAGAGGAGAGCACTAGAAAAATCTGTTTGGCATGTGGTGTGATTGTCCTTGTTTTATAAGAACTGGACATACTTCCAATTCTCCTCTAAAGTCAAAGCATGCAAAAAGCAAATTTTTCTGCCAGCTCATATAAAGTCTACAGAAATACATATACAGATAGGAGCAGATTGCTCCCTAGAGTTTCTAACTTTTTCTTCTGTTAAGTGCAGGATGGTGAAATGGTTGATGAAGGAAATACAAGTGGACCTGACACAGGAGAGCAATTTTTAAATATGTAAAATCTGATATAATTTAAAAGCAATATTCATTTAAGCTGTTGCATGAGCTGAGAATCCCTGTATTGAAACCAATTACTATAAAACAATGAAAAAGGGAAATTGACTTGTTTTCCCCCAAAATTCACTGTGCATGTTTCTGCATCTATGTGGGTTTTGCATCAGTGTAATTCAGTGATGTTACAATTGATTTATAGTATGAAAAAAGAGAGAAAAATCAGGACCATAGTTACAGCAAGCATTTCTAATGTTAATAGGTGCACAGTCATTAGCAAAATACAGGTCCTTCCTGGTAAACTGGCCTCCAGTACTATACCTTACTACTTCCATAATAAGAAAAATAAACTAAGAATGTTACACTACCAATTGATGTGCCTGTTCATTATGACAATAGACACAGAAGTTGTATTTAAATTGATTAGCATTTAGAAGCATAAATGTCTTTGTGGTCCTGAGACTTGAGTGAACTCCTTAAAAGGTAGTTTCACTGGTTTCCCTGGGAACTTCTTGCTTATCAGCCAAGATTCCTGAGCACAGATTTGATTATTTTAGGGTTCAGTCTGGCTTCAGACTTTAAAAGGAAGTGTCTCACACATGAGTTCAGCTACTCACCTTGTTTTACACAACCAAAGAGATGGGAGCCAAAAGTGGTTAGCTGTAGGGATGTGAATGATCACTCGTGGGGGCTGGAGTAGCCTCTATCTGCAGTGGACCTGGATGCCCCACAGGCAGGGGCTACTGCAACTGGGATGCCGGAGCAGTCCCTGCCTGTGGGGTGCCTTGGCAGTCACCACAGACATAGGTTGCCCAGCCCAGCCCAGCCCAGCCAGTATAGTCCCTGCCTCTAGTGAGGGAGGCTGCTCCAGCCCAGTGGTGGGTGGGGAGGCCACTTCAGACAGGCTGGCACAAAATCCCTGCCCACCTTCCCCTTTAACCAGTTAACCAATTAAACTGGATTTTGCATCCCTAATTAACAGTTGGGAATCCAAAAGAGCAAAGATATTACCATCAGATAACAGAAACTGTTTAAAATGAAACTTATAATTAACTAAAGATTGGGTGTGTCTGCTAATACCAATGTGCAGAAGGCAAAACATCCCCACTTAAGTCTTCAAAACACTTGATGAAAATCTAGGTGTTGTCCAATATTCTGATGTCTTAATGGAGATTAATGTATACTAACATAGCTAGTAGTGTATTCTCTTTTCTCGGGCAATTTGCTACCCAGGTCTTTCTGGTTTTTTATAAGACATGCTGCTACTGTGAACATGTTTGCCAGGCTGAAATGAGAAAAAATAACTGAATCAGACTCAAAGAAATAATATAGTGTAAATATCACCATTGTGAATGACATTAGAGAAATGTCAGGAGTCTGGGCAGAGGGAAGGAGACAGAGTTTTAAGGATTTTTTTCTAATGAAATTTGAACCTTCACATTCTTTGCAAACTACATAAAGGCTAGGAAATAAACTCCTCTCTGATCAACTGAACATCAGGAAAGTTCATGTATGACCTAGAGGTTCATAAATAATGAAAGGGTTCCTTAAGGTGATGTTTATGGAGGCCTAAAGCTTTCACAGGTTAGGTTTGCAATGGAAAACGGTTATGGTGAGTTATAATTGCTATGGTGTCTACTGAGATGACTGGGAGCACAGTATAACTTTGTTGCTTTTTTGTTTGGGTAGAGAAGTAATTCTATAATTTAATGAAGATTATTTTTAATCTCAAAAAGTCAAATACTTGTGTGCCTGGTATCATGATTATGTAGGTGCACTTTAAAATTAGAGATGGAAGACAGAAACATAGTGAAAAGGTCAGGGTTCAACAAGTGAAAACATTTTTGGTGTAAAATGCAGTGAGAATATGGACATCTGCTTTACTAACAATCAATTTCAGTCTGTATGATGCATTTAGTTTTGCTTTCAGGAGCAGAATTTCTTACTACAACCTTTGTGCTGAATATCTATTTCATAGATGACTGTATAGAAATTTCAGTGTAATTAACATTACTTAGATTGCAGAATGAACTCAGTTATTAATATTATTGCTCATAAAAGTGATTCCCTTTGTCAAAACTATATGCATGTACTGTATTTACAGTTGCACAATTGATTTATCACAATTAGAGACAAATTAAAAGGAGAAAGCTTGATTTTCAATTACACAGCAACTTTGCTCACTATTGTACAGAAATGATTCTAATTAGAAGAACCTTAACGTAATCAGATAAAAAGCCTGGGCTTATTAAGGCATCTTAAATATCTCATTCTCCTCCAATTAAAGAGAACTCCAAAGCTGCTAAACCAAATTTGCTCAGGGATAATCTCTTGGGCTGTGTCCAGACTCAGGGTTTTTTTCGAAAAAAGTAGCCTTTATTCGAAAAAACTTCACCTGTGTCTAGACTGCAGCCGCGTTCTTTCGAAATTAAATCGAAAGAATGCGGCTTTTCTTTCGACGGTGGTAAACCTAATTCCACAAGGAAGAACGCCTTCTTTCGAAAGTGCTCTTTCAAAAGAAGGCATTCTTGAAAGCAAACAGGCTTTTTAGAAAGAGAGCATCCAGACTCACTGGGTGCTTTCTTTCAAAAAAGCGGCTTGCTTTTTCAAAATTCCGCATGCAGTCTAGACGCTCTCTTTCGAAAGAGGCTCTTTCGAAAGTATCTTTCGAAAGAGCCTCTTTCGAAAGAGGCTTGCAGTCTAGACATAGCCTTGGCTCCAATCTCATAGGCTTGGCAAAACTCCTGGTTTTGCTAAATCTTTTGATATTTCAGAATCCAGTGAGAAACATCTTCTCCTAGTCTTTCTATTGTGTGCTAATGTCCTACTTCTGTCTCAGAAGCTACATGCAGAAACAGTTTCCTGCCCCTCCACATCAGCCAGATGCTGCTAAGTAACTTCATCTTCTCCTCTTTCACCTCTTTTCTGCCCTCTCAGTAGCATTATCAAATCATAAATTCACAGGATTTGAAGAGACCTCAGAAAGTCATTGAGTCCAACACCCTGCTAAAAGCAGGACCAACCCCAACTAAACCATCCCAGCCAGGGCTTTGTCAAGCCGAGACTTAAACACCTCTAGGGATGGAGATTCCACCACCTTCCTAGGTAACCCTTTCACCACCCTCCTAGTGAAATAGTTTTCCTAATATCCAACCTAGACCTCCCCCACTGCAACTTGAAACCATTGCTCCTTGTTCTGTCTTCTGTCACCACAGAGAACAGCCTCTCTCCATCCTCTTTGGAACTTCCTTCAGATAGATGAAGGGCGCTATCAAAGTAGATTGCTTTCTGGGCCACCTGCAGTTCTCTACTTCTGGAGTGGCTTGCAGCTGTGAGTGCCTCTCAGAGCAGATTGTCATAAATCAGGAAGATATCCCAAACTAATGGAGGATATCTATAATTAAATTTCACCAATCCAATACCAAATACTCTTTGATCAGTACAATGCTACATAGAATCACCTTTTTTTGTAATCCAGACAAACTGGAGCTTCTGATAATAGTCATTTAAACCAAAAATCACACCACATCAGTTTTCTCCCAGTCCCAAGAGGCCAGTCACTTGTGCCAGATCAAATGGTACTCCAGATCTTACACCAAAGACAACTCTGGCAGCCAATTTCATAATAAACTAACTAAACCTGCATCAGTTAAGAAAAAGGAATGAGAGTTCTTGATAGGTTAAATAAGCTACAATCTATGTACAGGTCTTTTTGGTGTTCCCAGATTATCCACAGCAACTTTGCATATGGTACATTTCCCTATAAAAGTCCAAGCAGAGATAAAGGATTTTTCTTTAATTCCATCCTTAATCCTCTTCTGGAAGAAGACAAGCTGATAGTGCCTCTGTCCACGTGGTCTTTTCCATTTGTTACAGTGAGGGTATGTCTAGATTTAAATATCCCCAGCTTCATTCAAATAAAAATGGCCACCGCGGTGTGCTGGCTCAGTTGACCGTCGGCACAGCACGGCAGTCAAGACACGGATTGATCGACAAGGGAAGCCTTTGTCGACCACTCCTGTAAACCTCGTTTCATGCGGCATAAAGGAGCGGTTGACAAAGGCTTCCCTTGTCGACCGATCCACGTCTTGACTCGTGCGCTGTGCCGATGATCAGCTGAACCCACACAGCGTGGCAGCCATTTTTATTTTAATGAAGCCAGGGATATTTAAATCCCGGCTTCATTGACTATGTTAGGCAGCCTATTTTACATGCCTCTGTTGGCAGAGGCATGTAGTCTAAAAATACCCTGAGTGTCTAAATTTAGGCTACATCTACACTACAGGCTTCTTGCACAAGAACTGTTTTGTGCAAGAGTTCTTGCACAAAAGTTCTTGCACAAGAGCACATCCACACTGCTCAAAGCGCATCGCCAGAAAGCATCCACACTGGCAGGACACAAAGACCTGCCCCCGGCACCACTTCGTACAGGGCAAAAGGGCACCAGTACCTTCTAGGGTTGGGGCTGGACCCCCTCTGGGTATGTCTACACTACAGCACTAATTCGAACTAAGCTAATTCGAATTAGTTAATTCGAACTAAGCTAATTCGAACTAGTGCATCTAGACCTAAAAACTAGTTCGAATTAGCGTTTTCCATGTCCACATTGAGTGGACCCTGAACCGAGGTTAAGGCTGGCCGGAACCAGTGCCGGCAGGGCATCGACTTAGAGCATGGAGCTGCTGCCTCAGGCTAGCCGAGGGCTGTGCTTAAAGGGGTCCGACCCCCACCCTGGACAGACAGTTCTCAGGGTTCCCTGCTTGCTTGTCTACCTCGATGAGGGACAACAAAGCAGTCCTGTCTTGGAGTGCCCTGAGTGCCCACATTCGGCACATCACAGCACTCGGCCATCAGCTGTGGGGGGGGGGGCCAATCGGGGGACTGTCAGGATCCAGGAGGCCCTGCAGGAGAGCTTCCACTCCGAGTAGCCTGCAGAGCCACCCCAGTCCTCCTCATCAGGGGCTCGTACCCCATTCCTCCCTCACCTCCTTCCACTTACCCCTCCATAGCCCCCCTTCCAGATGTACAAAATAAAGGACAAGTGTGTTCAAAAATAGAAACTCTCTTTATTTAACAAAACTGGGGGGGGGGGGAGGATTAGCCTCTGGGGAGACTGGGAATAGGAAGTGGGAGAGGGGAAGAGAGAGGGTGGAAGAGGGGAGGGGGAAACCTGGGAGGAGAGAGCTGGAAGG
Organism: Pelodiscus sinensis; assembly: GCF_052426305.1. Classification (NCBI taxonomy): domain Eukaryota; kingdom Metazoa; phylum Chordata; order Testudines; family Trionychidae; genus Pelodiscus; species Pelodiscus sinensis. The sequence continues at coordinate 28,630,645 of NC_143067.1, read as the reverse complement.
GGGAAGCCAGGGGAATAAGGAGGAGGGGAAGTATGAAACTATGGTATGCCATATCTTCAGTACAGTGTGCAGACGTGGTGTCCTCACCTCAAAAAAGATGTTTTGGCCTTGGAAAGGGTTCTGAAAAGGGCAACTAAAATGATCAGGGGTTTGGAACAGGTCCCATATGAAGAGAGGCTAAAGAGACTGGGATTTCTCAGCTTAGAAAAGAGGAAACTTTTTTGCAGATACAGACTAACATGTCTGCCCTCTGAGACTTGTCTTTAGATGTCTGGTGTTGGAAAGATTTCCTTTCTGCTATAAAACAGTTAAACACAACTATGAGAGGATATGGACTTTGGTCCAGACTTTATCTTGTGAAACTTTTTACATCGTCAGTATAAGAAAAATGCTTTGGGTGATTAATATCTAGCTATGATTAGATTTTAACAGACTTCTCAGACAGTAGCTGATAAAATGCAGAGTCCTTCAGCCCAGTATCCCTAGAACAATTCCAGCTCAGCTCAGTACATCTGGTGAGAAATGCCTACCTTAGTTTTGATTTGCCTTGTAACCCAACACCAAGGACTGAAAAACAATTAGGTTCAGTCCTTTTCCTCCACTCCCACTGGAATAGTGGGATGAGTCAATGAGCTGGTACAGAGAAGGAAGAGAAAAGGCAATATGATAAAGTAGGAAGAGGTTAAATAGAAGGTCAGTGAAGAGGAATGGAGCTGGGGAAAATGTGCTAGTCAGGGGAGGAAGGGCACTTAGTAGGACAGAAATAAAAGATGTGGATAAGAGATTAGACAAGTAAAATGGATATTTAAGGACAGAGCGAATGTGCTTGGTAGGGAATTGACCAGGTGGTTAAAGTTTATGAAGAGTTCTGAAAACTTTTTTTAAAACAGATGGCATAGTAAGTAAATAGGTTATCCCTTCCCAGTGTATTCCAGAAAGGCATCTTTGGTTTACTTTGTTATGAAACTGTAAACTAACTAAAGATCACAATGCTCACCTCTCATTGTAAGAGAAGTGTCAGCGGGGTAGCTGTGTTAGGCTATGTCTACACTACAGAGTTTTTTCAGAAAAGGCCATTTTTCTGAAAAAACTTCACTTACATCCACACTGCAATCGTGTTCTTTTGAAAAAATATCGAAAGAACAGAGGGTGTTTTCCAATATTGGTATACCTCTTCCTATGAGGCAGAAGCCTTTTCAGAAAAAGGCATGAGTGGATGGGGAAGAGGGAGTTCTTTCAAAAGAAGAGGAAAGAGGAAAAAGCACAGGTGCCCTGGTGGCTACTCCATCCGTAGTAATCACAGCTTAAATGTGAGATAGTGTCCATTCAGTATGGATGCTATCTTTCAAAAAAGCAGATTGCTTTTTCGATGAGCTTTGGCAGTGTGGCATTCTCTTTTGGAAGAAGTTTTTTTCAGAAGATCTCTTCTGAAAATGCTTCTTCCAAAAGAAGCCTGCCGTCTAGATATAGCCCTTGTCTTTAACTTAATTTTTTTTAAGAAAAACAATGAATAGTTCTTCAGCACCTTAGAAATAACAAAACATGTAGCTGGTATCATGGGCTCAGCCACTTCTTCACATGAATGGACTTAAGAGGTCCAGGGTAAAAATAAATAGCAGAGAAAGAGAGGGAATGAAAGAGAAAGAAAAGGAAAACATGCGGGGATGGGGGGAGGAATTGTCAATTACAGTGTCCATGCTAAATGAGGCTAATATAATAGGTTGTGTAAGTACCCAGTGCTTAGCTTTTTATATCGTTAGGGTATGGAATATAACAGACCATTCAGTTCAGGTCTTTGTTTAGACCTTGATTCTAGGTATCAAACTTGTAAATGAAATCAGGGTCTGCAGCTTCTCTCTCAAGCTGGTTTTTCAAATTGCTTTTTAATAATATACTCACTTTTAGATCCATTAGTGAGTGCCCAGACAAGTTGAAATGTTCCCCAACAGGTTTCCGTGTGTTATTATTTTGAATATCTGATTTGTGTCCATTGTCATATGGTATGCCTAGACTGTACCCCCTCTGCCAGCAGAGGAATCCAGATTAGGCTGGGCAAAATTGCTAATGAAGCGGGGATTTAAATATCCCATGCTTCATTAGCATAAAAATGGCCCCGCTTTTTTTTGGCATGGAGCTTTGTCGGAGAAAAGCAGCAGTCTAGAGGCTGATCTATTGCTAAAGAAAGCCTTTTCCAATAGATCCCTTATGTCTCATAAAACGAGGTATACAGGATCTATCGGAAAAGGCTTTCTTTAGCAATAGATCAGCCTCTAGACTGCTGCTTTTATCCGACAAAGCTCCATGCTGAAAAAAGGCAGCGGACATTTTTATGCTAATGAAGCACGGGATATTTAAATCCCCGCTTCATTAGCAATTTCGCCTAGCCTAATCTGCATCCCTCTGCCGGCAGAGGGGTGCAGTCTAGACATACCCACAGAGACTGTTCAGTTTGGCCGATATACATGGCAGAGGGGCATTGCTGGCACTTGATGGCGTAGATCAGATTGGTGGATGTGCAGTTACATAAGCCTCTGATATGGCGATTTATGTGGTTAGGTCCTGTGATGAAATTGCTTGTATAGATGTGTGAACAGAGTTGACACTGGGGTTGATTCCAGAGGAAGGTTCCTAGAGGAGTAAGAGGGAGGTGTGCTGCATGGTTTCTGGAAATAATTTGATTCGGGTTAGGAGGTTGTCTGTAAGCGAGGATTGACCTGTCCCCCAAGTCCTGTGAGAGTGAGAGCTCATTTTCCTGGATAGGTTATAGATTGTTGATAATGTACTGGAGGGGTTTAAGTTGGGGGCTGCAGGTGATGATCAGTGGCATTCTGTTTTCTTTGTTGTGCCTGTCTTGAAAAAGCTGATGCCTGGGTACTCGTCTGGCTCTGTCAATCTGTTTTTTTCACTTCCCTGGGTAGATATTTAAGTTTTAAGAATGCTTGATATAGACCCTGTAGGTGTTTGTCTCTGTCTATGGCTTTGGAGCAAATCTGGTTGTATTTTAAGGCCTGGCTGTAAACAATTGATTGGGAAACGTGGATGGAAGCTAGAGGCATGTAGGTAAGTATATTGGTTGATAGGTTTCTGGTATAAGGTGATAGAAATGTGGCCATCGTTTAATTGTACTGGCGGGTCCAGGAAGTGGATCTCTTGTGTGAACTGGTCCAGGCTAAGTTTGATAATGGGGTGGAAGTTGTTGAAATCCCTGTGGAATTCTTCAAGGGTCTTCTTCCTGTGAATCCATATGGTGAAAATGTTGTCAATGTAGCATAAGTAGAGTAACGATCCTAGGGGGTGCGAACTAAGGAAACATTCGAGGTCAGCTATAAAGCTGCTGGCATATTGTGGGGCCATGCGGGAGCCCATAGCTCTGACTTGAAGATATAAATTATCCCGAAATTGGAAATAGTTGTGGGTGAGGACAAAGTCACAGAGGTCTGTAACCAGGTATGCAGTGGCATTATCACAAATAGTGTTCCTGACAGTCAGTAATTCATCACTTAGTGGAATGTTGATGTAAAGATCTTCTACAGTCATGGTGACTGGGGCACTGTTTTCCAGAAGATTACTGATGTTCTGTAGTTTCCTCAAGAAATTGGTGGTGTCTCGAAGATAGCTAGGTATGCTGGTAGCATAGGGTCTGAGGAGAGAGTCAATATAGCCAGATAATCCTGCTGTAAATGTGCCAATGTTTGAGATGATGGATCATCCAGTATTTCCAGGTTTGTGGATCTTGGGTAGCAGATAGAAAACCCCTGGTTGGGGACTTCGGGGGGTGTTTGTGTAGATTTGGACCTGAGTTTTAGCTGGAACTTTCATGAGTAAGTGGTTTTGTTATTTTTTGTATTCTTTAGAGGGATCAGAGGAGAGAAGCTGTGGAATCTGGTGTTGGTGAGTCATCCAGCAGCCTCCTGTTCAGAACAGATATTTTGTTAGTCTCTAAGGTGCTTCAGGACTATCCATTGTTTTTAAAATTTTTACTGTAGTTTCCTCAGAAATCGGTGGTGTCTCAAAGATAGTTAGGCATCTTCGACAAGTTCAGACACCTGTCATTTATTTGTTCAGCAGTCTGTCAGATGAGATTGGCAAACTCTGTTTATTCCGTACAGTCAGGTGGACAGATAGGAAGAAGCTTGATCTTCCCAAAGAACAGAAAAATTTGATGGCTCTGAGCCCAGTTGCCATCTATTCTTTTTGCTGGAATATTTAGATGCTTGAGGTTTTGGTTCAAAAGGGTTAGGGGAACCTTTCAAATGAAACCATTCACAGAACAAAAAAAAGCAGCAAGATCAGCAAAATATATACAGGCAGTCCCCGACTTACGTGGATCCGACTTACGTCGGATCCCTAGATACGAACGGGGTGAGGCAACTCCCGCACATGCGCAGCAGCATTCCCGGGGCTCGCTCACCTGGGTCCTAGGATCCTCCTCCTCCTCGGGCCGGCTCCAACTGGGGTCCCGCAGAGCTGCCGGGCAGAGGAAAAGTGCCTCCCCACGCCCGCTGCCCCCCCCACCCCCCTGCCAGCAACAGGCTGCCCCCTCCCCTGAGCAACAGGCTGCCCAACAGACAAAAGCAGCCTCTCTGCCCCTCCTCCCCTCTATACATGCCGGGCTCCCGGAGCGCAGCAGCGTCCCCGGGGCTCGCTCACCTGGGTCCTAGAATCCACCTCCTCCTCCTCTTCGGCCGGCTCCAACTGGCCTCTGCCTGCAGCAGCTGGCCACAGGGACAGGGATCCCGCAGAGCTGCCGGGCAGAGGAAAAGTGCCTCCCCACGCCCGCTGCCCCCCCCCCCCCGCGGCCTCGCATCCTGCACGCCTCCCCCCTCCCCCCTGCCAGCAACAGGCTGCCCCCTCCCCTGAGCAACAGGCTGCCGAACAGCAGACAAAAGCAGCCTCTCTGCCCCTCCTCCCCCTATACATGCTGGGCTCCCTGGGCAAACAAAGACTCCACCAAAACAAACAAAGTGCTGGCCTCATTGTGTTAGCAAAAAAAGGACCCTCCTCCTAGAACCCTGGGTGGTGTGTGGAAATAAAGCTATTAGCTCAAAGCATGGTGCAGAGCTGTTTGGTATTTGATGAGTTACTCCTTTAGTCCTGAGTTTGTCACAGGGACAGAAATAGATGTGAAATCTTCTGAACAGGGGAACAGACAGCAAAACAAACATTAGAGGGGAGTTAACCTTTCCCTATGTACGTAACCCGGGGACTGCCTGTATAGATTTCCAGCAGCTTATGTGTATCCTAATTGGGCGCATTATGCTGGTTGCACAAGATAACACAGTAAGTGGCAAGGGGAAGAAATCATAACAGCCTCACACAATCTTCTTTTTACTACATGGTAAGTTCCTAGGCTTTCAATAAAAGATACATGGCACACCTCCTGATTTATGAGTGAAAAGTTTAATAGCACCTGAAAATGCCAGAGAAGGCACTGTATACCAAACAGTGAAAACTTTTCAAATATAGAGCTAGTGACAGGCAATTCATAGTCTGAAAGAGATTGATATAGCGTTCAGGGAATTATAAAGAAAGCTTTTATCTCGTTATCGCTAGGCAGCTAACTGTGGCTGTGTAGGGTCTTGTTTGGTTGGTTTTGTTTTACTTTTGGCTGTGTCTGGGAAACAACAAAAGCAATTGATGTACTCCATGTCTTCAGGATACACAGTCATTAGCAGCCTTTTCTCCTTTGAAATCTAAATTTATTTGGACCTTAGTTTGGCTGTACTTTTTATTTTCATTGCTTGCAGCCTCGCCCAGTGCAACTAGGGATAAACTTGTTCTCCAGTGCTAGAGAGAAAGGTTGAAAATGCTATTTCAGATAATCTATTAAGCTACCTATCCAGGTCTTTTACCATTCTTCTCCCTGAGGTTTCTGAGCACCTGATGCCTTCTCTCCATTGTGGATGGCTTAGCTGGAGAATTGACATTGCACTGGGAATATCTGCAAGAATGTTTCTGAATCACTAATAATACAGATTAGGTTCACCGCACAAAGTGGAAAGATTACCATCTTGAAATGGCTTACCTCTCTTGAACTGTATACGCAGACACTGCTTCAGGGAAGGACAATATGCTCATAGCGCATGCTCTTGACTTAAATCCTTGTGTCACACTTCAAATCCTAATGTCACAAATAAAAATTTAAGAAGTTTGTACATTTCATTGTCTTCCAGCATTGCAAAGGGTGAGCAGCTCTCATGAACTCGTGAACATCCCAGCACAGGAAGAAGTGTGGAGGAGGAAAGAACTGTTGCAAAAATGCTAGCCTTTCAGTGGTAATTTTGAGACATATTATGGACAATTCCAAAAGCTAGACTGTCCCCACCTCTTACTTGCTGTAGTTAGGGACTGTTTGGAGGGTATTTTCACAAGGAAACCCTTGTTGGGATTCCCCCACATCATCCCAGTGGAAAGGGGGAAGACACTCTTTGGGGCAAGAAGTGTGGTTTTGTTCTGTTTATACATCTCTTACTACAATGAGGTACTACAATTGTGGCTGGGGTGCCTATGAATTGTGGCAATAAAAGTCAGCTGCTCCCCTGTGGAGAAAGGAAATCTAAGAGGGCCTGTGGGATTCTAGACCTATATACATGATGCATCTCTCTCCCTCTCCATCTCTCTCTACTCTCTAGCAGTAGATGTGTTGGCCCCACACCTGCCTATCTTCTTCTTCCCTCCATCCACCCATTCTGTTAACCATTCTTCAGTGTAGACCCTGGAAGCAAACAAAGTTCTGTGGGAGTGGAGATGAGGGAAAGGAAAGGAAAGGAAAGGAAAGGAAAGGAAAGGAAAGGAAAGGAAAGGAAAGGAAAGGAAAGGAAAGGAAAGGAAAGGAAAGGAAAGGAAAGCGGTAGGAGCTACTACAGAGTTAACTAAACCTCCTCCATCAGGAATGGGGAAAATCAATGCATGGGGGGGGGGGGGGGGGGCATTTTTTCAGGCTCTCCATGCAGATACCACTGCAATCCTGCCAACTACAGGGATATAATTAGAATTTGTAAGCTCTTCTTTGTTACAAAGCCTAAATTGTGTTTTTGACTATATGACAGAGTCCTCTTTAATACCTAATGGAATAAATCTGCAACTAACAAACAGGAGATGTGGGTAATACCAGGCAAGGTCTTGATTGTTAATTAAGAACATTTGATTAGTACTTCATGCATAAAAAAAGACTCAGTTAAACTGCAAGCCTGCTTTTCAACAAGCAGCTCAATAGGGATTTGGGAGGTGTGAGGTGTGTGCAGGATGATTAAGTAAAAGTAATCTCAACGATTAAATCTAAATATTTTAAATAAATACTTTATGGTCTAGTGGAAAGTTGGAGGACAATAGATCAGTGTTCTATTCCTGACTGCCTCTGACTCACTGTGTCATTTGCACTGTCACTCAGACATTCTGTGCTTCAGTTACCCCATCTGGAAAGGAGGATAAAAATGCCTACACACTCTTGTAAGCACCATGAGATCTATGCACTATGGAACATGAAAACTATAGTCACTATTTAGTATTCTATGGCAGTCTGAATTTTTAAAACTCTTTTACACACGCTCTCTCTTCCCTCTTCCCCAGTGTTGATAACATTTACAAGTCTTATCTCTATACCAAGGCTTGTGCCTACTGACTCAGAAATAGCACATTTAGGTGCCAGAAAAGAAATAAGAAGAGAAACCCACCTACGGTGTGTCCACACAGCAGGGCTTAACTTGAAATAAGCTATGCAAATTGAGCTCGTCAATTGAGTAGCTTATTTCAAAATAGCTTATTTTGAAATTGGGAGAGTCTTACACTGCACTTATTTCTAAGTAGAGCACTCTTCCTCCAACTTCCCTTGTTCCTCATTAAATGAGGGTTACAGGAGTCGGAGTAAAAAGGCCTCCAGTTTGACAGTATTTTGACATTATGTCAAAATAACTGCCTGCTGTGTAGACGGCGGACTAAGTTATTTCGAGATAACACTAAGTTTCTCTTTCGAGTAATACCTAAGTTTCTCTTTCCTTTCCTTATCTCTACTACTTTACCTCCCAATCCTTCATCTGCCCCATCCCCTTTCATTTATCTTACTTTTTACAGACAGTGCATTGAAGAGCATTTAAAATTTGAGTGGTTGAAAAGTGGGGTTTTCTCTTAAAAAAAAAAAAAACCTCTCAAAATTTTATACTTTGAACAGATCTGCTAAAAACAAAAGCAAATCCTCACCTGTTCTGTGAACTTTACAAATTTTGAAAGTAGACTTATTTTCCTTGAGATGTTGAATTCTATAATACGGTCAAAATGCATTCTGCCCATCACATACTGAAGCTTTCCAGCAAGAACACTAGTATATATTTCTTGTTTTTTCTCTCAAACAATGCAAGGAAATAAATTGCTTACTTGTATATTGACAAAATTTTAAAGATACTTATCTCCAAACCAGTGTTTCAATTATTCAGACATAATCAGGGCACTATCAAGCTGCCTGATGGTATATGATTTAGACAGGGGAAAAACCAGAAAGATTAGGCTGCACATTTGCTAGCTAGGACTTTTCTACTATATTCCTCTTTATTTAAGAATTTTACTATTACCAAGCTGTTCTAGCTGTCTCCTCTCTCGCTGAGATGAAAGCATGCTTCATTCATTACTTTCTTTTCAGACTTTCTAAGGAGATAATTAGGCATTGCAATTGATTGCAATTTATTAATCAGACAATCTCTTATATGATTTAAAAAAGAACGCACAGTGCTGTAGTATAAGAAAAATGCATGCATAATAACTAACTAGCTGGAAGAAATTAATCCCTACGCAAAATTCATTCAGCAATGTTCCTGTTCCCCCTTTTCCACATATTGTCTTGTCTTGGATGTCTGTTGGAGCTATTTAACTTTTCTACTATGCACCACAACAGTGTGTATCAAAAAAAATGCCCAATCACTTAAGACATGGGGCCAGAAAACCCTAGCATCCTTCTATTGTGTGTGACAGGAACATTTGAATACCATATCCCTACAGCATCATCTCTCTATAAAAAAACCTTTTCCTGCACATCATTCATGTCACCCTGCCCCCAGCTCCAAGCCCAGAAAGAAGAAAGTAAATGAGGCAAATCGAAAGCACAAATGACGTGCGGATTTAAATATCCCGTGTTTCATGTGGATATTTGCATCCAGTGCTTTTTCGAAAAAGGGTTTTTTGAAAGTGAAAGCGCAGTTTAGATGCAGTTCTTTCGGGGGAAAAACACCTTTTTTGAAAGAATCCGTACTCCTGAAAAAATGAGTATGGGTTATTTCGAAAAAGGATTTTTTTTTTAAAGAACTAGACTTTTAAAGAACTAGACTTCACTTTCAAAAAACCCTTTTTCAATTCCATCAAACTCAGAAAAAAAAAAGCCATCCATTTTCAGTCTCCTCCTGTCATTTCTAACCGCTTCCTGGTAATATGTAATCTATTACTCATGTTGAAAAACAATACAAACTTTACATCATTCTAATGACCTCAAAGAGGGCATTATGTTGGGGTTGGAATGCAGATAAGCCAGAGAGGGTGGAAGTTTCACATTTTAGTTGTTTCAGTAAGTTGCATTTTTCTTCCTCCATTTTTTTTCTTGTCTTAAATCATATGCTATAAACAGACCTATTTCCTTCCACCATTGGACTGTTGAGTTCAACTCCTTCTGCACTCTCTTGACTGCAAAACAGAACTAATGCTTACAGTTTAGGGCTCAGTTCTAATGGAAAGTTTTGTTTTTGTTTTTCTTGCTGTTGTTTTGTTTTACTCTTTTATTTGTTACGCTATTGAGATCACCTGCTGCATCTCATTATCAATGTAGGATGGTTCTTAATGGTAGTTAGTCTGGATAAAAGCAAACATTTAATTGTCCAAGAGTAAGAGCTTCCCTTCCTTTGGGAGCTACTTCCACTGTCACACAGATTACTTCTTTACTCAGACATAAAATATAGTTGACAAGACTTAACCTCCACCAAAAAGAGTTTACTATTTAAGGATCTGTCTACACCACTGCACTATTTCAGGATAGTGTCCATTATCCCAAAATAGAGTTCTGTGCATCTTAACAGCATGCCTGTTATTTCAATATACATTTGAAACAACAGGCTTGTTATTCCATCTAACTGTAAACCTCATTGCATGAGGATTAAGGAAGACACCAGCATAGCGATTTATTTAGAAATAAGCTACTCAATTTGCATAGCTCAGATTGCATAGCTTATTTCGAGATACGCACTACTATATAGATGTACCCCATGGTATCCAGTTCTGCAAACATATATGATTATTCAAAATCAGCTACATGTGTATATAAGTAAGACTCAATAATATTCCATTCAACCAAGATAAATAAATAGCTGTCCTAATCAAAGCTTTTCCCTCAAAATGAAGTAGAGAGGAGGCTCATGAAACCTTTTTAGTTTTAGCTGTGAGAGCTTTCATGTTTTGTATACTTACACCCAAATACTTTTGTATAATGTGATGTTTACATTAAAGTTTCTTTCATGTTGAGAGATGCTCTCTTCAAAGAACAAAATACTATTTATTAAAAATTCAATAGGATTTTTCCAGAAGGACTGGGGCTGCTGGTCTGAACACCACCACAGTAATTACGAGGCACATGAAAAGCTATCAAATTACTCACCTTAGCTATAGATTTCTAAACATTCCCTGCTTCAACAAACTTGATTTAATTATTGTGACACATTTTTAAAATTCCTAGGAAGCCTTAATCATGTATCAGTGACTTCTCCACTAGTCTTTTACCTTGTACAACAACATTATATAGGCATCATTCATTATTACTGCAAATTCACTGACTGATAAAATTTAAAACAGGTCTCTTTCAAATAGAGGCTGTTACATTACACAGTTATATTTTTTCATTTTTGGCATAGCAAGAAACAGTCACAAACGTAAGAAAAGCACAGCACATCATGACACAACTCGGCTGTAGTCATGAGAAAAATCACTTGTAGAATAGTAAGGACTCCCAATGGAGCCTCTTAGACCTGAACAGAACCACATCCAACTCCTGCTTTGTAAACACTGAGCTGTTCTTTCTCTCTATCACTGAATGAAGAAACCCTGCCAAAAGCACTTTGACACATTGTAATAGAGATTCAGCAACTAGTCATCCAAGCTGAAGTTAGAGGAATAATTAGCATCCTTCATGAGAAATGAGTATTTTTAACTGATTATGAAATAGATGACACTGCTTATTCCTCCCCTATTAGATTCAGAGATTTCTATTTTTATTTTTGGACGAGGAAATCTAAGTCATGCGCTGGGGAGGAGGATTGGCATGTGGATTAAGGCAGGGGCTCGTTTCTGACTGTTTTTCCTTTGAAGCCCACCTCCAACAGGCTGGGAAAGTAACAGATACTGAACAAGCTGAACTGTGAGAGGACTGAACTATTAGGCCACTGATAGTAATCAGGAAACCAACCTCCAAAAGAACCAAAACCCAAATAAATCCATATTATTCTGTGTAAAAGTTTTACACTGAAAAAGCTCATAAAGATGTTTGCCCCCTTAATCAACAAAAGAGATATACTTCCCACCCCAGGTAAGAAGTATTTACATTAGGCTTGATAATAAACCAAAGTGTTTCTATTAAGTATAATAAAAGTGGAAATGAAAACAGACAGATCAAAGTAAGTTATTAAATTAAAATAAATAAAATACTCCAGCGAGGTCTAATTCACTAAGAAACTTGTTACATGCAAACTCTTATAATAAATAGGCGTATGTCTACACTACCACCCTAGTTCGAACTAGGGTAGTAATGTAGGCAACCGGAGTTGCAAATGAAGACTGGGATTTGAATTTCCCAGGCTTCATTTGCATCTCGCCAGGCACCACCATTTTTAAATGTCCGCTAGTGTGGACTCCGTGCCGCACGGCTACACGCGGCACGGACTAGGTAGTTCAGACTAGGCTTCCTAGTCCGAACTACCATTATTCCTCATTTCACTAGGAAGCCTAGTCCAAACTGCACTAGCGGACATTTAAAAATGGCGGCGCCAGGCAAGATGCAAATGAAGCCCGGGAAATTCAAATCCTGGGCTTCATTTGCAACTCCGGTTGCCTACATTACCACCCTAGTTCGAACTAGGGTGGTAGTGTAGACATACCCTAGTTGTGCTTATCTCAGGCCAGATCTGAACTTTTCCTGACCTTTGTATTCCTGACCTCTTTCACTATAGGTTTTTGTTTCCAGGTTTCTTTATATGATTCCTTTTAGGGTGTTAGGCAGTTTCATAGGCCAGCTGAAAACAAAGACCTGATTGCTTCCCATTACTTAAATAAACTTTCCTCCAGGGCGGAAACCCTTTGTTCCTCTCCCCATCCCCATAGTAAAGTACTAGATTCAAGATGGACTCCAGTACCAGATGACATGGTTACATGTCTTCCTAGGATCAACCACAGTTTGTGCTTACAGGAAAAATAAAACAAGTCACAAGTCATTGATTTGAGTACTGATCCATTAAGTTCCTAAACTATCACTAATGGTCCTTATTAGCACATTTGGAATTACAATCAGATTTATACTATGTTAATATTGACAGAGCTGCACAAATGGTAACAACAGTGGGAAATATTAGGCACAGGCCCACTGAAGGGGGGGTGCAAAAAGGCCAGTTGCCCCAGGGCTCAGTAATGCAAAGGAACCTTGAGCTCTGGCTGCTGCCACTGCCATCTCCAATATCTACCATTTCTCACTGTTGCTGCCATTTGGGCAACTCTGTCAATATTAACATAGACTGGTCATCAACATTTTAACTGCTGGGTCATCTAATCCTTCTCAACAGTACAGGTTCTAGAGCGCAGGCTATACTAGAAGATTAGATTGATGGGGGGGTGCCGCAGAGCCCATATGCTAGGTTCTCCATGGGAATGGCCTGGGGCAGCAGGGACTGCGCAGGATTCCCCAGGGCTGGCCCAAGGCGACACAGGTTGCACGGCATCGTGAGAATCTGCTTCCTAGAGCTGACCCAGAGTGTGTGGGGAGGCTGCATAGCACAGTGTATGGTTGCTCCGCAGGGCGGCCCAGGGTGGTGCAGACCATGCTGCCAGCCATTTGTGAGTATAACTGTTCTGCTATCACACCCCTCCCTTTCCATTTGATGTGAAACAATTGCATTCCCTGCACATCCCATTGGCCTGGTACAACCAAACCCTGACTTTGTTTTAAGTTATGATAAGAGGAAGCTTCATGCCCCCTGGCCATGTACATCACCACTCCTCCCCCTTCCCTTCCCGCCCCACCGTGGCACTCAGCTGAGGGCTAGGCGCTTAGCTGGGCTGCTGTGGGGGAGCCCAAATGGCTGCTTGTGCCGCTTGCTCCCCCGCGGCAGCCCAGCTGAGTGGTGCAGAACTCAGCCGAGTGCCATGGCGGGAGGCAAGAGCGTCCCCCCAGAGGTGAGTCTGTAACGCTACAGCATTACAGACTCTCAGACATTGGGCTACTATATATATATGATGTATAGTGGGTGCAGAAAGGGCACATATGCCATGTTTATATCTCTATTTATGTCTCTTGATTTATAATTCAGATTATAATTGCTTTGAGAGCAAGGACCAATTTTTTATTCTGTGTTTGTACAGCCACTAAGGTCCTGGTTCAGGACTAAGGCTTTGATGCATTACAGATAATATAATATAATATAATATAATATAATATAATATAATATAATATAAATCACAACTCTTACTGTGTCGTGTAATATTACTTTAGCTTCTCTCTTGAGTGTCCCCAAATCATGCTTAGTACTAAATTTAGGGGAAGCATTGGCAGTGTAGTAATCAGCATTGTTGACTTCCAAGAAATTGGCCTGGGTTCAATTTGCTGACTTAGCTCTTCCCTTTTAGTATGTAGAAGGTTTAAAACAAACAAAAGGAAGCTCTACTTCACATAGTGCACCATCAATCTGTGGACCTCCTTGCCAGAGGATAGTGGACTTTAACAGGGGCCAAAAAAGAGCTAGATAAATTCATGGAGGGTAGGTCCATTAACGGCTATTAGCCAGGATGGAGAGGAGTGGTTCCCTTTACCTCTGTTTGTCAGAAACAGGGAATAGGCAACAGAGGTGAGTTCATTTGATTATCTGTTCTGTTCAGTCCCTCCGGGGGCACCTAGCAATGGCCATTTTCTTTTGACAAGATACTGGGCTAGATGGACCTTTGGGGCATGTCTAAACTACATCTCGCTTTTGAAAGAGGGATGTAAGTTAGACAGATTGAAATTGCAAATTAAGCTGGGATTTGAATTTCCCGTGCTTCATTTGCATAATGGCAGCCGTGCATTCTTTCAAAAATGGGTATTTTGAAAGTGAAACCACTGTCTAGACGTGGCTCTTTTGAAAGACAAACACTTTTTCGAACGATCCTGTAAACCTTATTTTTTGAGGAGTACAGACTCTCTCCATAAATGGTTTTTCTTTTGAAAGAACTGTATCTAGATAGTGGTTTCAATTTCATAATACCCGTTTTTGAAAGACTGCATGGCTGTCCTCATGCAAATGAAGCACGGGAAATTTAAATCCTGGCTTCATTTGCAATTTTGATCTGTCTAATTTACATCCCTCTTTCAAAAGAGGGATGTAGTCTAGACACAGCCTTGGTCTGGCCCAGTATGGCCAGTCTTATGTTCTTCTGTTCTTAAATAGCACAGAAACAGGAGAAGTTAGACTTTCATCTGTAGACCAGCAATACAATCAACATAGTCAACAAAACACTGCTTGTTTTTTATATCCTTTCTCAGCTCCTGGATTGCTCACTTCCCATTTACTTCAAAAGTGGACACAAGAAATCAAACTAAAAGTGAAAAGAATATGTAACAATGAAACTGAATGACACTCTTCAGTATAATGATAAGCTATTGTAGCCATGTGTATGCTAAATTCCCTCTGCTCCACTGCCCCTGTTCCTGAGTGAGTATTTAAAAATTGCAATGGTAATCATTGTCTGGCTAAGCCGCTCTGTCCTGCCTCATCAGAGAGGTTCATAGTAATAAAACAGCTGGGAAAAATCTGATTGAATTTAAATACTCAAATCGTACTCTCTAGGGACTTGTCTACCTGACATCTGACAGCAAACCAAAAGGAAAGCTGCAGAATGCAGCCCCTGCACCACATCTATGGAATTCCAGCATTTGAAGCAATGTGACTGTGATGGGGCATCTGTCACTGCACTGGCCCTTTAAGGAGGGCAAGAGGTGGCGCTATGGAGCTAGCAGTTGTGGCAGATATGAGCCAATTAGAGCCCAGTATAAATAATGGCTCCTGGAGAGGAGCTGAGCAGGAAGGATCTAGCTGTCAGGAAAGTAAGAGGCTTACTGAATTAGAGCAGAGCTGAGGAAGCTCTGGCCAGGCAAACTCCCAGGTTGCAGGGTCTGAAGCAAGGCCTGAGGATACTAAGGGTGTCTAGACTGGCAAGTTTTTCCGCAAAAGCAGCTGCTTTTGTGGAAAAACTTGCCAGTTGTCTACACTGGCCACTTGAATTTCTGCAAGAACACTGACTTCCTACTGTTTGAAATCAGTGCGTCTTGTGGAAATACTATGTTGCTCCCATTCGGGCAAAAGTCCCTTTTGTGCAAAGCTTTTGCGCAAAAGGGCCAGTGTAGCCAGCTCAGATTTGTTTTCCGCAAAAAACCCCTGATGGCGAAAATGGTGATTGGGTCTTTTTGGCGCAAAAGCGCGTTTCGATTGGCCACAGATGCTTTTCCGTGCCAATCTAGACGCTCTGTTCCGAAAATGCTTTTAACAGAAAATTTTTCCGTTAAAAGCATTTGCGGAAAATCATGCCAGTCTAGATGTAGCTAAGAGGTTTGCATTAGAGTATTTGAGTAAGAGAGCATCTACACTGGCATGTGCCTTTGTACAAAAGTCGTGCTTTTGCGCAAAAGCATCCGTGCCAGTGTAGACTCTCGCTTGCGCAAGAAAGCTCCGATGGCCATTTTAGTCATCGGGCTTTCTTGCGCACGAAATTAACATTGCCTGTCTACACTGGCCTCTTGCACAAGACCAGCTGTGCAAGAGGGCTAATTGTGCAAGAGGGCTAATTTGCGTTTGTGCAAAATCTTGCTAATGTAGACGTAGCCCCAATAGTGTTGTGCTTTACTTACTTGTTCATGTAAGACATTTTAGCGGTAAGGTCAGGGCAACTATGGAACTTAAGAACATAAGACTGGCCATACTAGGTCAGACCAAAGGTCCATCTAGCTCAGTATCCTGTCCTCCAACAGTGGCCAATGCATGTACATTTCTTTATAATTCATATATGCCTCTTCTGACAGGCTAGTGCTGCACTTGAATAGGACAAATTATTACAAAACATCAGTGTATGGATGGCTGGCTATTGGAACTTGAGATTTTCAATTTCAGAATGACTAAGGGAGTTGCAAACTGGGACACATGTAGCCAACTACAGTACATTGAGGGCCAGATTCAGCAATGATCTAAATGGGAGAGTTAGTGCAAACACTTAACTTGATATAACTTCTTCAATGCAAGGTGTATTCCTTTGCACAAGTTTTTTCAAAGTTATTAACCTGTGATATCCATAGTACTAAATTGACGATAAAAATTTTCCAGTGTTGTATCTTCTCTGCTTATGTGGATAAAAGGGCCAGAGAGGTATAAAAGGAAATTCTCTCATTCTGAGTATGAAAGAAGTCCCCTGGCACAGGTGCTTGGGACGACACCAATAATGCTGTTTTCTGAGGGTCCACTCAAAAGCCCTGGCATGCTAGGGGTGGGAATCTGCAGCATGCTGTACTACAGAGATTCCAGTTAGCAGTGCTGCCTACAGGAGCCCGAGGACCTCACACATCATATTTGTGATGCTCATCCATCAGATGATCAGGGATGGATTTGAAAGACATATTATTTAATCTAAATGAGTTATTTGTGACTATTTATCAAAATATTCTCCCTCTCTCTTTTTATATTTCTCTATGTTTTCTCCTTAGGCACCACTAATTAAAGTTGATCAGATAATTCTTTGACTCCAGCCTGTCAACTTTTGATTCCAGACATCTGTTGAAGATCTGTACCTTGCCAAGTCTACCTGTACAGGTTAGATATTTAATTCCATGTGTACCTCTAGCAGCTAAGAATGCTGTATTAATTTGTCAACCAGACATCAAGGAATGCACAATCACAGACATTTTAGTTATGCAAATCCTTGGAGGACCTGCATCACTTTAAAGAGTAATAACTTGTTTGACACAGCAAGATAGGCAATTTGTACCACATGATGGTATTAAATGATGCAGATGGTGAATCTATCAAAATCTA
This sequence comes from Pelodiscus sinensis, assembly GCF_052426305.1. Classification (NCBI taxonomy): domain Eukaryota; kingdom Metazoa; phylum Chordata; order Testudines; family Trionychidae; genus Pelodiscus; species Pelodiscus sinensis. Next base: position 28,613,360 of record NC_143067.1, on the reverse strand, counting down.
TCTCTTGGTATTCAACCACTTTCTTCTGTCTTGGCTGTAAATTGACATGCTAGTCAGAGGCCATAAATGATGCACTATTGTACAGTGTAGCATATTCAAATTTCAGATCATTAGCTAATAATAGTATTCTGGCAGTATATAATGCATTACATTTTTCAAAGCACTCTATGTATGTTAACTAATCATTGTTAATTTATTAAATAAATGGAAAGAAAGACAGTGGAGTAGTACCCCTTCAGCTCCAGAATGCACCACTGATCTGCTCTGATTTGGACTCAAATATTGAAAAGTGATTGTTGATTTCCATCTTGCGACAGCTTAGATTTACTTGATTTTCTGGAAGTGCAGAATATCAGAACCCTTTAAAAATCAAAGCTTGTTAACTACTTAGTCACCTTCTGATTTCCTTTTGATCAGTATAGCTGCCCTAACATGGAAACAAGAGGTGGGAAATTCCCTCATCTACAGAGTTATTTGTGCTATCCATGCCACAAGCACCTGCTACTGTTTTTGCTGCTATTGAATAAACAATGAAAGCAGTTGGTGCTACTCCACTATCAACCACTTCTCCAAGGTCTTTGTATTCCTCACATCTCTATATGAATCCTGCTGTTACACATGAACTTGCACTATGACTGAACAGCAATAGGCAGAAAAGTGTATTCAGCAAGAGAGAAAATACAAATGAAAGCTAGGTATAAGGGCAAAAAGAGTAACAAATCAAACTTTCCCAACTTAGGAATCCTGTAAAGGTCTGCTTTTCCTCAGGCACTATCCTCTTTCTGTTTCTGCAGCAGCTCTCCTCCTGCCCTTAACACTTGAGCAAAAGGGAAGTGAAAGGGAAACTGGACTTAACCCCTTTTGTATGGGGGAGAAACTCACGTCTCTGCAGTCTGTCATAGGGTACTTTTCAATTTAGATCACTGGAATGGAGACAAGGATGTATTTATACTCCAAAATGTGATTGTTGACTAAATTGCCATCAAAGTACCTGCTGACAAGGTTATCCAGTTGAAATAGGATCTGCACTGTCACACAGGCTAATGAAGTATGAAACAAAAGTGAGCATATCTGATTTAGATGATTGTGGACTCTGCTCTGTGATAGTTATTGAAGATAATCAGCATGGCTGAGCTTTCTTAATAAGTGTCACAACCTCCACTCCAAATTCAAATATAATGCAAATCCCCCCTTCCTAACCTAAACATGCAGAATATGATACATAATAGTGAGGATTAGGGATTCAACAACACACAGCCAAATCCTTCCTGCTTATCAAGGAAAACCAGTGCTGTGGAAGTGGCTTGTATATTCTCCTTTTAAAAAAATGTTTTTATTTAAGAGTTCTACAATAATAGGGAACTACAATGCAGTGTTTTTAGGTGGTAACTAAAATAACTCAGTATCATCTAGTTGCTCCTATGCTAAAGGCAGGTCTCCAACCTTTTTGAGCATAAGATCACTTTTTGAATTTAAGTAGAATCCAAGATCTACCTTAAATATAGATCTTACTGGCTTAAGGATACATAAAGGGAGGAAAATGATGCTATCATTATTTTTGTAAGTGGAACAGGAAGTCACATAGGATTTTATTGTTGTCCTGCCAGGACACAGGTGCAAGACAGATGAAAAGGGAGTATGCGGAACTCTTGGTAGTCCTAATGGTTATAGTTTGACAACTGCTCGGGACCAACATAGTATAGAATTTAAAATTAGTTTCAACTAGCAGACAAGCTTCCGTTTTATTTATTTTAAACTTTAAAACTCAAAGCTTAGAAAGGAAACAATTCCCTAATCCCAGACTAATATCCCCTACTGAAGCAATATTTCACAGCATGGAAAATCACCGATGACTAGTCAAAAGCCTTCTATGATATATGGCAATGAGATAGCTGAGTTTTTCTTCACTCTCCCATCCCCAAAACAGATTTAAATGCATAGCACTCTGCAGTTCCCAGAGTACTCTCTCCACACCGCTAGTCTTTTAAGAAAAGTCCTTACGAGAAATGGAGAATGAGAAATTGAGGCAACCAGTCAAAGTCTGTTTGTTAATTGAAGAAGTGTTAACCTTAACAACCATTAAAGTGGATGAGTCAGCAGTGTGCCCTTGTAACCAAGAAGGCAAATGGCATAGTAGGGTGCATTCGGATGTATTTGTATGTATTTGTATGTGCACTAGGGTGCATTTCCAGTAGATCTAGAGAAGTAATTACTCCCTTTTATTTGGCACTGGTGAGTCCACATCTGTAGTATTGCATCCAGTTCTAGCCCCCCCCTTTCACACACACACTATAGAAAGGATGTGGACGCACTGGAGTGGATCCAGCAATTGGCAACCAAAATGATTGGGGGCTGGAGCACATAACCTACAAGGAAAGGCTGAGGGATTTGGGCTTATTTGGTCTGCAGAAGAGAAGAGTGAGGGGGGATTTGATAGCCGCCTTCAACTTCCTGAAGGGAGGTTCCAAAGAGGATGGAGAGAGGCTGTTCTTAGTAGTGATGGCTGACAGAACAAGGAGTAATGGTCTCAAGTTACAGTGGGGGAGGTCTAGGTTGGATATTAGGAAAAACAATTTCACTCAGAGGGAGGTGAAGTACTGGGATGGGTTATTTAGGGAGGTAGTGGAGTCTCCATCCCTAGAGGTTTTTAAGTCCCGGCTTGACAAAGCCCTCGCTGGGTTGATTTAGTTGGGATTTGTCCTGCTTTGAGCAGGGGGCTGGACTTGATGACTTCTTGAGTTCTCCTCCAGCCCTAGGATTCTATGAGCCCCATGGCCGGGGAGACAAGCCACTGTTCTCTCCCACCTGCTCAGTTTTCATTTATAAATTAAATAATGAAGTTAATGGCAATTGGGACAAATTGCAACATGGTTTTACAAAAGGTAGATCGTGCCAAACCAACCTGACCTCCTTTTTTGAGAAAGTAACAGATTTTTTAGATAAAGGAAATGCAATGGATCCAATCAACCTTGATTTTAGTAAGGCATTTGATACAGTACCACATGGGGAATTATTGGTTAAATTGGAAAAGATGGGGATCAGTATGAAAATTGAGAGGTGGATAAGCAACTGTTTAAAGGAGAGACTACAGCGGGTCATATTGAAAGGTGAACTGTCAGGTTGGAGGAAGGTTACTAGCGGAGTTCCTCAGGGATCAGTTTTGGGGACAATTTTATTTAATCTTTTTATTACTGACCTTGACACCAAAAGTGGGAGTGTCCTGATAAAATTTGCGGATGACACAAATTAGGGAGGTATTGACAATTCAGAAAAGGATTGGGATATCATACAGGAAGATCTGGATGACCTTGTAAATTGTAGTGTTAGCAATAGGTTGAAATTTAATAGCGAGAAGTCTACGGTTATGAATTTAGGGCTTAATAACAAAAATGTTAGTTATAAGCTGGGGACACATCAGTTGGAAGTAAAGGAGGAGGAGAAGGACCTCGGAGTCCTGGTTGATGTTAGTGCCAATATACAAGGCATTGGTGAGACCCTATTTGGAATACTGTGTGCAGTTCTGGTCTCCCATGTTTAAGAAGGATGAATTCAAACTGGAACAGATACAAAGAAGGGTCACTAGGATGATCTGAGGAATGGAAAACGTATGAAAGGAGACGCAAGGAACTTAACCACCATTAACCAAAAGAAGGCTGATGGGGGACATGATTGCACTTTTTAAATATATTAGAGGGATAAATACCAGGTAGGGAGAGGACTTATTTAAGCTTAATACCAATATGGACACAAGAACAAATATAAGCTGGCTAGTAGGAAGTTTAGCCTTGATATTAGAGAAGATTTCTAACTATTAGAGGAATAAAATTCTGGAACATCCTTCCAAGGGACATAGTGAGGGCAAAAGACCTATCTGGCTTCAAGATTAAGCTAGATGGGTTAAAAAGGGAATTGTTTGATGAGATAACAGGATCTTGGTAACTAATTGACCTTTCATTATCACTGGTAAATAGGCCAATGGAGGGATGATAGGAGTTACTATAGAAAACTTTTCATGGGTGTCTGGCTGGTGAGTGTTGCCCACATGCTCAGGGTTCAGCTGATCGCCATATTTGGGGGTCAGGATGTAATTTTCCCCGAGGGTAGATTGGCAGAGGCTCTGGAGGTTTTTCGCCTTCTTCTGTAGCATGGGACACTGGAGCACAGTTGGAGGATTCTCTGCATCTTGGGTTTTTAAACTATTTGAAGGCTTCAATATCTGAGATAGAGGTGAGGGGATTATTCTGGGAGGGGTGGGTGAGATTCTGTGGCCTGCATTGTGCAGGGGGTCAGACTGGATGATAATAATGGTCCCTTCTGACCTTAAAGTCTATGATTCTATGAGGAAGAGCTATAATATTACTGAACTACTCAGTTGAGAGTTGTTATTAGTGTGGATAAAAGACTTTGAAGATAAGTGTTAAGCAGCCTGGGCTTTAATATTGAGAATATACCCACGAATGAGTAGGCCATATTTATTTACCTTGTAGGATGCCAGTTAGGGGAAAGCTGTGGGAAAAATCAACGACGTGACAACCTGCAGCCTGTTTCAAAGCCTTTTAAGACTACATTTGAAAGAGAATCCTCTGAACTGTCATTCATGCTTAAATTCGATACTTTATACCTAAGTGTGAATAAAGAGTCTAATTATCTTACCCATTACAAAGCTAGCTTCCCCAATTATCACCGCTAATATCATTAGCTCACAGAAATTTACCTCCCCCATGCTCCTTCTGTTCTGAAATTTGATTTGTTCTTTTCCTATGTGTTCATTTTTTTAATTGTATTCTTTGGTGATATAGGCGTATTTCAGAACTGACAAAAAAAATCATCAAAGAGGGAGACAACTGAATGTAAAACTGAACATACAGATGATTCACAGCATTTTGAAAATGTTTGAAACCTTAGTCACTGCAGCCCCTATATAAAGTGGATAAAATGTAAATGGTAGGTATTGTGGTTCAGACTCCTATTGCAGTTCCATTCCTATAAATCCAGTGACCCCCCCCCCCCCCACTGACAAGAGGAGTAGCCTGCCTGAATATATAGAAACTGCAAATTCTTGCCCTATTTATGTTTTTAGGCGGCATTCTTTGTGAATTTAGGCACAGGCTTAAATAAATCCAATCTAGTCAAAAGGTATGCTATAGTCTAAAGTTCAGATGAGACTCCACATAGAAGTAAGGTACTCCTACGGCACTCATTGCAGGATCTGGGCCCATGCTTGGGAAACTGGCTTAAAAATGAAAGTAAATCAGCGATTGTAATAGTAGAACTAGAATAGAATAGACCATAGTAGCTATTGGTATAGGAAAAAGTATTAAAACTGGGAGGAGAAGATTGCTCATGAAGAAACATATTTGCCTTGTGACACATTGTGAACTGAGCTTGAGATTTCAGAGGGACTGGGATGGCAGCTTGAATAGTAATGCATTAAATTGCATAGCTTACTTCACGAGAATTTTGAAATGACTTATTTCCTAATTTGGTGCTATCCACACTGTGCCAAATTTCAAAATAATTCACTATTCCAAAATGCCCCTTAACCCTCATGGAACAAAGGATACTGGGATGTAATACATTTCAAAATGTAAACCAAAATAATGGTTTACTTCAATAGACACAGAATAGCTATTTTGGGTTACTTCTAGTATCCCCAAATCACTCTGCAATGTAGATGTGCACTAAAAGTGTATTTCTGTTTTCTGCCCCCTGAAAACCCAGGAACTAACTAATTAAATAAATAAAAATCACCATATATTCAGCTATTCAATAATGGTCTTACTGAAAAATCTTTAGGGATCTCCCACATGAAGCAGTGAGACAAACACAGTTTCTGTGGGAAACGTGAATAGGAAGCCAGTTTTTGTTTGCAAAGTTTTATTTTCCTTTTTCTGTTCAGCATAGCACTTCTAATCCCCTTTCTTTCATCTGGAACTACACAGTTCTAGTGTCGTTCTCTATAGTTCATGAATGAGTGTGTATAATGGAATACACAATTCTACAGCTGCTTCATCCCCACAAAGATAATGTCAGACATAGGAGAAACTCACTTTAAAAACGTAAAAGTAAGTGTAATAGATGGGAGAAGTGGGCTTTGATCAGTTGTTTTTATCTTTTCATTCAAAGATGAAATAAAAGCTTGTCTCACTAATATAGTGGATTTCCAGAGCCTAACCAAATTTACATCACTTCTAGGACAAAAAAATTAAAAAAACCCTCTCCTCTTCTTAATATGTAGCTACATATCAGGGGACGATTCCCAGAAGAATCACAGAAAACAGACTGATCCAGTTAATTTCATAAGTCCAACAGGAAAAGGAGACAAGGGGAGTTGGGGATTTAGTTTTATTGGGAGAAAGGGTTTTTTTTTTTGTCATTGTTTGTGGTTGATTTGAACAGAAGCATAGTTTAAAACATAATGTTCAGCTATTTCTTCAATGGCTCTTGTGTCATGATTCTTTATTCACCTGGTGCCAGACTTTATGAACACATGGTATGAGCAGGCAGGACTGGTTGGCACATATTCCATGTGAAGCGAGTGTCTTTTACCCATTATGTAAAAAATCCTGAGGGACAGAAGGTGTTAGAGCAAACAGCAATAAAAATACTATGTTCTCAGGCACCTAAGTTTTATTGGACTCTAAAATAATATATTTTAAAATAATAAAGGGTACGTCTACACTAGCCCCCTAGATCGATCTCATTTCAGGAGGAATACCAGCTAATTTGAGTTAGGGCTTTAAATAGCAATCCCATTTCACTGCCGCATGCAGGCATTTTTTGAGAGAGGGAGAGGCCTCCATTTTGGAATAGAGGAGCCTGGCTGCTGTGGAGCCTTTGTCCAGTCTAGGAGCTGTTGTGTTGCAGCCACAGTCTGGCACTGAAAGCCTGCAGGGCTTGGATCTAGCAGGCTGCTTCAGAGGCTGCTGATTGCCTCTAGAGGGGAGAAACTGTAGCTGTGCCTGTGGCTGAGAAGGACTGTATATACCAGCACACGGGAGGAAACTGTAAGTAACTGGGCTCTTTGGGAAAGTGCTGCCTGGGACAGACCTCAGAGAGATAGACCAACTCTGGGTCCAAAGAGAGTCAGAGGCTATGTCTACACTACGGGGTTTTTTCTGGGATACCAGAGGTATCCCAGAAAAACTCTGCTGTGTCCAGAAAACGCGGCTACTCTTCTGCTTTTTTTTTTGTGGAAGCGCAAATGCCCCCTTTCCGAAGCCCTGTCTTCCTCCTCCCATGAGGAAGAACAGCTCTTCTGAAAGAGGAGGCTTTTCTGAAATATGGCGCAGTATAGCCAGGCTAAATTTCAGAAAAGCCTCTTCCAAAAAAATTATCAGAAAAATGAACACAAAATTGTTGGATACAATTTGCGTACCTTTTTCGGATACATCAGTGTAGTGTAGACATAGCCAGCGTGACCAGCCCAGTGAACCAGAGCTGGTGGCATTTGGTGGCGCCTGCTCCAGTGAGAGAGGGATGTTGCAGCTGGCTCCTCAGCTTGGACAAACACACACAGCACCTACACACTGCTGTGTCCACTCTAACTGCAGACCTTCAAGTGCGCCCAGCAAGCGTCTGGGACTCTGAGTCCAGAGGAGTGCACATTCTGGGGTAGGATAAATGGTGGCAGTGCAAATACCAGATAGATACATTCTTTTTATTTCTGTGTACTTTGTTAACTGATTTTATTCACTGTTAATCTGTTAAACCCTGTTTCTTTAAATTGTTAAGTACATGTGTGTTCATTCTAATTTAATCAATTAGATGTATATAATTAAAAGACTGAAAAAAAACTCAGCAAAAGGAGAGCTGGATAAGGGAGGTGTCTTCTGTGGCTAAACTGAAGAGTGAGACAGTTGGAAAGAAGAAAGGTCCGAAGAATTACAAACCCCAGCCAAACAGAAGGGGAAAGGCCTAGCCAGTAACGCTCCAAGCTAGGTAAACCTGGAAATGCCAGGCAGTAAAGCTCTTGGGAAGCTACAGGGAGTAACATTGGCTATCTCAAGAAATGAAGGAACTGAACAGACCCCAGATCTGGGAAGCTGGTCTAAAGCGCCTGGTACAAGAAGAGAGACACTTGAACTGGGGCTGAAGCCTGAGGGGCCAATGTATGTATGGATTAAGAAAGTGAACATTGCTCCACAAGGGAAATGTTATAAACTTATCGGGAGTGGGCTGAAACTTTCTAGGAGCCCTAAAAGACAGGGAAACAGAGGGGAAAGCATCTGCAGGGCCATATCAGGGTATCAGGGAGTACTGTGAGACAGTTTTCCACAGAGGATACCAATGGTTGCCTGCCTCACAAGAGGGCGGATTAGTTAGTATTGGAAAGCAGTTGAGGTATGAATCATGAAGTCATTCTGCTGTGTTTATCATTCTCATAAATAAAGCTAGACTCCCCCCACCCCCCCATTCTGCCCTGGTAACTTCAGTAAAAGTAGGATAGGGTTCACTGTCTTGATTAATGGCTCTGTCATAGTTGCTTATGGGCTGTAGCAGGACAGTGTCTGTGAGTGCAATGATCCAGAAATCTGAATAAAAGCCATTTATGGAAGAGGTAGTCAGCTGTGTCAGTCAGAAATGGGGGATTCATGGCTTCTCTGCAGGGAAAAAAAACACCCTTTTATTTAAAGGATTCTGCAAGAGCTCGCCCCTACGTAGCTTATTTCCACACAGAGAAGCACAGAAGCATGATTGGATTCCAACAAGAAATGTGCTAGCTCTTTGACCACAAATCCGTATGTATATTAATGAAATAAAGGGCTGACGTGTGCCAGGTGCAAGGCAGCTTCTTCAAAGGTGGTATGCATACTTGAATTTAAGGCCCTTGCAGTTTTAGGACCCCTGGAATAAAATTTTAACTCATCAAACCCACAAGAAATACATATTGTATAGATACAAAATGAAGTAGAGTTTGATAATGTAAAAACATCTGTTTCCATTATGTTCAGGAGAGCCAACAGACTTGTTGGGACCCTATGCAAGGTGGCGGCAGTCAGTTCAGCACTCCTGGAAGGCAAAATTGGATGCATCATGCCGGATCCCCCTCAGACCTTAGAGCCGGCCCAGAATGCACTATATGGCGCTTCAGTGGTTATTTGAAGGTCCCAGTAAATTGACCCTTTTTTGTCCCCCTGCTGGGGGCCTGATTATCTTCCACAAAAAAAAATGCTACAAAAAGTATTTGAAATGTTCTCCTTTTTTAAAAACTGGGAAACACCACTCCAGGAATCTTACTGTAGGAATAATGTTGTAAACACTTCAGGATAGAAAAATGAACTGTAGCGAGAGAATACGGAATTTCACAGCCAAATGCCTGAAAAATCCATTATGACTCCTGACTAAGCTACACATATAACCAATAAATGCTGCAGCTCCATGAATTAAACAGTCAGGATTATGAACATCAAAATGCCAAAATAGATAGGATGGGGATGTGGCAGCAGTGTGTGGTCTGTATATGTCGTTATCACAAATGCAAGCAAGAATTAAAAAATAAAGATAAATGACAGTTTAACTATGTAGTCTTTAGATGACAGTTGAACTATGTAGTCTTTAGATGACAGTTGAACTATGTAGTCTCCAGAAAGCGCTAAGAAAGAAAGAAAGAAAGAAAGAAAGAAAGAAAGAAAGAAAGAAAGAAAGAAAGAAAGAAAGAAAGAAAGAAAGAAAGAAAGAAAGAAAGAAAGAAAGAAAGAAAGAAAGAAAGAAAGAAAGAAAGAAAGAAAGAAAGAAAGAAAGGGCTAAGTAGAACAGACAATTCAGCCATTTCAAGAGGCACAGAAACACACTGGCTACGTCTAGACTGGCATGATTTTCCAAAAATGCATTTAACGGAAAAGTTTTCCGTTAAAAGCATTTTTGGAACAGAGCGTCTAGATTGGCTACAGACGCTTTTCCGCAAAAAAGCCCCGATTGCCATTTTTGCGATCCGGGCTTTTTTGCGGAAAAGAAATGTCTGCTGTCTACACTGGCCTTTTTGCACAAAAGTCTTTCGGAAAAACACTTTTGCCCGAATGGGCTCAGCATAGTTTTCCCGTAAAAGCACTGTGCTTTTGTGGAAAGTGAAGCAGCCAGTATAAACAGCTGACAAGTTTTTCCGCAAAAGCAGTCTAGGCACAGCCACATGGTATAAGAGCAGGTTGGATAAACATCTGTCAGCGCTGTCCTAAATATATTTCAGCCTGGCTCAGTTTGGGTGGATGGACTAGATAACTGCTCCAGCCCTACATTTCTATCAGACAATAAAACAAGGGTAAATTAACTCTGACGGCATGGATTGCGCAAATAGGGTTTTAATCTGTTTTTGTCCACTAACACAGCCTTTTTCTCGGGTGCGTCCATATCGCATACTTCTTTTTGTCACTTCAAATAAGGTAATAGTCAACATTTAAAGTTTTAAAAATTTCACATTGCTTTCATTTTGGTTTTTCCTTCAGTTTTCTGAACTTGATACCTTTTTCACCTGTGAGCCTACTATTTTATTTTTAAAAGCTATGATATTTTAAAAATAGTTCGCTCCAAATATAATTTTTGTCATGTAGTTTATATTACCATATGATGCCAGGTTTGAAGAGTACTCTAGACAGCTGATGGGATAACTGAGACAGAGGCACGAAGATGAAGAGCCTACCACTAAGTTCTGTTTCGCTTCTACTCTACTGTCCTCTGGTAGATCCAACACACTATTCACAGACCACAGCACAATACTGGCTTCTATTAGTACTGGCTACGCTGAACTGGCTACCCCCCGCCCAGATAATTCTCCTAATGTGCTCTCAATACGAAACTCTAACTAATAAACAGGCTTTTGCATTAGCTTCAATGCTTGAAAGGTATTTAGGTGTGACCCCATGAAGCAGTCCAGTCTCAGGTTAAGATGCATGCATTATATCTCAATCACCTGAAGGCAGGAGTAAGAAGCATTCTAGGCATGCACAGATATCTGGTGAATATGTACCTTGTAATTTACTTCAGCATTTAATGCATTCTGGTCAAAATTGTGAATGCTGTTTGAAAGCAGCTCCTCAATGGGCTCTCTTCAAGGCCTCTTTTTTCAAGAATAGAGTAGAGCTCGTTATTAAACTCCAAGTTTCTTACAAAAGCAAATCAAGTTTGCGTCTGATGGAACCCCATCTGGTAGGCAGCTGATTCCTTGTCAGCTTACATGGCAGCCTGTTGTGGAGCACTGCTAAGTGAACTGCTCCAGGGCTGGAGACACTGGGTTTCTAGGGTCCATGACTTCAGGACAGGCATGCCATGCTAGATCTTCCAGATTCCCTGATGTGGAGCTGCGAGGTTGGAAGCCTGAATCTATCTATGGTCCTTGTCCCACAGCAGGTAACCTGAAAATCCTGGAAACTTCCTGACTCAGTGCCATGGAGCTGGAACCCTGCAGAGCCTGGGAGGAGCTGCCAGATTCTGCAGCTGTAGGACAACCTTGTCACACAGACTGACCTAGTGTTAGTGATCCCAGGACTTTCAGAGTCCTGGCAACCCAGGCATCCAGCTGGCACAGGAATCTGAAAGTTCTGGGGTTCCTGGCCTGGAAGCAGTCTGCATGAGGGGAATGCCTCAGAGTCACAAACACTGGCAGCCCTATCTTGTATTCAGCAGCTGTCAGTGCCAAAGATAAAATCTCATGTTGAGAGTCGCCTGTGTCAATGTTCCCAAAGCAAAAAGTATTTTCAGGATTTCCTGTCTGTGAAGAATTCAAAGTTTTGGGCAATTCTAGAAATGAGTTTAATTGGTATGCATATGACAAGGGTCAATCTGCTCCTAGAATGCATCTATCATTAAAAATAAGTTGCTACTCCATCTGAGGAAAGTAAAAGAGTTAAGAACTATGGTTGTTGTTTTTTTTTAATTTGTACCGCTAAGATCATTCCAAGGTATAGGTTTTTTTTCTCCCTGGCAAAGACATTTTTCAGTGCATGTGTGGAGCATGCCATTCAAAAACATAGTATTTTTTTGTGACATGCATCAACTGCAATGAACAAAGATTACCGTTTTTAAAGATACTTTGAAGAATGCCCCAGAAAATAATCCTGATAGCCTATTCTCTGTCTTTTCTTGGTGTTAACTAGAAAAATTCATGGACACATGCTGAAGTCCAGCACTTTTGACCCCATTTCTTCGACATTCTGCTTTTAAAAGGTATCTGGGCTTGAATTACCTGAGCTGAATTTCAAGTAGCAGAAACTGCCTGCTCAAATAATTTGCCTTCCCTCCACCGTACTGGGTTCATCACCTTGTCTGTGTCAGAGTAAGCACTGAATAAATCATTCTTTGCTCTCATTAGATTAGTTTTGGAAATATTATTTTTAAACTCACAGAGGTGAGGGTTTGTTTCACCAGTTACTCAGCTCAGATTTCATTGAAAGACAGCACTGGAGTCTATAAGAGGAAAAATGTTGTACTAACAAATTTTTCCTAAAATTTAACCCCTTGTATCACAGGCCTCGTGTGAGGCCTAAGGTCTAGGTAACACTGGTCAATGGTTTGCTATTATAAAGCAAAGTTAAGCTGAGAGTAACAAGTAGGCACTGTTCACAGAACTTGGCAAAAACAGAGCTGATAGTGCAGAAACGCTTATACCTAAGAAGTATTAGGCACAGGCCATTAACACATTCCAGAGGCATTATAGCAAGACAATTCATTAAGAAAAATCTTGGTATCAATGCACTTCACGCACATAGGGACATGCTGAACCAGGTGACACAGCATGATGGATATCAATGTTTTAATCATATCACCATGTACAAGGTAATAGGCGGTAACATCAGAGGGTGGGAATCTGATACAAAAGGAGTGAGGTATAACTTGCTTATACTCGTATATAAAAATATACCTTAATATATTTGTCCTTGTCTAGCCTATGGACTAGTGTAGAATCCTACCACTGACTGTGCTGGTCCTTTGTCAGGAGGTACATATGCATAGTGGTTCAGTAGAGACTGCTGGCAATTATTATTGGGCATCATTTTTCAATAAACCTAACCAGGTTACTTCATCCCTTATCTGATTTTGTCGTCTTTGGGCGTTTTCTTGAAACCTACTGTTGGCTATCTGCACAGAGCCAGATCAATATACAGGAACACACACACATGCAGCTGATTGGTTAACATAATTGGATAGAGTGAGATATCTGTAAGGACACCACACTGGTAACTTTTGACCACAATTATTAGCCAAATATTGGCCTGGGGACAGATTGGTATATGATGTCAGCAATAAATCCTGATAGTTCGCACCACTGTAAAGTTAGAAAAAGAATTTTAAAGGTTCATCTTCAGGCAATTTATGCTATTCTCTTTTTAATTCCAGTTACTTCACTGCTATTTCAATTTATCCAGATAAGACCTATAACTTGTGCTGCTCAGTAATCAACTCTCTTGGGCATCCTTTCCCCAGCATCCTGAAAAGGGTGAGAGGTTTCATTCAAATGAAGACTCCCTTCCATTTTAAATATACACCACAAACTAATTACGTGTTCATCAGCATGCTATGTGAGTAACTCAAGATTATGTAGCTTCTGTAAGGCAAAATTAAGAGAACAAAAAACATTTACTGGAGTGTTGAAGGTCATCATTGTCTAATAAAGGATTTCTGACTATGGAAAAATGGAGAACTAATATAATTTTGAAGATCTTTTCATCCCATTAAGTCAAGTCACATATAATAAAAATCTAGTGTATTTTGAAAAATTAGTTTAGAAATCTGATGTGCAATGAAGGAGCATGATTGCTATTTTCTTCATTTTGGGTTGGGTTTTGTCTCATTCTCAATAGGAACCTAAATGCACAAGTATGATTTATTATTTTAAAGTTGAATGTCCAAATGTGAGCTGCACATTTTTAGCAGCACTGCTTGGCTGTCACTTTCCCAAGTATGCACTAGCAAAAGGAAAGTAGTCTGATTTTGTCCCTTAATAGCTTTGTATTTCTGAGTGCTAAAGGGGCTTATCTACATTATGAGATAAGTTCGAATATACTATGATCAAGTTCTGGGCACCTGATGTTCAGGAGGCGAGGGGCTGCGTCCCCACTATGGGCAAGATTTGAATGTTCTCGGAGATAACATGTTCACAATAATGGAGCCTACTTCAGACTCAGAGCACAAGGAAGCACCCTGACTCGATTAGCCGGCTAATCTATGCTTCTGGTGTCCTCTGGGTTCAAAAAGCAGCAGTGGGTACTTACAGGGGCTCCTCTCATCTGCATCCCACAAGGCACTCTACTCCCTACTCATGTGACATAAATGGGCATGTGACTTTCTGTGCCCTGGTTGCTGGTGCAGACACCACAGCACAACAAGCACAGAACCCAAGGTGCTGCAAAGCATTGCCATACTCATGGCTCTCATGATGCACCTCATGGCACACAACTTTCACAGTGCCTGCATATTGCTCCAACCGGATGAGAAGCATGAGGACGAGGAGAATGAACCCTGGCGTGGTCTGCAACCCCTACTCAGGCAAATCCTGACACATATGCTACTGTGCAAAGCACTCAGTCCGCCAGACACAGTGAAACACCACCTTTGGCAGTGGGAGACAAGCTGAGACTAGTAAAACGATATTGTCATGCAGAGATGGGATGATCAGCAGTGGCTGTAGAACTTTCACATGCGCAAAGACACCTTCCTGGAATTCTGCAAATGGCTAGTCCTGCCTTGAAGTAAAAGGCTATATAGATGAGACCCGCTCTCATTGTGCAGAAGTGTGTGTCCATTGCCCTCTGGAAGCTCACCACGCTGAACAGCTACTGCTTAGTCAGGAACCAGTTCAGGGTGGAGAAATCCACAATTGGTGCTGTGCTCATAAAAGTAGGCAAGGCCATCAACTATGTCCTGCTACAATGGTTAGAATCATAGAATCAAAGAATCATAGAACCATAGCTCTGGAAGACACCTCAGAAGGTCATCAAGTCCAGCCCCCTGCTCTAGGCAGGACCAATCCCAACTAAATCAACCCAGCCCGGGATTTGTCAAGCTAGGACTTAACCACCTCTAGGGATGGAGACTCCACTACTTCCCTATGTAACCCATTCCAGGGCTTCACCACTCTCCTAGTGAAATAGTTTTTCCTAATATCCAACCTGGACCTCACCCACCACAACTTGAGACCATTGTTCCTTGTTCTGCAATCTGTCACTACAGACAACAGCCTCCCTCCATCCTCTTTGGAACCTCCCTTCAGGAAGTTGAAGGCTGCTAGCAAATCCCCCCCTCACTCTTCGCTTCTGCAGACTAAACAGAACCAAGTCCCTCAGCCTCTCCTCATAGGTCATATGTTTCAGCTCCGTATCATTTTGGTTGCCCTCCACTACATCCTTTTTGTAGTGGAGGGCCCAGAACTGGACACAATACTTCAGATGTGGCCTCACCAGAGCTGAATAAAGGGGAATAATGATATCTCTGGATCTGCTGGCAATGATCTTCTTAATGCAACCTAATATGCTGTTAGCCTTCTTGGCTACAAGGGCTCACTGTTGACTCATATCCACTGTAACCCCCCAGATCCTTTTCTGCAGAACTACTACTTAACTTGTTGGGTCCCCAGCTTGTAACACTGTTTGGGATTCATCAATCCCAAGTGCAGGACTCTGCACTTGTCCTTGTTGAACCTCATCAGATTTCTTGTGGCCCAATCCTCCAATTTGTCTAAGACACTCTGGCCCCTATCTCTGCCCTCAAACGTATCTATGTCTCCCCCTAGCTTAGTGTATTCCGCAAACTTGCTGAGGGTACAATCCATCCCCTCATCCAGGTCATTAATAAAGATATTGAACAAAACCAGTCCTAGAACCGAACCTTGGGGCATTCCGCTAGAAACCAACCACCATCCTGACCTCGAGCAGTTGATCACTACCCGCTGGGCCCGGCCTTCTAGCCATCTTTCTAGCCATCTTACCGTCCATTTATCCAATACACATTCCCTTAACTTGCTGGCAAGAATGTTGTGGGAGAACATATCAAAAGCCATGCTAAAGTCAAGGTATAGGTTATCACTCTGGGCTATGTGGAAAACATTATGGATAACCGTGCTGCCATAGGCTTCCCAAACTGTAGGGCGGGGGAGGGAGGGACGAGGGGGCATAGATGGAACACATATCTCCATCTTGTCCCCGAAGTACTGTGCCTCAGAGTGCATCAACTGCAAGGGCTACTTCTCCAGGGTGCTGCAGGTGCTCATGGATCACAAGGAATGCTTCACCGACTGGGTGGGGCTGATCAATCACTTGTGAAGCTGTGCTGCTGCTGAGTAGCTTAGAGAAAACACTGGTTGGGGAGGCATTCATTGCTCTGTGTGCTGTTTGTTCACCAAGGGATCGCAAACCTGGCCATCTAGGACAGGCCCTTGTCCAGTTCCTGGGACTTTTAGAGCTCTGCAGAAAGGGCAAAGCAGTGGAGACACAAAGTACGGCCAGAACGGTCATCACAGACAGCTGTGGAAGACCACCCACATTTCTGGCATCACAGCATCTACACTACTGTAATTTCAGACATATACAGTTGGGAATAGCATTACTCCTCATGAAAAGCAGGACTACAGGGTTTGAATTCTGTGACGCCTTAGGTTGGAACAACAGGCTTGATAGTGTGGAAGCACTGATTAGATAAGTACCGCAGGGGCCTAAATTCAGGATAAAGTCCTAGTGTAGACCAGGCCTTAATCAGCTATGTGAACTTCCCTCCAATTTTTATGCTCAAACCATTCATACTCTAGCTCCAGGCAGGACCTGAGCATGTTTTCTTCCTATACTGGCAATCGTTTCAACCTGACTTGCAGCATCCCTGTATTTCAGGCTGTTTTACAGCAAAAACTACTGAAATTGTATTGTGATTTTCTGTTGAATACAAGTCTGTGCTAAGAACTGAGATGAGATCTTCCGAAATTCATTTAATCTGTAAAATTGAAGCTAGTTCAGCAGAAATTACTTGTTAATGTATTTTAAAATTGTATCAGACAGGCCATAGGTATCTTCTTTGAAATAGCTCTGTAAATTCTGACTTTCAAGAGACAAACAAGATCTTTATCAGGCTTTATTAAAATTTAAATACCCACATGAGGAAATGGGTTGACAGAGCAAGACAAATAGAAGTCAATTACTTCAAGACACGCCCCAAAAGGAAAATAACAGACCACCACTGTTCATCACCTACAACCCGTAGACTCCAGTGGATCATTAATAATGTACATCCAGTCCTGGAAAATTATCCCTCACTCTCGCAGGACTTGGGAGACAGGTCAATCCTCACCTACGGACAACTCCAGCAACCTGAAACAAATCCTTTCCAGTTGCTACACACCACACCTCAGATACACTCATCCAGGAACCTACCCCTTCAACAAACATTGTTGACAACTCTGTCCACATATCTAAACAAGCAACAGCATCACAGGACCTAACCACATAAGCCTTACCATCGGGGCTCATACAGCTGCACATCCTCTATTGTAGTATATGCCACCAAGTGCCAGTGATTATAGAATCATAGAGCTGGAAGAGATCTCAGGAGGTCATCAAATCCAGCCCCCTGTCCAAAGCAGGACCAATCCCAACAAAATAAACCCTGCCAGGGCTTTGTCAAGTTGGGACTTGAAAACCTCTAAGATAGAAATTCTATCGCCATCCTAGGTAACCCATTACAAAGCTTCACCATCCTAGGGTAGACTACAGGCTTTTGTCGACAGAAGTTTTGTTGACAGATACTGGTGACAAAGCTTCTGTCTACAAAGTGCATCTAGACTACATCCAGGTCTGTCAACAAAGCAAGCCGCTTTGTCGACATGACAGTGTAGCCGCAAAGGACAGCGTAGAGTCAATAACGCCTTCTGTCAACAGAACTTTGTGGACAAAAGGTGTTATTCCTTGTAGAATAAGGTTTACAGCTGTCGACAAAACTGCTGAGGGCTGTTGACGTTATGTTGCCAGAACTCAGTGGCAGTATAGCTGCAGGGATAGTTTTGTCAACAAAACCCTGTAGTCTAGACACAACCTTATATGCAATAACTCTTTCTGTCGACAGAACTCTGTCGACAGAAGGTGTTATGCTTCGTAAAATGAGGTTTACCAGCGTCGACAAAACTGCTGAGTTCTGTCGTCGTTATGTCGACAGAACTCAGTGGTAGTGTAGACGCAGGTATAGTTTTTGTCGCCAAAAGTCCACTTTTGGCGACAAAACTCTGTAGTCTAGACACACCCTAAGTGAAATAGATTTTCCTCTTAACCAACCTAGACCTACCCAACTGTAACTAGAGACCATTTCCACTTGTTCTTCCATCTGTCAACACTGAGAACAGCCTCTCTCCATCCTCTTTGGAACTCCTCTCTTGTACTTAAAGGCTGCTATCAAATCCCCCTCAGTCGTCTCTTCTGCAGACTAAACCGTTCTTCTCTTCTAACTAAGCCTAAATCCGTCAGCCTCTCCTCATAGATCATGTGCTCCAGCCGCTAATCATTTTCGTTGTCCTCTACACGCACATCCTTTCTGTAGTGAGGGGCCCACAACAGGGCACAATACTCCAGAAGTGGCCTCAGCAGCACCAAATAAAGGGGAATACTCACTCCTCTAGATCTGCTGGAAATGTTCCTACTAATGCACCACAATATGCTGTTAGCCTTCTTGTGTACAAGGACACAGTGTTGACTCAAATCCAGCTTCTCATCCACTGTAATCCCCAGGTCTTTTTCTGCAGAACTGCTGCTTAGCCAGTTGGTCCCCAGTCTGTAACAGTGCTTGGGATTCTTCCATCTCACGTGCAGGACTCTGCCCTTGTCCTAGTTGAACCTCATCAGATTCTTTTGGACCAATCCTCCAATTTGTCTAAGTCACTCTGGCCCCTATCTCTACCCTGAATCATATCTACTTTTCCCCCTGATCCAGGTCATTAAAAGAAATCAGCCTGAGAACCAATATTTGGTGCACCCCACTTGAAATTGAATGCCAACCAGCCATCAAGCTGTTGAGCCTGATAATCTAGCCAGTTTTCTATCCACCTTACCGTCCAATTATCCAAGCCAAGTCTTCTTTATCTTGTTGGCAAGTACACTGTGGGAGACCATATCAAAAGCTTTGCTAAAGTCAAGATATATCACATTCACTTACTACCCCATAACCACAGAGCCGTTACCTCATCATAGGAGGGAATCAGATTGGTCAAGCATTATTTCCATTTGGTGAATCCATGTTCACTATTCCTGATCACTTTCCTCTCTTCCAACTGCTTCAAAATGGATTCCTTCAGGAGTCCCTCCATGAGCTTTCTGGGGACTGAAGTGAGACTGACTGGTCTGTAGTTCCCTGGATTGTCCTTCTTCCCTATTTAAAGATGGTCACTACATTTGCCTTTTTCCAATCGTCCAGGACCTTTCCCAATCTCCACAAGTTTTCAAAGATAATAGCCAAACTCCCTCAGCACCCTTGGATGCATTAAATCCAGCCCCATGGATTTGTGAATGTCTAGCTTTTCTAAGTAGTTCTTAACCTGTTCTTTCTCCACCAAGGGCTGCCCAATTTCTTCCCATACTGTATTGCTTAATACAGTAGTCTGGGAGCTGGCCTTGTCTGTGAAGACAGAGGCAAAAAAATGCATTGAGTACTTACTAATTCTTCCCTGTTTGTGAGCAGCTGGTCAAGCTGTGCATGGCCCCTGGTTGATTCCTTCAGCATGTGTTTCAGAAAGTTATCGCCAACATTCTCCAAAACTTCCTCAATTGTCTGTGTACTGCTGCTTTGGTCTCCCAATAGCTGTCAGGGTGATTAAAGTTCCCCAGGAGAACCAGGGCCTGTGACCTGGAAGCTTCTGCTTTTTGTCTGAAGAAAGCCTCGTCTATTGCATCCATCTGATCTGGTGGTCTATAGGAGACACCAAATACATCACTGCTGTTGCTTCTGCTTCTATGCTTAACCCAAAGACTCTCAGCAGGCTTTTCGCCTTCTATATAATGGAGAGCTGAGCAATCATACTGCTTGATTACATACAGTAGAATGCCTTCACCTTTTCATCTCCACCTGTCCTTCCTGAACAGTTTATATCTTTCCATGAGAGTGCTATTATCATGCGAGTCATTGCACCACCTCTCCCTTATTCCAATCAAATCATAGTTCTTTGATTGTGCCAGGACTTCTCTTGGTTCCTGCTTGTTTCCCAGGCTTCTATGGATAACTAGCTGGTTGCCCTATATTTTCTATATGAATCAGGAATCCTCCTCTCTTGAACTTTCCTCCTTGGGCTCGTCTACATTGGCCCCTTTTCCGGAAGGGGCATGGTAATCTTTGAAATCGCAATAGGGAACTGCGCAGGGGATTTAAATATCCCCCGCGGCATTTAAATAAAAATGTCCGCCGCTTTTTTCCGGCTTTTAGAAAAGCCAGAAAAGAGCGTCTACACTGGCCCCGATCCTCCGGAAAAAAAGCCCTTTTCCGGAGGATCTTATTCCTACTTCAAACAGCCGCACGAGACCTGCCATACCCGTGCAGAAGTGCGTGGCCATCGCTCTGTGGATGCTCGACACACTGGACATCTATAGCTCAGTCGGGAAGCAGTTTGGGATGAAGATATACACAGTTAGGGCTGTACTCATTCAGGTAGCCAAGGCCATTAACCACGTGCTGCTGTGGAGGGTCGTCACTCTGAGAAACATCATCAATGGTTTTGTCACCATGGGCTTCTCCAGTTAGGGTACAGCATTCACATCCCCATCCTGGCCATCAACCACTGGGCTTCAGAGTTCATCAACAGAAAGGGGTACTTCTCCAAAGTGCTTCAGACTCTCATGGATCACAAGGGATGCTTCACCATCAACATTGGATGGTCGGGAAAGATGCACAACATCTGGTGTTCCCTCATCTTTTGGAACTCCTGCCTTTTCCAAAAGATGCACACTGATGCTTTTTTCCAAATAGCACCACAAGACTTGGGGAGGTGGACATGCCCATTGTCATCCTGGGCACTACTGCCTACCCCTTGTTCCCCTGGCTCATGAAGTCCTACACAGACAGCCTGGACCCCAGCAAGGAACAGTTCAACATTAGGCTGGTCAGATGCTTCATAGTGGTGGAATTTACATTTGGCCATTTAAATGGTGCTGGAAACTCTTCACCCATCTGGATCTCAGTGAGCGAAACATCCCTTTTGTGATGGTGGTCTGTTGTGTGATCCACAGTCTATGTGAGACTTTTCTACCAGGGTGGAGGGCTGAGGCTGAACGTCTGGCCAGCGAGTTCAAGCAGTTGGATTCCAGTGCCATCAGGAGAGCACAGCGAGCACTATACACTCATCAGAGAAACATTGAATAACAATTTTATGGAAGGTCAGTCCTGAGACTCTTGCCTGTCGCGCTCCACAAAAGGCCCTTACATTTCCTATGTGTGCCTTTCCTCACCCACCTCTCCCTTCCCCTGCTCTCCTTTCCCACTTTCCGCCTCCCCTGCAGAGCAAACAATAAAGACATTGTATTTGAAATACAGGACTCTTTATTCTGGGGACATACAACAAGGAAGGGAATGGAAAAAGAATCTGGAATGGAGGCGAGGGGTGGCTTAGGGACCAATTTGGGAGTGATGTCTGTCTCCAGGTGCGCTGGAGGCTCCAAATGCCCTAGAGGTTCTATCACCCCATGTTGTGGGGCTCTAATGGCCCCAGGGGAGCCTTGGAGGAGAAGACATGGGGTGGGTGGGGCGCTGGCTGCTGGCCAGCTCCATGAACAATAACCATGCACTCCAACACCAAGGTGAGGATGGTGAACATGGTATTGTTCTTTCATGCCGGCTCTTCCCACATGGCCTTCCTCGCCTCCCAGGAAGCTCAGCGCTCCTCCCAGTTGGCAGAACACTCCTGGTGCTCTGCTCCAAGAACATCTGCTCCCTCATGGGCTCCTCCTGCGGATCCTGCTCAGTCAGGCCAATGGAAGGGATATGAGGGACTCACCAAGCGCATAGCTGTCCCAGCTATGAAGAAAAGATAGAAGGGCAGTCTTCACAGGAGACTCTGTGTATGAAGCCTAGCCTAAATCTCTGAGCTGACACTGGAAGTATCAGTTCAGACAATGGAAATGTGCTTTGAACAAGGCCATATGTTGCCTAGAAAGCAGGCACTTTCCAGCGGGACAGTGATGTTCCATTGCAATACCCACAGTCTAGAGACAAGCAAGCATGAAAAGGTGCCAGCCAGGTCAGGAGCCTGTGGTCAGAAAAGAGGAACAGGGTAGCTTGGCTTCCTTCTGTGTTCCACACATACTGGGATTGGCACTGGTGGCATCCCACAGTCAGAGAATGTCTATGCCTGCCCACTGGAGGATGGAGGGAGGGAGTTGGGGGAGGTGTGTGTTAGCAGCAGACTCCACTTGCTGGAGAGCATGTTAGTGGGTTTCCCCCCCTTCTTTCTCCTGTAAGGTTCCCATGCACGGGATCAGTCTCCTCCACATCATTGTGCTTGATTGGGAGCAAATGTTGACTCAGTGCGGGCATTAATTTGGGCCCTGTGCTGCACTGCTATGTGCTTCCATGATCCCATCCTCCTTAGTGATGACCGGATATGGGAAAGTGCCCCTACCACAGAAGCTGGAGAATGGCAGACCTCTCCAGAAACCTTGTGAGAAGGATTGAGGTGTTCCTCTGAGACAGCGTCATGGAGCTTAGTGTTTCAGACTGGTGCTCCATGTGCACACACATAAACAAGCTGTAGTGCTACCCACAGGCTGAGTAGGCTGAGAGAGAAAAGTGAAGCCCCACACAGCCTGTTGCCTGACCCTGCTTGTAGATAGGGAAAAGTAGAAAATTCACCTGAAGTGCCCTCCGTGGATTCCTCAGAAGCCTGGGAGATTTCCTGGATGGGGAGACCAGCTCCAAAGGGAAGAGTAGCTCCTGACTGGTGTGCATGGTTGTAACGGACAGAATTGTCAGACACATAGCTGTACATCATTTGTTAGGGAAAAGTCAACATGGTTTCTATAAAGGGAAATCATGCCTCATCGATCCACTAGAATTCTTTGAGGGGGTCAATAAGCATATGAACAAGGAAGATCCTGTGGATGCACTGTACTTAGATTTTTTCAGAAAGCCTTTGACAAGATCCCTCAAAGAAGGCTCTTAAATAAAGTAAGTTGTCAAGGGATTAGAAGGAAGATCCTCTTATAAACTTATAACTGTTAAAAGATAGGAAACAAAGAGAAGGAATAAATGGTCCGTTTTCAGAATGGAGCATGGTATTTAGTGATGTCCCGCAAGGTCTTTATGGGGATCATCCTATTCAAAATATTCATAAATGATATGGAGAAAGGGGTAAATAGTAGAGTGACAAAAGTTGCAGATGATACAAAATTGCTCAAAATAGTTAAGTCCAAAGCAGATGTGAAGAGCATCTCACAAAAGGAAGTGACTGGGCAACAAAATGGCAGAGGAATGTTAATGTTAATAATGCAAGTATATGTATAACATTTATACAGGTATAAAATGATGGGGACTAAATTTACTGTTTATCACTCAAGCGTGAGAGCGAGCGAGATGTTGGCATTGTAGTGGATAGCTTTCTGAAAACATCCACTCAATGTGCAGCAGCAGTCAAAAATAATAAGGAATCATTAAGAAAGGGATAGAGAAGAAGATGGAGAACATCTTACTGCCTCTATATAAATCCATACTATACCCACATCTTTAATACTGCACGTAGATATGGTCACGTCATCTAAAAAAAAGATGAAACTGTTCAGAAAAGGGCAACAAAAATGATTAGGGGTATGGAACAGATTCTATATGCAGAGCGAGTAATAAGATTGGGACTTGTCATCTTGGAAAAAAGATGACAAAGGGAGAATATAGTACAGGTCTATACAATCATGATTGGTATTTAAAACGTGAATAAGGAAGAATTATTTACTCCTTACCCTAACACAAGACCTAGGGGGGTCACTAAATGAAATTAATAGGTAGAAGGTTAAAACAAAGTTAAATATTTCTTCATACAATGAACCAAATGTGGAATTCCTTGCCAGAAGCTGTTGTGAAGTCCTAGATTATAACACGGTTAAAAAAATTAGATACATTAATGGAGGCTATATCCATCAATGGCTATTAGCCAGAATGGATAAGAATGTAGGAATAAGAGATCCTCCGGAATAGGGCTTTATTCCGGAGGATTGCGCCAGTCTGGACGCTCTTTTCCGGCTTTTCCCCAACCCGGAAAAAAAGCGGCGGCCATGTTTATTTAAATCCCGCGGGGGATATTTAAATCCTCCGCGGATTTCCCTATTCCAAAGTTCGAAATTAGCATGCCTATTCCGAAGACGGGGCCAGTCTAGACGTAGCCCACATGCTTAATGAGTGGCTTAGAGAGCATTCATGACATTTCACTGGGTGTGAGTGTCCATAGGTTGATGGCTGAGTGACTGCAATGCCGGGAGAGACAGCATAGGCTGGAGAGTTAAGGGGACCAGTGATCCCACATTTCCCAATTATATCTGGGGATCCCATCACAAGGAAGTAATCCAATTCTTCACAAATGCACATACTTCAGATTTACCAATCACACACATATTCGAGGTCCATTAGCAACTGTTCACTTGTAATTGAAACAGCTCTCGGCAGACTCAGAAGAGTCTGCAAAGTTCTTCTTGCGCACAGTATAGAGAAAAAAATGGTATTTGTGCATATTTTGCATGGGTGCAGTTGCTCCTAGTGGATTGGCACATGCCTAATCATTTCTACTAGCTACTAAATTCTGTTGACAATGTGTAGAACATTAATGCCTTGCTCCTATATACCCTGGACAACACACTTGAAAAAAATATTGCTTTGGCTACTGGAGAGAGCTGAATGCAAGAGAATCGCGAGGAAAGAAAAGACGCTTTCAAGAGCAAAAGTAGTTAAGTAAAGGGCAAGGAAACCCGAGACAACATGAAGCGTATAAAGCATTTCACAAGGTCAAAAACATTAGTTCCCTTTACTTTGTTAGTAAATTAATATTGTCTTTAACCTAACCAATGTTCTAAACTGTTTCCTTGGTAGGCTCATTATTCTGGAACTGAGTCTTTTGTGGCCTCTGTTATTCAGTCACTTGGCTGAAGAATAGGTAATCAATATGTCTAAAAGGGTCAGCTTTATCTGCTTTGAATATTTAAATAGGTTCCGTCCAAGTACTGTCTGTAAGAACATACAACCATAGTAGGTTGTGTGACAAGACACAAGATTATCTTGGCAGGTCATCAGAATGACTCTTCTTCAGCTAGCACTTAATAGCAGATCTTTTGTACTTGTAGCCTTAAAAAGAACTGAAAATACATGAAAGGCTTTGGCATTTTTTTTGTTTCAACTAACTACAAAAAGTTTATTGGAGTGCAAAAAAGTGCCTGCTTCCCCTTTTTTATACACCAACTAGCTGCTGCCAAGTGGCCAGAAGAAGGTCCATGACAAAGACGCACGGCCACACAATCTCTCTTTAACCTCAAAAACAAGGTTTCCCAATTGCCTGTAGGCACTTGTTAAGAACACAAATAAATAAAGTCAGACTTATGAACAAAATAGGCAGGATGTGCCCATTTGGACAAGTGTAATTTTAGTTTAAATTTCACATATAATCACAAAAAGTATGCAAAATTTAACTCAAGCCATTATTTTTTTCTTATAATACACATACCATGTGAGGAAAGAGCTACATAGGAACTTAGGTCAAGGTTCTGTGCTGCTGACCTTTGGATTTTGATTGATGTTGGGCGGTCCAGAGCTGAGAGTAAATGATAATTTGAGCTGTTTAAGAAACTTTAAAGTGCAAACAGGGGACGAAAAAAGAGGCTTTCTAATAAGCTTAATTAAGGCCCAGCAAAGTATAGTGGTTAGTATGAGTCCTAGAGAAACCTGGGATGTAGCAGAAATCAGCATAAATCTTTGACCAAGCTTTGGGTATGTCTACACTGCCCGGCTATTTTGGGTTACCAGAAGTAGCCCCAAATAGCTACCCCGCATCTTAACAAGACACCCATTATTTCAAAATATTTTTCAAAATAACAGACATGGTATTTCGGCATCTCTGTAACCCTCATTACACGAGGGCTAAGGGATGTCTCAAAACAGTGTGTTATTTCACTGTATAGGTGTGCCAAGTTTCCAAATAAGCTATTTTGAAATAGAATCGAAATAAGATATACAATTTGCATAGCGCAAATTATGTATCTTATTTTGAGTTCAGGGTGCTGTGTAGACGCACCCTTAGAAGGAGCTTTTGTAATATGTAACTTGTGATACAATACATAAGAATGTAAAAATGGCCGTACTGGGTCAGACCAAAGGTCCATCGAGCCCAGTAGCCTGTCTGCAGACAGTGGCCAGCACCAGGTGCCCCGGAGTATTAGCTTAAACTAATGGATTTCTAGTGTCTTCTTGCTACAGCTCCACATGAAGAAACGTCATTTATGTATTGAAACTATTGGGAAACAAAGTGATACAAATAGTTTATGCCAGAAGCCAAATTATGGTTCCCTCGGCATATCACCCATAAGCAGAGAGCAGAGACCTAGTTTAAACGTGGTCCCAGATGTGTGGAGGATGCAAGAAAAAAAGGACTCTAAAAGACTGTCAGGTCAATGATGCATTAGAACAAGTGGGATCCCAGAATGGTGGAGGTTCAAGTCCGCTTATGGAGTTCTTGCACCCTCCCTCTTCGCCAAACCCGCTACAGCCTGTGGGGCCACCAGCCACAGGGCAAAGTGTGTGGGAAGGATGGCTCCATATTTATTTCTAATGGTCTCCGTAAGGTTGTGAGGATGTTAGCATGGGGAGTGGGTTGTTTTTCATTTTTTGTAGCCAGTTTTGTATAACCATACTTACGGTTTATTTTAATTTTAAGTAAAGTCTTCATATTTCTGTTTATGAAATTTCCCAATGTCACTTAAAAATCACACATAACTCCTAGACCAAAGAACTTGTTATTAGAAATGTGTGTTCTATATCTAGCAAAGGTTACAATGTTCTCCAAGTAAACCAGAAAGTGATTCTACCAAAGGCCTCCATGATGACTCAATCTATTTGCTGCATGTATTTTTCCCAATTCCCCAGGAGTATAGGTGGTAGGAGAACCATTCTTTGGCGATAAATTGATTGTTTCCATATTCTGGTAAAAAAACAAGGACAATATCTATTAGCCTGACTGACAGTGATTCAAATGGGAGCAATAACAATGCTAGCTCTCAGTAAATCTAGTTTTGAATCATTTATGATTTGTACTTAGACTAATATTCCTTTTTAACAGACTTCCTTTCCCTCTTTTTGGTTCATCTCTGAATCCGCACACTAAGCTGGAATAGTGCATGGTGTACCCATTTTTAAGCTATATTTCAACTTCCAATCATAACATTTTAATTTTTCTTTACAAATGTGGTCACACCACGTTATATCTTTCTGCATATTAAGAAAAATCCAGCTCATACAAAGGCATTCTTCCAATACTCTCCTTGAAGCAATTCTTTATCACTTGCCCATTCCCAGGAATTACGACATAAAATATAACAATTGCCAATAAAGACCAAGTATAACATTCCGAGTGCTTTGACTTTTAATTTCTTCAGATAACTAATATTTAACAGCTTAGTTTTGAAAAAAATACATTATATTCACTCATCACAATCAATTTCATGATGTCTAAATGATTTTTTCTTCAAAGTATTTTGTTTTCCTTATTTGACTACATGAAAAACTTTCTGTTTTCTATTCACAGATATTCTCTATATTAGTAAAATAAAACAATTGCTGTATGAAGAAACTTTTGTTTCCAACTTTATCACATTAGGGGCTCAACTGAATCCATGCCAACAGACTCTTATGCCTAGAAGGAGCATCAAGTGACATTCATAGAGCTGTTTGGACAGTCAAAAAGCCACACCCATGGACCAATCACAGGCACAGGAAGTAAGGATGGGCGGTGATTAAGCACCCCGAGGTTTTGTACTTGGCTTCACTGGGCCCAGGTGGCGGCTCTGTTGCCAACCTGCTGGTGGCTTCATCAGTCAAAGGTTCTGGCCTCCACACAGCACGGCCAGGGTCTTGCCAGTCCTGCCAGCTTTATTGCCTCCCGGGGTCCTGCCATCTATCAAGTCCAAAGGGTCCACTCAGGAACTATCTGTAAAAGGGGCAAGTTCTTCAGTGGGTTAACATGCATTTTCTTTATTAAAAATGAATTTAAAAAAAAATGGTAAATGACAGCTCGTAATGAAACACTAATGATTTTTTTAAAATAATCCATTTTAAGCAATTTTTTGACATTACTAGTCACGTGTTTCCAGAACTTTCAGCAGTCTTTTTACTGCTGAGTGCATGTAGGTGTGACCAAAAACCATTTCTTTATTGACAGCCTACACACACCAGAGTAAGTCTTTGTAGATAATATGCTTTGTGAAGTATATTTGACAACTAATAACTCATTGCTCAATAATACAAGGATGTAGGGACAAAATTAGAAAAACCAGGGCACAAAATGAGAGCAAACTAGGAGGGACACCCTATCTCCATACAGCGAAGGAGAGGCAGGGAGCTTGGCAATGTAAATCTCTGTCACGCTTACACACTGTGTCTGTTATTTTCACAAACACACACTGCCCGTCACCTTCATTGCCCAACCCAACACATACGTGGGGATTTGTTGTTGCTTCTTTACATCTTGCAAGGTGGGTTATTTTTGGTTTGTGACTTGTCTGTGTCTTTCATAATTTTCATTTCTCTCTTACGCTTACATTTAATTTGAGTAGTAAGTTTTCAAATGCTGAACCTGTTGTGGCTGGAGTAAGTATCCTGGTGGTAATTACTGCTCCTGGAAGTGGCTGGTCTGTCCCGGCAGCTCCTGAAAGAGGCAGAGCAGGGGATCTCCACATGCTGTCCTTGCCTGCAGACACCTTCCTGCTGCTCCCATTGATCAATAACAGGGAACTGTGGATAGTAGAATCTGTGGGCTCAATGCCTGTAGATGAGGGGCAGCACATGGCACCATGGAGCTGCTGCTGTACGTGCCAGCTGCTTTCAGGAGTGGTTCAGGGCCAGGGCAGGAGTAAGCCTGTTTTAACTCCACTGCCCCACCACCCAGAAGCCACCTCAATTAAACGGTGCCCAGTCAGAGCCTTGACCCCTGTTTCAGCCCTGAACCTCTGCCTGCACTCAACTCCTGCCCCGATGTGAATCCCTCTGCACCCAAACTCCTTCCCAGAGCTTGCACTATGAAATGCCTCCTGGACCCCAATCCTCCACTCTGAGCTCAGCCCAGAGCATTCCTCACACTCCAAATCACTTTGCCCCAAACCACAAGACTGCACTCCAACCCCCTACCTCAGTCTGGTGAAAGTGAGTGAGGATGAGGGAGGGAGAAGGGGTGGAGCAGGGGTGGGTCCTCGAAGAAGGGGCAGGAAGGAACTGGGGTAAGGGAATCTGGGCTGGAGATAGAGTTTACATTGCACTTAAATTGAGAAAGTGATCTTGTGATTAAAAAGGTTGGGATCCGCTGTGTGTGGGGAAATAAACTGAGAAACAGAAGGGGTTGTTTGTGATTCATGCAGGGTGCATCTACACAGTACCCATAGGTTGAAATAAGATACGCAATTTGAGCTACACAAATTGGGTATCTTATTTCGATCTAATTTTGAAATAAACCACTATTCTGAAACTTCCCATAACCCTCGTGGAACGAGGGTTACAGGGACCTCATAATAGCATGCCCATTATATCAAAATAACAGGCTGTCTCAAAAAACATGAAATAGCTATTTTGGGATACCTTCGGTATCCTGAAATAGCGCCACAGTCTAGACGTACCCTCCGAGAGTGACTCTGTCCCCAGTCCTCTTCCCTCCTGAAGCTTGAATGCCACAAATTGATCATTAGCATAAATCTTTGACCAAGCTTTGATCATTTGCAGCATTCTGCAGGGGATGCTGTATGACAAGTATGCCTTTTGAAACTACCTTAACACTTATTTAAAGCAATAGGGTTAAATCTCCTACCCCATTTCTGAGACGTCAATCAGGATTTTTAAATATCCTTACAATATACAGAATACTTCTTAATGCCATGGTCACCAACCAGTGAATCACAATCGACTGGTCGATTGTGGGGGCACTGCCAGTAAATCGTGAGGCAATGTTCCCAGTCCCTCTTACTCCCTCCTACTTCCAATGAGAAGCCTACGCTGGCGCTACAGCCATGCACAAAAATGGAGCTATCTTCAGCTTCCAGTGGTGTGGGGGGGAGGGGGGAAGTCCCACAGCTCCACACCAGATCTGACTTCTGGTGGGAGGGGAGGATCAGTGCTCACTTCCTGAGAAGCTGGATCTGGTGTGGAGCCTTGGGACTCCCCCCCCCCCCCCCAAACACACACCGCAGGAAGGAAGGTAGCATGGGAAAGGAAGGGAAGACACGAAAGCACGCTCTCCTCCCCTCCCATCCCCACAAAAGCATGTGTGCTTTCTTGTCTTCCCCTCCTTCCCCATGCTCACGGGACAGGAGGCACAGGATCCGGAGAGAATGGATTTCTTAAAGAAGCTGCACGTGTGCTTCTTCAAGTGTTGCCTGCTGCAGATCCTACCCCAGAGATCCTTGTCCCTGGAGAGACCCAGGTACCAGCCAAGTTGCTCCTGCCCCCTCTCCCCTGGCCAAACCCTCACCAGCACCCTGCTGCTGCTCCCTGGCCAGACCCCCCACCATGAGCGAGCTATTGCCCCTTCTCTCCCTGCCAGACATCTACCTCCAGCTTGCTCCTGTACCCTACTTTCCCCCCTAGTCTGAACCCTCATCCATATCCCACTCACTGGCAACCCTGTCCCGTACAGTGGATCTCTCAATTTTGTCCCTGTTCAGAGCTTAGAGGAGCCCATAAAATCCACTAATTCTGGAACTCCAGAAGAGTTAATCTAGCCTGAGGCCTCTTATCTCAACCCAGTGAGAGTGAGTAGGGCAGGGGACAGCAAATGATGGAGAGGAGGGGAATGGAGAGGGTGGGGCCTCAAGGAAGGGGTGGGGGTGGAACTTGGCTTGCCCTGACATTTGAAAAGTGATCTTGGGTGTAAAAATTTTGGAGACCACTGCCTTAATCTGTAGTCTGGAGAATGATACTTCTAGAGACACAGATTACTCTCCTACAAAGTGCTGAACTGAGACAGAAGGTTGCTGCCATTGAGGGACAAATCCTGTAACCTTCTGTTCATCTTCGTTGGAAGGTCATTCATTCAGGTACTGACCATGTCTGATTCTTTTCTGAGCTTTTAAGAGCTGATAAGCTCAAAGTGGTAGGTTAAACAATGTGCAATGAGATATACAGTATTCTAAAATCATGAACAGTCTTGTCTGATTACTTCATAGCATATCTCTCAGAATGGCTGTTTTGTCACAAGCATTCTATCAAACCAAGCATCCATCTGCTTTATAGGCAGGTTTAATCAAACGTGTTTTTTAATGTTACCTTTCGGGATGTTATGTATGTTAACTAATTTGGGGTGAGATCTTACAGATAATGAGCCATCCAACACATTTAGAGCTTTGTAAATTGTGTGACACCCAAACTAATTTATGTGGACAGCAAATCCCTTTCAATGATGATCTTCAGCAGTGAAAGGGCTAAACAACATTACTGAAGCCCTCAGTGTAAAGTCTAAAATACTGTCACATTATATTCCTGTATCCCATTATCACTGTGCTCTGATATTTCTGTCATAGATCATTAGCTAGGTAAGAAGAAGACAAATGGGAAAACTTGCTACTTAACTGCCTGCACCATTTTTATCCCAGGAGCTTATTTCATCAACAAAGTACAAATAGTTATATTTTCTGGAATCACAGTCAGTGTGTCTGACAAGTGCTGAGAAAAGTGAGATGCCTTAGAGAAGAAGAAATGACTGTACACAAGAAAAAATTATCTCGAATTAGTTTAAAAATGTAATGTCAATGTTCATAATTAACTTCCCCCTTTTTCCTTTCATTCAAACTGATAGACAAGCAACACAGACAAATAGATGCACTTTTTGAAACAATTCCAATGTCCAATGACCTGGCTGAAATGTGTTATTCTTTCAAAGCATTTCACAGCAGTGCACAGATAAATATTATTCTTAAATAAATATTGAACTGGTGTTTTCTCTCTTTTCACAACTAATATAGTTTAAAGGACAGATTTACAAAAATATTTAGGTATCTAGGATGTACATTGTGATTTTTGTAAATCCTACTAGTAACCTATGGGTGCATCTACACTGCATCCATCGCTTGAAATAAGCTATGCAATTTGAGCTACACAAATTGCATAGCTTACTTCAAGTCAGTTTCAAAATAGTTTATTTTGAAATTTGGCACTGTCTATACAGCATCTATTTTGAAATAAATTGCTATTCGAAAAATCTCTTACTCCTTGTGGAATGAGGTTTACAGGGACATCAGAATAGCGAGCCAGTTATATTCCGAACTAATGGATGTGCTCAAAAGACGTATCCCAAAATAGTGCTGGAATGTGGACATAGCCTATGTGAGAGACAAGTGGGATGGTATCAACAAAGGAACTTGGATATCTAAACCACACATCTATATTTTCATCTTAAATTCCACTTAGATCCACACAACTCCCACTGCATGCTGTAGGGCAACTAAACTCACTTGTTGCCTGTGTTTTTGCCTCTGGATATCTGCTCATTTGCCTCACTCTAGTATACAAACCCTTATTCCCCTTCTAAGCCCCAGATCAATTCACAAACAAGGGTAGGGGTGGGGAGAGCTGTGTGAAGAGCCGGAGCCAACAGATGGCCTCTGAGCATATCTGTTGGATCAGGACACTTTCAAAATCTGATCAAAGGAGAAGGCAGTACCTTCACTGACATTATCATTTTTAGCCCACCATTGGTTAAAACACTCAGCTGGGAATTGGGAGAGCCAGGTTCTGTTCCCTCTTTCTGCCAGAAAAGGTGAAAGACCCCTATTCAAATCCACTCTCATCCTTTGGCAGAAAAAGGAAGAGATGAACATGAGTCTCCCACATCCCAGATGAATGTTAAACGATGGGCTAAAAAAAGTTATAATGGGAGTTGTGGCACCCACCCTTTCTCCTCCAGCTGTTTGTGTGGAGTGAGATGAGTGTTTAACTCGTCCACTTTTTTTGATTGTATCACTTTGGCATATATGGTCATGCCAATTTTCTTCCACAATTTGATCTGAGGAAGTGGGTCTGGCCCACGAAAACCTGGGGGAGCGAGCTGGAACGGGGGAGGAAGGGAAGGGAACCTCAGGGTTGGGGGTCCTGCTGGCTCTCCCATCTCGCAGCACTGTGGGGGCAGAGGTATCGAGGGGGAGTTGGTGTGGAGGGTGGGGCAGGAGGGATGGGGGGTGTCGAGGAAGTGTGAGGGGGAGCAGGGGTGGGAGGAGGAGTGAGAGCTGGGGTGGCCACAGGGGCTGGCACAGGAGGAGGCAGGAACCTGTGCACTAGGGTCTGGAGGTGACCTCTGAGGGCACGGCTCTGCTCCTCCAGCATCTCCAAGTTCCGCTGTCACTGCTGCAGGTCCTCCTGCAGGTCACGGCTGTTAGTTCGAATTAAGTTTGAAGTGTAGACATACCCTAGGTGAGTATGTGACCTTTGGGTGAGATTGTTCTCTGTGGGTATGTCTACACTACAATGTTAGTTCGAACTAACATTCATAGGTGCTACACTAGCGCTCCGTTAGTTCGAATTTGACTCGAACTAGCGGAGCGCTTAGTTCGAACTAGGAAATCCTCATTCCACGAAACCTTTATAGCCTGTAGTGAGGTCTGTTTGGGGATGGTGGGCTGTGTAGTGACCCTAGAGGTCCAGTAGGCCAGGCTGAGAGCTTTCTGTTGAGGCTCTAGCCTGCCATCCTTTGATCTATAATCCATGTAAGATGCCTCAATAAGAGGGTGAGGTTAATTCTGAGGGAACAAGGGTTTAATAAGCCAGTGCCTAACTTTAAAGAGGGTGGGTGAGAGGCAGATACACATAACAAACATTCATCAAAACAAAAAACACTACATTTCTATCAGAGGCAGCACCCTGTGGGTGGTGGGCAGGAACCACTGACTCCCTTCTTCCCACCTTAGCTGCCTCTGATCCAGAGACAGAAAGGTGAGGGTAATGTGTTTAGTCAACAGCATTAACCAATAAGACCAGGTTTATCTGTTATTCATGTAGTCGTCTCCATGCTGACGCTCCTAATCTGTACCTGCTGTAGATTAGCTCCCAGAAATTAACAACCTCTGGCAACATAAACCATTTAGACCTCCCCAGGCCTCACTCTCTATCCAGGTTAATGACTGGAGCACACCAACCTAAGTCCTTCAAGTTTCCCTTGTGCTCAGTCCCTGTTCCACTGCAAACTCCCAGAAGTATTCGATCTGTTATTCCCAAGGAAATAGTACATTCCAGATTCAAATCGGGATCAACATTTTTAGACAGCACATATTTTATATATTGAAAACAAGAATACGTTCTTTATCAAAGCATATAGATTCAAATGATAGAAAATAAACATACTGGAAACAAATGGTTACATATAAAACAATCAGGCTGTGTCTAGACTGGCAAGTTTTTCCACAAAATCATCTGCTTTTGTGGAAAAACTTGCTAGCTGTCTACAATGGCCGCTTGAATTGCCGAAAAAGCACTGACGATCTCATGTAAGATTGTCAGTGCTTTTACGGAAATAGTATGCTGCAAAAGTCGGGCAAAAGTCTTTTTCCAAAAGACTTTTGCGCAAAAGGGCCAGTGTAGACAGCACAGTTCTGTTTTCCGCAAAAAAGCCCCGATCGCGAAAATGGCGATCGGGGCTTTTTTGCGGAAAACCGTGTCTAGATTGGCCACGGACGCTTTTCCGCAAAAAGCATCCTGCCAATCTAGACATGCTTTTCTGAAAATGCTTTTAACGGAAAACGTTTCCATTAAAAAAACATTTTTGGAAAATCATGCCAGTGTAGACGTAGCTTCATTGCATACTTTCTATACCCTAAACTTAACTAAAAAGGCATTTTCCCCCAAGCATTTTCATCCAGTTTGGCTGAGATTCTGTTTCATAAGATCAAGCCCATTGTCCTTGTCCTTACAGATTGAAGGAACACCTGGAAGTTCATTTGCAACTCAGACATAGTTTCCAAAGTTCATTCTTACCCCAAAACAATATAACCTCTGCTAATCTTGTCCTTTCCTTCAGCCTTCATAATCTTCTTAGTTCACATTTTGCTCAGATGGTAAATTGGCCTTCATTGTGAATGATACAATATTCATTTTGCACATTACCAGCCAGAGTGAAATAGGCATCTCTTCCCCTGCCTGACAGGAGTACATGGATTACCTTTTAGTGAATTGTCTTAATTCAGACCTAGACAACACAAGTTTTAGTTTATATATAAAACCTCACATTTTCCATGCATCTCTTACAATGATTATGATTATTTTAATTAATAACCTTCCATGATATTCCTTAGTGAACCCATAGATTCCTGTACCCTTATGTATTCCTGTGAGGTCTACTATTCAGCATCCAGAAGTTCTTGAGTGAGAGCCACCCAGAATAAAAGCTTGTAGAACAGTTCAGTTGGATACATTACTTAGGATTCAAAAGCTTTCCATCCATAAAACTTTTTATTTTCTTGGTAACTTATACTTGATAGAATAAGCTACATTACAATGAAATATCCCTTTGTGACAGGCTAGATTATTGACTAATGTATCATAAAATCCCCTTGTCAGCCTTGAATGTGTATTTGAAAGCTATTCATCGAGGTAAATGTTCTGTATTAAAAGATATAGCCAAAGTTTTCTTTAACACATAGACTGTCAACAACTGAAAATCATCAGATGAGAGTTATAGACTGGAAAGAAAGCCCTGTCAGTGGAATCTCCCTGTTGCATGCTCTGTCAATCTGGTTAGCTAATATATACTTGTACATGCCACTGCAGAAAGATGCCCTAAAATGATATGAAACAGGGCATATACAGGATTATAAGTATCAGCAGCCTCATTCTGTGCAGTTACTTATGTTAGTGCCAAGTGGGAGCAAAGAACCACCAAATCACAAAGACTATTTTATACCCATGGGCTATGTCTACACTGGCGGCGCAAGTTCTTGCGCAAAAACTTGCTGGGTGTCTACACTGCACGTGCATTCTTGTGCAAGTAAATTTACAGTCTAGCATCAGAAAACTGGGCTTCTTCTAGAAGAGTTATTCCTCTCCCCACGAGGAATAAGCCCTCTTGCGCAAGAGCTCTTGTGCAAGAAGGCAATGTAGACAGGCAACATAAATTTCTTGCACATGAAACCCGTATGGCTAAAATGGCCATCAGGACTTTCTTGCACAAGAGAGCGTCCACACTGCCATAGATGCTCTTGCGCAAAAGCACATTTCTTGCACAACAGCACATGCTAGTTTAGACGTGCTCTTGTGGAAGATTTTTTTGCACAAGAACTCTTCCACAAAACAGTTCTTGTGCAAGAAGCTGTGAGTGTAGATGTAGCCATGGTGTGATTCTTTAAGGCCTAAATCAATGAAAATTGAGGCCCAGAGAATCGAGCAAGAGCACAGTTTGAAAGTATTTTATAAACAAATTAATGGCCTCCCCAAGATATTACAAGATGGAAGTGATTAGATATAGAATCAAAAAGCTGGAAAAGACCTCAGAAGATCATCAAGTCCAGCCCCCTGCTCTAGGCAGGACCAATCCCAACTAAATCAACCCAGCCAGGGTTTGTCAAGCTGAGACTTAAACACCTCTGGGGATGGAGCCTCCACTACTTCCCTAGGTAACCCATTCCAGGGCTTCACCACTCTCCTAGTGAAATAGTTTTTCCTACTATCCAACCTGGACCTCACCCACCACCTCACCCACCACAACTTGAGACCATTGCTCCTTGATCTGTCACTACAGAAAACAGCATCTCTCCATCCTCTTTAGAACCTCCCTTCAGGAAGTTGAAGGCTGCTATCAAATCCCCCCTCTCTCTTCGCTTCTGCAGACTAAACAGACCCAACTCCCTCAGCTGCTCCTCATAGGTCATATGCTCCAGCCCCCTAATCATTTTGGTTGCCCTTGGCTGGACCCTCTCCAATGCGTCCACATCCTTTTTGTAGTGGGTGGACCAGAACTGGATACAATACTCCAGATGTGGCCTCACCAGAGCCGAATGAAGTGGAATAATGATAGCTCTGGATCTGCTGGCAATGATCTTCTTAATGCAACCTAATATGCTATTAGCCTTCTTGGCTACAAGGGCACACTGTTGACTCATATCCAGCTTCTCATCCATTGTAACGACCAGGTCCTTTTCTGCATAACTACTACTTAGCTACTACTTACTTGTTACAGGTTGGTCCCCAGCCTGTAACAATGCTTGGGATTCTTCAATCCCAAGTGCAGGATTCTTCACTTGTCCTTGTTGAACCTCATCAGATTTCTTGTGGCCCAATCCTCCAATTTGTCTAAGTCACTCTGGACCCTATCTCTGCTCTCAAGCGTATCTACCTCTCCCCCTAGCTTAGTGTCAGCCGTTAACTTGCTGAGGGTTCAATCCATCCCCTCATCCAGGTCATTAATAAAGATATTGAACAAAACCGGTCCTAGAACCGAACGTTGGGGCACGCCGCTAGAAACCAACCACCATCCTGACATCGAGCCGTTGATCACTACCCGCTGGGCCCGGCCTTTGAGCCATCTTTCTATCCATCTTACCATCTATTTATCCAATCCATAGTCCCTTAACTTGCTGGCAAGAATTTCGTGGGAGACCGTATCAAAAGTCTTGCTAAAGTCAAGGTTAATCACATCCACTGACTTCCCATGTCCACAGATGGGCACTACATTTGCCTTTTTCCAGTAATCCGGGATCTCTCCCGATGTCCACGACTTTTCAAAGATAATGGCCAAAGACTCCTCAATGACATTTGCCAACTCCCTCAGTACCCTCGGATGCATTAAGTCCGTACCCATGGATTTGTGTATGTTTAGCTTTTCTAAATAGTTCCTAACCTGTTCTTTACCCACCAAGGGCTGTCCATCTTCATCCCTTCTTGAGTGACTTTGCACATTAGTCGGGGAGCCAACCTTCTCCATGAATACAGAGGCAAAGAAAGCATTGAGCGCTTCAGCTTTCCCAACATCATCTGTCACTAGGTAACCTTCTTCATCCAGTAGGGGCCCTACACCCTCTCTGATCACCTTCTTGTTAACATGCCTGAAGAAACCTTTCTTGTTATCCTTCACATACTTTGCCAGTTGCAATTCCACTTGCACTTTCACCTTCCTGATAATCCCTCGGCATTCTTGAGCGATACATTTAAACCCCTCCCTGGTCATTTGTCCAAGTTTCCACTCTTTGTAAGCTTCCTTTTTGTGCTTAAGTTCACGAAGAATTACCCCGTAAGCCAATCTAGTCTCCTACCATGTCTGCCTCTCTTGCTACGCATTGGGATGGTTTCTTTCTGTGCCTTCAGTAAGTCTTCTTTAAAATACTGCCAGCTGTTTTGGACTCCTTTCCCCTTCATTTTATTAAATGTTTCTTTCCTACACTCTGGGTATGTCTACATTACCCTCCTAGTTCGAACTAGGAGGGTAATGTAGGCATACCGCACTTGCAAATGAAGCCCGGGATTTGAATTTCCCGGGCTTCATTTGCATAAACTGGGTGCCGCCATTTTTAAAGACCTGCTCGTTCGAACCCCGTGCCGCGCGTGGAATGAGAAGTAACGGTAGTTCGTGCCGCGTGTAGCCGCGCGGCACGGGGTTCGAACGAGCAGGGATTTAAAAATGGCGGCACCCAGTTTATGCAAATGAAGCCCGGGAAATTCAAATCCCGGGCTTCATTTGCAAGTGCGGTATGCCTACATTACCCCGCTAGTTCGAACTAGCGGGGTAGTGTAGACATACCCTCAGACTCAGTGCTTGCAAGTGGGGAAGCATTGCCTCTCCGAGGCGCCCAGCGGTGCGTGAATTTCCCAGATTACTGGGTGGGGGCTCGAGCTGGTTCTAGGTGAGAAGGACCCCAAGATATTGAACCCAGCCCTGGTTACTGCCAGGCCTACCCGGCAGAAGGGTTATATTAGCATCGCAGGGGATACTACTCATCAGGTCTCCGAGGGAGTCAAAATCTGCTTTTTTGAAGTCCAAGGTTTGTGTTTTATTACTCTTTTCTTCCTTTGGTCAAGATCCTGAAATCTACCATCTCATAATCACTGCTTCCCAGGTTGTCATCCACCTCTACTTCCCCTATTAGTTCCTCCCTGTTTGTGAGCAGAAGGTCAAGCTGAGCACGACCCCTGGTCAGATCCTTCAGCACTTGTACCCAGAAGATATCCCCAACATTCTCCTAAAACTTCCTGGATTGCCTGTGTACTGCAGTATTGGTCTCCCAACAGATGTCAGGGTGATTAAAGTCCCCCACTAGAACCAGGGCCTGCAATCTGGAAGCTTCTCTAAATTGTCCGAAGAAAGTGTCATCTACCTCATCCACCTGATTCAGTGGCCTGTAGTAGACATAGATATAGATTTAGATAATCTTCTACACTACACACACTAGCAGGTGAGGCATGTTGTTGACTAGGCAAAGTCATTTTGCACAGATTACACTGATAGGAAACTTCAAGAAATTAAATATAAGTAATAGGATTTTTTATTAATGTGTTTGCAAAAGGGAAGTGAAAGAACAATTTTAAAATTGTAGGATTTCAACTTCAAACATTCTTCATTTTCTTGAATAATTACTATACATAGTAAATTTGAATCAGAAACTTGTAAAGCTTCCATGACTCTTTCTATAACTAATTTGACTTATTTTGTGATTTGTAACAGTAACATTTTCTTTGAGATAAATTGACAGTTGATCAGGTGACTTGATTTTAGTTTTGTTAGCAAATATTTTTATGAACTCTAATCATAATAGTCATGACTTTTTTCCAATGGAAAACAAAAATAATTATTTAAACTTTTCACTCAGCATATGATGGTGTAAAAAGTAGTTTATTCACCTAATTTAAGTGGCAGGATTGTTTATTCAAGTTTGATATCTGTAAGTAATATATATATATAACCTACAGATACCATATATATATATATATAAAACTATATATATATATATATATGGTTATACTCACTCTACAGGTGCGTAAACTCGACACACAAAGTTACAGGTCACAGACAAGATGACTGAAATCTAATCTGAAATCTCCATCTCTAGCTGTCAGATTAGTTATCCTGCCTTTGCTTCAGAACCTAAGTACCCCGAGTACTCATTAGACAATAGCCAGTATTAAGCCAGTATTAAGCTACACTTTCTCTACATTATAATATCCACCCCCTCTTTCTTTTCTCCAATAATTCCTTTAAAAATCAAACAATTCTTTTGGTAATATGATGAGATCATATCATAGTGCAATAAAAACTTAGGGCATGCTACAATGCAGTGTTATTTCAAAATAACCAAGGGTGTGTCTAGACTACAGGGTTTTGTCAACAAAAGTGGACTTTTGTCAACAAAACTATACCTGCGTCCACACTGCCGTCAAGTTCTGTCACCATAACGTCGACATAACTCAGCAGTTTTGTCAATGGATGTAAACCTCATTCTACGAGGAATAACTTCTTTGTCAACAGAGTTCTGTTGACAAAAGGTAAGTGTGGACACAGGGGAGAAGTTATATTGACAGAAAAGGCCTCCAGGAAGAACCCCTGGTCGACACTCCTGAGACTGCTTCCAACTCTATTGTTCCTACCCGTAGCCATCTTTAAAAGGCACAGGCACCCAGGCACAGAGCAGACCCGGACTGTGCAGCTCTTGTGTGGTGAGACAAGCTGGAGCTATGTTCCACAGAGAAGCCCCCCAAGATCCTCCTGGCCCCTCCAGGGACACATCCCCCTGGGAAGCTAGGGGCACCAAACGACGGGCACCCTCCTGGTCAGGGCCGGAGATAAAAGACCTCCTGGGCTTCTGGGCTGAGGAGGAGTCCCTCCAGGCCATGCAGTCCAGCAGGAAGAAGAATGCGGACACATCTGCCAGAATGGCAGAAGGCCTGGCCAAACAAGGTCACCACCCCTGCACACTGGAGCAGGTCAGGGCAAAAGTTAAGGAGCTGTGGCAGGAGTATGTGAGAGCCCGGGAGCGTAGCTCCCACTCTGGGGAGGCACTGAACACCTGCATGTACTATGAAGAGCTGGACAGGATCCTGGGGCCAGGGGAACCCCTGCCTCCTGAGAGACTCGTGGAGTCCAAGCTGGAGACCCCCGTGCTGCAGCAACCGCAACACCTGCTGGGAGACCAAGAGCTCCAGGAGGAGGAAGAGGAGGAGGAGGATGGCACCCAGAGCACCCAGGCGCCAGGCACCCAGATGCAGGAGGCCTTCCAGACCACCTCGGACACTGACGAGGGAACATCAGGTGAGTGCTGTGAGGGTCCAACACACACAGGGCAGGGCAGGCAGGAGCAAAGGTCATGGTGCAGTGCTATGACATGTCATGCCGATCACGGACCAAGGGGAAGGAGGGGCACACCCATGGCCGCCCTCAGGGAGGGCCGTGTTACCCCCCTGCACCCACATGGCTGCTAGGTGCCTCCTGTTCCTGCAGGAAGGGATGCCACATTCAGGCATGGGCTGGAGAAGCTGGGATTGCCACTCAGCTGCAGGCCTCTCAGCACTCTGCAGGAGCCCCAACCGTGGCCCGACACTCGTCCATGCTACTCGTCCATGGAGGATGCGTGAGGGGGGCACGACGGTGGCCTGCACACCTCCTGGGCTTCTGGGAGGCCATGGCTGTGGGCCAGGCTACACCATGCCTTACTGAGACGCACATGAGCAGCCTCTGGCCCTAGGACTGGAACCGCCTGCTGAGAGGAAGGATGGCATGCCCTCTCAGGGAAAGTGAGAGCATGCATGACTGATGACTCTTCCCTCTCATCCTCCATAGCTGGACCAGCTCACCAGGAGGAGGGCGCAAGACCTGCCCCACCACCCAGATGGCTGCAGGGAATCTGGTGGCACTGGCGCACCTACCTAGACCTGGTGCGCCAGCACACCACGGTCCTGCAAAGGATGCAGGTGTCGATGGACAGGAGTCTGGATGCAGAGGCTGAGTGGCACCGGCAGTTGCTGCAGGAATTTGCCCAGCAGCGCATGGACATATGCACTGCAATCGAGGAGGCCATGGCCGTCCCCGGTCTTGTGCCAGTTCCTGCTCCTGCAGCTCATCCCGCTCCCCCCCTCAGTCCCTGCCCCTGCCCCTCTCCCTCAGCCCCTGCCATCCTGGACCCAGGTACAGCCCCACCTCCTGCTCTGCCCCCTCCTGTCGCTGCCCACACATGCTGCCGGGTGCGAGAAGGCCTCTGCAGCCAAACTGCCAGGAGCTCCTCCTCTGGGCAGGCCCCTCAGACCTGAGCTTCCCCACCCCAGCCAGGTTGACAGTCTCCCTTCCCATCAGTGACACTAACCGAGGAGAGAACTTTATTTTGTTTATATTTTCTCTGACCAAAAGAGTTGTTTTATTTATACTGCACAAAAGAGTTTTTATTTTCTGTGAACATAAGAGTTTCTCATTTTAGTTTTTCAAAAAGCAACAGTGCATTAAACTGTCCACATATTTTCACCAACACCTGTCTCCATTCTCAGTGTGTGATGAATGGGTTGAATGAGTGAATGTGGGGCCAGGAGGTGTTGCAAGGAGGAAGGCACTGGGGGCATGGAGCACTCCCACATGTGGAAGGCCCTGGGGACAATCAGAGGTCTCCCTGCGTGAATTGCTCCCTCAGGGCTTCCTGAATGTGCAGTCCCAGCTGGTGGGCTTGTCATGTGGCAGCTGTCTGGGGCTGCTCAAAGTGCCTTCCCTCCATGTCAGCCCATGTCCCCCACGCAGGGAGGAAGGCCTCCCCTTTCCTCTCCATGAGGTTGTACATCACACAGCATGCTGTAACCACATCGGGGATGTTGTGTTCCCCCATGACCAGCCGTGCGAGCAGGCACCTAAACCTGCCCTTCAGACGGCCGAAGATGCACTTCACCTGGAAGCGAGCACAATTCAGGTGAGAGTTGAACAGTTCCCTGCTCGCATCCAGGTGGCTGATGTAGGGTTTCATGAGCCAGGGCATGAAAGGGTAGGCCGCGTCGGCCACAATGCATGTTGGCATCTGCACATCCTCGACTGCCAGGTTCCTCTCTGGGAAGAATGCCCCAGCCTGCAGCCTGCAGTACAGGCACGAGTTCCTGAACACGTGGTCATCGTGTGCCTGGCCTGACCACCCGAACAAACATTGGTGAACTGTCCCCTGTGGTTGACCAGGGCCTGCAGCACCATGGAGAAGTAGCCCTTCCTGTTGATGTACTGTGCTGCTCGATGGGGTGGGGCATGGATGGGGATGTGGGTCCCATCGAGTGCTCCACCGCAGTTTGGGAACCTCAGCCCCGCAAATTTGGCCACAATGGTCTGCAGGTCTCCAAAGCAGATAGTCCTGTAGAGGAGCTTGGTATTGATGGCTGTCACCACCTACAGAAAGGGACACACACGAGCACACATAAGGGGACATCGGAGGAGCTGCATGGGCTGGTGAGAGGTGCCCTCCCACCTCTCCGCTCCCAGAATCCTCCCTCGGGCAACCCCTCCATGGCTCCTGCATTCCCGTGGGGTGAGGCCAGGCAGGCTTCCACCACTTCCACCCCATACCACCCTGGTCCCTGTGCCCGGTCCTGACCATCCCCCTTCTCTGCCCTCCCCCGCCCCCCTGGACTGTCCCCCAAGAGTGCCTTACCTCCATCAGGACAGCCCCAACAGTAGACTTCGCCACGCCAAACTGATTCCCCACTGAGTGGTAGCTGTCGGGGGTGGCCAGCTTCCACAGGGCAATAGCGACCTGCTTCTCCAGGGGGGATGGCTGCCCGCAAGCGGGTGTCCTGTCATTGCAGGGCAGAAGATCTGGAGCCAAAGCCAGTCCTCCCACCACTCCATGACAATGCAGTCCCATCAGTCGGAACTGGTGTCCCATCTGAAGAAGCAGCAGTGCACAATATGCA
This sequence comes from Pelodiscus sinensis, assembly GCF_052426305.1. Lineage (NCBI taxonomy): Eukaryota > Metazoa > Chordata > Testudines > Trionychidae > Pelodiscus > Pelodiscus sinensis. The sequence continues at coordinate 28,569,350 of NC_143067.1, read as the reverse complement.
GAGGACGGCGGGAGGGCTTGTGCTGCATGAGCAGTACATGGAGAGTAGAGAAGAGGTGCCCTGCAGGTAGCGGTGGGTCCTATTCCTGAAGAGCCACAAGGGCAACCTGCAGAAACTGCACCAGGAGGTGCAGCAGCAGATTTAAGAGCTGGTGACTGCTTGAAGGCAGGTCTGGCGCCATGGCTGGAGTGCTGTGGTGTCTGCAAGGGTACCCAGAGCACACAGTGGGAAGAGTTTGCTGTCCCTCAAGGAGGTAGGCAATGGAGAAGAGCCTGAGACATGACTGTACAGCAGGGTTCCTTTAAACATGAGCTTTACCTAGCCTCAGGAAGCAGCTATAGGAAGTGACTGCTGTTCTCATGCTCTGCCTGAAGTGCTTCCATCAGGCTTTAAAGGTGTTTCGGGCTCCAATGAGAGTGGATGCTCTATTTCAAAATAGCTCAGCACTGTTTCACTGGGCATTTGCACTGTGGGCACACTATTTTGAAATAAGCTATTCTGGTGTTTTTATTCCAAAATAGCTTATTTCAAAATAAGCATGTAGTGTAGACGTACCCTGATTGACCACAGCCTTGCTTCCTTCATACTCTGAGAAAGAAAGAAAAGGCCAAAGCCCTGGAATTCATGAAGAATTCAAAGAATTAAGAAACTTGCAGATGGTAGAGAAAACGAACTTTCTTCCATACCTTTGCAGAGAAAGTCAGAACATGCCCCAAAAATCAATAACTGCAGAATGATACTCTCAGGGGGACAATAAGTGGATTGACCTCAGGCATAGTCATTTGAGTCCAATTAGTGTTCCTAGGTAGAAGCAGCATAACTATGGCTGCAAAGCAGTGAGGAAAAGCAGGAAGCAGTATTTAAGAATATTATATTATGCATTCAGGTTTTCCATATGCTTTTCCCTTCAGATTCCCCAAATCTCTATATTCTTTTGTGATACTCAGAAAACTTTAATAGATGCCAAAGTTTACTAAAGGCTTCATGGCATGTTGTGAACTTAAAACAATGGTTTTAATGATTTATTGCAGAGGATGAAATACAAACCCTTTCCTGTTTATCCCAAGTAAAAATCAGGCCATTATGTCTATACTATAGAGTTTTGTTGGAAAAACAGCAATTTTTCTGAAAAAACTTCACTTACATCCGCACTGCAATTGCAGTCTTCCAAAAGTAAAACAAAACAAAACAAAACAAAACAGAGGGGTTTTTCTGATATTGGTAATACTCTTTCTACGAGGAAGAAGACTTTTTCCAAAATAGCTCTTTCAGACAAAAGCATGTGTAGACGGGGAAGGGGGAGTTCTTTCAAAAGAAGAGGAAAGACGGAAAAGCACAGGTGCCTTGGTGGCCACTCCGTCCATAGTAATCATAGCTTAAATGTGAGATATAATCCATTCAGTGTGGATGCTATCTTTTGAAAAAGCACTTTTTTGATGTGCTTTTGTGTGTGGATGCTCTCTTTCGGAAGAAGTTTTTTCGGAAGATCTCTTCCGGAAAAAAGCTCTTCTGAGAGAAGCCTGCAGTCTAGAAATAGCTTTACATAGGTACCCAAGTATGAATGTAACTGTCAAATTTCAAGTATCCAAATTGGAAAGTTATAGATTAGACTCATTCTCATTGCAAGATTTAAAATAGCTTGCATGCAAAAAGTGCAAATATTATAGCTTGGTAAGCTGTACCGTAATCTTTTCAATGCCATTTTAAATGCAAGTTCCTACTGTTTTTGGAATACAACCCTTTTAAAAAAATGCTTAAAAACCCAAAGAAATAAGTATAACTGAAAGAGAGCTAGGACACATCCACATAGCAGATGTAGGGAATGTGGATTGGATAAATGGACGGTAAGATGGATAAAAAGCTGGCTAGAAGGCCGGGCCCATCGGGGGGGGTGATCAACAAGTCGATGTCAGAATGGCGGTCGGTTTCTAGTGGAGTGCCCCAAGGTTCAGTCCTAGGACCAATTTTGTTCAATATCTTTATTAATGACCTGGATGAGGGGGTGGATTGCACCCTCAGCAAGTTTGCGGATGACACTAGGCTAGGGGGAGAGGTACATACGCTGGAGGGCAGAGATAGGATCCAGAGTGACTTAGACAAATTGGAGGATTGGGCCACAAGAAATCTGATGAGGTTCAACAAGGACAAGTGCAGAGTCCTGCACTTGGGATGGAAGAATCCCAAGCACTGTTACAGGCTGGGGACCAACCAGTTAAGTAGTAGTTCTGCAGAAAAGGACCTGGGGGTTACAGTGGATGAGAAGCTGGATATGAGTCAACAGTGTGCTCTTGTAGCCAAGAAGGCTAATGGCATATTAGGTTGCATTACGAGGAGCATTGCCAGCAGATCCAGAGATGTCATTATTTCCCTTTATTCAGCTCTGGTGAGGCCACATCTGGAGTATTGTGTCCAGTTGTGGGCCCCCCACTACAAAAAGGATGTGGATCCATTGGAGAGGGTCCAGCGGAGAGCAACCAAAATGATTAGGGGGCTGGACCAGATGACCTATGAGGAGAGGCTGAGGGAGTTGGGTCTGTTTAGTGTGCAGAAGCGAAGAGTGAGGCGGGATTTGATAGCAGTCTTCAACTTCCTGAAGGGAGCTTCCAAAGAGGATGGAGAGAGGCTGTTCTCAGTAGTGACAGATGGCAGAACAAGGAGCATTTCAGCAACAGCACCCCCCCAGAGGGAACAGACAGCATTTCCACGTTACGGACTCTCAGACACTGGGCTACTATTTATTTTTAAATAATGGGCTTGCTTTGTAGTTGCTCACTTGGTTATTTCGAAATAATACTGCTAGAATCATAGAATCATGGAACCATAGAGCTGGAAGAGACCTCAGGAGGTCATCAAATCCAGCACCCTGCTCTAGGCAGGACCAATCCCAACTAAATCAACGCAGCCAGGGCTTTGGCAAGCTGAGACTTAAAAAGGGATGGAGGTTACCTTCTGAGGTAACCCATTCCAATACTTCACCACCCTCCTAGTGAAATAGTTTTTCCTAATATCCAACCTAGACCTCTCCCAGTACCATGCCACACAGTAGCACACAGATCTTCCAACCCTGCTGACAGAACAGATCACAGCACTGCACCTGAGCCCCCCATGGCTGCCAGAACTGCAGCCAACAGTTCCCAAGCCCCTACCCGGGGCAGAAGAGGCAGGCACCATGTTGGTCTGGTGAAGAGATTCTGGATCTCATTGAGTTCTCAGTAGAGTTGGTGAACTTCCAGGATCTCTGCACCAGACTCAGGAATGTCCAGATGGCCAACAGGTGATTGCTAACAGGGAGTTTTGAGAGGGAGTTCTCCAGGTGAAGGAGAAGCAGATACAGGACTCTTGAGGGAAGTGTGTTTTGTTATTGGGGCTTTCTTAGTGTGTGCAGAGCTTGTGTTTGTTTGGTGGTTTGTGGGTTTTTTCCCCTTCCTCCCCCCCTGTTTGAGTGAGGCTTTAGAGGGGGAGTTCTCCAGGTAGAGGAGAAGTAGATACAGGAGTCTTGGGAGAAGTGGGTGTTGTGCTTGGGGCTTTCTTGCTGTATGCTGAGCTTGTGTTTGTGAGTAAGGGTTGTGTGTGTTCTTTTTTGTTTGTTTGTTTATTTATTTATTTATTTTCCCCTGTGTTTGAGAGTGAGGTTTTTTTTTTTTTCCCTTCCTCCCTCCCCTTGATAGAGTTTGTGCTGTGATTGGTAGGGGCTGTGATTGGCAGGTGGAAACTGTTGGCTTCTAATTAAAGTTGAATTCTAGAAGCCTCTGCTGATTGGCTGAGCCTTGGTAGGGGGAGGGGCTTTATAAGGCAGTGGGCAAGCGACCAAGGAGCTTGTGAACAGGTGATTGCTAACAGGGAGTTTTGAGAGGGAGTTTGGAAGGGGAGAGGGAAGGGCGGGAGGTTCTCTAGTCTTTCTTTTTAAATCCCTTCTCCAGGACAGCAGCGATGGTTGATGATGTGTCTGCTGCTGTTGTTACCTGCACGGCGTGTGCCATGTTTGTCTTCCTCCCAGAAGAAAGAACGGATTTCATCTGCACGAAGTGCAAGCTGGTCGAGATTTTGGAAGAAAAAATTAGAGGACTGGAGGCCCAAGTGTCGACCTTACGCTTGATTAGAGAGGATGAAGACTTCCTCGATAGAAGGCAGCAATTGATCCTTCAAGCACGGCAGGCAGAGGAGCCAGTGAGGGCAGTACGCGACCAAGAAGAGAACTGGCAGCATGTAACTTCTAGAAGGGGAAAAAGGCCAGCACGGGATTCCCCCGATGCTATAGAGGTAAGCAATCGCTTTCAAGCTCTCTCCACAGGCTCTGCAGTGAAAGCTCTGGAAGGGACCTCACAAGGTAGAAACCTGCACTTGGGACGGAAGAATCCCAAGCATAGTTACAGGCTGGGGACCAACCAGTTAAGTAGTAGTTTTGCAGAAAAGGACTTGGGGGTTACAGTGGATGAGAAGCTAGATATGAGTCAACAGTGTGCCCTTGTAGCCAAGAAGGCTAATGGCATATTAGGATGCATTAAGAGGAGCATTGCCAGCAGATCCAGAGATGTCATTATTCCCCTTTATTCGGCTTTGGTGAGGCCACATCTGGAGTACTGTGTCCAGTTCTGGGCCCTCCACTACAAAAAGGATGCAGACGCATTGGAGAGGGTCCAGCGGAGGGCAACCAAAATGATTAGGGGTCTGGAGCATATGACCTACGAGGAGAGGCTGAGGGACTTGGGTCTGTTTAGTCTGCAGAAGCGAAGAGTAAGGGGGGACTTGATAGCAGCCTTCAACTTCCTGAAGGGAGGTTCCAAAGAGGATGGAGAGAGGCTGTTCTCAGTAGTGACAGATGGCAGAACAAGGAGCAATGGTCTCAAGTTGTGGTGGGAGAGGTCCAGATTGGATATTAGGAAAAACTATTTTACTAGGAGGGTAGTGAAGCATTGGAATGGGTTACCTAGGGAAGTAGTGGAGTCTCCATCCCTAGAGGTGTTTAAGTCTCGGCTTGACAAAACCCTGGCCGGGTTGATTTAGATGGGATTGTTCCTGCCTAGAGCGGAGGGCTGGACTTGACGACCTTCTGAGGTCTCTTCCAGTTCTATGATTCTATGATAAGGGGATAGTTGGATGAAATAACATGATCTTGGTAACTAATTGACCATTCATTATAGGGAACTTTCTGGGTGTCTGGCTGGTGAGTCTTACCCACATGCTCAGGGTTTAGCTGATCGCCATATTTGGGGTCAGGAAGGAATTTTCCTCCAGGGTAGATTGGCAGAGGCCCTGGAGGTTTTTCGCCTTCCTCTGTAGCATTGGGCACAGATCACAGCTGAAGGACTCTCTGCATGTTGGGGCCTTCAAAGTATTTGAAGGCTTCAATATCTGAGACATAGGTGAGAGGATTATTCTAAGAGGGGTGGGCGAGATTCTGTGGCCTGCGCTGTGCAGGGGGTCAGACTAGATGATCATAATGGTCCCTTCTGACCTTAAAGTCTATGAGTCTATGAGTCTATGAACAGCCTGGGGCAAGAAGGGAGACATCTGCACTCTGGAGCAGGTGCGGATGAAGGTGAAAGAGCTCAGGCAGGCCTATACTAGGGCCAGGGAGCACAGCTCCCGCTCAGGGGCAGCATCGCAGACCTGACAGTAGGACAACCAGCTCTACCACATTCTGGGAAGGGGGGGGGGGTCAGTCCTTCCCCTCTGGTTGTGGACTCTGGGCAGGAGACATCAATTCTCACCCTCCTGGAGGGCAGGCCTGCAGCCATGAAAGAGGAGGAGGAGGAGGAGCAGGCCATGGGATCCACAATGCCCACCAGCCAGGATCTAACCATGTCCTTGGAGCCATTACCATCCTCCCAGGATGTCACCCAGGGATCGGACAAAGCCGGGCAAGGCCCATCAGGTGAGCACCATAGCCATCCTTAGACACACCCAGAGGGAGGTGGCTAACAGCAAAGGGCTACATGTACCTCACTTGGCCTCCTCAGCATGGGCATCGTGCAGCAGTCTGTGCACATGGGTGCATGTGGATCACCAATTTGGAGCACTCAGCCCCAGGAGGCTGCCTTGTGCTCCTGCTTACAGGGTTTCTGCACAGGCTTCCCTTAGTTCTGACACTGTGGTGTGACACCCTTCAACCACAAGCCACCACTAAGGAGGCTGGGGTCCTGGATGTGCACAAACACACCAGTGCCTCATATGGCATAAGGTCAGCCCTGCGCTCTTAGGGCATTATCTGCTGCCGGGCAAGCATGATGAGCTGGGGGACACCAAACCACCAACCCCCTGCTAGGGGAGCCTATTTGGAGGGGAAGGAAATGGAGGGGACCGCAGCAGCACTCTCCCCTGCAAGCGGCATCTGCCACTCACACATCTGCACCTCCTGACAACACCCTCCCCCCACCTTCTTATAGTGGACAGGAATACGAGTCATCTCCCTGTGGGATGCCATCACTGCCAGTCCCAGTATGCATGACATAGAGGGAAGCCAAGTTCTGTCATCCCGCTCCTGCTCGCAGGTTCCTGGCCTGGCCGGCACCTTCCCATGACTGCTTGTCCCCTTGGACATCTGTGTCCCTGAAGGAAAGGGCCCACTCTTTTGGCCTCAGATGACCTTGCTCGAAGCACATTGCCTTCATCTGACCTGAGATCTTTCAGTGTTGACTCAGGGTATGTCTACACTACCCCGCTAGTTCGAACTAGCGGGGTAATGTATGCATACCGCACTTGCTAATGAAGCCCGGGATTTGAATTTCCCGGGCTTCATTAGCATAAGCGGGGAGCCGCCATTTTTAAATCCCCGCTGCTTCGAACCCCGTGCAGCGCGGCTACACGGGGCTCGAACTAGGTAGTTCGGACTAGGGTGCCTATTCCGAACTACCGGTACACCTCATTTCACGAGGAGTAACGGTAGTTCGGAATAGGCACCTAGTCCGAACTACCTAGTTCGAGCCCCGTGTAGCCGCGCTGCACGGGGTTCGAAGCAGCGGGGATTTAAAAATGGCGGCTCCCCGCTTATGCAAATGAAGCCCGGGAAATTCAAATCCCGGGCTTCATTTGCAAGTGCGGTATGCCTACATTACCCCGCTAGTTCGAACTAGCGGGGTAGTGTAGACATACCCATAGTGCCTTAGAGCCTCAAGCTGCTAGTGTTCCTTATGTCAATGACCACCCGGCGTTTGCCCAGATCGGGCTTCATTCACCTAAATGACGGATTGAGGGGAGGGGGACCAGGGCCCGCCCTCGCTCCAGGTCCCGACCCAGGACCCTATTGCTGGCCCCATGGCAGCTCTATGTGGGGAGACGGTAGTGGTGCGCCGAACCTGCGCTGCCTGCTCTGGGGCTACCCCACGGAATTGGCCCAAGGCGCGGGATGACCTAGTCCGAACTACCTAGTTCGAGCCCTGTGTAGGTTCGAGCACGGGGTTCGAAGCAGCGGGGATTTAAAAATGGCGGCTCCCCGCTTATGCAAATGAAGCCCGGGAAATTCAAATCCCGGGCTTCATTTGCAAGTGCGGTATGCCTACATTACCCTCCTAGTTCGAACTAGGAGGGTAGTGTAGACATACCCAAAGAGACGTCCTAGACTGGGACCCCGGGAAGGGAGGGGGCTGGCCTGGAAGCAAGGTGCAGCCGGAATGGCCTCCTCTCCCCAATGATGACGCCCGAAATTCTGAGGACATGACAGAAGCAAAAAGCCCCCTCATGTGCCTGCCAGATGGTAGCCGTTTATGGCTGATCAAAGGCCCTGGCTAACTGCTCAGACTCTGTCCCCCACTCTGGTAGGAACGTCTCTCCCTTGTTCTCACATATATTGAGCAGGACATAATAGGCAACTACCAGTTGGGGGACATGGTTGAGGCAAGTGAGAAGGCAGCAAAACCTCCCTTTCAGACCGCTGAAGGCATCCTCCACAATCATGCTGGCCTTGCTGAGCCTGGCATTAAAGCATTCCTTGTATTGGTTCAGATGTCCCATATAGGGCTTCATCAGCCAGGGGAGCAGAGGGTAGGCTGCATCCCCCATGATGCACATTGGCATATCAACATCCCTGACTCTCATGGCATGGTCAGGGAATAAAGTGCCAGTGTGCATCTTCTCATAGAGGCTAGAATTGCAGAAGACATGGGTGTCGTGCATTTTCCCTGACCCCCCGATGTTGATATCAGTGAACCAGTCTTGGTGATCCATGAGGACCTGCTGCATGATTGAAAAGTACCCCTTTTGAGTGATGTATTCAGAGGCTTGGTGGTCGGGGGACAGATGGGGATATGGGTGCCATCAATGATGCCCCTTCCCCCCACAATTGGGGAAGCCCAGGGCAGCAAAGCCATCAATAGGGTTCATGTCGCCTAGAAGAATGAGCCCATGCAGCAGGACAGTGTTGATGGCCCTTATCACCTGTAGAAGGAGACAGAATCACAGGGTTGCCAGGGCCATGAAGAGGTCCCTGAGCCCAACCATCTCCCCACTCTCCTCTCGCCCCCAGACACACGAGGACCAACACCCTACTTACTCAATCCCCTATCAAGGCTTTGTGAAGTTGGATCTGAAAACTCTTCCAGGGAGGGAGCCTTCATCACTCCCCTCTCCCCCCCTATAGGGGTATGTCTACACTACCACCCTAGTTCGAACTAGGGTGGTAATGTAGGCAACCGGAGTTGCAAATGAAGCCCGGGATTTGAATTTTCTGGGCTTCATTTGCATCTTGCCAGGCACCGCCATTTTTAAATGTCCGCTAGTGCGGCCTCTGTGTCGTGCGGCTACACGCGGCACGGACTAGGTAGTTCAGACTAGGCTTCCTATTCCGAGCTACCGTTACTCCTCGTTTCACTAACTAGAATCATAGAATCATAGAACCATAGAGCTGGAAGAGACCTCAGAAGATCATCAAGTCCAGCCCCCTGCTCTAGGCAGGACCAATCCCAAGTAAATCAACCCGGCCAGGGCTTTGTCAAGCCGAGACTTAAACACCTCTAGGGATGGAGACTCCACTACTTCCCTAGGTAACCCATTCCAGTATTTCATCTCTCTCCTAGTGAAATAGTTTTTCCTAATATCCAAGCTGGACCTCTCCCACCACCACTTGAGACCATTGCTCCTTGTTCTGCCATCTGTCACTACTGAGAACAGCCTCTCTCCATCCTCTTTGGAACCTCCCTTCAGGAAGTTGAAGGCTGCTATCAAATCCCCCCCTCACTCGTCACTTCTGCAGACTAAACAGACCCAAGTCCCTCAGCCTCTCCTCATAGGTCATATGTTTCAGCTCCCTATCATTTTGGTTGCCCTCCACTGGACCCTTTCCAATGCATCCACATCCTTTTTGTAGTGGAGGGCCCAGAACTGGACACAATACTTCAGATGTGGCCTCACCAGAGCCGAATAAAGGGGAATAATCACATCTCTGGATCTGCTGGAAATGCTCCTCTTAATGCAACCTAATATGCTATTAGCCTTCTTGGCTACAAGGGCACACTGTTGACTCATATCTAGCTTCTCATCCACTGTAAGTGGAAGTGGTTCCTCAGTACATAATACTTTGAAGTGTCCACCGTCCATTTTACTGCAAACACTTCCTTCTCTAAGGTGGAATACTTCTGTTCGCATGAAAACATCTTGCGACTCATGTAAATATAGGGTGTTCCTCTCCTTCGACCTCTTGGGACAGTACTGCTCCTAATACTCTCTTGGAGGTGTCAGTCTGGAGAATGAAGCGTTTTGAAAAGTCGGGTTGGAACAAAACTGGGGCTTGTGTTAGCCAATCCTTCAAGGCCTGGAAGGCCTCCTCACACTCCTTTGACCAGCATACCTTCTTTAGCTCCGAAGTTTTGGTTAAATCAGACAAGGGTGCTGCGAGTGTCACGAAGTCCAGCATGAAGCAGCTGTAGTATCCCACTAGCTCCAAAAACTGCTGTACTTTCTTCTTGGTGGTCGGGGTTTTACACTATTTCACGGCTTGCACGTTATCTACTAGTGGCCGCATGATTCCTCGTCCCACTGTGTACTCCAAGTAGGTCACCTCTTGGCACCCCAAATGACATTTCTCCAGGTTCGCTGTGAGACCTGCTTCTTCCAATGTTTCAATTATCTGTTTCAAAAGTCCACTTTTGTCGACGAAACCCTGTAGTCTAGACACACCCCATGTTACCTCCCTCATGCAGTAAGGGGTCCCACACCCTCTCTTATCACCCTCTTGTTGCTAACATGCCTAGAGAAACCCTTCTTGTTACTCTTCACATCCCTTGCTAGCTGCAATTCCAGTTCTAAATGCCTTGCCTGCATGGACACTGAGACAGTTACAGCACTGGGGGCTGATTTCCTGGGTATAGCTAGACTACATGGCCCCGTTGATGGAGCCATATAGATTAGTTTACTAGACATAGGAAAATGAAGCGGCAATTTAAATAATCGCTGCTTCATTTACATCTAAATGATCAAGGGAAGCCCTTGTCAACCGCCCCGTTATGCCTCATGGAATGGATGGCTTCCCTTGTCGACCGTGGAGCATCCAGACTACCGTGTTGTGCCACCAAACAGCTGATAAACACAGCGCGGCAGCCATTTTGATGTAAATGAAGCGGCAATTATTTATATCGCCTCTTCATTTTCCTATGTCTAGTAAACTAATCTACATGGCTCCATCAACAGAATCATGTAGTTTAGACATACTCACTTTGTGGTAACTTGCTGGTGTAAACTTGGCCTAAGGACGTGGTCTTGCACACCACCTAGGCTATGTCTAGACTGCAGGCTTCTTTCGAAAGCATCTTTCGAAAGAGCCTCTTTCGAAAGATCGCGTCTAGACTGCAGGCGGATCTTTCGAAAGAGAAATCCACTTTTTCGAAAGAGAGCACCCAGCGAGTCTGGATGCTCTCTTTCGAAGACGGCCTCTTTACATTGAAGAACGCCTTCCTTCGAAAGAGGAACTTTCGAAGGAAGGTGTTCTTCCTCGTGAAACGAGGTTTACCGCCATCGAAAGAAAAGCCGCGTTCTTTCGAAATAATTTCGAAAGAACGTGGCTTGAGTCTGGACGCAGGGGAAGTTTTTTTGGGAAAAGGCTACTTTTCCCGAAAAAAACCCTGAGTCTGGACACGGCCCTAGTGTCTGGCATGTTAGCAAAGGATAGATTTATACCTCAGCTTCCCACAAATCAGGTGTTTGGGTTGAGAAATCTTAGATCACTCAGTACACCCATTAACATCACTATCACTAGTTTAAAGATGGGGAAATTGGAGCACATAGAGAGGTAATATAACTGGTCCAACTGGTCCATGGGAATGAAGCCCAGGAATCATGCCCAACTCTAACCTATTCACTGCTTGATTTGAAAAATAGCCAATCTAACATTCTGAATGATATCTAAACACAAGAATAGGTTGGACCTCCCTGCTGTGGCACTTTCAGGGCCTGATCAGTCCCAGATGAGAGATTTTGCTAGACCAGAGGAGGTTATATCTGGCCCCCCTGCTAACGCCCCCCCCGGCACTCCTGGCCAGCTTCTCCGTCCCCCCACTACCAGCCCTGCTGCCCTGCCATTTCCCCCCTTCCCTACTATGCCAGGCAGCCCAGCTCCAGCCCAGTTCCCTGCATGCTGGACTCCTGGATTTGCCAGGAGGCCCTGCTGTGGGCTCCTGGATGCACCGGGCAGCAGAAGCACACTGAACAGCCCAGCAGCAGAGAGCCCAGACACCAGCCTTCTACCAGGACTTTGGTCCTCATGGCCCTGCTGGACTACATTTTGTAGAAGAATGGAAATTTCTTGCATGTGGCCTTTATAACCTTCCTCCCACCTTTCTCCCATCACACAATTTTAGGTGAAGTTTTGAGCAATAGGGGCTCAGTTCTGCCTATACTTAAAGAGTGGCAATACCATTCACTGTCATCTAATGACAGAATTGGTCCTATAGTTTCTAAAAGAGAAGTAAAGAATTCATAGTGCAACCTATAGGGACACTGGACAAAAACTATACACAGGTGGAGCGAGGAGCTTTAAATATTAAGCAGTCTGGAAAGCTCTAATCTTGGCTCAATGTTTGGTTGATATTTTAAACATAGGTTGCTAAGGTTGGTCTTTTTCTCAGTTCACCTTTCAGCTTTTCTGTTTCATACTAAAGTATCTGGTTTGATGCCCTGGTTTTCTGTATATTTGTTATAATAATGTTGTTAATGTAGCACCATAAAATATGGATGACAGCTCTGAACTGCTCCAGCAAGATCAATAGACATTTCTGCCCCACAAAGCACAGCTAGTAATAGTTTGTATTCAACGCTACAGCAAGAGACGCTAAGGTAACAGACAGATAATGCTACAGTAATAGCACCTGCAACTCCAATGCACTGAAAACCCTTCACTCCTGTTGACTTCATTGAAAATTGACAGTGTTAAGGATCTCATGGGAATTATCCCTTTCTGCAAACAAATATAACAATTAAATAGACAATTGTATTGCCTCAGGCTTAAATCAGTTTTTCTTCTCTGCCTTCAAGCAAGCTGTTTCCCTTGTCCAGAAGAAATCTTCACTTGACTCTACTTAGTCTAACTTTTCCCATATCAACTCTCCTCCCACCCATCCAATTTATCATCAAGCTCAGAGGTGGGCAATAATATTTGACGGGGGGGCACTCCAAGATTTTGGAAAGTGGTCGAGGGCCACACTCTTCCATGATATTAATGGTGGAGATGTGGGGTCTGGGATGAAGTTTGGGTGCAGAGGGGACCTTGGGCTAAGGAATTGGGGTGCAGGAGGAAGACTGGAGTCTGGGAGGGATTTTGGATGAAGGAGGCGGTTGTGACCTGGGATAGGGGACTGGAGTGCAGGGGTTTGGGTTGTGACCTAGGGTAGAAGGGGATTGTAATCTTGGGCAGGAGATTGGGGTGCCAGATCTGGGAGGGGGAATGGATGCAAGAGGGGGACAGAGGGTTAGGGAATGTTGAGTGGGGGGCCAGGAGAGGCTGTGGTGCCAGAGGCAGGCAGTGGTTAGGAGACTTACCAGCCAGCGTGCAAACCAGCCTGCTTGTTTGCAGAGCTTAAAACATTTCCCAGCCAACCTGCCTGCCTGGCCATGTGTTTCGTGAATAACTGAACAGAGAAGAAGGGATGTGGTTCTTCTTGGCTGCCTGTTAATCCAACAAGCAGCTCCCATTGGCTGGTTTCTGGCCAGAAACTGGGCAATAGGATTGTGCTGAGGGTGGGGCAGCTCCTGAAACTTCCCCCCACCGCTCCAGTTTTGAAACAGAAAGGAATCCCAACAACCGCATTTCTGCACAGTGCGTGGGGCTGCAGGGCAAACAAGGGAGCCTACCCTGGGGCTCCCTGCTGCCTTCGTGGGCTGGATCCGGCATGGGCCATATTTTGCCCAGGCCTGATCAAGCTCTTTGATGCAAGCTCTCTGCTTCCAATGGCTTCACTAATTCTCCACTTCTCTCCTAGCAGCTGCAATTCTATGCTATCCTTCTCCAGTCGGACTTCTTTCTAAATCTATCTGGAGGATAACAATTATGTTTTATGACATGTTTTGAGGTTTCAGGATTTGGTTTTGTTCACATTGGAGACTAAAGCTCATTCAAATTCAAGTCTCTGTTCTGCTTGATTGAAAGTGACCTGTAATGAAAAGGCTCTGCTGGATTCAGATCAGAGAAGGTTTTTCCCACAAGACAATCTATTGTGGCTTGTACAATTCTCTCTCAGAAAGACCTGTACCCAAAAATCCTTCCTGACAGAAGCTTTGTGGAAATAGACACAAATCTTTGAAACACTCTGGTTTCAACAACACAGTGTATCTTAAACAAAATTTCATTTTTGTCAAGCTTTCTGATCATCTGTGCTTCTGCCTCTTCCACTCCACTGAAATACATTTCAGAAAATTCACTAATGACCTATTTTTCTCAAGCCTAAAGGTTTCTTCTTGACACTCATTTGCTTCAATTTCTCTGCTTTCTGCAACATCACTGACCTTACCCTTTTTCTTGAGTCCCTCTTTCCAGTGACTCACCACCTATTTTGTTAACAAGTTCATGGCTACACTAGAGCCACCAGAAACAGCCATCATTGCTTCATTTAAAAGAAATCAGTTTCTGAATGAAAGCAGAACACACTTCAGCATCAGAATATACACACAACCAAAGAACTTCGGGTACGTCTACACTAGCCCCTAGTTCGAACTAGGGAGGCTAATGAAGGTGACTGAAATTGCAAATGAAGCGCGGGATTTAAATATCATCTTTAAAAATCTTCATTAGCATGTTCCCTGGCGGTCGCCATTTTGGAAGCTGACTAGCCTGGAATGACTGCCCGTGTCTACACACGGCAGTGAAATGGGAGTTCGAAGTAAACCCCTAACTTGAATTAACTGTTACTCCAAAGTGGCAATCTCCTGGGAACATGCTAATGAAGCGCGGGATATTTAAATCCCACGCTTCATTTGCAATTTTGGTTGCCTTAGTTAGGCTCCCTAGTTCGAACTAGGGGACGAGTGTAGATGTACCCTTCCAGGGCAGGATGCAAGAGAGAAAGCTACAAAGAAAGCCGTCTCTATGGGAAACACTACTGCAGAGTTATCTTAGGTTGACATACCTACTATTCTAACTTAATGTCTGATCTACATTACTGTGTAGCAGGAAGTATGTTTATTCCTACCTTGGGTACTGTTGGGGAGTAGTCTGTAAACTTGCTAACATCTCTGTTAGAAGCTTCTCTCTGTATTGTGAACTTGAGTGCATATACTATGCTTTTGACAGTTTGACAGAAAAAAATATTTCCTGCTCATCCCCTTTTGTTGGGACCTGCTTCTATCACCCTATCAGTGGGTCTCAAACTCCCTTGCTCCTGCCCATCTCCCTTTGCAGGTAAGCCACTTTTCAACTCCCTCCCTTCCTGCCCCCACAGTGGGGATCCCATGCTGGTGCTCCTGTTCTCCCCATCACGAGCCTGGAGTACCAGCACTGGCTTCCTGCTGGGGGTGTGGAGGGAAGCAAGCACGGGGCAGTGCCAGGGAACAAACACTCCCAGCTACCTGGGCACCCCGGTGATTCACGGTTTGCTGTGTCTCTCTGAAGGTGGTCAAGGCCATCAACTGGGTGCTGCTTCGCAGGGTGGTCCATCTTGCCGACCCTGACACGGTCATCCGGGGGTTTGGCGCCCTCGGCTTCCCTAACTGTGGGTGGGCTATCGACGGGACGCACATCCCCATCCATGCCCCGAAACACCAGGTCTCCCAGTACATCCACCGCAAAGAGTACTTCACCGTCCTCCTGCAGGCCAGTTCATGGACATTAATGTGGGCTGGTCCGGCAAGGCACACAATGCCAGGGTGTTCTGGAACTCCTCCGTGTGCTAGAGGCTGCAGGCAGGGACCTTTTTCCCTAACCGCTATATCAGGCAGCTGGTGGGAGATGTGGCCTACCCCCTACGGCCCTGGCTGCTGAAGCCGTACTCGGGGCACCTCAACCCCTTCCAGCAGGCCTTCAATGCCAGGCTCACCAGGGCCTGCGTCATGGTCAAGGGGGCCTTCGGATGCCTAAAAGCCCGATTTAGGTGCCTCCTCACCCACCTCGACCTCGCCAAGCACAATATCCCTACTGTGGTGGCAGCATGTTGTGTGCTGCACAATTTATGTGAGCAGAAGGGGGAGGCTTTCCTTCCAGCCTGGATGGCTGCAACTGGCCAGTACATGCAGTCCCGCACCACCACCATCCAGGAGACCCAGCGGGGGGCTGTCCGGATCCAGGAAGCCCTATGGGAGAGCTTCCAGGTGGAGGACGAGGACTGAACTCTCCCTGCATGCCCCACTGGGGCCTTCTTCCACCCTCACCTGCTTACCTTTTCCCCTCCCTAACCTCCCTTCCTAATGTAAAATAAACACACCTGTTTTGCCAACAAAAATCTCTCTTTATTGTACATAACTGGGGTGGGGAGAGGAAGGAGTGAGGGTGGGAGAGGGGAGGGGAAAACCTGGGAGGAGGGAGCTGGAAGGGGTTGGAAGGGGAGGAAGGGAAGGGGAAGCTCAGGGTTGGGGGTCCTGCTGGCTCTCCCATCTCACAGCACTGCAGGTGTGGGGGCATTGGGGGGGGAGTGGGTGTGGAGAGTGTGGCAGGAGGGATGGGGGGGTGTAGAGGAAGCGGGAGGGGGAGCAGGGATAAGAGGAGGAGCGAGAGCTAGGGAGGCCGCAGTGGCTTGAGCAGGAGGAGGCAGGAACCTGTCCACCAGGGTCTGGAGGTGATCTCTGAGGGCACGGCTCTGCTCCTCCAGCACTTCCAAGCTCCGCTGCCACAGCCGCAGGTCCTCCCGGACCCAGTGCTCCTGGATGTGGAGATGCTGCTCCAATAGCCGCAGGTGCCACCGCTGGTAGTCCTCCAGGTTCCTGGTGCGCCTGCAGGCCCGGGTGCGATTGGCTGTTGTACGCAGGGTGGTGCGCTCTGCAGTCCCAGGTGCTGCGGCTGTGGTGAAACAAGAGCAGTGGTCAGTTCTCCTTGGGGGCATGGTGGGTGAAACCCAGCCACCCTCTGCAAGGTGAGGTCGGCATGTGGGGAATGGGCCAGGGCCCCTGCATGACACCCAGTTGCTGTTCCATGGTGGGCAAGGCCCAGGAGCACGGTCCCTGGGCTCCCTCTCCCCCAACGCCCCCATACACATAAGGGGAGCATGATGGCACTCACATGTGGAGCCGTCCCCGGCCTCAGACGACACAGCCGATGTGCTCTGTGGGGTGCCTTGGGGGTCCTGGGTCCTGGGCAGGCTCCCTGCAGGCTCCTGGCTCTCACGAAAATGGCAAATGGGGCTTTCTTGTACAAAATTGTGTCTAAATTGGCACGGACACTTTTCTGCAAAAAGTGCTTTTGTGGAAAAGCATCCATGCCAATCTAGACGCTCTTTTCTGCAAATGCTTTTAATGGAAAAACTTTTCCGTTAAAAGCATTTGCGAAAAATCATGCCAGTCTAGACGTAGGCCTGGGCTGTGTCTAGACTGGCCAGTTTTTCCGGAAAATCATCCACTTTTCCTGAAAAACTTGCCAGCTGTCTACACTGGACGCTTGAATTTCCGCAAAAGCACTGACGATCTCATGTCAGTGCTTTTGCAGAAATACTATGCTGCTCCCGTTTGGGCAAAAGTCTTTTTCTGAAAAACTTTTGTGCAAAAGGGCCAGTGTAGACAGCAGAGATTTGTTTTCCTCAAAAAAGGTCTGATCATAAAAATGGCGATTGGGGCTTTTTTGCGGAAAAGCACGTCTAGATTGGCCATGGACGCTTTTCCGCAAAAAGTGCTTTTGCAGAAAAGCGTCCTGCCAATCTAGACACGCTTTTCCGAAAATGCTTTTAATGGAAAACTTTTCCGTTAAAAGCATTTACGGAAAATCATGCAAGTCTAGATGTAGCCCTGAAGTATAACTAGTGTAGGAAGCTTGAATCTCAACAGGGACCTAGACCATGAAGGATGTCCTGAATCCCCCTAGCTGGAGCCACGTCCACTGCAGTCGGGTGTCAGGTAACCGGAACATGACTCCCCGCAGACCTAAATGGGCATAAGCATTTCCAAGTCTCTGTTAGTTTTATGTGCATTGCTTTGCCTGTAGTGATATTTGCATTATTTTTCAGTAGCTGTGTAACCATCTGTAATAGTAGTGATGTAGCGAGATTAATAAAAGCAACTATCTCTCCCTAATTGACTCTGTCTTGAAGCGAATCCACAACTCTGTTGGGCCCTGCCCCTGTGAGTTGACGGTAGGGGCCATTTCCCTCCCCCGCAACTGCAAGGGGCCTTTTCTCACCCCCATCTGGAAGGGGCTTTTTCTCACCCCAATGCAGCTGAGGCATTTTCTCCCCCCATATCTGTCAGGGGCATTTTCTCCCTACCCCCATACAGCAGGGGCCTTTCCTACACTGCCCCAATCTAGCAGAGACTCTCCCCCTCCTCCCATCCCCCTTTTCTCCCCACCAGCAGGGGCTTTCTCCCTACTTCCTCCCTCCCCCCTGCACTCCAGGAGAAAGGGGTTTGGGGCAGGGTGGCCACTTATCCAGTCTGGTGGCTGGCAAGAAGGCAAGTGCCACTCCAAGCTGATCACTTCCTTCCTGGTGTGGCTGCCCATGGTGTTCACTGTGCAGTATAGCATCCCTCCGAACAGCCCTATCCCTTTCTATATATATATATATATATATATATAGAGAGAGAGAGAGAGAGAGAGAGAGAGAGAGAGAAAGAGAGCGATTATGGCAAGGAAAATTTAGTCTGACTATCTAACTGAAAGAGTTCTAGACAGTGAAATCTGATAAGATGTAGAATTCTCTCTATGGAAAAATGGCAGAAAATATTAGGAGATGTGAAAAGAAAATAAACCACAATTTTTTAGATTCCAGAAAGTAAAAAATTAGTCTGGCCAGGTATTCCAAGACCTAGATATTTATCAAACTAAGACAAGCATCAAGCTGGCAAATTGTTACATTGTAAATTTACAATATTGAATTTAATATTTTAACAAGCTGATGAGACAAGTTAATTGCAGAGATATCAGGAAGTAAAATAGGAGATCTCATGTAAATATTTATTGATTCATACTAATGTGTTGACTTCACTGTAATTCCATTAGAAATAATGCACTTTATTTTACAGTAAATAGCAAATTAACTCATTGCTTCACTGACTCACATTAGGTTGGGGGTAAGAGGATTTATTTCACTAGTTATAATTCAGTGCACTATTCACAGCAAACAGCTTTTTCATTTAAATGTGTCTTTTTAAGTATTGAGAGCAGATATCTGATACTTTGAGTGAGAACTTTTGCTGATAGGATAGTCTCAGTTTATAGCAAGTTTTAGTTTTTTTAAATTGCCAAGATGGGCTTGTTGGTTCTGATTAGTCAGAAGTATTGCTTCTGGATATTTTTCAGATTGGCTAAGTCTACTTAATGTGGTTAGTATAGATAACAGAAACCATTTCAGCTTTTTCTATTCAGGAAGTCTGGCAATCTTTTCTTTATACTCAAGAAAAAAAACCAGTGGCAGCTCCAGCAGAGATGGAATTTTTAGTACTTCCTATGCTGCAAGCATGTCTTCATGTATGCAGTAGCCTTCAGTGCTAAAGACCATCTTACACTGGAAATGAGCAGACACATTGTTTGACAACTTGGAGGTGTGTCTACACAGCACAGTTATTTTGAAATTATTAACATTATTTTGAAATAACAATGAGAGCGTCTATACAACAATTCCGTTATTTCAAAATAAATTCAAAATAATGGATGGCTTATTCCGACTTCTGTAATCCTCATTCTGTGAGGCATAACGTCTATTCCAAAATAGTTATTTTAAAATAGCTGTAGTGTGGACACTCCAGTGCTGTTATTTTGAAATAGCTCCTTCCCAGGGCCATTCAAACTGATTACTCCCCAGTGCCTCCTGCGGTTCTAAATTGAGGTAGCATGTCCACATTAGGGAAGCCTGCCTTGCACTAATTTTCAGGCTTCCCTGTAGTTGTAGACGTGCTATTTCAAAATAAGCTATTTCAGAGTATTTCTTCTGGAATAGTGTTATTTCAAAATAAGTGTGCAATGTAGACATAACTTTAGAGACTCAAGGAGGGTCATTTCTGCCAGATGTTCTGTGAAAACATTTATCTCCTTTTGTAAAGCACTTTGGATCTACTGATGAGGAGTGCTATATTAAACCTAGATATACCTTGCTCTTAAAATGGATTTGCAAATTGTTGAAAACTATTTTGGTCAATGTTTTCAAACATGGGTACCTAATAGTGTGTTCCGTTATCCAAAGCTAGTCTCCTAAGTAGAGACAGCCTAATATTCTGAAGTCCTCAGTAAAACTGGATGAATATTTTTGTTTGAATAGTTCATTGCTAAATATGGCAAATTTTCATGTATTAAAGTTTAAATTGGTGAATAGTTTTGGCCAATCAATGTTTTTTAAACATTCATTTCAATACTTAAGTGAAATGTTTAGGCTTTTTGTTTTAAAACAATACTTTGGTTTCAAATTTAGCTAGATTTATTATAAATAAGGTAAAAACACCCCAAATGTAAACAATAAAATGAGAAAATAGTTTTGGACCAAAGGAGGAAACATTCTGTCTGACCCCAAGGGTTACATCTACACAGCAATAGTGTTATTTCAAAATAATTTTGAAATAACAGGTGGCTTATTCCAAAATCTGTAAACCTCATTCTATGAGGAATAACGCGTCTTCCAAAATAGTTATTTTGAATAGGGCTGTGTAGAGAGGACAGCTGAAGTTATTTTGGAATAATGGGCCTCCAGCCCTTCCCAAGTTGCCCTGATGTCCGCTCTGTCCACACACAGCCAAACTCTATAACCCCGTCCCTTCTCCTGGAGCCTTTAAAGCTGTGGTTTCAGCAGAAAAGGCTCGTGACAAGCAGGAGACTCTCACAACCCTGAGCCACTCTGCAATGCCATTGCTTCGCTTTTGTCCAAAAATGAGCAACTCTATTGCTCCCAGCCAGCTTTCCACTGCTCCCAGGAAGCAGTCTGACAGCTCTCAGGAGCCTGCTAGGGCCTGAAAGAGCTGTGTGCCTTCCTGGTCTGCTGTGGAGATCCTGGACCTTATTGAGGTTTGGGGTGATGAGACCAACCTCCAGGAATGTGGATGTCTATGGCTGCATGGCTGAGAACCTGGCCAACAAAGGGTACATCCACACACAGGAGCAGATGAGGATGAAGGTTAAGGAGATCTGCCAGGCATATGCCAGGGCCAGGGAGCGCAGCTCTCACTCCAGGGCAGAATTCCACACCTGCCCTTATTACAACAGCTGGACCACATCCTCGGGGGTGGGGCAGTCAGACGAGGCCAGCACCAGCACCCTCCTGACCCTGTAGCCAGTACTCCTCCCTGTGGACATGTCCCAGGCACCGTCCAAGGCCAGGGAAGGAACATCACGTGAGTGCCATCACATTCCTTTCACACAGGATATGGAGGTGTTTGGTAGAGAGGGGAGGCTGAGAGCTCCTCATTTGGCCCTTGAGGCCTGGGGATCACACAACAGCTTGTGGATATGGGAGAATGTGCTGTGCCACTCCTGGCCACACAGCCACAGGAGGCTACCACAGAAGACTCTTGTGCTCTTGGTCACAGGGGGTCTGGAGAGTCCAGCCATGCTCCTGTGGAGGGACACCCTCCCTCCACAAGCCACCTCTAGAAGAAGGCTGAGAACATACACACACTCATCAGTCCCACACATGGGCATACCCACACTCTTGGGGCATCACCCACTTCTAGTGACATCTGGACCTATGCTGGAACGGGTCCACTGACCAGAGCGCACATGGCCTTGCTCTAAGCACGTCGCCTGCGACTGAGCCGAGAACTGTCACTCTCTGCTCACAGATTAGGACAAGGCTTCCGGCACAGTGTCCCCTGGGATTACTGACCATCTCTTTTTATTCTTCACAGCTGGACCAGCTGCTAGAGGAGGGCAATCGACATCACCTGGGATAGCCTCCCAAACCTGAGGGACCTGCAAGCACCATAGACCCATGGATAACTTCTAGATGGGGCACCTCACAGCACTCCAAAACCTGGAGCAGACCATCCTGCTGTGGTGGGACACCTGGGCTATGTCTAGACTGCAAGCCTCTTTCGAAAGAGAGCGTCTAGACTGCACGCGGAACTTTCGAAAGAGCAAGCCGCTTTTTCGAAAGAAAGCACCCAGTGAGTCTGGATGCTCTCTTTCGAAGAAGCCCTATTTACATTCAAGAACGCCTTCTTTCGAAAGAAGCACTTTCGAAAGAAGGCGTTCTTCCTCGTGAAATGAGGTTTACCGCCGTCGAAAGAAAAGCCGCGTTCTTTCGATTTAATTTCGAAAGAACGCGGCTGCAGTCTAGACGCAGGTGAAGTTTTTTCGGAAAAAGGCTACTTTTCCCGAAAAAACCCCTGAGTCTGGACACAGCCTAAGTGGGAGCTGTAGGGCAGTACCATGTTCATGGCCATGAAACCCCTCATTGCTTGCATGATTCCTGCTCCTGCTCCCCCTTCCACTCCTCCTACTTCTTCCCAACACCCCCCCCCACCCCCACCATGGCTGCCATAGCCCCCACAGCTATGGCGGTGAGATCACTAGAGCCAGGCACCACTCCGCACCCCAGCCCTGAGCCTCTCCTCACACCTTCCCCTTCTAGCTCCCTCCTCTCCCCTCCAAGGTTCTCATCCCTCCTCCTCTCCTCTCCTCTCCACTCCTCTCCTCTCCTCTCCTCTCCTCTCCTCTCCTCTCCTCTCCTCTCTCAGGGTCTTTCCCCAGTTTCTTCCCAGTTTCTCTGATAACAAATAAAAAGAAACAGAGATTTTATTTTTTTCAAAACGAAACTTTTGTTTATTATCTCAGCAGGGAAGCGGGGAGGAGGGCGAAGGGAGTGATTCCTGGAGGAAAGGCAGTGAGGGGTGATGCAGACAGCCCTAGTGGGGTGACTCAGGGGAGAGTGTCATTAGGCCCCCCTGGACAAACTCTCCCTCAGGGCCTCCTGGATGCACACAGCCCCATGATGGGCCTGCTAGATGGCAGCTGTGTGTGGCTATTCAAAGGCCCTATTGAAGCAGTCAGCCCCCACCCCCCACCCTGTCAAGAATGCCCCCCTCTTCTGCTCATAAACATTGTGGAGTACACAACACACGGCCACCATATGAGAGTTTTTGTGCTCCTTGAAGTCCAGCCGGGTGAGGAGGCATCTGAAACATGCCTTTAAACATCCAAAGGCACCCTCCACAGCCATGCTGAACCTGGCATTGTAGTGTGGGCCCTGCTGAGCCTGGCACAGAAGTGTTCCCAAGAGGGGTCGAGGTAGCTGGTGTATGGCTTTATGAGCCAAAGCAAGAGAGGGTAAGCTGCATCCCCAATATGCAGATGGACAGGTCCACGTTCCCTGACCCTGATCATGCAGTTGGGGAAAAAAGTTTCAGCGTGCAGCCTCTGGAATACACTAGAACTTCTGAAAACACATGCATCATGTGCCTCCCCTGACCACCAAAACGTAGATGTCAGTGAACTGGCCCCGGTGGTCCATGAGGGCCTGCAGGACTACTGAAAAGTATCCCTTCTGGTTCATGAAGAGAGATGCCTGGTGGTCGGGGGGCTGGACATGGATGTGGGTGCCATCATTAATACCCCTCCAAAGCTGGGGAAGCTCATGTCGGCAAAGCCAGCAATAATGCCATCCACATTGCTAAGGTGGATGTCCCTGCACAGCAGGATGATGTTGATGGCCCTCATCACTTGTAGAAGGAGATGAACAAACAGAGATTTACAGCGGTGCCAGGGTCCCTGGGAGTTCCCCCAGCCTACTGACTGTTTCCCCTCCCCCCACACACCCCAACGCCTGGCAGGGCTTTGTGAGGGCATGACTAAAAAAACCTCCTATGGAGGGGAGTTGCAGCCCCCACTCCTCTTCACCTAGGGAACCCCATTCCTGCAGTCCACCCCACCCTGGGACAATAGCCCGAGAATGCCATACCTGCATGTTTGATCTCCACATGCCTAACTGGTTCCTGACAGATCTCTAGCTGTCCGGCATGCAGAGCTTCCAGAGGATGATGGCAATGCACTTCTGGAGGGGGATGATGTGTCTCATATGAGTGTCCCATCATCTGAGGGCAGGGGCAAGCCTCTCACAGAGCCTCAGAAATGTGTCCTTATTTATCATTAAATTCTGGAGCCATTGCTGGTCTCCCCACCACTCCATGACAATCCGGTCCCACCAGTCTGCACTGGTGTCCTGACACCAGAGGCTGCAGGGCACTGTGTACAGAGGAGGGTGGGCGGCATCCATAGGCATGAGCTGCAACCTCAGAGATCCAAGGAGGATCTCCCAGAAAAGCATGGGAATGGGTTCCTGAGGGTCTGTGAGGCAGCCTGCAGAAATTGCTGCATGCGTTGCAGCACAAGCTGCAATAGCCAAAGACTACCCAGAGGCAGCTCTGGCTCCATATCTGGCAAGCTGAGGTGTCTGCAAGGGAAACGTCAGCAGGCAGAACAAAATGCTTTGCTGTCCCTGGAGGAGGTAAGCAAAGAGAAAAAGCCTGAGACGCTGCCATACAGCCGGGTCCCTTTAAGCAAGAGCCTCAAATAGCCTCAAGCAGCAGACACACGATGTAACTGCTGACCTGATGCCCTGCCTGAAGTTCCAGGTGGCCTTATATGTGAGTTAGCATCCCACCAGTGTACATGCTCTATTTCAATATAGCTCAGCTCTATTTCGATGCTCACTTGGGCTACGACTAGACTGCAAGGCTGTGTCTACACTGGCAAGTTTTTCCGGAAAATCATCTGATTTTCCAGAAAAACTTGCCAGCTGTCTACACTGGCCGCTTGAATTTCTGGAAAAGCACTGACGATCTAATGTAAAATCATCAGTGCTTTTCCAGAAAAACTATGCTGATCCCATTTGGGCAAAAGTCTTTTTCCGAAAGACTTTTGCCCGAAAGGGCCAGTGTAGACAGCATAATTCTGTTTTCCGGAAAAGTGTCCTGCCAATCTAGATGCGCTTTTCTGAAAATGCTTTTAACGGAAACGTTTTCTGTTAAAAGCATTTCCGGAAAATCATGCCAGTGTAGATGTAGCCCAAGCCTCTTTCGAAAGAGGCTTTTTCGAAAGATACTTTTGAAAAAGGCCTCTTTCGAAAAAGAGCATCTAGACTACAATATGCGGATCGGAAAATCGATCTGATTTTTGGAAAAAGAGTGTCCTGACTGCTGGACGCTCTTTCAAAAGAAAAAGCCATCTGGAACCGCTTCTGCCAGGGTATGGGGGCAGCATTTCCTTCTGGGTGCTGCTGCCTGCCCTTTGCAGAGACGCATGGTTAAAGGGACACCCCTGAACACCTGTTGCTCTGCTCCTGCAGCTGCCTTTGCTGTCCCTCTAGGAGGTAAGCAAGGTATTGCAGTACTTGTTTGGAGTGTCCAGCTTCCTGGGACACCCCAGCAGGTTTTTTGTTTGGAGGTTTTTCTGTTTTAGACCCCCTTTTTTGGCATGGAGCCAGAGCTGCCCCTGGCCAGGCAATGGCCCCACGCCATCATACTGCAAGTGTTGCTGCATCTGCATGACACAGTCATGAGGCTACTTTCCCATCTGGACCCAGACCAGAGGTACGAATGGTTCGTCCATCATGCAGCCCCACTGCCCTTGCCTCCAAACTTCTTTCTGGACAGGCGCTTTTGGAGGCTTGACACCAGCTCTGACTGGTGGGACAGGCTCGTTATGGAGTTCTGGGATGACCAAGAGTGGCTCTGCAACTTCCGGATGCGGAAGACCACTTTCCAGGAGCTGTGTACCTGGCTCGCCCCGGCTCTGCAGTGGCAGGACACCCACTTGTGGCCCGCTATCCCCCTGGAAAAGAGGGTCGCTATTGCCCTCTGGAAGCTGGCCACCCCTGACAGCTACTGCTCCATGGGACACCAATTTGGAGTGGGCAGGTCTACAGTTAGATCCATCCTGATGGAGGTAAGTCATTGTCTGTGGACAGTCACAGTTTTTTCGGGGGGGAAGGGAGACTGTCAGGAAAGGGCAAAGTGGAGTGGGAGTGGGAGGGAGCTCCTCCACTCACCCTGAGCTGCGGGGTGGGGGGAGTTCTGAGGAGGGAATTCCCGGGATGTTCGAGGGGGAAGGTGGGTGGTGGGTTCTCCTCCTAAGAGATAAGGCACCCCTTCTAAAATTTTGATGTCTGTCTCTTTCTGCAGGTGGTGAGGGCCATCAATTCTGAGCTGCTGAACAGGCTCATCCATCTAGCAGATCTGGACAGTGTCGTGGCTGGCTGTGCTGCCCTTGGCTTTCCAAATTGTGGAGGAGTGCTCGATGGGACACAATCCATGTACCGCCCCATTGAGCAGCCCAATTCATTAACAGAAAAGGCTACTTTTCAATGGTCTTCCAGGCCCTGGTCAACCATCGTGGCCAGTTTACTGACATTTGTGTTGGATGGTCAGGGCGAGCACATGATGCCCGCATCTTCTGGAACTCATACCTCTACCGGAGGTTTCAGGCAGGAACATTTTTCCCACATCATGACTTTGCAGTTGGGAATGTGCACATGCCGGTGTGCATAGTGGCTGATGCCACCTACCCCCTGATGCTGTGGCTGATGAAGCCCTATACCGGACACCTGGATGAGAGCAAGGAGCAATTTAATGCTCATCTTAACCGGGCTCACAACCAGGTGGAATGTGCGTTCGGACATTTAAAAGGGAGATTCTGGTGCTTGCTCACATGGCTAGACATGGGGGAACGCAACATCCCTGAGGTGGTGGCCGCGTGTTGCATTCTCCATAACCTGGTGGAGAGGAAAGGGGAGGCCTTCCTACCAGGGTGGGGTACAGGTGCTGATGGTCAGGAGTGGCACTTTCCCCAGCCCCAGACAGCTGCCATCCGCCAGGCTCACCGGTCTGCTGTTCGCATCCGGGAGGCCCTACGGGAGCGATTCTCTATTGGACGCCACTGACTCTCCTGAGGGGCTTCTGTCTGGGGGCTTGGCCCTGGCCCAATACCAGCTTCCCTCCTCAACCCATATCCTGACCCTGTTTGTAGAAATAATAAACACCAGGATTTGTCTCAAAAGAATAAGTTCTGTTTTATTTTTATAAATATCAGTAAGGGTATGTCTACACTACCCCCCTAGTTCGAACTGGGGGGGGTAATGTAGTCATATGGAGTTGCAAATGAAGGCCGGGATTTGAATTTTCCGGGCTTCATTTGCATAAATCCAGCCGGCGCCATTTTTAAATTAGGCTTCCTAATCCGAACTAGCTATACACCTAGTTCCATGAAGCGTACAGCTAGTTTGGATTAGGAATGCTAATCCGAACTAGCTAGTTCGTGCCGCGTGTAGCCGCGTGGCACGCAGTCCGAACTAGCTGGCATTTAAAAATGGCGCCGGCCGGCTTTATGCAAATGAAGCCCGGGAAATTCAAATCCCGGCCTTCATTTGCAACTCTGTATGACTACATTACTCCCCCTAGACATACCCTAACTGAAAGAATGTATAACTGTTGCAAACATAAAAAAGCTTTTGTTGATTTTTGATGGAGAAAATATACTTTAATAACAAACTATGTAAAATAAACATTTTCTTTAACACAATGCTTGTTATTTAACTGGGGTGATGGGGGTGCTTGAAACCTGGAGGATGGAAAGGGGACTTGAAACCTGGAGGAGGGGAAGGGGATGTGAAACCTGGAGGTGGGAAAGGGACTTGAAACCTGGAGGTGGGGTGTCAGCCGACGGTCAGGGCAGTGTGTGTGTGTATGTTACTGAGAAAAGGACTTTACTGCTAGGACCGGGGTCCCGTCTCAGAGGGCAGCCAACAGGCTGACAGACACCCCTGTTTATAGGAAGAGCTTATTACACCTCAGATTTTAGCTGCTAGGATATAGGATCCCTTCGCAGCGGGCAGTCTAGGGAAGACTGAGAGGTGCCCCAACGGATCTGTCACCTGGGAGTGACACGATCCAAATACCCAAGCTCTTCCCATACCTGTCCCTTATGACCAGCTGAAGTTCTTTTAAATTGTGCTTCGTTCTGTTACAGCAACTGAAGGAGTCAGGTTAAAACTTAAACAGTTACAAGTTTATTAAAAAGACTTATAAAAGCATATGGTTACAATGGCTATTGCTCTATTTCTTAACTGCTAGCAAATATAGATCTTAAAAATGGTTAAAAAGAAAATAAAGATAGAAAATAGAAATAATGGTACTAAGTGACAGTTTAATCTTTAAAGAGCTCTAAGTCTATGAGTACACGGAAGACAAAGGACCACATCCAGGTACAATTTTTACCCCTTCTGTGCCTCTCGATTCCAGCGGGTCAAGCCAGGGCTGGTCCCTCAATTCCTAGGAAAGACGAATATGAGGTGGGCGTCCCGTAGAACCTCAGGAGATCAAACACCTAACCCGACCAGCAGATAGATGGTAGATTGACACTCAGAGTAAATGTACTGCTGGACCCATCTTTATACCCCTGGGGGCCCGTATCCTCTTTCTTATCTTAAGAAGCCAAATTTTACTGGTCCGTTTTGTGGCGCCAGTTCTTACAAGCAAGTTTCAACTTAATTTACACTTGCAAGAGAGATAACTAAATTGTGAGTACGAGACTTTTTTTTACTGAGCGAGAGATTCCTCCCCCCACGGACGGCTGTGTGTTCGTATCAATATGGGTTTAAGTCAAGGGCACTCCTCTGCAGCCTCTTGGTCAGCAATTGGCATATCTCTGTTTATAGCCATTCACGGTCACAGCAGCCTGCATATCCAGGAAAGCAAAAATGGATGTTACAAGGGGGGGGGGGGTTCCTGTCTGGCTACAGGGGGAAGGGGACGTGAAACCTGGAGGGGGAAGTGGATCAGGTTGCATGGTGCTTGCCTGCTCGCAGTCTCCTGCTTGTGCCTCGTGTTCATTGGCTGGACAACAGAGGGTAGGTGCACTTGGGACTGGGAGGCCTGGGAGAAAGGAGGGGCGGGGGAGGTAGGGGGTGGGAGACTGGGGGGCTGGGGGAGAGGAAGGTTCAAGGGGGGAAGGGATGGTGCTGTGAAAGGGGGGTTTGGTGGTGTGGGGTCATGGGGTGCTGGAGAAGCAGGACCAGGCACACAGGAGCAGGCAAGCTACAGACCTCCCTGAGAGTGGCACACAGGGACGTGTGCTGCTGGACAAGCTCCTCCATCAGCCGATCATGCCACCGAGCCTCTGCCTCCGCCCTCTCTCGCAGGATGGTGTTGAGCTCCTGCATGGCCGCCACAAGCTGCCTTAGGATGTCTGCATAGACACGCCTGTGTCTGTGGCTCCTATGTCCCCGAGATGGAGGTGGGGCTGGGGTGCTGTGGCCCTCTTGCATGGCTGGTCCAGCTGTGGAGGAAAAGAGGAAGACACAATCAGTCATAAAAAACTGACTATATAGCACTTAAAATACTAACAAGATGGTATATTAGGGGATGAGCTTTCGTGGGCCAGACCCACTTCCTCAGATCAGACTAACACGGCTACATTTCTATCACAATCAGTCATGTGTGCAATAGGTGTTCAAAAGGGCATGCCCTCTCCTTCAGACAGGTGACTCAGACATTCTGAAGGTAACACCATGTGTGACCTGGGCATCAGCCTGAGAATCACAGGGGTCCCGAAGTGCCAATGGGACCTCACACTAACAACTCACCTGGGTGTGTTCCGGACATGGTTTATACCACCACGTGGCGCGCCTCCATGTGTCACACTTTACCGCTGAACATGTTAGCACATGCACAGCCAGCTGCATGATGTCCATGGTGAGCATAACAGGTTTCCCTTGTGCATCACCCATGGTGCACCCACCTCTCCCCCCTCTGTGTGTTACACGACATCACTGCACTCACCTGCTGCTTCGTCTCCGGCATCAGATGACACCTGGGAGGCCTCTGGGGTCTGTGTGACTGGCTCCAGAGTGAGGGTCACCATCTCCTCGCTGTCCTCCTCTGGCACCATCTCCCCGTCTCCAGACTCCCTGGACTGCTCTGGGTCCTGCTCTGGCGCGTCCACCACAGGGTCCCCCAAGCCAGACTGGATGAGCTGCAGTGGTGTGCGTGATTCCCCACCACCAAGGATCTGGTCCAGCTCTGAATAATAGGGGCAGGAGTGGGGGGCTGCCCCAGAATGGGAGCTCTCCTCCCTGGCCTTCACATAACCTTGGCACAGCTCCTTAACTTTAAAGCACACCTGGTCCTGGGTGCGGGGGTGGTGCCCTCTCTGGGCCAGGGCCTCTGCCATGCGGCCAAAAATGTCCACATTTCGCCGCCTGGTGTTCGGGGCTTGTAAGGCCTCTTCCTCTGACCAGACCTCGAGAAGGGTCTTGAGCTCTGGCCCAGACCATGCCAGTGCCCGGTGTTTGGAGCCCCTGGTTGGGTCCCCAGAAGGCTCTCTGGAAGGGCCAGGAGGGTCTTGGGGCTGGGACATGGCTGCACTTGAACAGCTGTGTGCTCTGGCTGCTTTGCTGCCACAAGTGGCTGTGAGGGTGACTGTCCCTTTAAAAAATGGCTGCAGACAAGAACCAGAGATATGCAAGGCATGCCCAAGATTGTCCACCAGGGCTTCTTCCTGGAGGCCATTATTTTCGGAAAAAAGGCCTCCCCGCGTCCACACTCACTTATTTGCGACGGAACTCCGTCGAAAAAGGTGTTCTTCCTCGTGAAAAGAGGAGTGCCGTTGTCGAAAGAAAAGCCGTGTTCTTTCAATTTAATTTCAAAAGAACGTGGCTGTAGTCTAGATGCAGGTGACGTTTTTTCGAAAAAAGGCTACTTTTTTCGAAAAAGCCCTGCAGTGTGTAGATGAGTAGATGTAGTGTGTAGATGCACTATTTCAAAATAAGCTATTTTGGAAGATATCTTCCAGAATAGCTAATTTTGAAATAAATATGCAGTGTAGATGTAGACTAAATGATTACTTTTATGTTTTATTTCAGTAAGAAGAGGAAAACATGCTTTCAAGTTTAATCCAAAAGGAATTTTGAATTTTGGATTTTTCCATTTGGCGACTGATCTGAAAAAATAAAATCAATTATTTGTTCATTTCTAGCCCTGAGCACATGCAACCCTTATTAATTTCACTGGGAAATAGTGTTACCTGTCATTTTTGAAAGTTGGACCCTTTCTGTTTAGGGGATTACATATGGTTTTAGAAGTCTAACTTTAATGAACCAGGTTTGAAAAATTGGGCCTTAGTTTTCTCAGGAGAATGCCGTGGTAACTGAATTAATACAATTGCTAGTTACAGTTGTTGCTTGTGCGGTTTTTGTTTTAAATCATAACTTTTTTCTCTAATGCAAGAGGTATGGAAACATGCCAGGAGTTATATGAAGCACATTTGATATATTCTAAATCAGCTTTAAAATTATCTGTGAGGGCAAGAGGACCATTTTTTTGATCGAAGATCAATAAAGTGTGTAGTTATGCTCATTAGCATAGAATCTTTCTCAATTAATTGTAACATTACATATCACTATCACATTATTGTGGTAACAGAAATGAGCAAACTATAGGGTTTCCAGTGAGTCCTTTGTGTCACACATTTGCCTCAGCAAGGCAATACATTTTTTTGGCATGTTCATGGCAGGGGACACGACAGTAGTGTGTTGTTCAAGACTCAGTAGGAGCTGCAAAGTAACGATTTTTTTCAAGTGTGTTTTGTAAAATGAGAAAAGACAACAACATACACATACAATACATAAAGCTGTTGTACTGTAATGACTGCTAAGGGAGTGCTGAGTTTTCTGAGTACACCCTAGGAACAGATAAAATCAGCATCACTCAGTTGGAAAAATAGCATTTCCCCCATTAAGACCGTGACATGGTATTTGCTCTGCACATTTGTCATCCAGCTGGATATTTAGTTTTTCAGATTGACATGTGTAAGTACAGTTTAAAAATGATAGACTAAAAACTTGTCCCAATATATTTTATTGGTACAGATTTTTTTTTATTTATACCTACATGATATTGTTTTCACTCGCAATTAGACCAATTTGAGGCAAGGATTTACTTTGTGCCTAGCACAATGCTGCCCTGAACCATCTCAGGATTCCTAGACTCTGCCACAAAACAATACCAATAAGTTGCACTAATAGAACACATGCCTCCCATCTTTAAAGTAATAACCTTTCTTTGAATGCTGGTGTAGATTGATGAATATGACAATCCAATTTTTAAATCACCACAAATCAATTATGTTTCTCTGTCCTTCCTTGCATAGTAATGATGACCATGTGGCTTATGACACAGATATCTTACAAAAGTGGCCCTTAATCAACAGTGTCCTAGTTTTGGGTTACCTACAACTGTGTGTGTATATATATATGACAAAGGGGTGTTTCCAAATTCAATGTTTAAAATATATTATGCATTTATAACTTTTATTTTAAGATCTGCTTTGATAAATAAAGGTTAAAAGGGTTCTAGTGCAATGGTACAGAAAAGTATTGGTTGTCAGGGCGAAAAAGGTTCTATAGAAGAACATTTTTTAAAAAAATATTCACATATCCATGGAAAATGGTAGGCTATGTAAAATGGATTTCTTCAACACTACTACATAAAATATTTACATTGTCTTCCAACCTGAAGAAAATTACTTAACATTGACATTAAAGTTCTTTTTTTTAAATGGGGGAAGGGAAAATGGCCTTGGAAGACCAATATTGCTGACTAGAGCAAGGTATAGGGCAAGCTCCTTTCACATCTTTGGCAATACATATTTCATCTTAATCTGTAATTCCCTGTGTTCTAGTCTGGAGTCTCCCCTGAGAATGCCAAATACACCAAGATGATGGGGAACTAAATTTCCTTCGTAGACAATAAGTAGTGACTCTCATACTGACTTTCACAGTTGACCTTCATTAAGTTTTAGCTTGCAGAGAAGAAGTTAATGACTTAAACCACTGTATCGCTTTCTGTGGAACAAGTTAATAACTGCAAAAGGCAAGAGGTGCAGTGTAATTCTCCCAGCCCGTGGGAAGGGAGTGCTACGGTGTCTTTGAGCCACCTTTGTGCCCTCTTGAGCTTTGTTTGCCCTGAGTTCCCAGTGTAATTAAGTCAGCCAAAGGGTCTGACTTACCACATTCTATGAGTTACAGCATCATTCACAATTTCTGTTATGCTGCAGCTCCATCACACTGGCATAGCAGGGCTTGCAAGGGACTCTTCAGAAGTCTGTCTTCCACACAGCACATTTGCCTGGTGCAAGCAATGTGATAACAGCATTGAAAAGATGGGAAATTAGGGTTCAGACTGAAAGTGCTAACTACTTGTGCCTGATTCAACACTATACTTAATATCATGACTTAAAGGTTAAGCAAGTGCTTAACTACTATAGTGCATTAAGCAAGAGAGGTCAACACTTGCAGGATCAAGCCATAAATGTTAACTTGCATTAACCACAGCAAATTATGTCTAGATAAATGTACAACTGCCTAGTCACAGCACAAATAATTTTATTACATGCTTCCCCATATATATTGAAAAGATGCTCCAGCCATGTGAACACTAGGAAAATATTTTGAAATTACTAAATTTGACTTAAGAACTCCTGATTTAACAAATTCAAAATAGCAAGTCCTCACTATGGGGAAGCCTTGGGATTAGTTCAAAGCAGGCTCCTTTAATGTGGACACACTACCTTGGACTTAGAGCCCCAGAAAGTACTGGGAAGTAATTATTTCAAATTATTCTGGGGCATTATTATTTTGAAATAGCAGCAGTGGAACATCCATACTACTGTTATTTTGAAATAACTATTTTAGAATTGGTGATACTCCTGATGAAAAGCAGGAGAACAGATTTTGAATTTCATGGCCCATTATTTTGAAATAACAGGCTGGGTGGAGTGGACTTATAAATTTGAGCTGGGGGGTGGAGAGGGGGATGACAGGTATAATCCATACAGCTGCAATCTTATTTTCCTTCTAATTCAGTATTTTCATCATAACTACATTGATGAGCTGTGACTATTCCTCTTCTCTCCATTTCCATGTCCTTAGTTCCCTACTTCTTACACTTCCTTTGCCCTGGAATACCCCATAAACCTGGGAGGTTGGGCAAACCTGTGTGTGTTCGGAGGAGGGGGAGGGGATTGATTCAAGTCCTTGCTCCTTGGAAGGTCTACAACCTGAGATTCCCAAGTGACTATATTGCCTAAATCCCTTTGCAAAACTGTTCAGTTCAAACATTTCCAAAGCACTTTCTCCCCAATTTGACCAAAACGATTTGCCAAAATTCATACTCATTTGCAAAATGTTTTGGTTGATACAAATTTGCATTTTTTCAGTGAAAATAAAAAGCTTCAGCCAATAGAAATTTCCCAGTTCTGCTTAGATTGTCTATTATTCAATAACAGTTGCCCCAGACTCAAAAACACTGACTGCGACGCTTATTTTGAACCAGTGTAAGTGCTGTTGTTGCTTATTACACTAACCTAGACTTTGTAGAGTGTTAATCCACTTGGCGTTCACATTTGGATAATTACTGTAATGCTGGGGCAGTTACAATAGCAAGGTCTTGGAAGCAATTGCTTGAATAAACTTTCATTATACTTATGCTCAATATCATATAGGAATGCATTAAGGAATTGTTATAAATAATTAACTTTTGGCACTAAAACTAAACTAGAGCTGGTGATATGACAAAGCATTCAAACAAAAGGGCTTGACATTTATTTAGAAACATATAGGATCTGAATGTGCTGTGCAAACACTAATTAAGAGGATAAGTATCTGAAATTATCTCCATTTTATCAGTGGACAGACTAACAAAAAATTAATTGATTTACCCCCCCATCTTAAAATGAGAGCTCATGGCAGAACCAAAGACTACTCCTAAAACCACTGGAGAACACTGTTGTATTACTTTGTCCTTTCACTCCAACCCAAAAGCACTCTATCATGAAAGCACTTGGTTAGGCTGAGGCAATCTGTCTGCAGCCTATATATATTTTCTCTCTGCCCGCCATCATTTCAGGATAGATTCAGAAATTATTTGCAACTGCACACAGGGATTGTAGCAATGGGCAAAGATATCAGAAAAATAATAATCAGCTGTGAACATTTTAAAAGATTCATCATAAGCCTTTGTCTGCATGGTTTTGTGCTGCTGTATAGCAAAAATGTATTTCCTATTTGAGAGTACCTTCTGACTATAAAGCAGGAAATATGCAGTCTGAGCAGCAATCAGATTATCAGCCAATCAGACATAGGAGAATGACACAGAAAGAAGTGGTACTACTGTACCTCAAGAAGACAGAGAATGTCCTTTCAGTGATGATAGTGAGAAAAGCTACGGCAGCTAGAGCATGTATGTATTATAACATTGCACATAGAAACATCTAGTAACATTTCCTTTATAAAGCACAGTTTTCTCATGTGTATAACATAGTAGCACTACATAACATTTTTCAAAACAAGAGATCAAATAATTAGAGCATGAAAGCAAATACATTCTTAATGGCTTCAAGTGCTTTTCTTGCAAAGCTCTTAGCAAAAAATTCCCTTCATTTATAAAACCAAGTATTGCAGACAGTTCTTTTATGTGAAATGCTACCTTTTTGGCATTGAAAAAGGTTAAGATAGGAATTGTTATATACAAGATGGACTTTGCAACTCTATTTTGTATTGTAAGAAGTTGTGGGTGTCACCACCACTGAAAATCAAGCTCATTTATTGTATAATAGACTGATTCAGACTGATGCAAAATATAGGTCATCATTTACAGCTGCCTGGGAAAATATCCCCACACATTTTCTGTATACAATCAAGCTTCCAGCTCCATTACAAGAAGTCTGGTCAACTGTTCATATGGCATCAAGAGTCCTGTACTTATTCTTCTTGACTCCCATACCACATTTGTTCAGTCAAAAATTATTTTTCTTATTGCTAGCACTAGGGTGCATGCTCAGGTTAGACTTTGGAATTCAGTCTATCCCCTTTCTATTTCTGCCATACCCAGTGCCAACTCTGTCCACACATCTATACAAGCGATTTCATCACTGGACCCAACCACATAACCCACTGCATCAGAGGCTCATTGAACTGCACATCCACTAATGTCATCTATGCCATTATATGTCAGCAATGCCCCTCTACAATGTATATTGGCCAAACAGTCTCTATGGGAAAGAATTAATGGACAGAAATCAGATATCTGAAAAGGCAGCACCCGTGTCAATCCCTTATTTATTTTGGAAAAGCCCTCCGTTCATCTGAAGAAGTGGGTTGTAGTCACAAAAGCTTATGATACCATCTACATTTTTTGTTAGTCTTTAAGGTGCTGCTAGACTATTCAATGTGTTTTAAGTTTTTATAGACATGATAGACACTCTGCAATTACATTGCATCAAGCAAGTTGTCTAGAACTCCTGTGTATTCTGAACAACTTGATTGACGAGGTAAAATAGGCTCCACCTCACTTCTCAACTTTACTGACTTCTGAAGTACTATTAGGAGTAGAGTCATTTTTTGATAATATTAAAAGACACACAGAATATAAATGTTAAATGGCAAGGTGACACTTTCACTGTGACTCTTATGATCTTTATTCACATTTTAAGCCCTCTGAGCAGACAATAATGGTATTCCATCTCTCCCGCCTAATGTGTGTGCTGCTCATATGACTATCAGATGTGCTTCAGAACATTAGGTCATACAAAAAACACACGAACAAATTATGTAATTTATGCTTGCATAAAAATTAATTCAGTGGCGTTAATTTGAAATCTAGCAGTGGAATAGAGCAGAATTTGGCTGCTGAAATATTTAAACAGTCAGTATATATTTAAAGTTTTCTATGATATAGGACCATTCTATGCTGAAATTTCCATTTTTTAAAGAATTTCATGGGCCATGCAGACTAATCTTAACATATTTGCCTCTTTACATTTGAACTACAATATTATAATACAGCTTAGACATTGATACACTATGAAGCAAGGGAAAGAAAATAAGATATTTTTGGAGAGAACTCCCCACCTAGCTCTAACATGCAATAGCCCAGATCTTAGGGCCCAGCTGCACTGTTTTTGACATAGGGCACAATAGGGTGCAAATCCCATAATTCATAGGTTCCAAGGAAGCTCTAATTTAACATTAGCTGGTTAGGGGGTAGAGTTTACCAGTGCACAATCCCCACAATGTGCTCTAGCTACATCCCAAGAGGTAGCTTAGACCCATTGTACAACCCAATATCTACAGACAGATGGTCATGAAAATTTTTTTCATCCTTTTGTAGTGATCATGTGCTAAATTGCAGCTGGCATGCGGTTCTTTTCCACACTTTGCATCAGATTAACAGTGTAAAGCTGTGTCCTCCTCCTCATTATCGGCTGGGACTCCCGGGAGGGCAACGACAGGTGTTTATATCCCCAAGACCACCACCAGCGATAGGGAAGGGGCTGCACCACCTCCCAGGCTGTGGTGCAGGTCTTCAAAATAGGGACAGGAATGGGGTTCTACCCTGGAGTGTGAGCTGCGCTCCCTTGCCCTGGCATATGCCTGCTGGGGCTCCTTAACTTTGCTCCAGACCTGCTCCTGTGTCCTGGTGTGGCCCTTGATGGCCAGGCTATTGACCATCCGTCCATATATATCGTTGTTGTGCTGTCTGGAGCAGAGGTCCTGGAAGATCTCTTTGTTGCCCCACACCTCAATTAGGACCAGGATCTCTACCCTAGAC
This sequence comes from Pelodiscus sinensis, assembly GCF_052426305.1. Classification (NCBI taxonomy): domain Eukaryota; kingdom Metazoa; phylum Chordata; order Testudines; family Trionychidae; genus Pelodiscus; species Pelodiscus sinensis. The sequence goes on along the minus strand of NC_143067.1, from coordinate 28,532,213 downwards.
CAGGATGGCGCACACCTCGGCTGTGTCTAGACTGGCAAGTTTTTCCGCAAAATCATCTGCTTTTGCGGAAAAACTTGCCAGCTGTCTACAAGGCCGTTTGAATTTCCGGAAAAGCACTGACGATCTCATGTAAGATCATCAGTGCTTTTCCGGAAATACTATGCTGCTCCCGTTCGGGCAAAAGTCTTTTTCCTAAAGACTTTTGCGCAAAAGGGCCAGTGTAGACAGCACAGTAGTGTTTTCTGCAAAAAAGCCCCGATCGCGAAAATGGCGATCAGGGCTTTTTTGCGGAAAACCGCATCTAGATTGGCCACGGACGCTTTTCCGCAAAAAGTGCTTTTGCGGAAAAGCATCCTGCCAATCTAGACGTGCTTTTTCGAAAATGCTTTTAACGGAAAAGTTTCCCGTTAAAAGCATTTTCGGAAAATCATGCCATTGTAGACGTAGCCCTCTTGTGGCCTTGGCAGGCTACTGAGAGCCCTGTGAGTGTTCCCTGGAATGGGCAGGGGACTCTTGGAGGGCTTGTGGCTGGGACTTGGTGGCCAAATGTCTGGTACTGTGAGTTGTGCTGTGGCTGAAGGCTGTGATGGCCAGCTTCCTACTACTAGCACTTTCCCCTGTGTCTGCAGCTTTAAGAGCTGCAGGGAAACAGGCACTATAGAATGAGTGTGGATGGAGTGGCCAGCAGGGTATCTATGGGATTTCCTGGAGGCCTCTTTTTTTGATAAAACTCCCTATTCCGCATCCACACACACTGTTTTCTGAAAAAGATTTTTTGGAAGAGGTCTTATTCCTCATGGAATGTGCTTTACCAACATTGGATAAAGCCCTCCGCTATTTCAATTTTCTTTCTCAATAACACAATTACTGTGTGGATACTAGTATTGGGGAAATGTGGACACACCCTCAGGGGACACAAGCCAATCAGAGGAAATTATGACAATGAAGTCAGCATTTGTAGAGAAAAGTTGCTCTATATTTTCTGTATTGAGTCACCTACTATGACATTGGAGAGCATCGGTGAGGTAATTTGACTGGTATCACTTTGACTTATTAAGGCAATCCCTTTACAGTGATAAACCTGAAGGAAAGGGGCTATCTTGTGAAACAGACTAGGGGAAGATAGTTGCCGGGGAATGAAGGAAACAACTGTTCTGTTCGAAATTTTTTGACCAATTCTATTAGGGTATGTCTACACAGCAGCGTTATTTCAGAATAAGCTCATTTTGAAATAGCACATCAACACTACAAATGCCCATCGCAATGGCACTGAGCTGTTTTGAAATAGCTCATCTACATTGATTGGAACCTCAATTGCATTTAAAGCACCTAGAAACACTTCAGGAAGGGTATCAGGACAGCAGTCACTTTCTGTAGTTGCTTCCTGATGCTATCTGAGGCTTGTGCTTAAAGGGATACCCCTGTACAGTCGTGACTCAGGCGCCTCTCCTTTGTTCCTCCTTAAGGAACAGCAAAGCCTTTTCCCTGACTGTTCTGGTTGCCTTTGAGGACACCACAGCACTTCTGCCATGGAACTGGACCTGCTGCCAAGCAATCTCCAGCTCCTGAACCTCACGATGCACCTCCTGGTGCAGTTTTTGCAGGTTGCCCGTGTGGCACTACAGAATCTGGACCTGCAGCTCCCTGCGGGGGACCTCCTCACCTTTCTCCATGTGCTGCTTATGCAGCACAGCCCCTCACACCCTGCCCTGTACACGATGCACTGCTGGACACCATTTCCAACTGATGGGACCAGATTGTCATGGAGACTTTCCTGCCAGAGTGGGAGGCAGAGGCTGAATGGCTCACCAGGGCTTTTGGGCAGCTGCACAGGGCTGTCATCCAGCAAGACCATCAGGGGTCTGTGCTCATCTGGGAGGCCCTGAGGGAGCGTTTCAGCCAAGTTTCAGCCCTGGGCCTCCCCACAAGGGGACTCTGCAGTGCCTCAGTGTGCCTTTCTTCTGTCACCTCTCCCTTCCCCTGCCCTCCCATCCCCCTTCATAACCCATTCTCCTCCCCTCCCCTGCAGATACAATAAATCAGACATTTTGCTTTGGAACACTGAACTATGTTGTTTTTTTATTTGGGGGTAAAGAAAACTGGGGAAGAATTGAAAAAAAAACCTGGGAGCGGGAGGACAGTGGTGAAAGGGAGAAGAGGAGAGGCTTATGGATGGGCCTGGGACTGGCACCTGTCTTGGGTGGTCCCACTGTCTCTTGTGCGAGGCCCCCAGCAGCCATGGGGATGTGTCTAGGTGCAGAAGCCAGAGGGGCAGGAATAGGAGTTGGAGCTGGAGCAGGAACTAGAGTGGGAGTAGGAGTGGGGGACCAGCTGCTGGACTGCTCAATAGCAGCGAGCATGAGGTCAACAGCAGCTGTGTATGCCGTGTACATGCTGTGGGTCTCTTGGGCCAGCTCCCATCAGGTGGTGTGGCGCTGCTTCTGGTCCATTTCCCACTACTTGTCCTGCCACTCCAGAGACTGCTGGAGGCCACGCAGGCATTCAACATGTTCTTGCTCCAGGTTCTTGCGGGCTCGTTGCAGCAGTGTCTCTCCAAATGCTGGGAGACCTCTTGCGGGGGGCAGCTTCAGTGTGAGGAGCAGCTCCTGGCTACTGGGCATGGTCACCTGGCTGGCTGCCTCCTCCTCCTCCTTCCACTGCTCCTTGTTGTCATCATCCTCTACCACCCTGCCCTCCTGCAGACTAACACCAGGTGTGTCCTGGCTGGACTCGATGACAATGGTGAGGAAGGTAACCACTCCTCTCCCCCAGGATGGCATCAAGCTTCTCATAGTTGCAGCAAGTGTGTGGTGTTGCCCCAGAGCATCCATTCTATGCTCTCTGGCCTGGTGGTAGGTCATGGAAAAATACCAGTCAAAATGGAATCCCAGTACCAGGTGGGATGATCATGTGTCAATCACCTTTGGACTTACAGGACAAACCAGGCTGTTTACAAGTGGTTAAGTTGATCATAAAGTCATTAAGGCTTCCTGAGCATCAATAATTACTCTCAGTAACACATTAAAAACTATAAACAGCCCCATACTTCATATTTCTAATTTCTTATGCTAAAATGATACATGCACCAAAATAGGATATACAAGATCTAGCCAATTGTAACATTAAAATTTATAGATTACATGTGGTATTTTGTCTAAAGCATATTCAAGTTATTCATATTTATATTCATTAGCCTAATTCCATAAAGTATGCGGTGGGGGAGGGGAATGTCACACCAGCCCCATTATCTTACTGCCAGAGGGATGAACAGTGTTCAATGCGTAGGCAGTGAGTTTAGAAATTCTCTTGGGCTTTGGTTACATAACCACCCAGTGTCACCAAACAGTGTATTGTCAATCACCAAGTTCTGAGTTCCTGTCCCGAATTGCCTCAGTTCTATGTTTTGTCCTGACTCCAGATTATACCAGGTTTTGGATAGCATCTTCAATTAGAAGATATAAATTCCATATGCTTCTTCTACAAGGTTTCATGAAAGTTTTTATTTAATCGGGCTGTGCATAGTTAGCAACTTCATTATGAAATAATTACACTTAATTTTCATTAGGATCTTTTGTCTTAGCTAAATGTGTTAAATCCATTGCACTTTCTCTGGGGCATACTTGAAGTAATTGGAGTTTCTCTAGTTAGTTGTGAATTGCCTCCAGTTTTCCTTTTTAAAGCCCTATTTTTTCTGATCAATAGTTTTTGTTTGTGTGTTTTTAAGCCATCATTTACCTGATCATTAGAAAACAGAAAATTGCTTGTATTTTCAACAATGTATAGCCAGGAAGTTTTTAAAATAAATAAAATTCACATTGTTTCAAAATAAATAAATAAAATTCACATTTCTTGTACCTTGTGAACTAGGCATTATGTCTTCCAGAGAGAAGCCTCACATAAATGTAGAAGTGTAGGAAACAATCATGTAATACACATAGGAGAAGGATTCTACTGCATATTATGGGTGTGTCAACACAGCACCCTTAGCTTGAAATAAGCTACACAATTTGCACTACATGATTGCGCAAATTGCATTGCTTATTTTGAGTGTATTTTGAAATAGCTTATTTCAGAATTTGGCACTGTCTATGTAGATGTACCCTTTGTGAAGAGCAAAAATGCCATAATGACACCTTAACCCTGTTTTCCTCTGGTCCCTAAGATGGCACAGCACGAACTCTCATTCACAGTACTCAAGTGCGACGTATTATGAGCAAGTGAATGAATGAATGAAGTAATTATAATTCTTATGAAACTTATGACAGTACCATTTACTTAAGAAAAACAGGTGAAATCTGTACTGGGGGAAATACTTGGTGACCCTTTTGCAATGTAATGGCGACCCACAGGTTGGGAAACCCTGTCCTAAATAAAGTAGTTTTGAGTTGTCTTTGTTCACTTTTGTCTTGCTGATTTCAGACCTATTAAACAATTTCTTAAGCTCTTATGGCATCTAATCCTCTCTTCATAAGTGCGTGCAATGCCTCCCAGCTTGGTGTCATTTGTAAATTCAAGACTCTCAACTTTATTATCTGAGATACTGTTTATGTTTCTATGAGTTTTATTATAAAGGCCTTAGCCACAACATAGTCCATTATTTCCCCACTTTTCAATGAGGATTCCCACCCATTGATGATGAATCCATGATGGACTCATAATTGCTATTTTAAGAAGCATCCTGACTACTAGGCTCATATTCTAAAATATGCACAGAAGGTTAACACAAAAAAAATCATGAACCCAAGAAGAGATATTATATTGCAAAATTTGAGCATGCTTTCAGACACCCTTTCCCAGTTTTTGTGCAGCTCCTGTATCTACAATAGACTGTATGACTATGAATTTTCCAGAAAGAATTTCACACGAACTAGGCCTCTTCAGAATAGATTTCTGCCAGGTATTCAATCTGACCACAAGAGATATGGTAATTTCTGGATAGAGCAGTTCTCGCTCTAAAAATATTCTGCATCATTGCTATTTTTACTAAAATATTTGGTTTTTATGAATTTACCTCTCAGTGATTTGAATGGTCTCCAAGTATATAACTGTGGTCGGCTGCATATTGGATGCTGTTCAAAGGCTTTGTATAATCTGATGAGACTCAAAATGCATGCAATTGCTGCAAAATCTGCATTTTCTTTTAGCGCTTTAATTTGTAATCATGATGTAATTTGTTGTTAAAGACTGAAGAACTCATAAGAAAATTAGGGAAATGTGGTCTACTCTAGATGAAACTACTATAATGTGTGTTCATTACTGGTTGAACGGCTGTAGTCAAAAAGTAGTTATCAATTGATCACTGTAAAACTAGGAGGACATGAATAGTGGAGTAGTTCAGGAGTCAGACCTGGGGGGATTTGACAGCGACCTTCCACTACCTGAAGGGGAGGTTCCAAAGAGGATGGAGAGAAGCTGTTCTAAAAGGTGACAGAGGACAGCACCAGGAGCAATGGTCTCAGGTTGCAGTGGGGGAGGTATAAGTTGGATATTGGGAAAAATTATTTCTCTAGGAGGGTGGAGAAACACTGGAATAGGTTACCTAGGGAGGTGATGGAAACTTTTTAAGTTGAAGCTTGACAAAGCGCTGGCTGGGATGATTTAGTTGGGATTGGTCCTGTTTTTAGCAGGGGATTGTACTCAATTACCACCAGAGGTCTCTTCTAGCTCTATGATTCTATGACAATTGTATTAATGACTTACTGAATTAATCAAACCCTAAAGTCAGAACATGGACTATAACTCATGAGGAGTTGGCGTGCAGATAGCCCTATGGTGAACAATTGTCTAGAAAGCTTATTTCTGGTCACAAAAGTGAATATTTATAAATGATACCTTCTCACCTAACAAAGCCTTCATCCTGCATCTGTACCTTGTAAGTCATCAGGTCAATAGCAAATCACCCATTAACTTCAATTAAGCCAGGATTTCACTTTCAGAATGAATCTCCTGATTTTAATGACTATAATAAGTGACTTAATGCTGAATGGGAATACTCAGTGTGGGAAGTTATGCAAGTGCATCATTTTTTGCAAAATGTGTTTCTTCTGTATATCCACAAGAGTGTGGGAAAATGAGCTGGATTTGTTACTGATTTGCACATCACACGTTATAAGCAGAATTGCTAGCAGTTCTAACTGCAAAATCTTGATTGCAAGATAAACACATGAAACCTTAGCCACACCTGAGCTATGTTTGAATTATTAGTGATGATAAGATAAAAGCCAGGAAGGGCCTGGGTATGTTTTTCAAATCACAAGCTGAGTTTGTAGATCTGTAATTTAGAACTTATAAACTGAGCATCTTTGACATAGAAATAATTGAGACATGATAAGCATGGAAATCCTGTAATGCCATTTCTACAGAGTCACTTTTCAGAGTAGGGACCACATGGCATTTAAGAACATAATGAAGTTGGGGAATAAAAGAATAAGGATTTAGTGGGTGCATCTGGTGAAATATCCAATTTTATGGCAGAATGTTACATTAAACATTTTATTACCATGGAAAACTAGCAAAGTGTGATTATTGAAACCATTGACTAATGGCAGGTGCTCCCAGTCTCCAGAAGATTTACTCTACAAGCACATCCATCAGAAAGCCTGAAAATGAAACAACTACTGCTGCAAATGTCCATAAATCCATGCAGCATGAATAGATTTCGTAAGTCCATATTCAGAACGAGTAAAATCAATTGGATAGAATATCCATTAATAAGTGATATCTTCAAATGCATGATTTTCTGTGTGGGAGAAAAATCAAATAACTCCAATTGTGTCTAAGGGGGGGCTGTGGAGGAAATCAAAACTCTCTAAAAGAAAACTGCTGTAAGGGTTAAAAGTTTTCCAGGCCTCTCTCCCTGTAACAGAAAGAAATCATCTTAACTCTAATCAAGACCCTTACAATGCCTTCTATCTCGAGTTCATGGAGACTCCTAGTCTGTCACAAATTGCCATGTAAACTCTTATCTTTGTCACAGTTTGCCTTGTAGACTCCTCACTCAAGTTCTCATGTACCTTTGTACTGTAAAACTTATGTCTAGCACTTCTGGTATGAACAGAAACGTCTCAGAGTACTTCTGCTGAGACTTTAATATGTTAAAGAAACCAATCAACAATTAAACTGTCTGAACATACTGTATAAAGGATCCCTGAAACTCTCTCAGGGCTGCTGCTTTCACTCTGGTAGCTGTCAGCCTGCATGCATGCATAATAAACTTTTCCTTCTAGATTTCTCTCCTGCCTCACTGCTTTGAGCTCCATCTTCGTACCCTTCTGGGGACTCTGTACCCCAGGGGAGCAAGATTTCCCCAACAATTTGGTGTCAGGGGTGGGATGGCTTGGAACTCCAGTTGGAAAGGCTGACGACGGGGAACGGGAATGGACGACAGCATGCACCTGTAGGGTAAGGGATCCATTTAAAATCCTCCAGTCCACCTCCCTGTTCTCGTCACCAGCTGGACTGGCTGGCGGTAAGAGTCATCTTTTGCTCCTAAATTTTCTTTAGGAGGCTTTAGTCAGCAGCAGTCACAAATTAAAGGAGCACCTCAACTCATAATAGCTAATGCAGTGTGCAGGAACAGCTAAAGTGATGACACTTCACAGCTACAGTCTGACAGCAAACTTTAGCCAGTAGAATGCAGGAATAATTCAGGGAAAACTAAGCCCGCAAGGGAACTTCATTAACGTGCCTCAATCAATAGGGACAATGTGGATATTTGAAAAGAATATCCAAAAATCCAAGAAGGCAACCCTAACTATGAGGATATTCATATTCTTAAATAAACATGGAATTGCATACCAAGGGCACTGCTAGAAGGTAGCAGAGAAGGAAAATGGAAGAAATAAATCTACTCTGAAATTTACTTGTAATTGTAACCAGTGGAGATTGCTACCTCAGGAGAATAATGTGGCTGACACTGGTGCAGTCTTGATTAGCTAATGCTTTGCAACAATCACTTTGAAAAGCAAATCCCAGGACAGAATTCTTAGTTTCCAGAAATGTAATCATACATGGCTTATGGTATCAAGTACAGCAACTAGGAGGTGAACAGACAACTCACCAATACCACATTCTACAAGCCTCTCTCCTGTGACCCCACTAAGGAATACCAAAAAAAACCATGAAAAAACTGCTCATGACACTCCCTGATGCTGCTCAGGAACAAATTTATGCTAATACCCCCACGCCCTAATCCCTGACTAGGGACTTTCTATCTACTACCCAAAATACACAAACCGGGTAATCCCAGACGGCCCATCAACTCCAGCATTGGAACACTTACCACAGGATTATCTGGTTATATTGACTCCCTTCTCAGACCCTATGCTACCAGCACTCCTAGCTACCTCTGCGATACAACTGACTTCCTGAGGAAACTCCAAAACATCAGTAATCTTCCTGAAAATACCATCCTAGCCACTATAGACGCAGAAGCCCTTTACACCAACATTACACACAAAGATGGATTACAAACCGTCAAGAACACCATCCCCGATAACAACACTGCACACCTGATTACAGAGGTCTGTGACTTTGTCCTCACCCACAACTACTTCCAATTCAGAGACAATTTCTATCTCCAAGTCAGCGGCACAGCCATTGGCACCCACATGGCACCACAACATCTTTATGGCTGACCTTGAACAACGTTTCCTGAGCTCTCATCCCCTAACACCCGTACTTTACTTATGCTACATTGATGACATCTTCATCTTATGGACCCACGGAAATGATACTTTTGAAGAATTCCACAAGGATTTCAACAACTTCCACCCTACTATCAACCTCAGCCTGGACCAGTCCACATGAGAAATACACTTCCTGGACACTACAGTACAATTAAATAATGGACAAATTTCCACCACCCTATGTTGGAAACCCACTGACCACTACATTTACCTTCATGCTTCCATCCCAGACACATTTCTCAGTTGATTGTATACAGCCAAGCCCTACGATATAACCGGATTTGCTACGACCCCGCAGACAGAGACAATCACCTACAGGATCTTTGCAGAGCATTCCTAAAACTGAAATACCCACCTGGAGAAGTGAAAAAACAAATTGACAGAGCCAAAAAAGTGCTACCAGACCATTTGTTGTTTTTTTCTGTACTTAGCCTGAGCTTCTTGGGATTTCTAGAATGGGATGTTTTTCCCAATCTCAAAATTGAAAAATTAGGTATATGTGGACTAGCAGCAAGTGTACCACCTTTTGGTGGTGAATAAGAAGCCCTAGGTGAGAATTTAATTATCTGTTCTGTCCCAGTGAATCACTTCAGGATGAGAAAGGATCTGTATTCACTCATTATTTTGGTAGCATTTCCACAATGTTTCAGTCTCCTCAGGGCTTAAATAGAGGTGGGATGGAGATAATGTAGCTTCCCGCCTTAAAATGTTTCTATAAAAAGTAGAATTAAAAGAAAGTAAATAGCACAGAATGAAAGGGGAATTATCTTAGTAAATATTGACACGTTAATCCATAGATTTATGGTAACAAATATATTTTAAAGAGGACTGAAAAACATGATTGGGGAAAATATCTGGCTGAGTGTGCTGTTATGATGTCCATCAAAGCAGCTGGCTCTATGACCGTTGACACCAGCTGTTCCCCAATGATATCACTGAAAATTTGAGTAAGGACTTCAAGAATGCACTTCCAATGTATTTTCAACTGAAAGGAGTCCATGAATATGCTTCATGAATGTATATTAAGTAACGCTAGTCACACCATTGTTAGTGTTGTAACTGAGTTTCTATTATAAACCTGCTTATAGATGCACATTCTTTTAAAAATTGAGGAGAGTATTTCCTTCAACATTAATCGGAATCTGCCCGAATCAATGAGTAAATTTGAAAGTAGACTATTTTTATCCATTACCCAAGGAGGTTGCTGAATTATCTGATCTTTCAGGTAGAGTTTTTCTTCATGCTTCATAAAGTTTTTCAAGGAATTACATTTTTGTAACTTTGTACTGACCCTCTCATCTCCCAGAATTAAGATAGGTTCAATTGAGTTTACTGGTTGCAGGTAAATGAGATGGAAGGTTAACAGATTAACCCCTAATTTGGAAAAAATAAAGTTCTTAATTGTTGGGTAAAAATGGTATATTTGCTCCATTGGCTAGATACTACATGACTGCTGAAGGCCTTCAGAAAACTAAAGCCTCACTCTAGCTCGTGGAGTGTGGGGAGGCAATTTGGCTGAGATCCACAAAGATATTTAGGTTTCTAATTGGGGTTGCTAGAAGTCTGCTTACCACAGTAACTGTGATGTACCTCTGCCACAAGAAAGGCAGGAAGAGAAGGGCTGCTGTTGGAGGAGGAGGGATCCTGACAGTGCACTCAACTTGAGGAGCTTTCTGCCTGGGATGTCCCATCCTGTATTCTCAGTTTCCCAGGGCCTGAAGCACTCCCCAGCCACTCATTTAAGGGAAACAAGCCCCACCCAACCCTGCTGCATCCTGAATGGGCAAGTAGGCAGGTTTCATGTCAGCTCCTGTCATCCTGACTTTGCCACCCCCGACCACTCTGGCCCTTGCTTCAATCCATTCCTTTTCACAAGCCCTGTCCCTGCTCTGTCACAAGCCCACCCCCTTTTTACCTATTCCCCCAAATCCCTGCTCCTGCCCTGCCTCTATCCTGCCTCTTCCCCCAAGCACACCCCATTCACAATTCCTGGGGACATCTGGGTCCACGGGCTAAGGTGTACATGGCCTTGCTCCAAGTACATCACCTTCGTCTGAGCCAAGAAAGCTGGCTAGACTGTCAGGCCCAATCAGTAATGATCAATGGCTTGATGTCAGGTGGGTGGTTGGTTTCAAGTGGAGTGACCCAAGAATCAGTTCTAGGGCTGGTTTTGTTCAACATCTTTATTAATGACCTGAATGAACAGCAGAGGGATTTCTCAAGCAAACTCAAGCATAACATGTTGGCGTTTAATTCACTGGAGCCCTAAGGCACTTCAGAATCTTCATGGTACCATCTGGGAAGGGAGAAGGAGGGGTCATCCCCTGGGGATCTTTGTGGCCTCCCAGCATCTTGCAGATGGAAGTATTGCCATTGTCACCTAACCTTCCACTTTTACTCATTGTGTCACTGTACTGCTTATTTCTAAATCACTGGTCAGTGAAAAGAAAGGTCAGCACAAACTAAATGTGGAAGTAGGACCAACTTTAAGAGTAAGGACTTGAAGAGTGTGGTATAAATCAAACCAGTTAATTATGATCCTCCTCCCCAGCTTAAAAAACTCAGCCCTGTCAACATCATCTTTAATAAGGCAATTCAGTAATTCTGGCTGGGGATTTGAGAAAGGTATATAGTGTATAAAATGTATTTAAAATGGTCATGTGAGTGGCTGCTTTATGATTTAACCTGGGCCAGTCTGGACAACCCTCAGTTGATAGAAATGTTCAAATTTTGAATCTGCAAATGTGTGACTTTGTGTGAGTAACAATTTGGAAATCCACACATTTTTGTTGTGTGGTCAGGCAGAGAGTGAAAAATTGCACAATTGCTATTTTTTATATACAAAATAACTAAAACACATCAAAGGGGCAAATTGTTTTAGTCTGTTGTAATTGTTACACCCCTCCACTTTGTGATAAGTCTACTACAGAAACACTGCAGAAGCAGAAAGAAAGAAATAGAAAGAATAGAATCAGAGCCATGAAATAGTTCACCGCGTTAGTCCAAAGTCCCATGTTTTACAAGCACATTTTTTATTCAAAGCCTGTTTAATTCATATGTGAAAGTAACCATAGAGTGTAGTAGTTATTAGATTATTGAGTTAATTGGAAGTATGATTGTCATATTTATTGTGAAATGCACTCTCCCATTTCCCATCCTCATGCCTCTCACCCCCCCCCCCCTTACTCTTTAGGATGCACTTGAATAATTAGTCCCAGAATGAATAATAAGGGAGGGTGGTGGCAGAGAGAGAAGCTGAGATAAATTTATAAATAGTGAAATTAAATTTTAAGAAAGATACAGAGATATGGGCGTTTAGGGACTACTCCTAATATGAATTTCACAGAAGCAAGGAGGAAGAAAGAGTTGAAAGGCCTGGGGGGTGGATAGGGTAATTAAAGAGAGAGGGTAAGTTTTGATGTATGCATATGAGTGATAATTCTGAAGGGTGGAATGAAGAGATTAGCGGGCATAAGGATTTTCCTAGTGACTGTATGGTGATTGAAAAACAACATTGCAATGATGATCCTTTCGACTTTGGCCTTTAGCCAATCAGGGATGGACATAATTATTGTTTATTGAGAAATAACCATACAACTGGGACAAAGACAGTAGATCAATTTATGCTTTTGCAAAGCATAAATTGTTATTCTGATATAGTTTGCTTCTACATACGCTGTACATAGGCATAAATGACTACACTATGTGCAAGACAAAGGAGAATCAGACCCTTCTTTTGGTAAAAGGAGGTGCTAACTCCAGTATTTTACCTAGTATATCTGCTTAATACAGCCATTTGTAATATTCAAGGCTATATAAACTCCAATGACTGCCTATGCTGCAGTAACAACTCTAAGTTTACATTTTAGATGAGTACTATAAACCTCCTTACCTACACATGTACTAGTTATTTAAGGGCACTTCCGAAATGACCCAAAATTTTTGACTATTGGATTGTTCTTTGAAGAATAATTCTTTCCTCTGCTTTACGTCAAAATCCTGCTGTTGCTATGGAACTTCTATTGGAACTTCTATACCCCAAATTAAAAAACATAGCAAGAGACCTGAAAGAGTCACCGTGGCTTAACCACCATGTAAAAGAAGCAGTGAGGGACAAAAAGGTATCTTTTAAGAAGTGGAAGTCATATCCTAGTGAGATAAATAGAAAGGAACATAAACACTGTCAAATCAAGTGTAAAAATGTAATAAGAAAGGCAAAAAAAGATTTTGAGGCATAGCTAGCCAAAAACTCAAAAAGAAATAATAAAATGTTTTTTAAGTACATTAGAAGCGGGAAGCCTGCTAAAAAAATCTGTGGGTCCCCTAGATGATCAAGCTATAAAGGAGCAATCAAGGACAATAAAGCCATTGCGGAGAAACTAAATGATTTCTTTGCTTCAGTCTTCACGGCTGAGGACATTGGGAAGATTCCTGAATCTGCACCGTCCTTTGTGGGTGATGATTCTGAGGAACTGTCCCGGATTGAAGTGTCATTAGAGGAGGTGTTGGACCAAATAGAAAAACTTAACATGAACAAATCACTGGGACCAGATGGCATTCACCCAAGGGGTCTAAAAGAACTCAAATGGGAAATTGCTGAGCTATTATCTGTGATTTGTAACCTATCCTTTAAACCGGCTTCCGTACCTAATGACTGGAAGGTAGCCAATGTGACACCAATATTTAAAAAGGGTCTAGAGGTGATCCTGTCAATTACAGACCGGTAAGTCTAACTTCAGTACCGGGCAAATTAGTCGAAACAATAGTAAAGAATAAAATTTGAAGCATGTAGAAGAACATAATATGTTGAACAAAAGTCAACATGGTTTCTGTAAAGGGAAATCCTGTCTTACTAATCTATTAGAGTTCTTTGAAGGGGTTAACAAACATGCGGACAAGGGGGATCCAGTTGATATTCAGAAAGCCTTGGATTTTCAGAAAGCCTTTGACAAGATCCCTCACCAAAGGCTCTTGTGTAAATTACATGGCCATGGGATAAGAGGGAAGGGCCTTTCTTGGATTGAGAACTGGTTAAAAGACAGGAAACAAAGGGTAGGAATAAATGGTAAATTTTCAGATTGGAGAGGGGTAACTAGTGGTGTCCCCCAAGGATCAGTCCTGGGACCAATCCTTTTCAACTTATTCATAAAATGATCTGGAGACAGGGGTAAGCAGTGAGGTAGTAAAGTTTGCAGATGATACAAAACTGTTTAGGATAGTCAAGACAGAAGCAGACTGTGAGGGACTCCAAGAAGATCTCACCAAACTGGGCAACAAAATGGCAAATGAAATTTAATGTGGATAAGTGTAAAGTAATGCATATCGGGAAAAATAACCCCAACTATGCATACAGTATGAGGGGGGCTAATTTGGCTATGACAAATCAGGAAAGAGATTGTGGAGTTATCGTGGACAGTTCTCTGAAAACTTCCACACAGTGTGCAGTGGTGGTCAAAAAGGCAAATAAGATGCTAGGAATTATTAAGAAAGGGATAGAAAATAAGACCCAGAATATGTTACTACCCCTGTATAAAACTATGGTACGTCCACATCTTGAATACTGTGTACAGATGTGGTCTCCTCACCTCAAAAGAGATATTTTGGCCTTGGAAAGGGTTCAGAAACGGGCAACTAAAATGATTAGGGGTTTGGAATGGGTCCCATATGAGGAGAGGTTAAAGCGACTGGGATTTTTCAGTTTAGAAAAGAGGAGACTGAGGGGGGATGTGATAGAGGTATATAAAATCATGAGTGGTGCGGAGAGGGCCGATAAAGAAAAGTTATTTATTAGTTCCTTAAATAGAAGAACTAGAGGACACCAAATAAAATTAATAGGTAGCAGGTTTAAAACTAATAAAAGAAAGTTATTCTTCAAACAGCGTGTAGTCAACCTGTGGAACTCCTTGCCAGAGGAGGCTGTGAAGGTTAGGACTATAATAGAGTTTAAAGAGAAGCTAGATAATTTCATGGAGGTTAGGTCCATAAAAGGCTATTAGCCAGGGGATAAAATGATGCCCTTGGCCTCTGTTTGTCAGAGGCTGGAGAGGGATGGCAGGAGACAAATAGCTTGATCATTGTCTTGGTCCACCCTCTCTGGGGCACCTGGTGCTGGCCACTGTCGGCAGACAGGATACTGGGCTAGATGGACCTTTGGGCTGACCCAGTACGGCTGTTCTTATGTTCTTATGACTGTATATTGCATAGTCAGGGGCACTGAAGAAATTAGATTCTTTATCTGCTATTCTGTTAAATGAATGTGGATTTCTGGATAATTTACATTTATTTTAGTTTTCAGCATGTGACAGTGGCAGAGCTGTCATAATCTGTACAACAGCCAAGATGCTCCTAGACTCATAGGCTGTGTCTACACCGGCACGCTTTTCCATAAAAGGGGTGCTAATGAGACACTTCGGAATTGCAAATTCTGCGGGGGATTTAAATATCCCCCTCGGCATTTGCATGAACATGGCTGCCGCTTTTTTCCAGCTCGGGGTTTTGCCAGAGAAAAGCGCCAGTCTAGACAGGATCTTGCAGAAAATAAGCCCTTTTCCACAAGATCCCTTATTCCTAATTCCTAATAAGGGATCTTGTGGAAAAGGGCTTATTTTCCGCAAGATCCTGTCTAGACTGGCGCTTTTCTCTGGCAAAACCCCGAGCCAGAAAAAAGCAGCAGCCATGTTCATGCAAATGCCGCGAGGGATATTTAAATATCCCCCACAGAATTTGCAATTCTGAAGTGTCTCATTAGCTTCCCTTTTACGGAAAAGGGTGCCAATGTAGACACAGCCATAGACTTTAAGGTCAGAAGGGATCATTATGATCATCTAGTCTGACCCCCTGCACAGTGCAGGCCACAGAATCTCACCCACCCCTCCTAAAATAATCCTCTCACCTACATCTCAGATATTGAAGCCTTCAAATACTTCAAAGACCCCCAAGATGCAGAGAATCCTCTAGCTGTGATCTGTACCCCATGCTACAGAGGAAGGCGAAAAACCTCCAGGGCCTCTGCCAATCTACCCTGGAGGAAAATTCCTTCCCGACCCCAAATATGGCGATCAGCTAAACCCTGAGCATGTGGGCAAGACTCATCAGCCAGACACCCAGAAAGTTCTCTATAGTAACTCCTATCATCCCTCCATTGACCTATTTCCCACTGATAATGAATGGTCAATTAATTACCAAGATCATGTTATCTCATCAAACCATCCCCTTCATAAACCCATCTAGTTTAATCTTGAAACCAGATAGATCTTTTGCCCCCACTACTTCCCTTGGAAGGCCGTTCCAGAACCTCACTCCTCTAATGGTTAGAAACCTTCTTCTAATCTCAAGTCTAAACTTCCTACTAGCCAGCTTATATCCATTTGTTCTTGTGTCCACATTGGTATTAAACTTAAATAATTCCTCTCCCTCCCTGGTATTTATCCCTCTAATATATTTAAAGAGTGCAATTATGTCCCCCCTCAGCCTTCTTTTGGTTAAGGTAAACAAGCCAAGCTCCTTGAGTCTCCTTTCATAAAACAGGTTTTCCATTCCTCGGATCATCCTAGTGGCCCTTCTTTGTACCTGTTCCATTTTGAATTCATCCTTCTTAAACATGGGAGACCAGAACTGCACACAGTATTCCAAATGGGGTCTCACCAATGCCTTGTATAATGGCACTAACACCAACCAGGACTCCGAGGTCCTTCTCCTCCTCCTTTCCTTCCAACTGATGTGTCCCCAGCTTATAACGAAAGTTCTTGTTATTAATCCCTAAAGGCATAACCTTACACTTCTCACCATTAAATTTCATCCTATTGCTATCACTCCAATTTACAAGATCAGCCAGATCTTCCTGTATGATATCCCGATCCTTTTCTGAATTGGCAATAGCTCCCAACTGTGTGTCATCCGCAAATTTTATTAGGACACTTCCACTTTTGGTACCAAGATCAGCAATAAAAAGGTTAAATAAAATTGGCCCCAAAACTGATCCCTGAGGAACTCCGCTAGTAACCTTCCTCCAACCCGTCAGTTCACCTTTCAATATGACCCGCTGTAGTATCCCCTTTAACTAGTTGCTTATCCACCTCTCAACTTTCATATTAATCCCTATCTTTTCCAATTTAACCAATAATTCCCCATGTGGTACTGTATCAAATGCCTTATTAAAGTCAAGGTATATTAGATCCACTGCATTTCCTTTATCTAAAAAATCTGCTACTTTCTCAAAAAAGAAGATCAGGTTGTTTTGGCACAATCTATCTTTTGTCAAACCATGTTGTAATTTGTCCCAATTGCCATTAGCCTCAATCTCTCTAACTACTTTCTTCTTCAAAATTTTTTCCAGGATCTTACATACTACAGATGTCACCAGTGTGGGCACATTAGCTACATTATGTATGTTACATTATGTATCTTTTTTAGACCAAATTTCATTCTGATTACCAAAGGTTGTTTGGAACTTAGTGTGGTAGTTTTTCTGTTTATTGATTGAAACCCTAATCATGAAACAGGACCCTCATTGAGCTTAGTGCTGAACAAAAACAACACAAAAATAATCCCTGCCCCAAACAGTAGTACATGTAGCCAAATTAGAGATAGACCAAGGGATTATGGCTGTGGTTCTGGAAAGCCTCATCAGTCAAGTTATGGTGTACTACATACCTGAAGTCAAATCCAAAGGTGATTCCAAGCCCACCTCTATCCCATTTTACCTGAACCACCAGAATTCAGAGGATTTCAAATAGTTTTCAGGATTATAAGAGCTCATCTGACAGGTATGAGATTTGAAAAAAAACAAACTCAGTTTCTTTTGGATCCATGTTTCCATTTGAATGTCTAGAATTCAAAATTTGGGGGGATAAAATATTATAGTTTTGACCTCTCTTGAATGAAAAATGCTATTACTAATGCAGTACAAAGCATCACTTTTTAAATGTTATTAAAATGTAGCAAACTAAGGCCTTGTCTCCACTTGCTGGGAGATTGACCTGCAGAGACTGATGTTCCAGAGGTCAATTTAGCCAGTCCGGTAAGGATCTGCTAAATTGATCGCTGATCTCACTACCATCAATTCTAGTACTCCACTGGGTCACGAGGAGTACGGGAAGTTGGCAGGAGAGTTTCTCCTGTTGACCCACTGCAGTGGGGATACTGCACAATTTCAAACTAAGGTATGCTGACTATTCACACATATGGAATTATGTACCTCTGTTCGACTTTACCCTCTAATTTAGACCTAGCCTGAAGCACTCATGTGAGATTTCCACTCTTGCATTTCATGCAAATATTTTTTTCTCATGATCTTTCAGTGTGGTGCTGTGAAGTCATTAGTCCTCTGTGTTTATCCCCTGAATCTGTGCTATCATTTAAAATAAGAATTGCAAATATATGCTAATAGCACATTAACTTCTTTACTTCATTATGCAGTTTTCCTCATTCGTTTTGATTAATAAGAGTATTGTTAGCAACAACAACAAAAATGCACGCAAATCTGTGTGCTCAGGCAGTGAAAATAAGATTTCTAGGAGAAATGCACACATTTATCTTATTTATATTTGTTATACTCTCCCAAGACATTATGTGTAATAGATAGGAGGACCTGAAATCCAAAAACAGACAAAGCCTGACTTTTGAAATGACACTAAAGACTTACTGACCATTTATAAAATACAATTCTGGGGAAAATGAGACGTGAGAATTTTCTTCCAACTGTCACATCACAGTTGTGGCAAATAGATGTAGATTGTCTTATGCAAATATGAACATCTGTTTTCTTTTCAATCCTTTCTCACGGATATGGGCCCTAATACTAAGAAAAACAAGTTAATTCCAGTACAAGATTCAAAGGCAAGAATTTAAGTAGCCAAGAATGAAGAAAAAATGAATAAAATAATTATTTAATTTGATATCTGATAAGGAGTTAGGATGTGAAATGGTGCAATTAAAGTCCTAGCAAAGGAAATAAATTAAGCTTCAGTTCTTTTTTTCTGAAAGAAAAGTAAACCCTCCAGAGAAGTGAATTTTCCTCTGAAAGCAAGAAAGAATGTGTGTGTTTAAATTAGCATTATGAACAATTATTCTTATAAATTCCAAGCATAAGAATGGTGAACATTTTTGGATTGTGCACCTTCAGTAAATTTATTTTATATAAGAAATATGCAAGAAAATGTTGCACACCTTAACTGTATATAAGCCTATAAAGTATATTCATCGTTTTCAGTTTTGAAGACAGCCCTCATAACTACAGTGATTAGGATAAACGAGAGACAAATGCATAGTGCATCTTACTTGCTATGTAGTGTTGTCTCCTAACCTGGAGCCTTTTATTTATACAAAACAAATAAGGAAATAAGATTGGCCATACTGGGTCACATCAAAGATCCATCTAGCCCAATATCCTGTCATCTGACACTGGTCAATGACAGGTGCTCCAGAGGGAATGAAAAGAACACCCATTCCCAACTTCTGACAAACAGGCTAGGGACACTATCCCTGCTCATCCTGGATAATAGCTATTTGTGGACCTAACCTACATGAATTTATCCAGTTTTCTTTCTGAAACCTTTATAGAATCGGCCTTTACAATATCCTCTAGCAAAGAGTGCCACAGGTTGACTGTGTTCTGTGACTACTACATTTTGTTTTAAGCCTGCTGCCTGTTAATTTAATTTGTGTTTAAGGAGTAAAGTGCTCTTCCTTATCTTCTTTGTTTACTCCAGCCATGATTTTCTAAACCATTATCATATGCTCCCTTAGTTGTCTCTCTTCCATGCTGAAAAGTCCTAGTCTTATGAAGTTTCTTTGTACGGAAGCCATTCCAGACCTCTAATCATTTTCTTACTCTTTTATGAACCTTTTACAATCCCAATATATCTTTTCTGAGATGGGAGTGACCACATAAACACACAGGTGCAGCTGTGGATTTATACAGAGACAATATAATAAGATATCTGTAGTCCAGATATACCCCTACTGTTGAAGATTAGTCCGTCATGCTGCTTGTCTCTTTTCTGTCTGGTGATTTACAAAATACAGCTGATTGAATATTACCTTATAACATTGGATGAATGTGAGATTAATACATTTAGCCATTCACACATTTTCAATAAATTCTAAACACATTCTTAATAATTCTAATACCTATTTTAATTGTAACAGCATATGGGTGACCTAAAGAAGAGCTCTGTATAAACTCTAAAGCCTGTGTCTCTCACCAGAAGTTGGTCCAATACAGACCACCTGTCTGATTACAGTAAAATTAAGACATTTGACTTTAGAGAAGGAGAAATTTAAAAAATAATCTAAATAAAACTGGACTTTCCTAATGTAGTTTTTCATGCAGCATGTATGATATGTACAGAATGCACAATCTGCAAGAATTTAATCAGCACTTTTGGGGGGTGGATATGCCATTTCTGAATGACATATCCATCCTAAATTCAGGCTAGTTCAGGCATTTTGGATTAAAATTGGAGCTTATGTACAAAAGGAAAGGAACAATCACAGGCAACATAACTCCCTCAAAACACATCAAGTTCCAGGTCACAAACTCTCAAATCATCTTCCATCCCAAGAACTTCTCTACATGATACTATCTGTAAGGCATGTTCTGTTACCTTCACCAATATTTTATTTCAATGTTCTATTTGCAGAGTAAGCCATTACTCAATGTAAAAGAAGAATCTGATCCTTTATGTTTAACTGTTCACGACTGAGCACTAATAAAAGAGCCTTTCCCACCATGCATTTCTGGTGATTGGTCCTTCAAATACTGGAGAACCAAACAGCTGAAGTCCTAACGGGTCATTTTGCTCCTGAGTATTGCAAGCTGCCATTCTCTGTTACTCTTCTATTCAGTATTTTCTGTTCCTCTTATGTTTACTCTTGGTTTTTGTTTCTTTTATTACTCAGAGGGGTATATCTACACTGCGGCACTATTTTGGGATACTTCTGGTATTCCAAAATATCTATTCCGTGTCTTGACATCATGCCCAGTATTTCGAAATAGCTTTCGAAATAACGGGCGTGGTATTCCGAAGTCCCATTTTGGAAGAGTGGTTTATTTCAAAATTTGAGGCCATGTAGACAGTGCCAAATTACAAAATAAGATATTTTGAAATACACTTGAAATAAGCTACATAATTTGCATAGCACAAATTGTGTAGCTTCTTTCAAGCTAAGGGTGCTGTGTTGATGCACCCATAATATCCAGTAGAATTCTTCCCCATATGTGTAGCAAAATTGAGTATCTTATTTTGATTGTATTTCTAAATAGCTTATTTCAAAATTTGGAGTCTACATAGCACCAAATTTCAAAATAACATGCTATTTCAACACATCTCTTGGGATGCCAAAATAGCACACCAATTATTTCAAAAAATATTTTGAAATTATGGACATGTTTAAAAAGCATGAGATAGCTATTTTGAGATACTTCTAGTATCCCAAAATAGCACCCCTGTCTCAATGTACCCTTAGAAAAGTTGCAGTAATGTTTTTAAGGCTCATTTGCTTTATTTTTGACTTTCTGTTTCATTTTAGTGTCCCAGAATAGAAGCATCCACTGAGATAGCAAGAAAATTATCTCTGTGGAGGGTAGAACTCAATACTGGTGCAAAATTGTTATTAATAATTACTCTCATAACAATTAACTTGCTTGTGCCATTACTGACTAGTTAGAAATACTTATAACTATGTACATTCAACTCTGATGCTTGGAGAATATCATAGTCTACATGCTTATGTTTTAGCTGCTTATTTAACTTTTTGGACTTGTAATGGTCTCAGGCTGTGGGCAGCCTCACTGCTTCCCTACAGTTAGTCTCAGAGCTCTGTCACGGGGTCAGGGAGGGGCAAACAAACAAACAAACAGGTAAGTAAACCCAAAGGGTCCAAGGGCACAGGTCTATCTGCAGGCTGAGCCAAGGGTCGGGTCTTCTTGCTGGCAGAGAGCTGACAGGTGCAGGTGGTTTCTCCCTTCAGGGGGGAACCTACCACCCAAGGGAAAAGGAGGTGGGGGGGACACTGGCCCTCCCACTTCACTGTGTCCCAGCCCAGGTCCCTAACAGTGGCAGTGCCAGCTGCCACCGGGTCAGTGGGGAACTTGGCCACAACACATCGGTCCAGTCAGTGGGCTAACAGGCATCTGGACCGCAACACGCAGCCCAGCTGACCTCCATGTCCTTGGCCGGCATGGGACTGGCTCCCCCTGGCCTACTTTCTATTCCTCCCCCGGGGTCCTATCTTGCTCCAGATCTGGTCTGCATGCTCTGCAGAAGTCGAAGGAGCTGTCAGGGTGGCCATAGGTCCTTCCTGGGTTGGCTCAAGCAGAGGTATAGGGGGCCCAGCCCATTCTTCTGGGCCTGGTCTGGGTCCTGGGGGTTCAGGATAGGGCTCAGTCCTTAGCAGGGGTCTCTGCAACCTCCTGTGGTCACGAGGCTCTAGCAATAGTCATGGAGGCCTGGAGTAATCCTCGGGGTATGGCAGTGGTCTTCGTAGCCCAACCCAGACATCCTGCTGAGGGTGACAGGGCAAGTTTCTCCTTTGTCTCTGGAGCTGCAGCTGAGCCTCCTCTCTGATTAGCTGCTGGGCTCCAACTGAGCTGGGATCTCTCTCTCTCTCATACCTCTGGTCCTGCCCTCCTGCTTCCTGAGGGCGGGGCCAGGGTGTTCCTGTGCTACCCACTAAGGGGTGTTTAGGGGTGATCAGGAGACCATGCTGCTTCGCTACAGGACTCTTCATACTAATTAAGGAAACCCTGACAACATGGAGTTTTGCCCATGAAAACTTATGTCAAACAAATCTGTTACTATTTAAGGTGCCACAGAACTACTTATTTTTAAGGAAACCCTAGTAGATTGTGGATTTCAGTCAACTAGGACAGCTCAAAAGTGTCAAAGAAGGTAATACCTCTTGAATCATAAAACCTCCATGTGTGTTAATACAAACTGTGTAATGTAGTTTTATAACTTCTATTTTGCATTTTACATTCTATCACACTTTTATTATGTTTTGAAAGATGTTTATACATGTTAGTTACTGTGCTTTGTATAGACTATTTGATAGATAGGGTGTCTTTAACTGCAAATTATAAAAGTATTAAAAATAATAGGTTGTGAATAATAATAGGTTACCCCCACGAGGAGTAACGGTAGTTCAAATTAGAAAGCCTAATTCGAACTACCTACTCCGTGCCGCGTGTAGCTGCGGGCACGGAGTTGGCACTACTGGGGATTTAAAAATGGCGGCGCCCAGCAAGATGCAAATGAAGCCCGGGATATTTAAATCCCAGGCTTCATTTGCAACTTCGAATGACTACATTAACCACCCTAGTTCGAACTAGGGTGGTAGTGTAGACATACCCTAGTAGACCTCATTAACTGGGATTTCTGGGTGGGCACAGAGCTGGTAGTATGGTTCTATTCCAAGCATATATCGTTTCCTGGTACAGCAGATGATAGGGTGGTGGAAGGAATACTCTGGCTGCCAAAGGCCCTGTAGTCAATGTAACCAGAGGCCTGATACTTCCCATTACTACCCCATCCTACTCTGAATGAAGCAATGGAGAATTGAGCACATATTATTCATTACTTGATATTTAGGTAGCTTAAGCAACAAACTGAATATATATTTTGCAGGACTTGTTGGGGGACAGAATCTCCTTTCATTCTTGTGAATCGAGGTAGGCATTTTATTTAATTCAGTCAAGATTGTAGCTGCACCACATGATGCGTGTTCCTCTCACTTGCTTTTCATAACAGAATCCAGTTCTGCCTTTGGTTCACCACCAAACATTTCTAGCTCCCAGTGATCTCACAAAGCAAAGCTGAGCTCTTAGTTCAGAAAACTCCATTTAGGAAACACTGTGAGAATCCTGTCAATTTTTGTGAGGTTTTGGAACCATCCCTTTACGAAAGAAGCAAGATGCTCAGTCTCCATATATCATTGGTTATTGGGAATCCACCAGAAGCTAGGTTCAACAGGGCGGAAACTCTACACCACCTCTTGGAACCCACTGGTTCTCTCTTGGCTCCTTGCCAGCATGATTAGCTTATAGCTATATGCAGGTATAGCTTCTGGAAGGAGGTGGTGTTGAATCCCCCTTTGAAGGAGAAATCATCAGCAAAAGAGGGGCTCTACACTGGAGTTAACATGAATTGTCCACAAAATTCCTGACATGGAGTTAAGAGAGGAGGATATTCAACCGACAACGATACCCCTCCGTACTCAGAAACATAGTGCTATTTAGTATACTCTGTAGAGTGTGTGAGCAGGGGGTACAAAGTCAAGGAGATGGCAGGCTGTGCTCATTCCATCAGAACCTGCATTCGGCAGATGTTCTCTACACAACTTACTCATTTCTTATCTTATCTATGGAGTTCTAGCATCGCTATATTTTTCTTAAAAATGTGCAATATGTTTCAAAGCTTGTATATCACATCTGCTGTGCTAGAAATGCATAAACCAGATATCCAAGTTCCTAAAAGATAAGACTTATCAAATCCATCATTAATATTCTCCCCTTCATTTGTGTCAGATACTGTAATCTTTCAGAAAGCTTTCAGTGTTTGTCTTAATTCAGTTTTTTTAAATGTGGAAATTTGTGTTTTACTTCAGAATCAAAAGTTCATCCTGAAATACTTCACTAATTATCATTCAGGGGCCATCTCAGTAAAACCTTTCTGGTACTACAAATCATCATGCAATTTGTTGATGCCACATATTTTATGGGAAAGCTATTTCAGATGTCTTTTATAGAGGAAAAAAATTAGAATAAAATCCCAGAAAAAAGATGACAGAGCAGAAAATAAGACAGTACTCAGAAGGCTTCCTTAAAGGAACAAAACCTTCAAAATGAGAATAGAAAACACAGTAAATTTTGTATTATTATGAAAAAAAAATGAGTCCAGTGGTACCTTAAAGACTTAGGCTATGTCTACAGTGGCGCGATCTCGTGCAAAAGCGGCCGCTCTTGTGCAAAAATTTGCTGCCTGTCTACACTGGTCGTGTGTTCTTGCGCAAGTAAACTGACATTCTAATGTATGAAATCAAGGCTTCTTGCATGAGAACTCTGACACTCCCACTCAGGAATAAGCCCTCTTGTGCAAGAGCTCTTCCAGAAGAGGCCAGTGTAGACAGGCAACATGAATTTCTTGCGTAAGAAAGCCCTATGGTTAAAATGGCCATCAGAGCTTTCTTGCGCAAGCCAGCATCTACACTGGCATGGATACTCTTGCGCAAAAGCACATATTTTGCGCAAAAGCACATGCCAGTGTAGACGCTCTCTTCTGGAAGAGTTTTTGCAGAAGAACTCTTCTACAAAAGAGTTTTTGCATGAGAACGCACCAGTGTAGACATAGCCTAACAATTTTATTATGGCATAAGCTTTTGTGAGTTGTAACTTACTTCATCTGATGTATGAAGGGAAAGGAAAAGAAACAGAAAGTATGGGTACAGAGGTGGGAATATTACATGAAAGCTAATTCAATAATAATGTATAAAATGGTAAAAATACCAAAGGTGAGAAATAACTTCTGGTAATAAATGGGCTATTCCCAAATTCTAGTCAGATCCCATTCTGATGATGACAGATTTTGCATATGAATTCCAGCTCAGCAGTTTTATGATATAGCCTGGTTTTGATTTTTTTTTTTTTATGAGAATGGCAACTTTCAAGTCTGTAACTTTGGGTTTGTCTAGACTACAGGGTTTTGTCAACAAAAGTGGCCTTTTGTCAACAAAACTACACCTACGTCTACACTACCGCCCTGTTCTGTCGACAGTAACTCGATAGAATGCGGCAGTTTTGTCAACAGTGATAAACCTCGATTTACTAGGAAGAACGCCTTTGTCGACAGAGCTCTGTCAAAAAAAGGTGTGTGTGGATGCAGGGAGCCAGTTCTGTCGACAAAAAAGGCCTCCAGAAAGAAGCCCTGGTGGACAGTCTAGCCTTTACATGTAGAGCACCTCTGTGGTTCCTGGCCGCAACCTCTTAAAGGTATAGGCATCCAGACAGGCCTTACTGTCCAGAAGCTAGCCAGAGCACCTGTGCCAGCCATGCCAGCCATGTCCCAGCATCAAGGCCCTCCTGGCCCTTCTCAGGACAGAGATGAGGACCCACCTAGGAGCACCAAAAGGTGGGCACCAGCCTGGTCAGGGCCAGAAATCCAAAACCTCCTGGAACTCTGGTCCCAGGAAGAAGCCTGGCAGGCTCTGAAACACACCGCAGGAATGTGTACATCTACGAGCACCTGGCCTAAGGACTGGCCACCAAAGGGCATAACCCCCACACTATGGCAGAAGTGAGGGCCAAGGTAAAGGAGCTGTGGCAGGGATCTGCCAGGACCTGGGACCAGAGATCCTGGGACCAGACCTTCCGTTATGACCAGGAGTTGGAGCAGATCCTGGGCGGTGGGGAAGCCCAGACTCCACTGCATGTGGTGGAGTCCGGTTTACCCCACCACATCGTGGACCGACCCAACCCCTCCTGAGGGAGGAAGACCAGGCAGGAGAGGTGGGAGAGCTGCTCTAGGAGGAGGAGGAGGAGGAAGAAGAGGCAGCAGGGACCCAGACCCTAGAGGCCTCCCAGGCATCCGTGGACATCGGGGAGGGAACATAGGGTGAGTGCTTTGAAGGGCCACACACATGGGTGGGTTGGCAGTGTGGGGGGCCATCTAGCCCCATTGCCACTGTGGGGCCCCTGTGAGGATTTCAGGCTGCTACCCAACTCACACACAGTGTCATGTGTAACACCCCTGAGTCTCCTGTCCAAAGGACAGCCCTGACAGCCATGGCATGCCCTTGGGGACAGCAGGGGTGCACACAGACATTGATTGTCTCCTCCTCTTTTCCTCCACAGCTGGACCCTCTACCCAACAGGGGAGCACCACACCTGCCCCACCACCATCCCGGACCCATGGCACCAGCTGGCACTGGCAGGTCTACACTGACCTGCTGAGGGAGCACATAGTGGCCCTGCAGGACCTGAACAGGACCCTCCAGCAGAGGCCAAGTGGCGCACCAGGCTGCTGGATGAGCTGGTCCAGCAGCGCACTACCATCTGTGCTACAATGCAGGAGGCCCTCAGCTTGCCTGCCCCTTGGGCACAGCTCCTCCTGCATGCCAGGCCCCTGCTCCCCCTGCTCCTCCAGCTCCCCCAGCACCTTCAGCCCCTTTTTTCCCCCAGCCCCTCCTGCTCCCAAGCCCCTCCTTCCCACCCCCCCCCCCCGGCCAGGACTAGGTCTCGCTCCACCCGATCCCAAGGCCATGGCGATGCCAGGACACAGGAAGGTGGCAGGACCCTGCGATCAGAGAAGCAGCAGCCTACTTGAGTCCACTCCCCACTCCAGGTTTTCAGTCCCCTACCACCTCAGTTAAAGGTCATTTCAGTTATATAACAAAAACTTTATTTTTGAGTGATGGTATGTGTCACGAGTCTACGTTTATTCGGGTCGTGGGCCCCGTTATTTTACATATCTATCATGCTCTGATTACCTCGGATTGCCCTTATGACCCACGCCCCGCCCCCCAGTCATGGGAGCCATGTTAGGGCCAAACTTCTGCCTCGGTATGTGGTGCGTCGTTCGGCTGCCAGTGGCAGGGAAGGGGGTCCAGGCCCACCCACGCTCCCAGACCCCGGCCCAGGGCCCTAACACTGGGAACCACGTCCTCCGAGGTAGCAGGCGGGGGTTTACCCCTAAACACGCCCACTCTTGGGCTCCACAACTCTACCCTGGGCCTCTGTTGACCCTGCCACCGGAACCCCTATTGGGGTTATCCTCCCTTCTCATCCCTTCCCGAGTTCTGGCCCCTATACTAGCTCGTTAGTTCGAGCTAGTTAGGGTAATGAGGGCAAGCGGAGTTGCAAATGAAGCCCGGGATTTAAATATCCCAGGCTTCATTTGCATGTTCCCGGGTGCTGCCATTATTAAATCCCCCTTATTCTGAAATCTGTGCCCGCGGCTACACGCGGCATGGAGTAGGTAGTTCGAATTAAAGATCCTAATGGAATGAGGAATAACGGTAGTTCGAATTAGGATCTTTAATTCGAACTACCTACTCCGTGCTGCGTGTAACCGCGGGCACAGAGTTCGGATTAAGGGGGATTTAAAAATGGCGGCGCCTGGGAACATGCAAATGAACTTTTCCGTTAAAAGCATTTGCGGAAAATCATGCCAGTCTAGACGTAGCCCGAGAGTGGTAAGCTGTAGTTGGGGCTCACCATATTGAGTACCACCAGACTGCATAATTAGCCCTTGTGCCCCAAACCCCTCCACCTGGCCTGGCTACAATGCTGGGGAGAGGGAGAAAGCCCTGCCAGATGGGTGGGGGCTAGAGAAGGGAAAAGCCCCTGCCAGACCAGGGGGCTAAGGGAGCTAGGAAAGGCCCCTGCTGATTGGGGGAGAGGTCCCTACAGGCTAGGGAGGGAAGAGAAAATCCTGCCTGGTGGGATCCCCAGCCCTGAGCCTCTCCTTATCCCCAACCCTGACTCTTGCACATCCCCAGCCTCCTGTCCTGCCTTCACCACATCCCCAAGGCCCTGGCCTGACTCCTACACACCACACACCACCAGCCCCCTGCCCTAAAGGACCTGGTCAATGCCAGAAAAATCTATTAGTACAACATGAGAGTTTTAGTTTATTGTGTATATAACAGCAAGAGGAAAAAGAAATAGTAATAGGTTTTGTATTTATTAGTTATTTTTCCACTCATCACCTATATCAGTGCTCTATATGTCATATAGCACCTATATCTGGTCTCTTGCCTCCGTGATGTAGGTATAGCCATCATTCATGTCTTCAGCACCACTGTGGGTGGGGCAGGGGATGCAGAGGCTCAGGATGGGGCCAAAAATGAGGTTCCAGGAGGGGCTCCAGGCTGGGGGAGAGGGTTGGGATGTGGAAGGGGGAGAAGGCTCTGGATGGAGGTGCTGACTCTGGGGTGGGGATGAGGAGTTTGGGAGGGAGTAGTCTCAGGGCTGGGACAGGGTGTTGGGGTGTGGGTGCAGGGTCTGTGAGGGAATTAGGGTGTAGAGGTGTTCTGCTTTGAGGTAGGGGATTTGGAGTGAGGGTGGGAGATTAAGGGAGTTAAAGTGTAGAAGGAGGTTGTGACCTGGGGCAGAGAGTTGGGGTGAGGATGTAAGTTGTGGGCTCTGGGAAGGAGTTAAAGTGAAGGAGGGGGTTCCTCTGTTTACTATAAAATGCTTGTTTTTCTCTAATACGTGGTTCATACTCTGATATTTGCTATGTTGTATGTCTTTTCTTCTTTCTTGCATGGTATAAACTTTTCTTTGATCTCAGATACTACCAAGTATTAAAGTATTAAATCCTGAAAGCTAAAAGAATAAAGCTGAGAAGAAAATATTTCCTGACATTATGCCCAAGTGTTGCTGTATATGAAGAGCAAGATTATACACTACTGAACTGTAAAGCGTGTCTATAAAATGTGTGTGCAATGGGAGACTGTGGACAGAGGGTATGAAATAGCATAGTTTATCAAATCTTAAGCCAAAATTGTAATGGGTCTGAGCTCACCAGGTGCAAAGCACCTTCTATCTCCATTGTAAATAATTAAAGGTGCTCAGTGTTTTGCAGGATCTGGCACTGTATCCATATTGGTTTGTCCAAATATACATTGCTTGATTTTCAAAAGTGCTGAGTACCCACAAATCCCACTGAAGTCAATGACATATGCTGATGCCAATTTTTGAAAATCAGAGCAGTTTTATTTTGATCCCCATAGAACCACAGAAACATAGAGCTGGAAGAGACCTTAGAAGCCACCAAGTCCAGCCCCCTGCCCAAGGCAGGACCAATCCCAATTAAATCAACCCAGACAGGGCTTTGAGACTTAAACACCTCTAGGGATGGAAACTCCACTACTTCCCTAGGTAACCCATTCCAGTGTTTCACCACTCTCCTAGTGAAATAGTTTTTCCTAATATCCAACCTGGACCTCTCCCACTGTAACTTGAGACCATTGTTCCTTGTTCTGCTATCCATCACTGCTGTGAACAGCCTTTCTCCATCCTTTTTGGAACCTCCCTTCAGGAAGTTGAAGGCTGCTATCAAATCCCCCCTCACTCTTCTCTTCTTCAGACTAAATAGACCCAACTCCCTCAGAAATCAAACATAATTTTTCATCATTGTCTTTATTTATGGGAGAGGCAGGGAACCTGTTTTGGGTCATAGGTCAGAAAAATCAGCTGGGGACCACACAAGTGAGATACAAAAAAACAACCCCTCCAAAAAAACCCAAACCTCACTAATGTGGCCCCAACTGAGACATCTCACTCCCCTGGCACTCCCGCTCCATGGGTGGGGAGAGGGCAGGTAGTACTGAGGTTCAAGGCCTCAGGCCAGATTAACTCTTCTAGGGTTCCAGTGTTAGTGGAATTTGTGGGGCCCTCTACACTTTGAAGTGGAGCAAAAAATGAGTGTTCCAGTGTGGGGGACTGGGCTGCCAGTGAGTGGGATAGGGTTGGGGGTGTAGAATCTGGCTGGAAATAGGGTGGGGCAGGATGCTGGATGGGGACTGGCCAGGGGGTAGGAGACAGGTGCTGGTGGGTGTCTGGCCATGGGGTAGGGTGCTGGTGGTGGTCTGGCCAGGGCCTGGCCAGGGGGTGGGGTGCTGGTGGGGGCTGGAGCATGGGGAAGGGTGCTGGTGGGGACTGGGGCAGCTGGGAGTCTGGCTGGAAGCAGGGGCAAGGTGCTGGTGGGTGTCTGGACAGGGGTCAGGGTGCTGATGGAGGCCAGGGCAGGATGCTGATGGGGCCCTGAGCAGGGGGCACTCATGGGGGTCTGGGCAGGGTGTTGGTCGGGGGGGGGGTCTAGCCAGGGGGGAGGGACAGGAACAGCTCGGCCAGTACCTGGGGATCCCACAGTGCATGCTGCTTCTCCCCTCCCCCAAACAGCTGGTGTGCTTCCTGAAAACCTGGGTCTGGTGCACAGCCAGGGACTTCCTTCCCCCTGCTGCCTGCCTTCCTGTGGTGGCGTCAGTGGAGGGGGGAGGGAGTTCCAGGCTGTGTGCCAGAGCCGGCATATCAGGAAGTGTGTGGGCTGCTCCTCTCCTTCCAAAAACAGCCAGTGCACTTTCTGAGAAATTGGATCTGGCACGCAGCTGGGGACTTCCTTCCCCATGCTGCCTGCCTGCCTGCACCCAAGGGGTGGTCCCTCCAACCTGGGACTTCCCTCCTTTCCCCCACCACCGCCAACACAGGAAGGCAGGCAGCAGGGGGAAGCAAGTCCCTAGCTGCACACCAGACCCAGCTTTTCTTTTCATAAAGATCAAAGATTCCCAACTTTTGGCTGTTTCAGAAATCCCCTGTTCCATTTCTGTGCAATTGTCCATGAAAACTGGTGATCCATGATGAGGAATGATTATATAGCTTTTATTCCTTTTAAAATGACATCACTCGATTCTGAAAATAATCCTAGCTGATAAAGATGCTATTGTATAGAATTGAAAAGGTATTGCACAACTATGTATTAAAGAATGTTTTATTAGAACTCCTCTGTCTGAAGTGCTTTCTCTGTGACATTCTGTCAGCTAGATCTAGACATTATTAAAATCATGGACTTACTGTTTTTAAAAATTAACTGAAAGCTGAAATGAAAAGTGTGTTTACATTTGTGATCTCCTGACCCTCTCTTAATATGGAGCCATTTTATACAGTTCACTTTCCCAACGTCACTTGAAATGACCTGTTCGCTTAGGGTACATCTACATTGCACCAGAGGTAACCCGAAATAGCTACCTGCATCTTAACAAGCTGCCTGTTATTTCAAAATATTTTTCAAAATAATTAGCGCACTATTTCGGCATCCCGGTAACTGTCGTTCTATGAGGGTTAAGGGATGTCTTGAAATAGTGTGTTATTTTGAAATTTGATGCTATGTAGATGTGCCAGATTTTGAAATAGCTTATTACAAAATTCAATCAAAATAAGGTGCACAATTTGCATAGTGCAATTGCATATCTTATTCCGAGTTTAGGGTGCTGGGTAGATGCACCCTTATAGAATCCTTTTGTGGAGATACGATGTTGCCTCAGTAGCTATTACCACTCTCTCTCTTTGAATGGCAGCATTTAGGAAAGCAATGTCACAGGCAGATTGTTCCTGTCAATGCCATTTTATGGCACATTGTTTCTGAGAGTATAAGTGCAGCCAGAAGTTGGAGGAGGATACAATTCAATATGGCAATGCCTAACAATCTTGGAATTTGTTTTTGGCTCCTCTACATTCCTCTTGACCTTTTTATGTATACTATAGTAAAAACCTGACAGAAAATCAGATCTGGTTTTCTGTGGCCAGCTCTCCTCTAGCCAGGGAGCAGCCTTGTTATCCTTATAAGGTGCACATGGGCTCTTTTTTAGGAGATAAGGCAACGTGCCCCATTTATTGATAATATAACAAAGTAGCATATGTGTTTACACACACACACACACAAACACATGCCCTGACGGAATAGTTACCAGTCTGTTGCTTGGCCAGATAGATCGCGTGCGAGGAAGGAGATGGACTCCTGTTAGTCCGGACTGATGCTCCACTTAGTAGGATATGAACCCGAAAAACCATACAAGACTCCCCATCCTTTGTAGGATTTTCCTTCCATGCAAGTCTATGCATTTTGTCTTATCAGGCCTTAATCAGTCACTCAGCATCACAATCAATCTTCCTATGACATATGCTTATTGGAAAGAAGTTGTTCTCACAGTCATTTGATATCCATATGCTGATGACTCTTCGGGGGTGGTGTCTTTCCAGCGAAAGTTGTTATTCGTTCCCATTCAAGGGGTGCTTGCCATTAACTTCAGGGTTCGTCAATCTGCCCCAGTAGTCTGCATCTTCAGTGTGCTTTCACTTAGCTGATAATTATTTGGTGTTTCTGAGTCTCTGCCCTCTTCTCTGGCCATTTGAGCATGCAGTGGCCTTCACACTTATCTCTCCTAAAACAGTCTCTCTCATTCACACAAGCAATACATTTACAGAATTGCAGCATGAAACAAAGGGGTACTTCTAGTCACTTTAACAAAGCTGCAAATTTTTTCAACATTAAGCTTCTTTCTATCTACTACAAAGCCTTGCCTAATATTAACATCACTATGTATTACTATATTCCATACCTTCGGCTTTAACATCAGAACATGCAAACATCAAACAGAGCTGGAGCTAAGTTAACAAAGCTGCCTGGCTTGTCTGAAGCCTACACCTTGTGTTTAAGTTTAATCCAAACCTTTTGCTATAACACACATTCATTATAACTAACTGACTTATTAGTTACAAAATTCCAGGGCTACACTGTCCCCCTTTTGACCCCTCAAGAAAAATTCTTAAGTGGTCACATTCTTAAATATTTGTAACTGTTTCATGGCAATATATTAAGACATTACATAGGCTTGTGGTTTCAATTTAACATGCATTCTTTTGTTCCAACAACACATACAGCACATAATGATAAACATAATGGCTACATCTAGACTGGCACGATTTTCCGCAAATGCTTTTAACGGAAAAGTTTTTCCATTAAAAGCATTTGAGGAAAAGAGCATCTAGATTGGTATGGATGCTTTTGCGCAAAAGCATCCGTGACCAGTATAGATGCGCTTTTGCGCAAGAAAGCTCTGATGGATATTTTAGCCATCGGGCTTTCTTGCACAAAAAATTAAGGTGCCTGTCTGCACTGGCCCTCTTGCACAAGTATTCTTGCACAAGAGGGCTTATCCCTGAGTGGGAGCATCAAAGTATTTGCGCAAGAAGCACTGAATTCTTACATTAGAACGTCAGTGGTCTTGCGCAAGTTCAAGCGGCCAGTGTAGACAGCTGGCAAGTTTTTGTGCAAGAGCAGATGCTTTTGCGCAAAATCTTGCCAGTCTAGATGCACTGAATCACTATTAGTATCAGTATAACAATGATGGGGTGAAAGGTTATGTTTAAGGCCATGGTCCAGGTGGGTGACCATCCTCTAAATACATCATACTAATGATGAACACTTAATTTTTGAGCCTGGTCTACTATTCTAAGAATTTCTTCTATTTCTTACCGATCAGTATATGGATAATTATGTAGGAGAGTGGTTCTTGTTCCATACAGTATTTGAGCCATTGGAGGACAGCTCAAGTTGACAGATATCAGATGTGGAGCAGCAAAGAGTTTGTGCGGCCCAAGGAAGCACTCTGTGGTTGGCTGCACCACATGACCGGATGGCTCCCAGTCAGGGCAGAGAATGAGTGTCAGGGTGGATGGGAGCTGGGCAGCATGCGGCCTTCAAAGTGCAGGGCCCAAGGCAACCACCTTGCTCCCCTTGCTTGCCTTGCCCAAAAGCAGGGCCTGGCTTCCCTCCTCCTGCAGGGTTTAAAGCAGCATGCAGAAAAAAAAGGGCTCATGGCACCACACCTGTCCTGCTAGCCCGTGCTACACAGCTGCAACCTGCACTGCCTGCACTGCTGCCATGGCAGATCTCAGTACTCCCTCCAAGCCCTCCACAGCTGCAAGCACAGCTACAGCCCTCTTGGAAGCCTCTGGCCAGGGGTGAAAGAGGACACTGGTCTGGACTGGTGCAGAGACCTGGATCTTATCAAGGTCTGGGGAGAGGAGTCCAACCTCCAGTATCTCCACACCATGTGCAGAAATGCCAAGGTTTATGGCTGAATGGCTGCCAGCCTGGCCCAGAAGGGGCACCACCATTCCCAGGACCAGCTGTGAATGAAGATAAAGGAACTGAGGCAGGCTTACAACAAGGACAGGGAACAGCCTTTCTCCATCCTCTTTGGAACCTCCCTTCAGGAAGTTGAAGGCTGCTATCAAATCCCCCCTCACTCCTCTCTTCTGCAGACTAAATAGACCCAACTCCCTCAGCTTCTCCTCGTAGGTCATATGCTCCGGCCCCCTAATCATTTTGGTTGCCCTCCACTGGACACTTTCCAATGCATCCACATCCTTCCTGTAATTGGGGGCCCAGAACTAGACACAATACTCCAGATGTGGCCTCAAAAGAGCCGAATAAAGAGGAATAATCACATATCTGGATCTGCTGGCAATGCTCCTCTTAATGCAACCTAAAATGCCATTAGCCTTCTTGGCTACAAGGGCACACTGTTGACGCATATCCAGCTTATCATTCACGGTAATCTCCAGGCCCTTTTCTGCAGAACTGCTACTTAGCCAGTTGGTCCCCAGCCTGTAACAATGCCTGGGATTCTTCCATCCCAAGTGCAGGACTCTACACTTGTCATACAATTGCATAGCTTATTTTGAGCTATGGGTACAGTGTAGTTGCACCCCAGGAGAATAATCTTATTTCAAAATAGTTATTTTGGGAGTTATTATTTCAAATTTAGTGATTTGAAATAATTTCCTAATGTAGACATGCTAGTGAATTCTTACCTCCCTGAGAATTGCAGATGGGTAATCCCCACCCCAAAGCAACAGATGGGAATTTGAAATTATCTCTAAGAGGGGTTCCCTTATTACACAGGGCTGGAGGCCACAGTTTGTGCTATTCAAATAATTATTTTATTAAATGTAAGCTCAAGTAGTATGATGGAGAAAACCCAGGCTGCATAATTGATAGTTTGCCATTGTAGTTCTGAGCAACAAAGTCCATGCAATAATTCTGAAGCATTTAAAATAATAATAAAACACCCAAAATCTTTTATAGGATAGCATCTAGCACCCATTTGTTTATGTAACATCAACATGTTGCATCTCATTTAGTGCATCCACATAGTGTATCCGGGTATGTCTATACTAGCTCGGTAGTTCGAGCTAGGTAGGCAAATGAGGGCAACCGGAGTTGCAAATGAAGCCCGGGATTTAAATATCCCGGGCTTCATTTGCATCTTCCTGGGCACCACCATTTTTAAATCCTCCTTAGTCCGAACTCCATGCCAGCAGCTACACACGGTACGGAGTAGGTATTTCCAATTAGGATCTTCACAACCTCCAAGGAGCGCCACAGATTGACTATGCACTGTGTGAAGTACTTCCTTTTATTTGTTTTAAACCTGCTGCCCATTAGTTTCATTTGGTGGCCCCTAGTTCTTATATAATGGGAACAAGTAAATAACTTTTCCTTATTGACTTTCTCCACACCACTCATGATTTTATATATCTCTATCATATCCCCCCTTAGTCTCCTCTTTGCCAAGATGAAAAGTCCTAGTCTTCTTAATCTCTCCTCATATGGGACCCATTCCAAACCGCTAATCATTTTAGTTGCCCTACTCTGAACCTTTTCTAATGCCAGTATATCTTTTTTGTGATGAGGAGACCATATCTGTACTCAGTATTCAAGATGTGGGCGTACCATGGATTTATATAAGCGCAATAAGATATTCTCCGTCTTATTCTCTATACCTTTTTTAATGATTCCTAAGATCCTGTTTGCTGACAGGGAGAGAATTTAGCTGACAATATAAGTCTATCGACACATCAACTGTCGCTAAAGGAAATGCAAATAATACAGTAGGCCTACTGTGGGTACATTTTATATTTTGTAATGCTTGGTTATCAACATAACAGGCACCTAGTATGAATTTTCACAATTTATCCAGCAATTTATATACTTAAGAATCAGAATCTGGAAAAAAAGGGGGGAGGAATCCAGTTACCTTTTTGATTCCAGGTTATTTCACACACTTTCAATCCTCAGTTTCTGAAAGAAGCAGAGAGAGGTGATCAGCAGTTGTATACATATACAGCATTCACACAAAACATAGGCACATGGGGTATGTCTACACTACCCCGCTAGTTCGAACTAGCGGGGTAATGTATACATACCGAACTTGCTAATGAAGCCCGGGATTTGAATTTCCCGGGCTTCATTAGCATAAAGCCGGCGCCGCCATTTTTAAAAGCCGGCTAGTGCGAACAGGATTTGAATTTCCACGAGGAGTACAGATAGTTCGGAATGGCTACATAGTTCGAACTATCTAGCCCATGCCGCGTGTAGCCGTGCGGCACGGGGTTCGCACTAGCCGGCTTTTAAAAATGGCGGTGCCGGCTTTATGCTAATGAAGCCCGGGAAATTCAAATCCCGGGCTTCATTAGCAAGTTCGGTATGCATACATTACCCCGCTAGTTCGAACTAGCGGGGTAGTGTAGACATACCCATGGAGATTTGCTAGACATCTCAGCCTTACACAGTACTGGATGCCATGGCCCTGATCCTGAAAATGTTTAGTGTTTATCTTGGAGTCTATAGGAAACTGCTTGTATGCTTAAGGTAAAGGATATGCTTAAATGCTTTGCAGAATCAGGACCTGAGTGCTAAATCCATTACAGTTATTTTTACATCTATGTATTATAATCCTTTTTCATTCAATCTATTTGTCTTCTTATGTGAGTAAGGATTATTTGTGCAAGAGTTGAGGACTAAGCCCTTCTAATCAAGGAGAGGGAAAATTTAGCAACTCTTTCAGGGCACGTCTACACTATATGGAAGATCAGCGCTGCCATGGTCAATAATCTGGAGTTCAATTAGCAGGTATAGTATAGACCCACAAAATTGAACACAAAGCGTGCCCTCATCGGCACAAATACTTCAATGCCTCGGGAAGACTAAGGGAAACTGATGAGAGTGTTTGCTCCCACTGACCACCTGCTGTGTGGACAGGGATTTAAGAGATGTTGACTCCAGCTACATAATTTATATAGCTAGAATTGTGTATCTTACTTTAATCTTCCTATGTATGTAGATCAGGCCTCAATGTGTAAGTAGAAAAACAAGCAAGAACAAAGAGCATCAGAAATGACAAAATAGCATTCATGAGGCTGATTGGACATGTCTTTTAATACAAAAAATAAGGTCTCATTGAAAACAAATTATTTTGCAGAAAATTTCTTATTTGATCATTTAATTTCTTTTCTGATAAAATGAGGGAAAAGCTAATTTTAAATGGTATATTTTAACAAAAAATGGTTTTAAATTATGTGTATTTTCTGTTTTATAATTATTTGTTATAGTTTTCCAACTGGCAAATTTGAAAAAGTCTGAAAGTGTGTGGGTGTGTGTGTGTGGGGGGGGGGGGGGGGGAGAATGATGAGAAACTTCTTTTATACCTTTTGCTAATTTAAATAAAACAGTAAAATGTATGGAAGAACTGGGTTCTTCAAACTTTAAACTTTCTTCTCCTTTTCCCCAGCCCCCACCATAGGAAAAAAGTTGGTTTAGGAAGGAGAATAAAGAGAGGAAATTCTCTGAACATCTAAAATATTTAATGTAGTTTTTTCACAAAATTTGAAACAAGATATTTGAAATCAAAATATGATGATTTTTGTACTGTGTAACCAGCTAGGGTTCATGGAGAGGCTCTTCACCCTCGGGGTCAGTAGGCAGCCACTCCACCTTAGTCCATTGAGCCATTGTTGTCCTGGGCTCAGTCCGATGCTCAGGTCGAGCCAACAGCCCAGACTCTGTATGTCCCTGGCCTGGGGTCAGAGCAGCACAGCAAACATGCAGTCTATTACCCAAGCCCCAGTGTAGAGCAAGGCAACAAACAGAGTTCAATGGTTCAGGCCCAGGTACTGGGCAGGGCAGCAATATAGACAGTTGCAGCCTACGCAATTAGTGGCCCAGACCCTGGTGCAGGATGGAGCATTAATACAAACAGTCAGTACAGCCCAAGCCCTGGTTCAGGGCAGGGCAGCAAGACAAGCAGTTAGTAAGGCCCATGCCCTGGGTCAGAGTGGGGCAGTAATATAAAGAGCTAGTCCCTACAGTTAGCAATTCACACTAACAAACAGCAGGAACTCCTTGCTGAGGCAGAGATCAGGCAAACATAGGTGATCAGCCTGAAGTGGCAGAGAGGGAAGATTGCCACCTAGGGATTGGGTGGCAGGGGGGATGCAGTCCCACCCACTCCGCTATGTCCCACCCATGGCCCTAACAGCTGCAGAGCAGTCTGCTGCTGGGTCAACGGGAATCCGAACCACAACACGCTGACCCTGGCTTAGCCAAACTGTGGTTGGCTATTACTGGGCTATTTCCATTACCTTGCTCTGCACATACCTGGTCCTCCAGCAGGTTTACTGGGGTGTCAGGGACTGTTGGCTCCTGTAGGGGTCCCAGTGGTCCAGGCCAGTCCTCAGCCACCAGAGGCATGGGGGTCCCAGACAGACTTTTGCCTCCCAGCTCAGGAGCACAGGGCAGGCATCTGGTTCTCCTGGTGTATGGGCCCTGATAGAACTCCTAGGCTGGCCTTCTATAGTGGAAGCCACACCTCCTGACTTCTGGTCAGGTGAGAGGGCAGGGCCACGTTCTGCCCAAGAGGGTTAGTGGAGGGGCTCTTCCTCCTCTGGATCAGTGGGTGGCCACTCCGCCCCACTACATATTAGTTCAAAATTTCCCATGAGAAATTATAATACATTTTATAGAGATTTTTCACTGAGGGTATGTCTATACTACCACCCTAGTTTGAACTAGGGTGGTTAATGTAGTCAATCTAAGTTGCAAATGAAGCCCGGGATTTAAATATCCCGGGCTTCATTTGCATCTTTCCGGGCGCCGCCATTTTTAAATCCCCGGTAGTTCAGATTAGGCTACCGTTACACCTCGTTCCACTTAGAAAGCCTAATTCGAACTACCTACTCCGTGCCGCATGTAGCTGCGGGCACGGAGTCCGAACTACCGGGGATTTAAAAATGGCGGTGCCCGGCAAGATGCAAATGAAGCCCGGGATATTTAAATCCCGGGCTTCATTTGCAACTTCGATTGACTACATTAACCACCCTAGTTCGAACTAGGGTGGTAGTGTAGACATACCCTGAGAGAATTTCTTAGTGTTATAATTCTATTTGTCCAATCAACTCTAAAGCCAATATTTCAAGAAGGAAAATACAGTATTGTGAAAAGGCAGATATAGAGCTCAAGGATAGAGTAGAGGCTCTGAGAATTATCAAGGAATAGATGGTTATAGACACTAGAAAAAGAGTAGTTTCAGTGTAGTGGAGAGAGTGGAATTAGAGGAGGTGGACTTCAGAGAGCAGTTATAGAAAGTGTGCTCAATGAATTTAGAAATCAAAGGGAGAATAGAGATAGGTAACACAGTGCTTACAATTTAAGCACATTTCCACTACAATTAATATTTCGACAGCATTTTCATAAAATCAAAGAAAAGGTGAGATAATGTCTACTAGGTAGAAGCCAACCTACCATCATTTGCATGCAGAATTACTTATTACAACAATTATTTCCAGGCATGAAGTACAAGACGTATTTTAAACAACACACCTTACAATGTTTACTAAACTTAAGAAAAATGTATATTATGTTGTACCTTATGCTTAAATATCACCTAGGAAGTTACAGCTGGTCAAGAACACCATGTCACAATTGCTTAAGTGAATTAGCTATCATATCAGTGCTTTGAAGACTGCGCTAACTTATTGTTTACTTCCAGGTACAAATCAATATGTTGATAGCCTCTTTATATCTCTAAGTACTTTCACTGTTAACTAAAACCTAAACTCTCTCTCCCCAGTTCATCCTGGTAATAACTGAAATCAGTCAACATGGTTGTGATAAATTTGAACCTGGGCTCATTATCAGGCAGATCCTATGGAGGGTTTGCTACTGTGGAAATTATTGTACTAGTGGGTCCAACAGAGAGCCCAAATCTATTCACCTTCATGTTATGCCATGGAATCTATCTTCTTTCTCAAGTTTTTGTGACTAGGAAATATTTATTATAGTTGAAGCCATAAAGCTGAGGCCAAAACCACTGAACTCCATGGCCGATATCCTTGCCCCAGAGTAAATCCCCTTTGTCTCACTCCAGTCATACAAAGGTGACTTAAAGCTGTTCTAAACTGGAAGTATGGGCTTGCTCTGATGTAATGCAATAAAATTGACATGACTCACTTTATGCCAACCACTCCACATACGGCCCATTTTAGAGCATGGTGAGGAGGTTATATAGGTGGCAACTCTAGGCGTATGGAGCACTAAGGGGATCGTCCAACTGACATAAGTTAGCATAGCCATTATTTGCTCAGTCTTACACCAGGGACTGATTCAAGTTTTGTTGGCCCAGGATCAGGAAAGGCACTAACATGTCTTAGAGCATAAGACAGTAGATTCTAAGGTGTCTTGAAATAGAATCACAATAAGAGCAATATTTATAACATGTTTTCCTTCATAAGATAGGTAATGTAAATGTAAATGCAAGTACTTCCGGACTGACAATGTATTAACATTAGTGGAGTTCATAATGAACAATAATTATATTATTTTAAGAGGTTTGACTTGTATATGGATTTGTTTTTTATTCTAGATCTTTGATAATAAATAAAAAAAACTTTAGATAAAATCAGCTATCAATAGATAAATCAAATGTCCTCTGCTAGTATTATGAAAATAGTACTATTTTATCCACTTTAGAATTAGCCATTAATTGTGATCATTTGAATTTCCAAAGCTGCAATAAATGAATGTCACTTTTTCAGTCACCAAAGCAATCAACATCTTTATGAAGATATTTGATTCCACCTTATTTTGAGATTGTAAAACATTGTGATAATCTATTATCTAGAATCTGAAGGGTAAACATTATGGTGCCTCCATAGTAGACATAGTAAGTGTCTCCTCCAAGTGTTCATTTTTCAGCAGCAACCTGTCAGTTTGATAAATGCATGTTTAAGATATTGTTCTTCATGTTTCTGACTAGTGATAATGAGGCACTGTGAAGGCCTTCATGCTTATCTATGAGCACATTGAAAAAACTGCTATATCAAAATGCCTTTAGGAAAGCCTGGTACTTTAAAATACCTTCTCACTGACAGCCATGGGAGAGGACTTTTGGCTGGACAGCAGATGAGAGAAATTTAAAATGCATATGCAGCAGGAAGAGGGGCTCATCCCTGAGTCCTTTGGTTCTCCACTTAGTCATTGGTGGTGTAAAAGATGAGAGGTCAGCCTCTCCTATTTTAGGCTGTTTGGATTCTCAAAAGCCCCTCATAGTCTGGTTAGCTGGTCCACCCTCCCTCCCATTTGTAAGGGGATTGTTACCCCTTACTAAAACTCTGTGGGAGTTTTTTGGTTTGCCAGCTCCCAGTTTCAGAAGGGGAAGGGTTCATGAGACTGACAGACCCCAGAGACAATGGAAAGCAGCCAACACTCCAGCTCAGCCTGATTGACAGGTTGGACAGGCCAGTGAGGAAGGGGAGAGGCCAGGCCCCATCCTCCCTGTGAGCTGGGATTGTTCTGGCTCTCTCTGAGTAAACAGAGAGCTGAGAGACAGCCCAAGGAGTGCAAGCTGTGTGCTGAGGGGCAGTTTTTGCAGCAGCTGAGCCTGACACACACAGCTCAAGGAGCGCAGACCCTGTGTTGAGCAGCAGACTGGCAGTGCTCAGAGAGCCAAAAGGAACAGAGAAGCAACGCAAGAAGCTAGAGACTGGCCAAGCAGCACAGCCTGCAGCTGGATGTGGTAAGCAGCTGGGAACTGCAAAGTGTGGGGAGAGGCTCTGGACTGGGAGAGGGGTCTGG
Source organism: Pelodiscus sinensis (assembly GCF_052426305.1). Lineage (NCBI taxonomy): Eukaryota > Metazoa > Chordata > Testudines > Trionychidae > Pelodiscus > Pelodiscus sinensis. The sequence continues at coordinate 28,490,053 of NC_143067.1, read as the reverse complement.
CCACTTAGAGCTTGAAGCTATGTGGTCACTTCCAGAGCAAGCGTGTCCAGCCTGCAGCCCCCCCGCCCCCCTGCAGCACATCCAAGGCCTCTAAGGAAGAGACTGTGGACTGTCCTTACACTCTGCAGGCTGCTGTTTTGATGTCCCTGTGCTACAGAGCAGGGCTGTGTGTTCTCATTTAACCATTCTCATTTTTTTCTTATTCTATTCTCTTTAATCAGTTGATGTTTAATAAATTGTATTTGCTTTGAACCTTATGAAGTGATCACTGGGCCAAGAAGGCCTGCAGTGTAAAGAGAGCACCTTGGAGTGGGGACACCCTAACTCCTGCCCCTAGTGACTACAAGGTTGGGGATTAAGCCCCAGGAAACCTGGGCCCAGCCTTGTTGGGGTTTCAAGGGCTCTGCTACTCAGGAGAGTAGAGGGGGAGCCCTCAGGATCAGGGAGGCCGTGGGGTAAAGGAAGTGGGAGCGGGGACTCAGATCCTTTCGCTGGTCCATTTCACCAGGGTGGTATAGAAGCCAGGAAAGTTCCCCACAGTAGCGGGACCATTCCCCTGCTTATACATTAATTGAAATTAGGAACTGTGCTGCTAATGTTGCCGCAGACCTCACCAATTATCTGCTTTTAGGACTTAGGAAGGCATTTGGTCAAATTGTCATTTGATTAGGTGGATATTTTTAATGTATTTGCATTCCTCATATCCACCAGGGAGCACAGACAGGTTAGAAACAATAGGCTCTGAGGTTCATGTAATGCTGTTAAAATTACTGGCTCTTTGCAATTTGCAGCTTGTGTCTAAAGGCTGGTGTGGCTGAAGACCAGAAAGACCAGCTTGCAAAGAGACTCTGGGTTGCACAGCTGGATCTTGCATTTCTGGGAGAGAGGAGCCTGAAGTCTCCATGGATTTAGACTCTCCCTCTAACCTTGAAGCTTCTATCACACAGAGCCCCTTATATTAGGACAGAAGAAAGAGCTGAGCCCCTGGGGCAAATCTAGGAGGGGCTAGGCCAAGTTATCACTTGATTTGTGATTAAAACCCTGTATGCTCTAGAAATTATTTTGGGGAAGTGCTACAAAGGAAATGTAAGATGACCACAGTGGTACATCTAGACTAAGGGTTTTTTTAAAAAGAGATATGCAAATTCGGCACTGAATTGCATATGTTCTTCTGATCACTTTTTCAAAAGTGAAAGTAGTCTGGACATTTTTTTTCAGAAAAATAAACCCTTTTTTGAAAAACTGCGTAAATCTCCTTTTTTAAGGAAGAGCGTCTTTTCTTCGAAAAAGTGGGGTTTTTCCCCAAAAAACTGCATCTAGACTACTTTCACTTTTGAAAAACCAATAGGAAGAAGATATGCAAATTAGCACCAAATTTGCATATCTCCTTTCCGAAAAAATAATCTTAGTCTAGACATACCCATTGTTTCCTTCAGGAAATTCCTTCTTGGAATCTGTGAACCTGCATTAGAGCAAATTAAAATACCTGATATAGGAGAGTTGGAGCAGGCAGTGTAGTGATTTGAAGTGATTCTGGGATCTGTTTTTGTACGCTTGTGTTGTAAACCATAGAATATCTGGCTACGTAATTGGCTGTGCTAGCAGCCTTTATTTGGATGTGTAATTGGATCTCTGTGCATGCAGAGCAAGAAGACAGGCATAGTAAAAGATGACTGACCAACTGATTTGTGCTGCAATTTTGGATTTTAGACTGTTTCAATTGTGTTTCAACAGAGCACTTAAACATGTGCTTTAGTCCACCTCTATACAGCAAAACAAAACTAAGTACTTTTGTCCTATGAAAATCAACAGCACTGACATGCTTGAAGCTAAGCATGTAGTTAAGTATTTTGTTGAACTGGGATGGGCTTCAAACCTTATCACATGATTTGCTGAACTGGGTCATTGGAAACTTGCTTTTACATTAACAGAAAATGTGATCCATTTTGATGATATCCCTTTATCAGACAATGATTTCATCTCATGGATAGGGGCAGGTGTTGTTCTTTTCCGTTAATAATGCACAATAATTTGCACTTGTATAACTTTTAATCTGAATCTTTTGAAATAATTAGGACTGAATAAAGATTTAAACTGGTTAATGCAATATAAAGGCATTTTACCCTCCCTTGATATTCATCTCTCCCCATTAACTGCTGTGAATGTGCCACATTTACCCTGACTTGATTAGCATTATTAACACTGGTCTTTGATAAGTAACTTCTTTCTTTTGTGTGTGTATATCTATATCTATATCTAGCCCTGCCTCTGTAATTTCCACTCCAATTCATCTGATGAAGTGGGTTTTACCCACAAAAGCTTATGCCTTAAAAATCTGTTAGTATCAAAGGAGCCACATGGCTCCTCGCTGTTTTTGCAGATACAGACAAACATGGCTACCTCTCTGAAACTAAAAAGTTTTAGTTGAGGATCTTGTGAACTTGATGTAGATTTGATGTTTTTATTAAGTGACTTTATAATGGTGCCAATGACAGAGAATGGAATAGCAGCATTAGGCCCTACATGGTCTCTGGCAAAAAAAAAAAAAAAAAAAAAAGGCTGTTCTATCCCAACTCAGAAATATCTCTCAAAACAGGCACAGAAAAGTGACTTCTGGGAATCCTAGTGTAGTTCAGATTTCAAGTCCATTCAAATCCTTGGCCTCTGTGTCTGAAAAAGGTACCATTTAAAAATTTTTAAATAATAATTCTGGTGATGTGCCACTCGAATTACTTCCTTACTTTCCTTTAACACTCCAATTGTAAAGCTGAATTTTCCCCACAAATACAGAAACTTTTTTAGAATTGTGCCTCAATCCCTTTTTCACCTGACCAAGTAATTCTCCCATTCCACCCTTTTACTCTGTGAAACTTTGCCAAGCTTCAGCTTGTGCTGGTCTCCTATTGATAGTTTGCTCTTAAACTGGAAGGTAGGAAGAAGTATTCAGTGGCTGCAGATGTTGTCAAGTAACCTGGAAGGGCAAACTATTAATAGGAGACCAGCTGGAGCTTGACAAAGTTTCACAGAGTAAAAGGGCGGAATGGGAGAATTACTTGGTCAGGTGAAAAAAGGATTGAGGCACAATTCTAAAAAAGTTTCAGGGGTAATATGAAAATGATTAGTTTTTATGATAGACAGAAGAAAAGTTTAGAGAGAATGAGACACGGGTAGAAATCAACAGCTTGATGTCTGGTTAGCAGTTGGTATCAAGAAAAGTGCCCCAAGGGTCGGTTCTGGGACCGATTTTGTTCAACATCTTTATTAATGAACTGGATGAGAGGATGGATAGCACCCTCAGCAAGTTTGCAGATGACACTAATCTACAAGGGGAGGTAGATATGCTGGAGCATAGAGATAGGATCCAGAGTGACCTAAACAAATTGGAGGATTGGTCAAAATAAATCTGATTAGGTTCAACAAGGACAAGTGCACAGTCCTGCACTTGGGACAGAAGAATCCCAAGCATTGTTACAGGCTGGGTACAGACTGGCTAAGCAGCAGTTCTGCAGAAAAAGACCTGGGGATTACAGTGGATGGGAAGCTGGATATGGGTCAACAGTGTGACCTTGTAGCCAAAAAGGCTAATGGCTTATTGGGGTACATTAGGAGGAGCATTGCCAGCAGATCTAGGAAAGAGCTTAATCCCCTTTATTTGGCACTGGTGAGGCCACATCTAGAGTACTGCATCCAATTCTGCGCCCCTGCTATACAAAGAATGTGGATGCGTTGGAGAGAGTCCAGCGGAGGGCAACAAAATGATTAGGGAGCTGGAGTACATGATTTATGAAGAGAGACTGAAGGATTTGGCATTAGGTAGTCTACAGAGGAAAAGAGTAAGGGTATGTCTACACTACAGCACTAATTCGAACTCACTTAATTCGAATTAGTTAATTCAAACTAAGCTAATTCGAACTAGTGCATCTAGACCTAAAAACTAGTTTGAATTAGCATTTTGCTAATTTGAACTAGCATGTCCGCATTGAGTGGACCCTGAACCGAGGTTAGGGATGGCCGGAAGCAGTGCTGGCAGGGCATCAGATTAGGACTTAGAGCGTGGAGCTGCTGCCTCAGGCTAGCCGAGGGCTGTGCTTAAAGGGACCTAACCCCCACCCAGGACAGACAGTTCTCAGGGGTTCCCCGCTCGCTTGTCTAACTCGATGAGGGACAGCAAAGCAGACCTGGCTTGGAGTGCCCTGAATGCCCACACTCAGCACATCACAGCACTCGGCCATCAGCCCGGCTGCACTTTCCACAGGCTGCCATCTGGGGGGGGGGTATTCGGGGGCTGCAGGAGAGCTTCCACCCTGAGGAGCCCGCAGAGCCACCCCAGTTCTCCCCATCGGGGGCTCGTACCCCATACCTCCCTCACCTCCTTCCACTTACCCCTCCCTAGCCCCCCTTCCTGATGTACAAAATAAAGGACATGTATGTTCAAAAATAGAAACTCTCTTTATTGAACAAAACTGGGGGAGACTGGGAAAAGGAGGTGGGAGAGGGGAAGAGAGAGGATGGGAGAGGGGAGGGCAACTAAAATGATCAGGGGTTTGGAACAGGTCACATATGAAGAGAGGCTAAAGAGACTGGGACTTTTCAGCTTAGAAAAGAGGAGACTGAGGGGGGATATGATAGAGGTCTATAAAAGCATGAGTGGTGTGGAGAGGGTGCATAAAGAAAAGTTCTTCATTCATTCCCATAATAGAAGGACTAGAGGACACCAAATGAAATGAATGGGTAGTAGGTTTCAAACTAGTAACAGAAAGTTGTTCTTCAGAAAGCAAAGAGTCAACCTGGGAACTCCTTGCTGCAGGAGGCTGTGAAGGCTAGAACTATAACAGAGTTTAAAGAGCAGTTAGATAAATTCATAGAGGTTGGGTCCATGGAGTGGTATTAGCCAGGGGGTAGACATGGTGTCCCTGAACTCTGTTTGTGGAAGGCTGGAGATGGATGGCACGAGACAAATGACTTGGTCATTGTCTTTGGTCCATCCCCTCCAGTGTCCCTAGTGTTGGCCGCTGTCGGCAGACAGGCTACTGGGCTAGATGTTTCTTCGGTCTGACCCAGTATGGCCGTTCTTATGTTCTTATATTCTAAGCTCAGGGCTCAGGGTCGGGACCACCTTGATTTTCATGCAAACCTGCTCCTGGGTGGCCAGGCTGGCAGCTATCCTGCCTTAGACGGCCACTTTCCTGTGCCTAGTGCGGAGGTCGTGGACATTGGAGGCTTCCCCCCAAACCTCGATGAGTTCCACGATGTCCGCACTAGACCAGGCGGGTGCCCGCCTCTTGCGGCCCGGGGCAGGCTCCTGGAAGCCGCCAGCCTGGTCCTGGGAAGAGGCAGAGGGCTTGGTGTCAGCGGGTGGCTGGCTCTTGCCATGCCAGGTGCAGGGTCTGCTTGCTGGGTGCTGGCAGGCTTGCACCTGGCACGGGCAACATAGCCAGACCATGCCCATTTAAGGGCTCCGGGGCCGGGAGGGGGGCAGACGAGTTTCCCTGGTGGTGCCCAGAGTGGCCACCAGGACAAGCTGGGGAGGGCTAGCCTCCCACTAGTTCGAATTAAGTGGCTACACAGCCCTTAATTCGAACTACTTAATTCGAACTAGGCCTTAGTCCTCGTAGAATGAGGTTTACCTAGTTCGAATTAAGTGCTCTGCTAGTTCGAATTAAGTTCGAACTAGCGGTTAGTATGTGTAGCGCCTATCAAACCGTCTGTTAGTTCAAATGAACTTTGTAATGTAGACATACCCTCATTGAATTATCAATGAAACATCGGCAAGGAGTCCTGTGGCACCTTATAGACTAACTGAAGTGTTGGAGCATAAGCTTTCATGGGCAAAGACCCACTTCGTCAGATGCATGAGATCAATGAAACATGTGATCAATGGAGCTACGTCTACACTATAGCACTATTTTGTGGTACCAGAAGTATCCCAAAATAACTATCCTGCTTCTTAACAACAATCTCATTATTTTGAAATATAATGGGCTTGCTATTCCAACATCCCCGTAAACTTCATTCCACAAGGAGTGAGGGATGTTTTGGAATGGACAGCGCCAAATTACAAAATAAGCAATTTCAAAATTGTCTCGAAATAAGCTATGCAATTTGTCTAGTTTATTTTGAATTACGCATGCCTGTTTACTCCTTTATTTAAAGTATCACAGCAATTTGAGCTTTTAGCCTAAAAGTGGGAACCCACAGAAGCTGAAACACCACCGCATTGCCTGGGTTAACTGTCATAAAAGTGGAATAGAATACCGGTGAATAAAGGCAGTGGTCCCCTATCAGGAAAAGATATCTTAGTAACACACTGAGTTGCACAAAATTTAATCAAAACTGCACTTTAAGCACAGCATGGAGATTGTATTGAGAGCACTCTAAAGCTTTGTAAATGGGGAGCCATCAGTGCGGTGTTAAATGTATGTTTCAGTGCTCCAATGAACTATGAAAAAGAAAGAAAAGTTTCATTTTAAACAATACGTCAACAAGCAGCCCAATTCTGGATGATTAATCTTGAAGGGCTTTTATGAGGTACAAGAACACAGGAACAATAATTTTACCATCCAAATTCCAATCATCTGCTAAAAATGTAGGTGCCAGGAGCAGACATTTCCTCCTTTTCTTCTTGCAGTATGTTACCGTGCTCCACAGGCCAACAAAGCTAGGATACGATTCTTCAGCTACACTCTCCTTCCTTTCACCTATGCTCCCTGCTCTCCTGAATTTACCCCAAGCTGTGGCAGGCATTAGTTAATGCCCGTAGGGAAATTCCAATGTATCTGTCCATGGAAGTGTTCACTCATCACAGGCATGCCCCGCATGGCTGGGAAAGGCATAGCAGCTCTCTCTCTTGCACCTCCTGCTTATGGTCACTCTGGGTACGTCTACACTTGCTCCCTAGTTCGAACTAGGGATGCAAATGAGGAGTAACCTGGTGCGCACTTTCACTTTCAGAACAGCTGTTGAGCAGAGTAATGCACCGGCGAGATCATGCTAATATTTAAATCCCTGCTTCATTAGCAATTTTGGTCACCTACGTTTGCATCCCTAGTTCGAACTAGGGAGCAAGTATAGACGTACCCTCTGGTAATACTGTTCCTTTCCTGGGACCCTATAACAAGGAAATATAATCGGCTTCCCCAGATTGCTTGATACTACATTCCTGGCCCTCTTCCTACCAATTGCAATCCTCAGATCAGTGCTTCTGCACGAGTCCTATGCAGTGTTCAGTTTCTGGGCCTTCTCTTTGTGAGTCTTACCCCTCTATTTGCTCTTGGGTTTGGTATCTCCCTTATTCTCGCATTTCCTACTTCAGGAGACTATAATCCCATGGTTCCTGCTCTCCGTAGCCTCTGCTATAGTTTCCCCTCAAATTTCAGTTCAAATGACCCTGAGGCTCAAGCATTTTTCTGATTTTCAGAACAGAGGACTTTCCTAGGTGCTTCTTGCCTGAATCTTCTCCTGAGCCTTCCTTCCTATTGCCCTTGGCTTGTTCCTTTATGTTCCAACTAGGTTTGATCACCAGTCATACCTAATGCCCTTCCAGGTGCTACCCAGGGTACATCTAACACTGTGATAAGAGGGGGCACAGCTGGCCTGGGTCTGCTGAAGGCCTACACAATTGCAGCATAAACATTCAGGGTATGTCTACACTACAGTGCTATTTCAAAGTTAATTCGAATTAAGCTAAATTGAAATAACACACCTAGACACAAAATCTAATTCAAAATAGTATTTTGCTATTTCAAAATAGCACATCCACACTGATTGGATGCTGGATCACAATTAAGGGCAGCTGAAACCAGTTCCAGCAGGGCATCAGGTCAGTAGTTGCTTTGTGTGGCTGCTGTCTTAGGCTATCTGAGGCTCGTGCTTAAAGGGAACCCCCTGGACAGCCGGTTCTCAGCTTTCCCACTTGCATGCCTACCTCACTGAGGGACAACAAAGCATTTTCCTTTCCGCCTACTTTGGTTGCTCTCATTTGGGACATCACAGTACTTGGCACTATGGAGCCAGAGCCTCCCCTGGGCACTCTGGTGCTCCTGTTGAACGCCTTTCTGCAAGCCTGGCAGCAATTGCTGGAGGCTGCCTGGCACCTTCTGCTGCAGGCCAGCCCCCTTGCCCTCCCCCTGCTTTCGCTGGGGGCCCTGAAGGAGTGGCGCACAGATGCCAGCATGCTCCGCCGCATCTGGCATTATGGACACCAGCAGCAACTGGTAGGACCTCATCATCCTGGCGCACTGGGGAGACCAACAGTGGACCGAGAACTTCAAGATGAAAAAGGATGCCTTCCTTGAGTTCTGCAAGTGTTTCAGCCCTGCTCTGCGGCAACAGGACACACTCATGAGGCCCGCCACTCCCCTCCACAAGTGGGTGGCCATCGCTCTCTAGAAGATCTCCATGCCGGATAGCTACCGATCCATGGGGAACCAGTTCGGCGTGGGGAGATCCACTGTCAGAGAGGTGCTCATGCAGGTACGGCACTCACCAGCCACTGGGCCACGAGGGGGGGGCTGCAAGGAGGACATGGGCTGCCCCAGGGAATACAGGGGGCAGATGGTGTAAGTTCCTTCCCCGGGAGGGTTCGGTATGTCCCAGCCATGCTACAGACCACCCACGGTGGCCAGGATTGCAGCGGGGGTTGCTCCTGGGAGTGGGGCATGGGGCAGTGGTGGGGAATGAACACTCCCAGCCACCCGGGCACCCCAGTGACCTTTGGTTTTGTGTGTCTCTCTGCAGGTGGTCAAGGCATCAACAGGGTGCTGCTCCGCAGAGTCATCCGCCTCATCAACCTGTTCGCAGTCATCCAGGGGTTTGGCACTCTGGGCTTCCCTAACTGTGGGGAGGGGGGCAATCGATGGGAAGGACATCCCCATCCATGCCCCAGACCACCAGGCCTCCCTCAATAGGAAGGGGTACTTCTCCGTGATCCTGCAGGCCGTGTCTGACCACTGGAGCCAGTTCACAGACATCAATGTGGGTTGGTCCAGCAAGGCACACGACGCGCGGGTGTACTGCAACTCCTCTGTGTGCCAGAGGCTGCATGCCAGGACTTTCTTCCCCGACCTCCACATCAGGGTCAGGGACATGGACATGCCAGTGTGCCTGCTGGGGGATGGGGCCTACCCCCTACAACCCTGGCTCATGAAGTCCTACACTGGACACCTCAACCCCTCCGAGCAGGCCTTCAATGCCAGGCTCAGCAGGGCCTGCATTGTGGTCGAGGGGGCCTTCGGCTGACTGAAATCACGATATAGATGCCTCCTCACCCGCCTTGAATTCTCCCAGCACAATATTCCACACATGGTGGCAGCGTGCTGTGTGCTCCACAATTTATGTGAGAAGAAGCGAGAGGCTTTCCTGCCAGCCTGGATGGCAGAGACTGACCGCCTGGCTGGCCAGTACGCACAGCCCCGCATGGCTGCCAGCTGGGAGTCCCTTTGGAGGATTGTCCGCATCTGGGAAGCCCTGCGGGAGAGCTTCCAGGTGGATGAGGACTGAAGTCCCTCAGCATGCCCCACTGGGGCCTTGTGCCTTACATTCCACCCCCACCTCCTTCCCATTTCCCCTCCCTAACCCCCTTCCTGATATACAATAAAAACACCTGTGTTGCCACAAAAAATTCTCTTTATTTAAAATAACTGGGGTGGGGAGAGGGGGGGGAATGAAGCCGGGAGAGGGGAGGGGGGAAACCTGGGAGGAGGAAGCTGAAAGGGGGTGGCAAGGGGAGGAAGGGGGAGGGAAATCTCAGGTTTGGGGGTCTTGCCGGCCCTCCCCCCCGTCTCGCAGCACTGCGGGTGCGGGGGCCTCTGCGTTCCTGGGGGGGAGTGGAGGGTGGAGCAGTGGAGATTGGGGGGGGGCGGAAGAAGCGGGAGGGGGAGCAGGGGTGGGAGAAGGAGAGATAGCTGGGGCGGCTGCAGGTGCTGGAGCAGCAGGAGGCAGCAATCGGTCCGCCAGGGCCTGCAGGTACTCACGGAGGCCATGGCCCTGCTCCCACAGCTACCGCAAGCTCTCCTGCCATAGCTGCAGGTCTTCTTGCAGCCACTGCTCCCGGATGTGGATCAGCTTTCCCTGTAACCGCAGCTGGTGCCTCTGGAACTCCTCCTGGTTGTGGGTGCGCCTGCTGGCCCGGTTGCGGGTGGATGTTCCAGGAGGGGTGGTGTGTCCTGCCCTTGCAGGTGCTGCGGCTACAAAGAAACAAGAGAAGTGTTCAGTTCTCCCTCGGGACACAGTGGGTGAAACCCAGCCCCCTTCTGCAAGGTGAGGATGGTAGGTCTCCGCACCATCTCGTCCTGCTATCCCCGGGAGTGTGAACTGGCCCAGGACTTCACCCCAGCCCCTGTGCTGCCTATAGTGTGGTGTGTGTGTGGGGGGGGGGGGGAGGTGTGCCCTGCCTCTGTGTAGAGGGGGCATCTGGAGGGAGGGCAGTGTGCAGTGTCTCTCCCCGGGGTCAAGAGCCTGTCATGTGCCTTCATGCATAGACATGTGTGGGGAACAGTCCAGGGCCCCTGCATGGCACCCAGCTGGGGCCACATGTCCTGAATGGCATGGCATGGCATGGCATGGCATGGCATGGTTGCCGCCTGCTCCATGGTCGTCAAGGCCAATGCGCACGGTTCCTGGGCTCTCCTTCCGCCCCTCTCCCACCTCGCATAAGGGGACTGTGATGTCACTCACATGTGGAGGCCTCCCTGGCCTCAGATGAGGATGCTGACGGGCTCTCCCGTTCGGCTTGGGGGTCCTGGGTGCAGGGTATGTTCCCTGCAGGCTCCTGGCTGCTGTCTTCTTCTTCCTCCTCCTCCTCCTCCTCCTCTTCCCCTGTATCAGGGGCAGGGCTCCCTGCCCTGAGGTCAATGATGACCAGGGGAGCATGGACCATCTGATACCCCAGGATGCGGTCCAGGGCCTCATACTGCGGCAGGCCTCTGGGTAAGCCCCTGGTTGGGAGGCCCTGGCATAGGCCTGCTGCAGTTCTTTAATTTTGCTCCACTCCTGCTCCTGGCTGTGCCTGTGGACTCTGGTGGCCAGGCTGGCAGCCAAGCAGCTGTGGACAGCCGCATTCCTGCACCTAGTGCAGAGATCGTGGGCATTGGAGGCCTCCCCACAAACCTCAATGAGGTGCATGATCTCCGCATTAGACCAGGCGAGAGCCCACCTTTTGCGGACCCTGGCAGGCTCCTGGAAGCTGTCAGCCTGGTCCTGGGGAGTGGTGGAGGGCTGGGTGGCAGCGGGTTGCTGGCTCATCCTGTGCCAGGTGCACAGTCTACTGGCTATGTGCTGGTAGGCTTGCAACTGGCACAGTCACTGTTGCCAGAATCTGCCCCTTTAAGGGCTCCGGGGCTGGTGGGGAGCAGACAAGTTTTCCTGGTTTTGCCCAGAGTGGTCACCAGGGCTTCCTGGGAAGGGCTGGAGGCAATTAATTTTGAATTAGCGGTTTGCCTGTGTAGATGTTATTAAAGTTAATTCAAAATAACTGCTGAAAAGGGGAGGGTCTCAGAGTTTAGGCTCTTACCCACACCAGACTGTCCATACTGTAATTTGATAGATCTGAAGCACAGGTCACAGCCAGACATGGGTCTTTTTCTGCAGTGTGGACATATCTTCCGTGACCTGATTGGGCCCAGGTTCCCGTTAATCCATTGTTCAACGAGGTGGGATTTATACCCTCCATCATACTGCTCTTCCTATCATGACCAGCCATTCAAAAATGCATATTTGAGTAGGAGCTCTTCAGCAAGTTTGTAAATAATATTGAGTGGGATGGGATGTCAAAGTAATCAACAGTGATCTAAGCTGCACTTTTCCTACTGGAACCAAAAAGCGCAATGTTACTATGCTACATAAATCAATGTTACAGCAAAAGTATGGTGACAAGGAGAGAGAGCATGTGCACCACTGGTCCTCATTCTCAGATTTAATTTTTAACTGTATAATCATCGTGGAAGATATCCCTGGGGTTATTTCACAGCTCTATTATCTTCTCTTTCATGTGAATGAGACATGAAAAGTTCCTTATTTCTCCAAGGAAATAGTATGCTGAATAGATGACATTCTCAAAGGCTTAATTCCTCTTATATGAGAGTAAAACTGCATCCTTATTGAATTATATATAAGATTCTTTTGAATTTACTGGGAACTCTATAAATAACGTTTTGTTCAAGGATTCTTGGCTTGAAAGTGTACATAAATATAACTGATTCAGAGATGGTTGAATAATTTGTAATGAAGGAATTTTTAGGTGATTTTTGCCTTGGTTTATTTTTTGTTCATGAATTGCAATGAGATTCATACCGAGTTAATTAAATGTGGTGAGTATTTAAAAGTTTTGCCAAATGCTTTTTGAAAATATTTTGGTCTATAGATTTTGGGGTATGTCTATACAGCAGCTTTATTTTTGGAATAACTATTTTGGAATAAAAACTCAGAACTTCTACCTCCAATCCTCTTCCTTAGGGAATCCCATTCCAGCAGTAAGGGTATGTCTACACTACCACCCTAGTTCGAACTAGGGTGGTAATGTAGGCAACCGGAGTTGCAAATGAAGCCCGGGATTTGAATTTCCCGGGCTTCATTTGCATCTCGCCGGGCGGCGCCATTTTTAAATGTCCGCTAGTGTCCCTCACCTTAATCCTAACCCTAACCCTAACCCTCATTTTAACCCTTACCCTAATCCTAAACAAAACCCAGGCCCTAACCCCAACCCTTACCCTAAACCCTAACCCTAAATTTAACCTTTACCTTAATCCTACAATATCCCTAAACCCTAACCCCAACCCTAAACTTAACCCTACACTAACTCTAACCATTTCTCGAACCATAAACTTAACTTAACCCTAACCCTAATCCTACTCCTTAGCCTAACCGTATCCCTCACCCTAACCCTAAATGTAAACACCAAACCTAAACTTAAGGCTAAACCCTAACCCTCACCCTGACCCTATCCCTATCCCTAACCCTAATCCTAAACTAACCCTAACCCTAGCTCTACATGTAAACTCTAACCCTAACCCTAAAACTCAACCCTAACCTTAACCATAACCCTGACCCTAAATGTAAACACCAAACCTAAACCTAACCATAAATCCTAATTCTAACCCTAAACCCTAACACTAACTCTAACCCTAACCCGAACCCTAATCAAAATCCTAACCCCTAACTGTAAACCCTCACCCATAACCCACACCTAACTCTAATCCTAACTCTCCCCCTAAACATAACCATGAACCATAACACGAACCCTAACTCTAACTCTAACCTGAACCCTAATTTTAACCCTAACACTAACCCCAACCCTAAACACTAATGCTAACCGTAACCCCAATCCTAACGCTAACCCTACCCCTAAACCCTAAATCCTACCCCTAATAGTAACCCTACCCCTAAGGCTAGCTCTAACCGTAACTCTAACCTTAACCCTATTTCTATCACTAATCCTAACCCTACAACCTAACCATAACCCTAACTCTAACCCTAATTTTAAACCTAAACCTAATCTGAAACCTAACCCTAACTCTAAATCTAAACCCTAACCCTAACCTTAAACACTGACCCTAAACCCTAATGCTAAACACTAACCGTAACCCTAACCATTACTCACCCTAACCCTAACCACTAACCCTAGACCCGAAGCCAAACTCTAACCCTAACCCTAACCCTAAACCCTAACCCTAACCCTAATCTTAGACCCGAACCCTAACCTAAACCTAATGCTAAAAACTAAACCTAACCTAACCGTAAATCTAATGCTAAATCTAACCATATCCATAACCCTATGTCTAACCCTAACCATAACTCTAATCCTGAAGCCTAACTCTAACCCTGACGCTAACCCTGACCCTATACCAAACCCGAACCCTAACCTGTAACCTAAAACCTAATCCTAACCCTAACCCTGAACCAGGGCCAGCTCTAGGTTTTTTGCCGCCCCAAGCAAAACATTGTTTGGCCTCCCCCCGCTTTTTCTGTTGGCAGTGACCCAGACCCAGACCCAGAGCAGGGGCAACTCCGGCTGTGGCTTAGGCCCCCTGGCACAGAGGGAGGGGGTGTTCTGCTCAGCGTGCTTGGCCTGGGCCACAGGATCTGGCCCAGCATAGTCCGGCACGGGGATAAGAGCTCAGCCTGAGACCAGGACCAGCCCCAAATGACCCAGAACACCAGGCTGGAGCATGGATGCCTGGGTTCTGTCCCTGTCCCTGCTGCTGGTTGGCCTGGGGCAAGTTGCTTCCCTGCTGCCTCAGTTTCCCCTTTGGAAGCTGGAGAAATGCTGCTGCTCTGCGCAGCCAAGCACGGTGAGCGGATGAAGAGGGGCTCAGGGGCTGGGGCTCCCTGGCCACCCCCTCCAGATGGATGCAGGCACACCATGATCCCCCACAGGGCCCCGTGCCCCTCCCCCTCCTATTCCCCCTGTAGAACCCTCCCGGGTCTGTGACGTGGCGCCGGCCAGCCAATCAGTGCGTGCAGTGGGGCAGACGCAGGTCCCGGTCCCACGGGAAGGAGACTCAGGCAGCACTGCCCATGGATATTTAAATCCCTGCTTCATTTGCAATTTCTAAGTGTCTAATGTACATCCCTCTGTCAAAACTGGGATGTGGTCTAGACATAGCCTAGGACATCAGGGGAGGAGGAAGAACTCAAGGGCAGCCTTACCCTCCATGATCTCAGGAGGCTAAAGGCCATCCCACTCACATTTCTGAGCACCTCCCCACTCTGGGTTCCCACTTCTTTCATTTCCCAGCTGTTTCACCAAATAAAAACTCATGTTCTTTGAACAATGGTCTCTCTATTGCTTGAACTGCAGGAGTGGGGCAAACACAGGGAACACAGGGGCAACTTGTTGAGAGCAATATGGAAGAGTCTCAAAACTGGTCATTCAAAAAACTGTCCTTCAAGGCCTCTCTGATTTGCACTACCTCTTGCTGTGCTCTCCTTATTTCCCTGGTGTCTGGCTGCTCAAACTCTTTGGCTAGGCACACTGCCTCAGCCCCATACACTGCTAGATAAGTTTCTCCCTTGCTCTCACAAAGATTATGAAGCACGCAACAGGCTGCCAACACAAAGGGAATGTTGTTTTCGCCTAGGTCTAACCAAGTCAGAAGATGTCTAAGCCTGCCCTTTAAACATCCAAAAGCACTTTCAATCATCCTGTGATTGAACCCCTCCTTGATGGGGTCCAGGGTGCCTGTGTATGACATCATTAGCCACAGGAGCAAAGGACAGGCTGAGTTGCCAAAGATCACAATAGGCATTGCAACTTCTCTGATTCTGATTCTCCTGTCTGGGAAAAAAGTTCCACTCTGCATCTTTCAGATGAGGCAGGAGTTCTTAAAGATGCACACATCATAAACCTTTCCTGGCCATCCCATATTGATGTTGGTAAAATGACCCTTATAATCCACCAGCACCTTCAGCACCATGGAGAAATATCCTTTGAAGTTTATGTTTTTCTTAGCAAGGTGGTGGGGGGCAAGATGGGATGTGTGTTCCATCTATTATACCACCACAGTAAGGAAACTCCATTGCAGCTAAGCCATCCACTATGGTATCAACATTTCCCATAGTCACAACCCTCCATAGCAGAATGGAATTAATGACCTTGACTACTCATATAACAGCAGCTCCCCAATGTAGATTTTCATACTCTGAACTAATACACTTGAAGTTCCAAGATGGGGAATTGAGCCATGACATACCCGCAGCAGAGTTTTGGTCCCATAGTGCGTTGGTTTCTGAGTCAATGGTAGGCTCCCTACTGGAGACGAGCTACTTTGGACTATATTCAATTCTTCCCTGTAGTGAGGACCTGGACCTTCAACTTTGCAAAATCAGGTGCCCAGAAACTGACCATATTAGAATTGATCGTATCTTGTATCATATACATGGCCTGATTCACTTAAGAGGAGTAAAAAGACTTAAGTGACAATTGAAGAAGGATGTGTTTAACTTGTTATTAATTGATTCATGATTTATTTCAAGCATAAGCTGAATCCGTACATTAAGGTTCTACTCTGAAAAATGTCAATCTTATTCAACACAATAGCCACCTGGACATATTCAGACTCAGGTCTGCTTGCCTTAATGACAACAATAAGATTTTAGTACTGTCAAGTTTGAAGAACTAACAGTACTCTGGGAGAATGAGCCCTGGTCTACACTAGGGAGTTATTTTGAAATAATAAGTGGAGCGGACACACTACCAACCCCATTATTTTGAAACAACAGGCTGGTTATTTCAAAATCTGTACTCCTGCTTTCCTCAGGGAATAAGTTTATTAAGTTTATTTTGAAATAGTCATTTCAGGAGTTGTTACTTCAAATTTAGTAATTTTGAAATAATTTCCTAGTGTAGACCGTGACAGAGGGATTCTTTTCTTGTTTCCTAATCTGCCTCTATGGTACTGGCCATGTGATTAATTCAGCACCAAGTTTATTATAACAACAAAATTGAGTCAAGAAGAAATAAAAGGCTATGTCTACACAGCATCCACACAGCAAGCAGTTATTTTGACATAATATCAACATAGTGATGAGCTGGAGGACTTCTTTTTCCAACTCCTGTAACCCCCATTGTATGAGAAGTAAGGGAAGTTGGAGGAAGAGCACTCCTTCTTGGACTTCCTGCTAGGTAGACAGTGCCAAAAGCTGAAATAAGCTATTTCGACTTAAGCTATGCAATTGACGTAGTTCAAGTTGCATAGTTTATTTTGGCTTTAGCTCTGCTGTGTAGATGTGCCCAAAGATAGCTATATTGAACTTTTTGAAAAGCCCGATAAAGTTATAAAAAAGCAGTGATTCTTTGCCTTTAATCCCCAAATAATATAATGCAGTAAATATCTATTGTGTGTACAGATCTAACAAAATGGTGTGGGAAAGTGATGGGTTATAATTTACATGAGTACCCGAAACACTACATTTTAGGTGTATGAGTATTTTTTTTATGAATTTGTCCCACGTATTGCCCATGCTTTTTTCCTAACTAGTGTTACATAGTCACATTTTCATACATAGTACATCTTCGCCAACATCAAATACATAAACAGCCTCTTGAATATATTTTGCACTTTATATTCTACTGGGTATTAAACCCTCGTTCAAAGGCTGCTGCTGGTTCATTTTATTTCAGAGTTTAATTTAGTCTTGGAAGGTTAATTAGCCTTTGGATGTATAAATTAAACAGAGAAGCAAGGCCCCATGGTCTGGTAAACTCCATTTTACAGTCTCAAAAGAAGAGTACAAACGTTCATAATTTTATCTAAATGGCTAATCACCTTTAAGATGAAACATAGTTGGAGGGATCTTTAATTCATCTGTGCAAAAATCCACTCTCACTATATTTCTCTTGAAGCATTAGGTAAAATAAAAGGGAGAAAAGACTGGTGTTAAACTGGTTTCATTTGTCTAGGCCTGTTTGTATAATAGGATCTCCAACAGTGAGGACATTGAGGGCACATGTATACAGCGGCATTATTTTGAAATAACTAATGTTATTTCAAAATAACAAAGCAAGCATCTACACAGCAAGCCCATTATTTCAAAATAATTTCAAAATAACTGGCATCTTATTCCAAACTCTGTAACACTCATTTTATGAGGAATAACGCCTATTTTGAAATAGTTATTTGAAATAGGGTATAGATAGGGCAGCTGTGGTTATTTCAAAATAAGTGGCATCCATGCTGGCCACTCTGTCCACACTCATCAGAACTCTACAGTTCCCCTTCCCCTGAAGCCCTTAAAGCCACAGCCACAGGGGAAAGAGTTTGTGGGACAAAGCAGGCTCTGCTAGCCTCGTGCCACTCTGCAGTGCTCAGCTCTGCCTCTCCTCCTGCCACAGCAACCCCAACATGCCTCCCAAAGCCTTTATGGCTGCCAGCACTGCTGCAGGCAGTTCCCAAGCCTCTACCCAGGAAGGGAGGAA
The DNA here is from genome assembly GCF_052426305.1 of Pelodiscus sinensis. Lineage (NCBI taxonomy): Eukaryota > Metazoa > Chordata > Testudines > Trionychidae > Pelodiscus > Pelodiscus sinensis. Next base: position 28,472,142 of record NC_143067.1, on the reverse strand, counting down.
ATGAGCCCCATCCTGGACTCATATGAAATCCTGGATCTCATTGAGATCTGAGAAGACAAGGCCCCATGATCTCCACACCAGGTGCAGGTTCGCCAAGACCTACAGCTCAATGACTGACAGCCTGGGCCAGAGGGGCCATATTTGTACCCAGGAGCAGGTATGCATGAAAGTTGAGGCGCTCAGGCGGGCCTATACTAAGGCCAGGGAGCAAAGCTTCCACTCAGAGGTGACACCCCAAATCTGCCTCTACTTTGACCAGCTCCACTGCATCTTGGGGGGGAGGGGTCAGTTCCTCCCTGCCCTTGCTTGTGGACTCTGGGCTGGAGATGCTCATTATCACCCTCCCGGCAGGCAGGCCCGTTGCCAAGGAGGAGGAGGAGGAAGAGCCACAATGCCTGCCAGCCAGGAGCTCAACCAGGAGGTCAGCCAGTCCCTGGAACTGGTACCACCTTCCCAGGGTGTGGCCCATGGATTGGACGAAGCGGGAAAGCCCATCATGTAAGCTCCATTACTTTCCCTAGACATACAAGGGGGTAGATGGCAGGTGGCAAGGGGCTGCATGCTCCTCACTCAGCCTTCTCAACTTGGGGATTGTGCAGCAGCCTGTGCACGTGGGTGCATGTGGAGCATCAGTCCAGAGCACACAGCTGCCTCAGAGGACCCTTGTGCTCCTGCTCACAGGGATTCTGGGGAGGGCTGCTTTACTTCTGACTCCATGGTGGGATACCCTCCCACCACTAAGCACCATTAAGGAGGATGGGGTCAGGGAGTGTCATGTACGACATACGGGCATGCCTGCTCTCTGGGGGCATCATGTGCTCCCGGGTGAAGAAACAGAAGTCTGACACCATGCAAGTTCCAGCACAAGGCCTTTATTACACACAGCTGGTGGAGTGTCACTTTACTTATTCTGCTCAGTGAGACTGACAAACAGCTGATTACAATAGATTATATAGGGCACTAATGGGTGGAGAGAAGCGACGGGGTGGGAGTTACTAAGCTCTTGGATAGGTTTTAGCAGTAAGACATAGGGTATGTCTACACATCAAAGTTAATTTGAAATAACAGCCGTTATTTCAAATTAACTTTAATATCAGAGGGGTAGCCGTGTTAGTCTGAATCTGCAAAAGCGACGAGGAGTCTACATGCATCTGATGAAGTGGGTCTTTGCCCACGAAAGCTTATGCTCCTACACTAACTTTAGTAGCGTCTGTACAGGCAAACGGCTATTTCGAAATAAAATCGAAAAAGCAGGGCACTTAATTCAAATTAGTTAAACCTCATTCTATGAAGAATAATGCCAAATTTGAAGTAGCTAATTCAAAATAAGCGCTGTGTAGACGCTTATTTCCTGGTGGCCACTATGGGCCAAAACAGGAAAACTCCTCTCCTCTCCACCATCCCCGGAGCCCTTAAAGGGGTAGGCTCTGGCCACACTGCATGTGCCAGCTACAGGCCTGCCAGCACAGAGCCAGCAGTCACTGGCCCTGACCCAGTGGCCCCAAGATGAGCTGGGCAGCCAGATCCAGCCAGCCCTCCACCGCCCAGTCCCCCAGCTCCCAAGAGCCAGCCAGGGGCCAGAGAAGGCGGGCGCCATCCTGGACTTGTGCGGAGATCATGGACCTCATTGAGGTTTGGGGGGAGGCCTCCACCCAAGAACAGGTGCGCATGAAAATTAAAAGATTGAGGCAGGGATATGCCAGGGCCACACGAGGCAGCTCCCCAACAGGGGTACACACCTGCCCCTATTTCAAGGTCTTGGACTACATTCTGGGGGGTGGGTTGGTCCGTGCCAGCCCAGGGGGCAGCGAGATGGAAGCAGAGGGCCCTGAACAGGGCACGGAGGAGGAGCCACCATGGAGGGTGCCACGGAGTGTTCCATGCCGGTGAGACCCCCAAGCTGTCTCAGCAGTGGAGTCACCAGGGTTGTCCTGAGAGGCCACACCATGTAAGTGCCATCACCCCCTACCTCAACCACCACACCCTCCTCCCCATCCCCCCAGGGACTCCAAGGCCCCCGCACCTGCCATGCTGGGAGACAGTTGTCTCGGCGAGACCCCCACCCCTGAGCCCTGAGCTTCCCCTCCCCCTTCTTGTCCTTGCTTCCCCCTTACAGCTCCCTCCTCCCAGTTTTCCCCCTCCCCTCTCCCACCCTCTTTCCTCCTCTCTCCCGCCTCCTTTCCCCAGTCTCCCCAGAGTTTAACCCCCCCTCCCAGTTTTGTTAAATAAACAGAGTTTATATTTTTGAAAACACGTGTATTTTATTTGACATCAGGAAGGGGGGCTAGGAAGGGGTAAGTGGAAGGATGTGAGGGTGGAATAAGGCACAAGGCCCCAGTGGGGCACGCCAGGGAGACTTCAGTCTTGTTACATGTGGAAGCTCTCCCTCAGGGCCTTCCAGATATGGACAGCCCTACGATGGGCTTCCCAGCTGGCAGCCGTGTGGGGCTTCATGTACAGGCCAGCCAAGTGGTCAGCCTCTGCCATCCAGTCTGGCAGGAAAGCCTCTCCCTTCCGCTCACACAAATTGTGCAACACACAGCACGCCGCTGCCACGTGCGGAATATTCCTCTCGGAGTCCGGGCAAGCACGGCAAGGCAGAGGACACTGAGCCCCTGCTAGGAGAACCTGCTGGGAGGGGAAGGAAGTGGAGGGGACCCCAGAAGCATGCTTCCCAGCAAGTGGTATCCGCCACTCACACACACCTCCCTCAACATCCTTCCCACCTCTCCTGCAGCAGTCAGGGATACAAGTCCTCTCCCTGAGGGGTGCCACCACTGCCAGATCTGGCATGTGCATGGCATGGAGGGAAAGCTGAGCCACTCCTGGCCTGGCCAGCATCTTCTCATGCCTGCTTCTCCCTGGGCAGTGGGGGTAGTGAGGCTTCCCCCAGGGACATCTGTCCTCTTTCAGGAAGGGGCCCGCAGTGAAGACCATAGATGGTCTTGCTTCAAGCACATCACCTTCATCTGACCCAAGTTCTTTCAGTGTCACCTCAGAGATGAGAGCTAGGCTTGTCCTGGGATGACTGCCCTTCTCTCTGTTCTTCACTGCTGAATCAGCTGCAAATGATGCACCTGCAATACCTCCAGTGCCAGCCTCCTGACACTGTGGAACCTGGGGAGGACACTTCAGGTGAGTTCTATAACATTCCTTATCTACATGTGGGGGCAGTGACAGGCTATACACTTCACTCTTAACCTAGTGCGGGGGGGGGGGGGGAGTCGCCCAACAGACTGTGCACATGGGTGCACACGGAGTGCCAGTCCAGATCACTTAGCTCCATGGTACTCTCATGCAGGAATCCCTCTGTCCTTCTCACAAGGTTCCTATAGAGGCCTGTCTTACTCTAACTTCCAAATTGGGATACCTTCCCAGAACAAGACACTACTAAGGAATCTAGGGTCATGGAACCACATAGCAGTGCTTCACACAGCACAGAGTCATGCCTGCACTCAGTCAGAATTCATTCTGGATCAAGCACAGTGAAGCAGAGGAGATTGATCTCATTCATGGGAACTTGCTGAGGGGGGAGGGAAGGGGGAGAGGAGAGAAACCCATTAGCACTCTCTCTGGAAAGTGGCATCTGATGCTCACACACACCTCTCCCATAATCCATCCCCTTCTTCAGCGGGTAGGCCCACTTGGAACAAAGCACTCCCAATTCACACTTTTCAAACTTTTTAAACTGCCACTCTTTTCAAACCACCAAACATACAGTCAAACCAATGCTCACAGACAAACACTTTAATACTCACCCCACCAGCTCACAACACAGCCCCCCCAAAAGCCACACTTACTTGAGCTCCTTTCAGATTTTTCCCAGGCAAACTCCCCTGTTGGCTGCTGCCCTGCCCTTTGTTCTATTTACCTCAGGCTTTTTCTCCAGTTTGTCCAGATCATTATGAATTATGACGCTCTCCTCCAGGCACTTGCAGTCTCTCCCAGCTTGGTATCATCTGCATACTTAAAAAGCATACGCTCTATGCCATTGTGTAAATCATTGTTGAAGATATTGAACAGAACCTGTCCCAATACAGACCCCTGCGGGACACCACTTGTTATGTCCTTCTAGCATGACTGGGACCAATCCTATTTTACCTATTTATAAATGATATGGAGAAAGGGGTAAACAATGAGGCGGCAAAATTTGTAGATGATACTAAACTGCTCAAGATAGTTAAGAACAAAGCAGACTGAGAAGAGCTTCAAAAAGAACTCATAAAACTAATTGATTGGGCAACAAAATGGCAAATTAAATTTAATGTTGATGAATGTGAAGTAATGCACATTGGAAAAATAATCTCAACTAAACACACAAAATGATGGAAACTAATTTTGCTATAACTACTCAAGAGAAAGATCTTGGGGTTATTGTGGATAGTTCACTGAAAACATCCACTCAAGGGGCAGTGGCAGTCAAAAAAGTAAACAATGTTAGGAATCATTACAAAAAGGGATGGAAAATAAAACAAGGAATATCACATTTCCTTTATATAAAACTATGGTATGCTCACATCTTGAATACTGCATACAGACCTCATCTCAAAAAAAGGTATATTGGCATTGGAAAAGATTCAGAGAAGGGCAACAAACATGATTAGGGATTGGAACAGGCCCCATATGAAGAGAGATTAAATAAACTGGGACTTTTCACATTAGAAAAGAGGAGACTAAAAGGGGATATGATAAAGGTCTATGAAATCATGACGGGTGTGGAAAAAGTGAATAAGGAAAAGTCATGTACTTGTTCCCATATCATAAGAAGTAGGGGTCACCATATGAAATTAATAGGGAGCAGGTTTAAAATGAAGAAAATGAAGTTTTTCTTCAGTCAATGCACAGTCAACCTATGGAGCTTCTTGTCAGAGGATGTTGTGAAGACCAGGACTTTACCAGGGTTCAAAAAAGGAAGTAGGTAAATTCATGAAGGTTAGGTCCATCAATGGCTAGGATGGGTAGGAATGGTGTCCATAGCCTCTGTTTGTCAGAGGCTGGAAATAGGTGACAGGAGAGGGATCACTTTCCCATTCTGTTCATTCCCTCTGGGGCATCTGGCATTGGCCACTCTCAGCAGACAGTTTACTGGGCTAGATGGATGTTTGGTATGACCATTCTTACATTCTTATGACTGTGAATCAGTAATAACTACTTTCTGAGAACTGTTATCCAGCCAGTTATGCTCCCACCTTATAGTAGTCCCATCTAGAGTGTATTTTTCTAGTTTATTGATAAGGTTATGCGAGACCATATCTCAAATATTTTTGTACGATGTAAAATAAATCTTCTAACTGCAGGTGGTAATTCTTTCTTTTCAGATTTTCATTTCACATGTTTGTCAAAGAAACATGAGCTTTAACTCATCAATGGTGTTAGGTGGAGGAAATGATAAGGCTGCAGAGGGGTCCCCTAACAATACTAAACCCTCTTTTTGAGGCCTGTGACAGCTAGCATCTATCATCTGGTGGCGCATTTTAATTAATCAAAGGACCAATTTTAGGTGAACTGAACATATGACCAATTTTTAAGGGTAATTTTACAAAATAGGGGACTCAGAGGATATTCAAAAATGGTTAACTGTGAACAATAAATGGTACAGTAATCAATTCCCCAAACCCACAAGAAAAAGTAAAATTTCGGCTGAATCCAATTGGTATGGTAAGTATAATAACAAAAGTTTATAGCAACCTTCTTGAAAGTTCCCAGATGGTCTCTCAGGACCTCAAATCTCATAGTCCTCTTCCATGCCGATGGTAAGTAGTTGTCAGAATGGCTCATGATTATCTTCAGTGGAGTCTTCCATATGGCTGCAGCAGCTGTCTTGTTCCGAAGTCCGATGATCTGTAAGGAAAACCCCACACACCTTTTCTCTAGGATGGACAGTCCCGAACTGTCCGGCTATTGGCCTTTTATACCGTCTAAGGTGGGAAACCCCAACGAAGGAAACCCCGCAGAGTCCGTCCCTGCTAGGGATACCCTGTAGGATGAACTTCTGAGGTAAATCCAGTTTAGACAGGAACTTGTTTACCTCGTTTCTGCCAACAAGTGGGAAAACCTTGGAAAAATCATGGTCTTACAGACCCAGAGCATATGGTTTGTCTTCCATTTTGTTTTACAAAATGGACAATTGTGCCTCCATTTTGACTTTCAGAGGGATACCCTGTAATACTAAACATTACAAACCAAACATTTAACTACCTCGGATTTTACACTTAATAGTGGCATTTACTAGTGGCTTCAGAAACCTTTTGGCTTTCATATGCACATCTCTCTGCAGGCTTTGAGATAGATGATCAGAAGTACTACTGGTCTGTTTACAAAACCTATTTAAAAGAGAAAGATGCAGCACTATTATGGCTTAAAAGATGCCTTTTGAGCAAGACACACAGTTGCGATAAGTAGATGCTTTTTACATTCCAGGATCTGATCAAAAATCCACTGAAGTCAATGGAAACACTCTGGTGGGCTTCAGCAGGGTTTGGATGAAGCCCTAGGAGTCCTTATGATCTGAAAATTTCACAAGGATCTATGCTGTACTCTCTGCTCTTCAGGAGCTGAGCTCTTGGAGATGGTTTAGGGTGATATGAGCTGTGTTAGCAACAGTGCACTTTCTTCAGTGGAAAGCTGTTCTGGGCATTTGATATACATGTTTATGCATGTACATGTATATGAAGAGTCTACCACACTGTAGATAATGATAATAGAAACATACGTTTTATATTTCTCTCTCAGAAACTGCAACCATTGACATTACTAAAATATGAAAATGCTTCAAGATATTAGCACACAGATAAAGAATAACTGGCTCAAACTAAACCCAGGTGTGACTGAGCTAAGGCAGGTGGAAATGTTTCAAGAAGCTAGCTGCGACATTGAGTTCTTTCTTCATTAAAAGGTATATGCATGCTAATTGGCAACATAAGAGTCTGGGGAGCTTATTAGGCTCCTTACAATTTTCAGAAGACCCAGGAAGAAGCAATGACAGGAATGGCCTTCTACTACCTCCAGCTTCTCAGAAGTCTATCACCTTCTTCTCAAATTTCACTACAGTGATGTGCTCTTCACCATCAGGTTGAACTATTGTATTTTGCTTTTCATAGAACTGAATGGAAATGTAACTCAGTATTACAAGTTGTGTAAAATGCTGCAGGCCATTTCCATAGCAAGAAAAACCACCAAGGATGCATCATATTAGTACCCCAACTGGCTCCCTATTTGCTTCTGGTACTTATTTAAGCCTTGATGTTGGTCTTTAAGGCCCTCAAAGGAATGGGTTCTGGTTACATCTGAGACTGCCCTTCCATTTGCAATCCACCAGCCTTGCTTTTCTGGGAAGACTGCTAACAGCATCCATTGTGAAGGTCTCAAAAGACAAAGAAAAGGGATTCTTGATCAAGGACTCTTGGCAATGAAACAACTTACTAGAGAAAACAAAAGGTCTTTCATTGTGCTATTTTTGTAAACCCCTTTTTGCAATAACTAAAAGGCACCAAAATTTAATATCATTGTACATAAACAAACACTTATCTCTTGGGAAGCCAAGAGAAGAACAAAGCTCACTGTGGATAACTATGGAATTCTTACCATATCTGGTGCATAAAAGTCATGGGGATAAATACCCTTGACATAACTTACACAGATTATATTATATAGGCAGTCCCCGAGTTACGCGGATCCGACTTATGTCGGTTCCGCAGTTACGAACGAGGCTTTTCTCGCCCCGTAGATGGGAGCGGCGGGACGCCCAGATGCACCACAGTCCGCCGCCCCCGTCCTCCGGAGCGAGAAAAGCTTCTCCCCGTCTCCCTGGTCTGCAGGGAAACGGGGAGCAAAGCCTTGGAGCACGCCCGCAGCGGGACAGCCCGGCCGCGCTTGAGCTGTCCCCCTGTGGTTGTGCTCCGCAGCTTTGCTCCCCGTCTCCCGACCAGCAGACCAGGGAGATGGGGAGCAAAGCCTTGGAGCACGCCCGCAGCGGGACAGCCCAAGCGCACCTGGACTGTCCCACTGCGGGCGTGCTCCAAGGCTTTGCTCCCCGTCTCCCTGCAGACCAGGGAGACGGGGAGCAAAGCCTTGGAGCACGCCCGCAGCGGGACAGCTCAAGCGCACCATCAGCAGACCAGGGAGACGGAGCAAAGCTGTGGAAGACTTGGGTGGTCCCGCCACCCCCGTCTCTCTGGTCTGCTGGGGGGGGGTGCAGCTAATGCCCCCCCCCAGCAGACCAGGCTTTTCTTGCCTCCCCCTGTGGTAGAGCAGCTGGGGGCTGCCGGGTTGGTCCCGCAGCGCTGCTCCGGACCAACCTGGCAGCACCCCAGCTGCTCTGCCCCAGGCGTCCTGATTCAGTCGCTGCTGGTCAGTTTCAGCAGCGGCTGACTCAGGATGCCTGGGGCAGAGCAGCTGGGGTGCTGCTGGGTTGCTCCAGTAGCGCCAAGGAGCCGCGCTACTGGAGCAACCCAGCAGAACCCCAGCTGCTCTGCCCCAGGCGTCCCCAAGTCAGCCGCTGCTGAAACTAACCAGCGGCTGACTACAGGAAGCCCGAGGCAGAGTTGCTCTGCCCCAGGCTTCCTGGAATAGGCCGCTGATCAGTTTCAGCAGCAGCTGACTTGGGGACGCCTGGGTTTCTTAAGTTGAATCTGTATGTAAGTCAGAACTGGCATCCAGATTCAGCCGCGGTTGAAACTGATCAGTTTCAGCAGCGGATGACGCCAGTTCTGACTTACATACAGATTCAACTTAGAACAAACCTACAGTCCCTATCTTGTACGTAACCCGGGGACTGCCTGTATAGCAGATCCAGCCAATGAACTCCTTAGTCTTTCATTCCATATATACGTGTAGGAAAGAGGAAAGGAAAAGTCACCCATTCTCAGAGTTCCAGGGCAAAAAATTTGGACCTATGTGATGAAAATGTCTCCCAGGCCAAATGGCAAACACTAGTTTGTATATAATTTCTTATTAAAGCTCCTATTGGACATGCATAATTATTTATTACCTTCCACTTTTCAAACTAGCTAGGGAGATGGTACAAAACTTTGAGCTCAAGCCTACATTTTTTTAATGCAAGTAAAATTTCCTTTGGTTACAGATGCAATGTAAGGTCCCTTCACAGGAATTGATGTTTAGAATGTGTGTGTCATTCTGGCTCCACACCAAACTATTTTTAGTTGCCTTTTTGAAGCACTTTTAGTAATGTAACATTTTTTTCCTATATCAGCCTGAGGTGAATGTCAGGGTTATTGATGCTTTTTTTAACTGAGAAGTAAAAAATAAATACTACTTCTTCACATTGAAAATGTTTACCACTTAGAACATACAACAAGCCAGTCCCTGCACTCAAGGGCTTGCAATCATTTAACCTGGTCAATAGAAGTACTCCCATTAAATGTAAAGGGTTTTGGATCACACCGGTAGACTTCCACTTCTGCAAATGGAACAGTAAATCTCTGTACTTATATGTAGACGATTAACTCTATAAGGCTATGAAAAAGCAAAAGGGACTATTTGTGAAGAATCAATTATAGGATCAGGGCCTAAGTGTGCATTATTGGTTCCTAAAGAAAAAAAGAAAAGCTAACCCATTAGGTACCAATCAAAGTGATATAACACTTCAGGAGAACCAGAAAAGTGCCAACCTTGTGGAGCAACAAACAGACTTTTTCAAGCCATTATCCATGTGTGAAGAATATCGCTTAAAAAAATGAAAATCTGCCTAACACTCTTTGGAAAGAGTCTCTACTTTCTGCTCCTGTAAAGCCTGGCTGCTAAGCTCTCTTTCTGAATTAAACAGCATGATCAGTCCAGCAGGAAACCACCAGAAAGTCTTTATTGTTGTTTATGCTCCTGGTATATCGCAACATGAAAGCAGTTAGAGAGCTGCCTTCTTGCTCCCCTGCTTTGGCCTTTCATTCTGTTTGCTCTCTCTGGGTGCATCTACAAAATACGGTTATTTCAAAATAACATCAATTATTTTGAAACAACAATGCGAGTGTCTAAACAGTAATTCCATTATTTCGAAATATTTCAAAGTAATGGATGGCTTATTTTGACTTCTGTAAACCTCATTCCATGAGGAATAACACCTGTTCAGAAATAGCTATTTTGGAATAGAGTGTGTGTATATGCGACAGCTGGAGTTATTTCAAAATAAGGGGCCTCCAGGAAATCCCACTGGTGCCCTGATGGCCTCTCTGTCTACACTCTTCAGGACTCTATAGGTCCTCTTCCCCTGAAGTCCTTAAAACTGCAGCCACAGGGGAAAGGGATTGTGGCAGGAAGCTGGACCTGACAGCCTACAGCCAGACTGCAGCTGACACAGCAACTCATTGGGCCATCATGAGTGACCCACAAGCTCCACAAGAGTCCTCCGCCACTCCCTGGGAGGCATTGTTGAGGATTATCCAGCCCTCTGACTACTACCCCATGCTACTCATCCATGTGGGCACTAATGATACTGCGAGGTGTAACACTGATCAAGAGTGACTACAGGGCTCTGGGAGTACGGGTGAAGGAGTTTGGAGTGCAGGTAGTATTCTCTTCAGTCCTTCTTGTCAAAGGTAGGGGGGGCCCAGGTGGAGACATCTTGGAGGTGAATGCCTGGTTGTGAAAATGCCAGGAGGGCTTTGGCTTCCTTGACCACAGGATGCTATTCCAAGAAGAACTGCTAAGCAGAGTTGGGGTTCACCTTTGAAGGAAGGGGAAGACCATATTTGGAGGCAGACTGGCTCACCTAGGAAGGCTTTAAACTAGGTTCAACAGGGGCAGGTGACCAAAGCCCACAGGTAAATGAAGAACATGGGGATCTGGAAGATGGGTCAGAAATGGAAGGGAGCGTGGTCTATAATAGCAGAGAAAAAGGAGGGACAAGGCAGAACTGGGAGCCAAGATCAAATCAGTAATTTAGATGCCTATGTAAGCAGGGTCTGAACCACTGCTTCCAATGCAGCCAGCTTCAAGGTATTCAACTGTCGATATGCCAATCCAGCTCATGCTGGATTGGGAAAGGAACCCAGGTGTGGTTATGTAAATCCAGTTCAGTCAGTGCTATAGGCCTGATGGATGGGCAATTGTTAGAATGGAATGTTGTGTATTATAACTAATGTGGCTGTTGTGGGGTCACAAACCATATTAATCCTAAATGTAGGAATTGCAAAATATGGCCACCAGTGCTCACAGGAGAGACACTGTCATTGTAAAGAGTCTCAGATGGACAAGCCTCCCCCTTCCAGACTGAAGTGGACTGAATTGGGAGGAAGGAGCTTGAACCAGTCAGCTACATGCCCTCCAGGCGTGAGCTGTAAGACTGGTTCAGACAGTTTCCTTTCCCCCCCTGTTCTAAGGACAGACTTAAATAAACTCCATAAGGAGTTTCTTTATTATTTTAAAATATTATTCCAGTGGAAGCTGGAATCCTTTCACCAGCCTAGGTGGTGGGCCAACAGCTGAATCACAGAGAAACTGACAAAGAGCTGAAATAACTAGGTTTGGCCCATAGTCAGACCCATTGAGGAAGCAGCAGCTGGTGGCCAGTGGGGCGGCTGGCAGGAGCAAGCGACCAGCCAGCGAGAGTGGCCAGCAAGTGGCTGGCAGGAGCAGCTAGTGGGAGCCTATCAAAGTTAATTCGAACTAATGTCTGTTAGTTCAAATTAACTTTGTTGTGTAGACATACCCTGAGCAAGTACATTTATCAGTGCTGCAATAAGCTCTCTGAAACAAATTGTAAGTAACTCTTGTATTGTATCCATTGGTAGATTACATGATATTGCTGCCAAACAAACCTCACAAGCTGCCATACCAGCTGGAGACACTTCTGTTTAATGTAAGTGTGATTCTGAACAGCTTTTATAGTTATGATTAATCCATTTTAGCTTCATTCTAAATTAAAGCATTGAGATAGCCAATACTATAGCTATTAAATGAATGGAATTGTTGTGGGATTGTCAAAATGTCTCCCTCAACCTGCATTTAAAAAGATAATCGTAGCTACATAGGATCTAAAGCCAATAATATATTACAGTCAAATATGGGACTTGGTTATTTTTGCAGGATGAACCTGAGCAAAAAACAGTAAAACCCACTGAACAAGACATCATCATGTCTATTTTAATGTGAGCTGAACATACCCTTTGTTATTTCTTAGGGCTTTTGTACAATGACTGAAGAATTAAAAATGTACTTTATTTCAGTTAACTTGATAAAAGATCTAACCCCACAACTAAATAAAAAGTCCCTCATCAAGCCTATCCAAACAGTGACCTTTGCAATGAGACTGAAGGTCAACCAGTTCTGATCTTCTTTGACTGACTTTGTCAGTAACTACCATAATTTATAAGTCTGCTCAATTAATACACTGTAACAAGGCTGTACATACCTTCTAAGAAATGGAAACTATAGGGGTATGTCTACACTAGCCCCCTAGTTCAAACTTGGGAGGCTAATGTAGGCATTTGAAGTTGCAAATCAAGCCCAGGATTTAAATATCCCGCTCTAGATTTGCATCTTGTCGGACGGTCGCCATTTTTCAAATTTACAAGTCTGGACTAACTGCCCGCGTCTGCATGCATCAGGGACTTGGTAGTTCAAATTAAAGCCCTAGTTCGAACTACCTGTTAAACCTCATTCCAGGAGGAATAACAGGTAGTTTGAACTAGGGCTTTAATTCGAACTACTAGGTCCCTGCTGTGTGTAGACGTGGGCAGTTAGTCTGGATTTGTAAATTTGAAAAATGGCAACCGGCCGGGAAGATGCAAATCAAGCACGGGATATTTAAATCCCGGGCTTGATTTGCAACTTCAAATGCCTACATTAGCCTCCCAAGTTCGGACTAGGGGGCTAATGTAGACATACCCTAGGGCTGTGTCCAGACTCAGGGTTTTTTTCGGGAAAAGTAGCCTTTTTCCGAAAAAACTTCACCTGCGTCTAGACTGCAGCCGCGTTCTTTCGAAATTAAATCGAAAGAATGCGGCTTTTCTTTCGACGGCGGTAAACCTCATTGCACGAAGAAGAACGCCTTCTTTCAAAAGTGCTCTTTCGAAAGAAGGCGTTCTTGAATGTAAATAGGGCTTCTTCGAAAGAGAGCATCCAGACTTACTGGGTGCTTTCTTTCGAAAAAGCGGCTTGCTTTTTCGAAAGTTCCGCATGCAGTCTAGACGCTCTCTTTCGAAAGAGGCTCTTTCGAAAGTATCTTTCGAAAGAGAAAGAGGCTTGCAGTCTAGACATAGCCTAGCAGAATAGCTAGCCAGGAAAATGCTTAACTCCTCTTGTATAAAAGATCTTGTTGTCCCTCATTGGGAGAGGGTTAAAAAGAAGGTTTAGCTCACCTGTGGGACATTTCAGTTTCTCTTGCAATTATAAAACTATAATTTAGGAGCTTATTTCCTAAAAGAGGTACTTCTCAAATGGTTTATTTTTTCTGTTATCTATTTCCTTCTAGAGTTTTTGTCCCAGAGACTGAAAGAAGAGGAGGCATTTCCTTGGGACATACTGCCTTTAGGCTGGGGAAATGTGGTAATTGAGTTAGGCTGGTTAAATCTCCAAAAAGGTTTCCTGCCTGTCCGGTCTTGTCTGCTCTTCTGCTATTTGATTAAATGTTCCTCAAGTATTATTTATGGTGCAACACCTGTATGAGGTTTGAAGCCCATGTGTATGTAGCACATTATTTTGCACAAATTTCATTATTTCTGCATGAAATACTCTTGGCTTACAACTGCTTAATAAATACCCAAACAATTAAAAAAAAGGAAAAAAAAAAGAAAATCAAATTTGATTTTCCCTTTTGAAGTTCAGTGGATGGGAGGTTGGATTTGAATTCAGAAATCTTAATCCCAGATCAGATATGGACAGAGTCTGCTTTCAGCTTCTGTATTAGATGGGGCCTGAGAGCCCTGAGTTTTCAATCAAAGGTGAAGCCATCAGATACCTATTTTGTACTGAACATTCAACTGCAAGCATCATTCTGAAACAAATATCAGCACTTGGATTTATTTCTACTAGCACTATTGAAGGCTTACGTCTGATCTCTGTTACTCTGGGCCGTGTCCAGACTCAGGGGTTTTTTCGGGAAAAGTAGCCTTTTCCCGAAAAAACTTCCCCTGCGTCCAGACTCAAGCCGCGTTCTTTCGAAATTATTTAGAAAGAACGCGGCTTTTCTTTCGATGGCGGTAAACCTCAATTTACGAGGAAGAACGCCTTCTTTCGAAAGTTCCTCTTTCGAAAGAAGGCGTTCTTCAATGTAAAGAGGCCGTCTTCGAAAGAGAGCATCCAGACTCGCTGGGTGCTCTCTTTCGAAAAAGCAGATTTCTCTTTCGAAAGATCCGCCTGCAGTCTAGACGCGATCTTTCGAAAGAGGCTCTTTCGAAAGATGCTTTCGAAAGAGCCTCTTTCGAAAGAAGCCTGCAATCTAGACATAGCCCTAGTGTCAATCTCAAATAATTCAATTAAAATCAATGGAGTTCCTCCAAATTTAAAATGGTGTAAATTAGAGAACAATTTAAATTTCAAAGAGGTTCTCTGGACAGAGTGTAACTGACAGCAGAATTTGGTCAATATCTGGTATATGCACATTTTTCATGTTTCCCTTTTAGCAAGTTTTAAGACTTATCTGCTCTTCAATCTTTACTTATATTATGTTTTGTCCTACATTTTGTATGCATGTCTCCTCTGGAGTCTCCAAAATTTATGTTTGAATAAGTAGCACCAACATTTTGATACTTATCTAAGTTACCAAATATGTTTTTCTTAGTGAAATTATGTGATTACTCTTATTTTGTTAATTTATCTCTGTTTTCATCCTTACTTCCTCTCTCCTCCATCCCCTATTTTTAGAGCCATTTACTCACTGCACAGAGAACAAGCAACCCCCTAAACCTTCACTATTCCACAATTTCTCATCGATTCATACTAGATAAGAGAAAAATATAAAAAGAGATTGTAATCAACTGAGATCACTCTCTGCCAAGTATTTGGAACTCCATTTATTGACTTAAACATCTGGTTGGCAAGACATGGAAAGAAACAATTCACAACCAGCTTCCCTTTGACCCCTGAAAGGAAACTTCCCTCTATCCAAAATTTCCTGTTTAACCATCTCATCTTTGCCTTTGCCATAAGAAACCCAAGGACTTCTCATCCTTAATTTAATTCTTGAATATGGGGAGGAATGTAGAGTACATTAAGGGAAAAGCAAGGAAGTCAGCAAGGGTGAAGGGAGTTGATCTTTGTAGGGAATAATTCTGGACACACTGGGTGCAGGTGAAAACAAGAAGAGGATTTATTGAACACCAGGTCTCGCAGAGTACCAACCAGGGGTTAACCTGGAGAGCACTAACTTACAAAACATACATTAGATTATATAGGCAGCAGATGGGCGGAGGAGAAGTGATTTGATAGGTCTAGCAGCAGAATTTAGATGAGCACATAAGCTAATGAACTATGAAGGTTACACAGTATCTCCACCCATTGCCAATTAAACATCTTATTAATAATACAGGTAGTTATTTCTAACAAGCTAAATGAGCCAACATAAACAAAATGGACATGTTGATGGGAACTTGTTTTGCTGCAATTGTTATATTTCTACTGCCTTGCATTGGCACAGTCCTTGGGATCCAAGCTGATTTATATGAAATTACAGGAGACAGTGAGAGAAACCGTGCAGCCTGGCTGGTACTAGCCAGGCCTTATCAGAGTGAGGCCTCTTTGGAATGTGGTTGCCAGGGGAACCAGGGTCACGGTAACTGCCTGTCTGTATGCTTCCCAGGCCTGGCCTAATGATTTAGGGTTTGAGTTCTCAGTTCTCAGAAATATACCATGGACTGCCTCAGTTTACCCCTACAATCTTCTTGCTAACTGTATGAAGAACCTGTCCCCATATGCATAGGCATTGACTTCTCCTCTGCCTCTGCCCCCACACGTACTGCACCTTTTCTCCCAACCCTTGCCTCTTCCTGCCCTACCTCACCTCCTCCCAACCGTGTTCTTCTGCCACTGTACCACTTCCCCCAAGCCTCTGCCCCAAGCCCACTGCATCCCTGCCCCTCCTCCTCCTTTCTGTCCCAGATGTCACCCACCAGCTGTCTCACAGCAGGCAGGAGGAGCTGGGAGGAAAGGGGAGGAGTCAGCAGGGCCATAGGTGAGCAAGAGACACTGTGGGAAGGGAGAAGGGGGGAACTTTCCTGCCTGTGGGTGTGAAGAACCCATTAATTTTTTTGCCTGTGGATGCTCCAGTCCTGGAGTACCCAGAGAGTCAGCACCTACATCTATGTAGCTATTGATGGTTGGGAAATGGTGGGCTAAGGTCCACTCAGTCAACCACTGAGTCCAGATTACAAATGATTTCGTGGAACAACAAATGAGAAAACAGGAATGCAAGTGAAAACCAAAGGTGAAAAATCAGGAATTCAGAAGAGGACACTTAGCAGACACTCCTGGACAGTACCTGCTAATACTCAAAGGTCTTTGTCTGTGTCTAGAAAACTTTTGAAACCTTAGATGGACTGTAACCAGTGTTGCCTGTAAGCTCTCTTCTTGGGTGGCCACATAGGAGAGATTCAGGTACTGTCCAGCTGATTAGCAAAGCATTCACAACTGCCCACAGCCAGCAGCATGTCTTTCTATTGGTGGTACACATCTGCACATGCCTTGGTACACATAACAACATTTATTTTGCACATGGATGGAATCTCCAATTGATTACTTTAAAAAAAAAAAACCCTGAAATTAAGCTTTAGAGATGAATGGTGTGGAATGTTGCACACAGGTTCTCTACACATGTACACACAAATCCAATCTTAAAAAGCACTGATGCAACGTTAAATAATCAGTGTAGGTGTGCAATGAAGCAGAGATTCTGAGACAAATGGAAAGCTAACTGTGCAGCTTTAGTATGAATAATCATTTGTGTAGCATCATGCTTTAACACATCAGAATCTGGATACACTGAGGCTATATCTACACTGCAGGCTTTTTGCGCAAGAACAGCTGTTCTTGAACAAAAACTTACAGAGTGACTACACTGCACACTCTGTGCATGAAAATTTACAGTGGAGTTTCAGAAAACAGGGCTTATTCCGGAAGAGTTATTCCTCTCCCCACGAGGAATAAGCCCTCTTGCACAACAGCTCATTCACAAGAAGGCAGTGTAGACAGGCAACATGAATTTCTTGCACAAGAAAGCCCTATGGCTAAAATGGCCATCAGAGCTTTCTTGCGCAAGAGAGCGTCCAGACTGCCATGGATGCGCTTGAGCAAAAGCACATCACTTATCATAGAATCATAGCACTGGAAGAGACCTCAGAAGGTCATCAAGTCCAGCCCCCTGCTCTAGGCAGGACCAATCCCAACTAAATCAACCCAGCCAAAGCTTTGTCAAGCCAAGACTTAAAAATTTCTAGGAATGGAGACTCCACTACTTCCCTAGGTAACCCATTCCAGTGCTTCAGCACTCTCCTAGTGAAATAGTTTTTCCTAATATCCAACCTGAACCTCTCTCACCACAATTTGAGACCATTGCTCCTTGTTCTGCCATCTGTCACTACTGAGAACAGCCTTTCTCCATCCTCTTCGGAACCTCCCTTCAGGAAGTTGAAGGTTGATATCAAATCTCCCCTCACTCTTCGCTTCTGCAGACTAAACAGACCCAACTCCCTCAGCCTCTCTTCGTAGGTCATATGCTCTAGCCCTCTTATCATTTTGGTTGCCCTCTGCTGGACTCTCTCCAATGCATCCACATCCTTTTTGTAGTGGGGGGCCCAGAACTGGATACAATACTCCAGATGTGGCTTTACCAGAGCCAAATAAAGGGGAATAATGACATCTCTGGATCTGCTGGCAATGCTCCTCTTAATGCAACCTAATATGCCATTAGCCTCCTTGGCTACAAGGGCACACTGTTGACTCATATCTACCTTCTCTTCCACTGTAACCCCTAGGTCCTTTTCTGCAGAACTACTACTTAACTGGTTGGTCCCCAGCCTGTAACAATGCTTTGGATTCTTCCATGTGCGAAAGCACAGGCAGTGTGGACGCACTGGAAGACCTTTTGTACAAGAACTCCTCTGCAAAACAGTTTTTGTGCAAGAAACCTGCAGTGTAGATGTAGCCTGAATGTGGTAAGGATTAGTTGCCTGAAAGGAAAGTTTCCACTGTGCTGCTAGAGGAGCCCTCCTGCCTTTCTACAATCTGGGCTCCCCTTATTCTTTCTTTGTCCCAAGGGGCCAGGTCCACATTAATTAAAGGTGGGGCTTGAACCCTTTATCTATGGTTCTGAAAGTGAATACCTTAGCTACTGGGCCATTGGAGAAGCCCCTCTGTAGTTTGGACTTTACGTGTCCTTTGCTCCCAGGGTGCCAAGTCCATCCATCATGAAGCTGGTGGTGGCTGAGGCTGGAACCCTGCACCTCTTGCTGGAAATCCTTTGGCTGTGTCTAGACTGGCAAGATTTTGCGCAAAAGCACTTGCCACCTGTCTACACTGGCTGCGAGTATTTGCGCAAGAACACTGATGTTCTAATGTATGAAATCAGTGCTTCTTGCGGAAATACTGACGCTTCCACTCAGGAATAAGCCCTCTTGTGCAAGTGTTCTTGCACAAGAGGCAAGTGTAGACAGGCAGCTAAGACATTTTGCGCAAAAGCAGGCTAAACGGAGTGGCCGCTTGAATGCTCCGTACCTGCAGGCAGCTCCTGACTTCCTGGTAACCTGAGACTCCTTAAAGGCAGACGCAGATTGCAGAGGCCATGAGGCAGAAGCCTTTCTGACACCTCTGAAGTGAGCTGTGCCATGCAGTTCCCTGCTGTCCCCAAAAGGTACCAGACCAGGATGGCAGCTCCAGGGGGGGAACAGCCACCTGCACCCCCAGCGCAGGAGGTCCCAAGGGCCAAAAACAGAGAGCCCCATCCTGGACCCTGGGGGAGCTGGAGGCCCTGCTGGACTTCTGGGTGGAAGAGGAGGCCCTGCATGACACCCGCTCCCATTGCCGCAATGCAGACATTTTTAACCACATGGCTTGCCCACCAGGGACATCCAGCCCGGACCCTCGAGCAAGTCTGGGCTAAGGCGAAGGAGCTATGCCTGGGCTATGTCCGGGCCAGCAAGGGCCAGGGGGCAGGATCCGACACCTGCCCCACTACTAGCAGCTCCACCGCATCCTGGGCCAGGCACCACCCCAGGGACCGTCCATCCCTGTGGACACCTGCCAGCAGAGGCAGGGGAAGAGGAAGACACTGCAAGTGGATCGGAGGACGAGGCCAGCACCATCACCCTCCAGGCGGAGGCCCCCTCCGGCAGCCCCGATGTCTCCTGTGTGTCCTCGGAGGCCGGGGAAGGATCCACCGGTGAGTGTTGCACTTTGCACTCACAAGGGCGGGGGGGGGGGGAGAGTGCGTCACTCAAGGCTGCGTGAGCTGCATGCTGTGTAGCATTAGCAGTATGCAGCACGTGCAACCACGTGCAGCCTAATGACTGAGTGGCATGTGGCCACGGCAGGCAGGTCCAGGGCACGCCTGGGACCGTGCTGCTCACACACAACCTGCAAGACCAGGGGGGAAGGGTGGATGCCGGCTGGAACCAGCCAGGGCCCCAGGGACTCAGCCCAGAGCCTGCACCTCCGCAAGGGTGCAGAACGCAGAACGGCAACACTGTCCCATGCCTGGCTGTGAGGCACTGCCAGCTGCTCCTGGGAAAACCACAGCATCACAGCCCTGTGAGCGTGGCCCCCACTGAGCCCCTCGCCTGCTCCCGGTGCCTTGGCTGGCCCCCCCCGAGGGAAGTCCCCACTGCGGCCACACATGTCCCGGGGGGTATGTCTACACTACCCCGCTAGTTCGAACTAGCGGGGTAATGTATGCATACCGCACTTGCTAATGAAGCCCGGGATTTGAATTTCCCGGGCTTCATTAGCATAAGCGGGGAGCCGCCATTTTTAAATCCCCGCTGCTTCGAACCCCGTGTAGCGCGGCTACACGGGGCTCGAACTAGGTAGTTCGGACTAGGGTCCTATTCCGAACTACCGTTACTCCTCGTGACGGCGGCTTTGCTCTGGTGTCCCTGGTCTGCTGGGGGAGTCCAGCGGCTTTGCTGGACCCCCCCAGCAGACCAGGGCGACAGGAGCAAAGCCTTGGAGCACGCCCGCAGCGGGACAGTCCGGGTGCACCTGGGGTGTTCTGCTGCGGGCGTGCTCCAAGGCTTTGCTCCCCGTCTCCCTGCAGACCAGGGAGACGGGGAGCAAAGCCTTGGAGCACGCCCGCAGCGGGACAGCGCAGGCGTGCTTGGGCTGTCCCGCTGCGGGCGTGCTCCGCGGCTTTGCTCCTGTCCCCCTGGTCTGCTGGGGTGGTGGTGCAGCTAGTGCCCCCCCCCAGCAGACCAGGGTTTTCTTGCCTACCCCTGGGGTAGAGCAGCTGGGGGCTGCTGGGTTGGTCCCGCAGCGCCGCTCCGGACCAACCCAGCAGCACCCCAGCTGCTCTGCCCCAGGCGTCCTGATTCAGCCGCTGCTGGTCAGTTTCAGCAGCGTCTGAATCAGGATGCCTGGGGCAGAGCAGCTGGGGTGCTGCCGGGTTGCTCCAGTAGCGCCGAGGAGCCGCGCTACTGGAGCAACCCAGCAGCACCCCAGCTGCTCTGCCACAGGCGTCCCCAAGTCAGCCGCTGCTGAAACTGACCAGCGGCTGACTACAGGAAGCCCGAGGCAGAGTTGCTCTGCCCCAGGATTCCTGGAATCAGCCTCTGATCAGTTTCAGCAGCAGCTGACTTGGGGACACCTGGGTTTCTTAAGTTGAATCTGTACGTAAGTCAGAACTGGCATCCAGATTCAGCCGCGGTTGAAACTGATCAGTTTCAGCAGCGGCTGACGCCAGTTCCGACTTACATACAGATTCATCTTAACAACAAACCTACAGTCCCTATCTTGTATGTAACCCGGGAATTGCCTGTACCTTCCTTCCCCCCCCCCCCGCATTCGCCTTCTGTTCTGAAATGTGATTTGTCCTTTTCATATGTGTTCATTTTTTTTAATTGTATCCTTTGGTATATATGGTTGTGACTATTTTCTTCCACTATTTGATCTGAGGAAGTGGGTCTGGCCCATGAAAGCTCATCATCTAATAAACCATCTTGTTAGTCTTTAAAGTGCTACATAGTCCTGTATTTTGTCTCGGGAGTAGGACGTCATTGATGGCATGGACGACCTGCAGAAGGGTGCAGAGAAACACAGGGGAACACATCACATAAGGCAGGGTGAGTGTGTGCCTTGAACCACCCCCCCATGATGCCCTCTGTCCTCACACACACACCAGGGCCCCTTCGCCCCACAGCTCCCCCCCACCACCAGCAGGCCTGTGCAAGGGAGGGACGGCCCAAACCCCTGGGTGACCTAGCCTGGAGTCTTGCCCGCCCCTGAGCATGGAGTGCATCACCCTTCCCCCACTCCACTCCCCACTCCCCCTAGGACTTACCTCCACCACGACGGCACCGATGGTGGATCTGCCCACCCCGAATTGCTGTGCCACCGATCGGTAGCTGTCCGGGGTGGCCAGCTTCCACAGTGTGATGGTGACTCTCTTGTCAACAGGGATGGTTGCCCGCAGCCAGGTGGTGGGTCTCTGGAGCGCAGGGGTGAGCCAGGCGCACAGCTTCAGGAATGTCTGCTTTCGCATGCAAAAGTTCTGGAGCCATTGCTGGTCGTCCCATTGCCCAAGGACCAGCCAGTCCCACCAGTCGGTGCTGGTGTTCAGTCTCCACAAGGGCCTCTCCGTCATGGGGTGGGGATGTCACAGGGCCTTCCTGGTGAGGGAGTCCAGAGCGATCTGCACCTCCAGGTCCTGGCGGAAGAGTGCAGCAGCCTGGAGCACCAGCTGCAGGCACTCCAAAATGGCTGGAAGGGGCCAGAGCAGGCACATGGCCACCCCTGGCTCCATGGCAAGAAAAACAAGCTAGATCAAAAAAATCAGCCAAAGGCACTAAAAGGCACAAGGCAGTGGTGTCCAAAAAGGCAGAGGGCAACCACAAAAACTGCTACGGCTGTCAGTCCCTGCAAGAGGTTCTATAGCTCGCAGCAGGAGAGAAACGGCTCTCCAGGGAGATCCCTTAAGCACGTGTCTCAAAGGAGCTCCAGCCCCCACCTCCGGAAAGGGCTGGTGCCCTTTTGCCCTCTGCAAAATGGTTCTGGGCTTCTGCTTTTGCGCAAAAGCGTCCCGCGAATATAGATGCGCCTTTACATAAAAGCGCATCGTTCTTACGATGACTCCTGGACCAATCTAGATGCTCTCTTGCACAAATGCTTTTAACGGAAAAACAAAATCATGCCAGTCTAGACTCAGCCTTTCATTTTAAGTCATTAGATTTTACAGATACCTCTCAAACCAAGTATTTATGGCTGTGATGTTGCAAAATTTCTTCCAGTAAAGTTGTTATTTCACTTTCAATAATTTTTTCTTTTAAACCTTTGGCCTGCTCCATAGACTGGTCACTATTTCATACTCTCAATTCTGAAATTTAAGCAGATTCCTATTTAACTTATTTAATTGTTTCTATATTGTGAGGGTTTTAGGAACATCTATCTCCAGTTGTATCATAATCATCCCGCTTGCAGCTAAGATGTCAAGCTTACATTCTGCTAACATACATGTACATGAAAGTCAGTGCTTGTTACAATCATGGATGGGGAAAACAAAAGGGTCAAATCACAAACTAAGTAAAATAATTTGATCAAATACTCAGAGAAAATTGATGTTTGTGTCAGCTCTGACATTGTGAAAATATATCCATAATTCCTTTAAATTTAAAAATTCTTGCCTTCATTTTGCAGGGACTAGTAGATTTTTCATTATCAGGAAGACATCTTATAAGAAACCATGCAGTTTCCAGTTTCCAGGGATAGTATGACTGGAATGGGTATAGGAATTTGAGACATATTTGTGGTGTCTGTTTAAAAATGGGAAATCATTAAATATCTCTTCATGACATCTTGCTGACAAATGGTACTGCATTTCGTTCAGCTACAGCTGAAGCTGGACCACTTAAGGGCACGTCTAGACTACTTTTTTGTTTTTCAAAAGGAGATGTGCAAATTTGGCGCTAATTTGCATATCTCCTTTTCGATTGCTTTTTTGAAAGCGGGTTTTTAGAAAGTGAAAGTAGTCTGGATGCATTTTTGGGGGGGAAAACCCCCCTTTTTTGAAAAACCGCTCTTCTTAAAAACAGGTTTATGCGGTTTTTCAAAAAAGAGGTTTTTTCCCCCCCAAAAAACACATACAGACTACTTTCACTTTCAAAAAACCCATTTTCAAAAAAGCAATTGGAAGAAGATATGCAGATTAGCACTGAATTTACATATCTCCTTAAAAAAAAAACTTAGTCTAGATGTGCACCAAGTGATTTAGAGCAAAACATCAACTGTATTTCTAATAATCAGGGTTGCCAACCCTCTTGGATTGTCTTGGGGTCTCCAGGAACTGAAGATTAATCTTTAATTAAAGATTATGTCATGGGATGAAACCTCCAGGAATAGGTCCTACCTTTCTAATAATATCTTGATAAAAGAGGTGGTACAGAACATATTCAAGCTTCTCCAGAACTCTGTCCTCAATTCTTGAGCAGAAATGTACTCAGCCAATCAAACAAGCTAGAAAGCAAACTATCATTTCCAGCAAGATACTATTTCCTGCAAAATCTGAAAGCTGCAAATATGAATCTAAGTCTTCAAATCCTCGCCTCCCCTGTAAAGTTTGGATATATTCAGGTCTTAGATTTTTTTTCTTGAGGGTAAAATAAGTCTATGTCTATAATTAACTCTTTCACAGATGTCACTTAAACTTCAAGATTTATAAAAAATAATAATAATAATAATCAAGTCTCATTTTCTTTCTTTAAAGTGTTATCTTTCCCATCTCCCTTACAAGAAAATTACCCTTGATTCCAGCAATTGTAATAGATAAGCAAGGGGCATTTTATGCCCCATTTTGCCAATGAGAAACTTGTGCATTATATTGAAAAAGAGCTTGGTAAAACCCATCCGGCAAGCAAACTTGGGAGCCTACAAAGAGATTAATTAAAGTCAGTGGAGAGTTCTTTTTTTAAAAAAGGAGTGTTGAAGGAATGGAGACTATTAAGCACTTCAAAGTTCTATTTCTGTTACTGATTTGATTTGCAAAATAAAACAGCTCAGTGTCTAAGTACACACATAGGCCTGGTCTATGCTAGGACTTTACATCACCTTTAGCCCCATACAGCTGATTTTCTAAGTGATGAGTCCACACTACTAAACCTCTTGCATTACCTTTAGGGTGTGTCTAAACTACATGGCTCCATCGATGGAGCCACGTAGATTAGGCTGATCGGCAAAGGGAAATGAAGCTGCGATTTAAATAATCGCGGCTTCATTTAAATTTACATGGCTGCCGCACTGAGCCGACAAACAGCTGATCAGCTGTTTGTCGGCTCAGCGCACTAGTCTGGACGCTCCCGCACCAACCTGAAAGCCCTTTATCGACCTCCCCGTTATGCCTCATAGGATGAGGTTTACCGGGGAGGTCGATAAAGGGCTTTCATGTCGGCAGGGGAGTGTCCAGACTAGCGTGTTGAGCCAACAAACAGCTGATCAGTTGATTTGTAAATTTAAATCAGTTCATGTAAATTTAAATGAAGCCGCGAACAAACAAATCTACATGGCTCCATCAACGGAGTCATGTAGTTTAGACGTACCCTTAGAGTCCACGGAAGTCAATTTTTTACACCTGCTTTTTGCCAGGAGTAACGCTATTCCTGACCTTGCATGGCTGAAGTGACATTAGTATAGATGCAGTGTTGCTGCAAAGTCGACACCATTGCCTCCAGGAGGCCTCCTGTAGCTGTCCACTCTGGCAAGAACTTCTGCCTCTCCCAGTGAGGTCAAAAAGCCCCAGGAACAGCAGAGTGGCCAGTCCTATGTGAGCAGTGCTGCAAGCAAGCAGCACGTCAAGGTACACATGGAGATGAGTTCCTCAAATGTTCCTTCAAGCACTGCGATGACTGCTCACATGGGTCCTAGTTCCCAGGGGTGCAGAAGAACCCCAGTCTGGAGTGCCCAGGAAATCTTGGACCTCATTGAGGTGTTGGGGATGAATCCATCCTGAATGAGCACAGAACCAGCAAGAGGAATGTCGACACCTACAGCAGGATTGCAACCTGCCAGGTGGCTAAAGACCATTACAACAGCAGTATAAGATAAAAATTAAGGAGCTTCATCAATTCTATCACAGGGGAAGGAAGAGAACGGATGCTCTAGGGCAGCACCTAACATGTGTTACTACTACGATCAGCTGGAAATCATTCTGGGGATAGGCAACCAGCTTCCCCAGAGTGGTGGAAGAGTTTGGACAAGACACACCTGGCATTAGTGAGGAGGAGAATGGGGTGGCAGAGGGGTATGAGGAGGAGTAGGAGTAGGAGGAGACTAAGCAACCACTGATGCCTGTGAGCCAGGAGTTCCTCATCACACTGGAGCCAGTCCTCTCCTCCCCTGGTTAATCTCCCAAGCCATCAGCAACTCCGGGGAGGCCACTACTGGTGATTTCACAAACTTTGTCTGAACAAGTGGAGTCAGGCAATGAGGTGCGAGGTGCAGCCCTACTTACACCTAAATAGAGCACAGAACAACTTGTTAACATGTCTGCAGATGGAGTGGACATCTTGTCTCCACCGCTCCATAAAACTGTCATATGGGAACTGTTTGATCTTTCTCACAAGGTTTTTGGGGAGGCCCACCTCATGTTAGGTAATCCCTGATCCCTTCCCTTCAAATCCCCACAGAGTTTGATGAAATATGGATCTGTTGGATTGCTAAAAAAAGAGGTCCATACTAATGTGCAGACTAATGGCCTCTTTACTGGTTGAACTTCAGGGGAATTAAAGGGAAACACAGGGAATGCAGGGGCTCCTTCTGGAGTGCCACGGTGAAGAGTCTCAAAGGAGGCCAATTTTGTTCACCATTTTTATTAACGAAATGGATGAGGAGATGGATTGCACCCTCAGCAAGTTTGTGGATGACACTAAGGTAGGGGAGTTGGTAGATATGTTGGAGGGCAGAGTGACCTAGACAAATTAGAGAATTGGGCTAAAAGAAATCTGATGAGGTTCAACAAGTACAAGTGGAGAGTCCTGCACTTGGGACAGAAGAATCCCAAGCATTGTTATAGGCTGGGGACAGAATGGCTAAGTAGCAGTTCTGCAGATGAGAATCTGGATGAAAAGTGGATGAGAAGCTGGATATGAATCAACAGTGTGTGTGTGCATTTGGGGGTTTCTTGCTGTGTGCTGAGCTTGTGTTTAGCTGTTTGTTTGTTTTTTCCCCTTTCCTTCTCTCCCTCCCCCACGGAAGGTGTGCTCTGGCTGGCAGGTGGAAACTGTGAACTTCTAATCAGAATTTGAAATCTAGAAGCCTCTGCTCATTGGTTGAGCCTCAATCAGGGGGAGGGGCTATCAGGCAGTACAGAGCTTTATAAAGGAGTGAGTCAGTGACCAGGGAGCTTGCGAAGAGGGGCTGTTACCAGGGAGTTTGGAGAGGGAGGTGGGAAGGGGAGTGAGAAGAGGGTGAGATACACTCGCTATTCCTTAAAATCTTTTCACTACACTCCTGCCCTTCAAGGAGGCATTTAATAACAACTGAGGAATCTCTCAGAAGAAAGGCAGGTATGGATGGTGATAGCTCTGCTGTTGTTACCTGCACAGCATGTGCCATATTTGTCTTCCTCCTGGAAGAAAGAAGTGCTTTCATCTGCACTAAGTGCAAGCTGGTCGCCATTTTGGAAGAGAAAATTAGAGGACCTGAGGCCCAAGTATCGACCCTACATTCCACTAGAGAGGCTGAAGACTTCCTCGATAGAAGGCAGCGTTTAATCCTGCAGGCACAGCAGGCTGAAGAGCCAGTCAGTGCAGTACAGGACAAGGAAGACAACTGGCAATATATAACATCTAGAAGAAGAAGAAGGCCATCTCAAGTATCCCCCATTCCTGTAGAGATAAGTAACCACTTTTGGGCTCTTTCCACAGGCACTGCAGTAACCTCTCAGGGAAGAAATCAGAATGGAACACCATCTACCGGAAGGCATGGGATGAGTAGTCCTACGGATGGAAGTTCCACGACTATCACCCCCAAAAGAAGAAGATGGGTGGCGGTGGTCTCCCTCCTAAGAAGGACTGAGTCATCCATCTGCCATTGAGACCTGGAATCTCGAGAAGTGTGCTGCTTACCAGGAGCTTGCATTCAGGATGTGACCGAGAGTCTTCCCAAAGTGATCAAACCTTCGTATCTCTATTCCTTTCTGCTTCTTCATGTAGGAACTAATGATATGGCCAAGAATAACCTTGAGAGGGTCAAATCAGGTTATGTAGTGCTGGGAAGAAGGATCAAAGAATTTGAAGCACAAGTTGTGTTCTTGTCCATCCTCCCTGTTGAAGGAGAAGGTCCAGGTAGGGATAATCAAAATGAGGAAGTAAATGCATGGTTGCGTAAGTGGTGTCAAAGAGAGGGCTTTAGTTTCTTCTCCAGGCACAAGGATTGTTAGGAAGAGATGGGATCCACCTAACCAAGGGTATGTCTACACTACCCCGCTAGTTCAAACTAGCGGGGTAATGTAGGCACACCGCACTTGCAAATGAAGCCCGGGAAATTCAAATCCCGGGCTTCATTTGCAAGTGCGGTATGCCTACATTACCCTCCTAGTTCTAACTAGGAGGGTAGTGTAGACATACCCCAAGAGAGAAAAGAGCATCTTTGTGGGCAGGCTTGCAAACCTAGTGAGAAGGGCTTTAAACTAGGTTAGTTGGGGGACGGTGACCAAAGCCCTGTGGTAAGTGAGGAAGTCACATACTGGGAAGAAACAAAAGGAGGAACAAGCAACAAGGGAGGACCCCTGATTCGGGTGGAAAAGGTAGGGCGATCAGCTGGTTATCTAAGGTGTTTGTACACAAATGTGAGAAGCATGGGAAACAGACAGGAAGACTTAGAAGCCTTAGCCAAGTCAAAGAACTATGATTTGATTGGAATAACAAAGACTGATGGGATGATTCGCATGATTGGAGCACTGTCATGGAAGGGTATAAACTGTTTAGGAAGAACAGGTGGGGGAGAAAAGGAGGAGAAGTTGCAGGTGCAGGTGAAAACAAGCAGAGGATTTATTGTTTCACACAGCTGGTAGTAACCCACCAGGGGTTAACCTGGTGAGCACTAACTTAACCAAAACATATATTAGGTTATATAGGCAGCAGATGGGCGGAGGAGAAGTGATTTGATAGGTCTAGCAGTGGAAATGAGATGAGCACATAAGCCAATGAAATATAAAGGTTACATAGGATCCCCACCCATTGCCAATTAAACATGTTATCACTAATACAAATAATTATTCCTAACAAGTTAAATAAGACAACATAAACAAAGGCATGTAGATGGGAACCTGTTTTGCTGCTATTGTGATATGTCTACTACAAGATGACTACTTCATTGAGTTGGCACAGTTCTTGGGATCCAAGCTGATTAATCTGAAATTACAGGAGACAGTTAGAGAAACTGCGCAGCCTGGCTAGTACCAGCCAGGCCTTATCAGAGTGAGGCCCCTTTGGAATGTGGTTGCCAGGGGAACCAGGGTCATGGTAACTGCTACCAGGGTCATGGTAGCTACTGTCTGTATGCTTCTCAGGTCTGGCCTTAATAATTAAGGATTTGAGTTCTCAGTTTTCAGCAAGATACCATGGACTGCCTCAGTTTACCCCTACACTATGGTTTAAGTTTAGAAGTGGAAGCAATAGGGGTGATGTTGTGGTTGGTTTCTGCTATAGACCACTGGATCAGGTGGATGAGATAGATGAGGCTTTCTTCAGGGCTATCACATGCCCTGGTTCTCATGGGGAACTTTAGTCACCCTGACATCTGTTGGGAGACCAATACAGCAGTAAACGGACAATCCAGGAAGTTTTTGGAGAATATTGGGGATAATTTCTTGGTACAAGTGCTGAAGGAACTGACATGGGGCCATGCACAGATTGACCTGCTGCTCACAAAGAGGGAGGACCTAGTAGGGGAAGTAGAGGTGGGTGATAACCTGGGAAGCAGTTATCATGAGATGGTAGACTTCAGGATCCTGACCAAAGAAAGGAAAGAGAGTAGCAAAATACACACCGTGGACTTCAAAAGAGTGGACTTTGACTCCCCCAGGGTATGTCTACACTACCACCCTAGTTTGAACTAGAGTGGTTAATGTAGGCAACCGAAGTTGCAAATGAAGCCCAGGATTTAAATATCCTGGGCTTCATTTGCATCTTGCCGGGCATCGCCATTTTAAAATCCCCGGTAGTTTGGACTCCATGCCCATGGCTACACGTGGCACGGAGTAGGTAGTTCGAATTAGGCTTTCTTACCGTTCCACGAGGAGTAACGGTAGTTCGATTTAGAAAGCCTAATTTGAACTACCTACTCCATGCCGCGTGTAGCCACGGGCACGGAGTCCGAACTACCAGGGATTTAAAAATGGTGGCGCCCAGCAAGATGCAAAAGAAGCACAGGATATTTAAATCCCTGGCTTCATTTGCAACTTCGGTTGCCTACATTAATCACCCTTGTTCAAACTAGGGTGGTAATGTAGACATACCCTCAGAGAACTGATGGGCAAGATTCACTGGGGTGCTTACATGAAGAGGAAAGGAGTCCAGGAGAGCTGACAGTATTTTAAAGAAGCCTTATTAAAGGCACAGGAAGAAACCATCCCGATGCACAGTAAGAAAAGCAAATATGGTAGGCAACCAGATTGACTTACTGGGGAAATTCTTGGTGATCTTAAACACAAAAAGGAAGCTTACAAGTAGAAACTTGGACAGATGCTAGGGAGAAGTATAAATATATTGCCTGAGAATGCAGAGGGGGTTATCAGGAAGGCAAAAGCGCAATTGGAATTTCAGCTAGCAAGGGATGTGATGGATAACAAGAAAGGTTTCTACAGACATGTTAGCAATAAGAGGGTAATTAGAGAGGGTGTGCGGCCCTTACTGGATGAGGGAGGTAACCCAGTGACAGATGATGTGGGAAAAGCTGAAGTATTCAATGCTTTCTTTGCCTTTCTCTTCACAGACAAGGTGTCAGCCGACGGTCAGGGCAGTGTGTGTGTGTGTGTGTTTCCGAGAAAAGGTTTAACGTCCGTGTCTTTACTGCTAGGACCGGGGTCCCGTCGCAGAGGGTAGCCAGCAGGCCAACAGACGCCCCTTTATAGGAAGAGCTTATTACACCTCAGATTTTAGCTGCTAGGATGCAAAAATCCCTTCACAGCGGGCAGCCTGGGAAAGACTGAGAGGTGCCCCAACGGACCTGCCACCTGGCAGTGACACAGATCCAAATGCCCAAGCTCTCCCTATACCTATCCCTTATGACCGGCTGAAGTTCTTTTAAATTGTGCTTGGTTCTGTTACAGCAACTGAAGGAGTCAGGTTAAAAACTTAAACAGTTACAGGTTTATTAAAAAAAACTTATAAAAGCATATGGTTACAATGGCTATTACTCTCTTTCTTAACTGTTAGCAAATACAGATTTTAAAAATAGTTACAAAGAAAATAAAGATAGAAAATAGAAATAATGGTACCAAGTGACAGCTTAATCTTTAAAGAGCTCTAAGTCTATGTGTACACTTAAGACAAAGGACCACATCCAGGTACAATTTTTACCCCTTTCTGTGCCTCTCGACTCCAGCGTGTCAGGCCAGGGCCGGTCTCTCAATTCCTAGGAAAGACGAATACGAGGTGGGCGTCCCCTCTGGAACCTCGGGAGATCAAACACCTAACCCGACCAGCAGATAGATGGTAGATTGACGCTCAGAGTAAATGTGCTGCTGGACCCATCTTTATACCCCTGGGGACCCGTATCCTCTTTCTTATCTAAGATGCCGAATTGTACTGGTCCGTTTTGTGGTGCCAGTTCTTACAAGCAAGTTTCAACTTAATTTACACTTGCAAGAGAGATAACTAAATTGTGAGTACTAGACATTTTTTTACTGGGCGAGAGATTCCTTCCCCCGTGGACGGCTGTGTGTTCGTATCAATATGGGTTAAGTCAAGGGCACTCCTTGGCAGCCTTTTGGTCAGCAATTGGCATATCTCTGTTTACAGCCATTCACGGTCACAGCCTTCTGCTCTGTGTGCCCTGGATGTTCCAGGCAAGCAAAAATGGATGTTATGAGGGGGGTTCCTGTCTGGCTACACAAGGTCAGCTCCAGACAAATGCACTAAGCAACAAAGTATGGGAAGAAGGTGGACAGCCTTTGGTAAGGAAAGAACAGGTTAAGAACTATTTAGAAAAGCTAAACGTACACATATCCATGGGTCCATATTTAATGCATCCAAGGATACTGAGGGAGTTGGCAAATGTCATTGAAGAGCCTCCGGCCATTATCTTTGAAAGCTTGTGGAGACTGGGAGACATCCCGGATGCCTGGAAAAAGACAAATATAGTGCCAATCTTTAAAAAAGGGAAGAAGGAACTGTAGACCAGTCAGCCTTACCTCAGTCCCTGGAAAAATCATGAAGGGGATCCTCAAGGAATCCATTTTGAAGCACTTGGAAGAGGGGAAAGTGATCAGGTATAGTCAACATGGATCCACAAAGGGCAAGTCATGCCTGACCAATCATATTAGCTTCTACGATGAGGTAACTCGCTCTGTGGATATGAGAAAGTCAGTGGATGTGATATACCTTGACTTTAGCAAAGCTTTTGATAGTTTCTCACAATATTCTTGCCAGCAAGTTACGGGAATATGGATTGGATAAATTAACTATAAGATGGATAGAAAGCTGGCTAGAATGACGGGCCCAGTGAGTGGATAGTGGTTAGTGATTAATGGCTCGCTGTCAGGTTGGCGGTTGGTTTCTGGCAGAGTGCCTCAAAGATCTGTTCTAGGACTGATTTTGTTCAACATCTTCATTAATGACCTAGATGAGGGGATGGATTGCACCCCCAGCAAGTTCACAGATGACACTAACCTAGGAGGAGAGGTAGATATGCTGGAGGGCAGGGATAGAGTCCAGAGTCACCTGGACAGATTAGAGGATTGGGCCAAAAGAAATCTGATGATGTTCTATGAGGACGAGTGTAGAGTCCTATACTTGGGACAGAAGAATCCCAAGTATTGTTACAGGTGGGGCACTGAATGGCTTAAGTAGCAGTTGTGCAGAAAAAGACCTGGGGATTACAGTGGATGATAAGATATATATGAGTCAACAGTGTGCCCTTGTAGTCAAGAGTTCTAATGGCATATTAGGTTGCATTAGGAGGACTATAGCCAGCAGATCCAGATAAGTGATTATTACCCTTTATTCGGCTCTGGGGAGGCCACATGTGGAATATTTTTGTGTCCAGTTTTGGGCTCTCCACTATAGAAAGGATGTGGACGCATTGGAGAGGGTCCAGCAGAGAGTGACCAGAATGATTAGGGGGCTGGAGTGCAAGACCTATGAGGAGAGACTCAGGGTTTTGGGTTTGTTTACTGTGCAGAAGAGAAGAGTGAGGGGGGATTTGATAGCAGCCTCCAACTTCCTGAAGGGAGGTTCTGAAGAGGATGGAGAAAGGCTGTTCACAGTAGTGACAGATGGCAGCACGAGGAGCAATGGTCTCGATTTACAGTGGGGGAGATCTAGATTGGATATTAGGAAAAACTATTTCAC
Organism: Pelodiscus sinensis; assembly: GCF_052426305.1. Lineage (NCBI taxonomy): Eukaryota > Metazoa > Chordata > Testudines > Trionychidae > Pelodiscus > Pelodiscus sinensis. The sequence goes on along the minus strand of NC_143067.1, from coordinate 28,439,485 downwards.
TAGGAGAGTGATGAAGCACTGGAATGGTTTACCTAGAGAGATGGTAGAATCTCTATCCCTAGAGTTTTTAAGTCTCAGCTTGACAAAGCTGTGGCTGGATTGATTTAGTTGAGATTGGTCCTGCCTTGGGCAGGGGGCTGGACTTGATGACCTCCTGAGGTGTCTTCCAGCTCTATGATTCTATGATTCTATCAGTGTGCCCTTGTAGCCAAGAAAGTTAGTGGCCTATTAGGGTGCATTAGAAGGAGCATTTCCAGCAGATCTAGAGAAGTGATTATTTCCTTTTATTCGGCACTGGTGACGCCAGATCTAGAGTATTGCCTCCAGAAAGGATGTGGACACATTGGAAAGGGTCCAGCAGAGGGCAACCAAAATGATTAGGGAGCTGGAGCACATGACCTATGAGACGAGGCTGAGGGTTTTGGCCTTATTTAGTCTGCAGAAGAGAAGAGTAAGGCAGGTTTGATAGCAGCTTTCAACTTCCTGAAGGGAGGTTCCAAAGAGGATGGAGAAAGGCTGTTTACGGTAGTGGCAGATGTCAGAACGAGGAGCAATGGTTTCAAGTTACAGTGGGGGAGGTCTAGGTTGGATATTAGGAAAAACTGTTTCACTAGGAGGGTGGTGAACCACTGGAATGGGTTATCTAGGGAGGAGGTGGAATATCCATTCCTAGAGGTTTTTAAGTCTTGGCTTGACAAAGCCCTGGCTGGGTTGATTTAGTTGGGATTGGGGCTGCTTTGGGGAGGCAGCTGGACTTGATGACCTCCTGAGGTCTCTTCTAGCACTATAATACTATGGTTCTATGATCCTATAGTGGTTTTTAAGTATCTAAAATGGGGAGGGAGAAAAATTCTTCTCCTTGGCCTCTGAGGATAGGACAAGAAGCAATGGGCTTAAATTACAGCAAGGGAGGTTTAGGTTGGACATCAGGAAAAACTTCCTGCCTGTCAGGGTGGTTAAACACTGGAATAAATTGTCTAGTGGGGCTGTGGAATCTCCATCTCTGGAGATATTTAAATACAGGTTGGACAGATACCTGTCAGGGATGGTCTAGACAGTGCTTGGTTCTGCCATGAGGGCAGGGGCCTGGACTCGATAACCTCTCAAGTTCTAGTAGTCTATGATTCTATATATGATCCATATTTATTCTCTCTGGGCCTGAATTGGTAGATTATTCCATTCTCTGATGCAAAGATAAATTGTAACACAACATACAATCATTTTTTACATCTTGTCAGCTTTCCCAAACTACACTTTGCTTTTTGTACACCCACCCATTCTGCCCTTTCTTTACAAGGCCCTCCTCATTTGAGTGAAACATCCAGACCCTGAAATCTGTGCCTCATAAATTTCCACACGAACATATTCTTTGGCAGTGTGACTCACTCCTGTTTCTTCACCTTATTAGTAGGCAAGGCAAACACCCAGCTATTCATGTTGTCTGCAGCATATACATTTTATATAACACCTCATTGCTTATATATAAAAAGGCTTGCCTTGGGAAGAGAGCATTAACTGTTGGTTGAACATTAGTAAGATTCTCCTGTAATTACAAGTGCCTTGTTTATTTTAGGCTTACTATATGGTTTTCATTTTTAATTTTGTCACGAATTATGCTTACTTAGGAGAAAGTTATCCCCTTTAGGACTTTGTCCCCTAACTGCCATGAATATTCCAAAACGTCAATGGCAGAGCCTCATACAGTGTCACAGATGACTGTTTGCTTACTTTAATCATGCTAGAAAGTTTTAATAATACTGCTGAAGGCATGCCATTAACATTTCTTTTCTAAGGACTTGGTGTGGAAGACAAAAATGATAATGCCTAAGTTCATAGGAAAGGAAGCAGAAGATACTTCTTAGTATCTTAAACACTGCTGAATATGAAAATAAAGATATAATTTGTTTTCATTAGCAGCAAAGAGTAGAAAAACATGCTTGCGTGCATTAATTATAATCCATTTTGGCATTTTATTGACTCTAACAATAGTAGGACCTTTAAATGCAATTCTCCTCCCTACCCATTTCCCCTTCTCTTGCTTGCTGGCATTCAATATGGGTAGCCCTGTGCTGCTGGGAGCCTTGCATATGAACAAATAAAGCGGTGTGAACAGCATGGTTATTTGGCCTATTTAAGCTCACCTTGAATAATGACAAGACAGGGGATTTTATTATGGGGACTGGAGAATCAAATATGAGGCTTTCTCAGATGCTTGCTTTGGGAAAGAAAGAGAACATTACAAAATGGTTTCACTTTGTAGTTCCTATTGGTCTTTGAAACAGAGTCAGAAAAAGGGAGCAGAAGGGCTTGTCTGGTTCAGAGAGGTTTTTACCCCAAGTAAAGTGTAGCACAACTTCTGAAAGTAATTTAATTTAGATTTAAATATAGTCCTGGTGGCACCATTTCACCTGTAACCACAGATACACTTGAAATTTATTCCATGATATGAACCTGTAAAGGCAACTTCTGAGTTTAAATTAGAATGTTTACATCTGGGGCCCAGCCCATTTATAGGCCCAATACTATAGACTATGTGGTATTTTTTGTAAGAATAGACTGGCTTGCCTCAGTGTGCCATATTTCAAATCAGGCACATTCTGCCTCTGTAAAATGTCTTCTGCGGTTTGAGGAAAATATATTATTTTTCACTCTCTGGCCTGAAAGTATTATTTGTGCAATGTAACTGCTGTATCTCTGTCCCAGAGGTGGCAACATATCAAGAGACAGTGAAATGATTCCTAGACTATCTATAAACAGTATGGGGTTTTTTGCTGGATGAAAGGTGCTGCATAAATATTTTTAAATGTTTATCACAAAGTACAGTGTTGTGTAGCTTGGTTCAGTTTTCATTGCTGTATGAACTATAGGAGAGATAGAATGATCATATGGTTAAGGATCTGGACTCCAAAGATCTGATTTAATTCCTAGGTTGGCTCAGCTGCAGACTTCCTCAGTGACCTTGATAACTCACTTAGGATACATCTACACAGCAACATTATTTCAAAATAACTAGTGTTATTTCAAAACAACTTAGTCCATGTCTACACAGCAGGAAGTTATTTCAAGATAATGTCAAAATACTGTCAAGCTGGAGGACTTATTACTCCAACTCCTGTAACCCTCATTGTACGAGTAAGGGAAGTCGTAGGAAGAGTGCTCTATTTCAAAATAAGTGCTGTGTAGATGTAACTCAATTTGTGTAGCTTATTTCGAGTTAAGTCCTGCTGTGTAGACACACCTTACAGACAGATTTACAGTGGTATTTAAGGCATCAAAAGATGGGGATAGTGCCTGGGAGGATTTTCAGATATGCTGGAAATTCTGTGTCTAATATATTTAGATACTTTTAAAAATCTTACTAGATGTCCATCTGCATCTTTAGGCACCTTTGAAAATCTGGCCCAGCCATCTTAATCCACAGCCCATTAAAGCCAATGGAGAGTCTCAACAGATTTCAAAATCAGTCCCTTAATTTGTCTGTATTTGATCCACGAAGGTGCTTAGGCACATAATCACCTCTTAGGCGCACTGACATTCTCAAAATCACTGTGTTGCCACCTAATTCTTTAAGTGCCTAAAGTCCCCTGGGTGCCCTAGTAGGTTTGCACAAAGCCATCTAAGTCATGGTGCCACCCTACAACTACTGATCCGTTCAGAGCCTTCACCCACACATGAAGCCAGGCAAGTTTTTTAGATGAGGCATTCCCCAATCTACCTCCCCAGTGGGGCTAGATCCCATAAACCTCAGAGCTCTCATACTGGATTGGGCCCTACACAAAAGGCAGCTGGAGGAAACAGTTTAAGAAAAACATGTGATATATAATACCCAGTAGCACAGTGGTTAAGGCACTCTCCTGGGAATAGAAGACCCAGATTAAAGTACATGTTATGTCTGAGTGGAACCCAAGTTTTTCCCATTTTAGGAGAAGACCCTCACCATCATGCTACAGGGTATTCTGGAGAGGAGCTTGCTCAATCTTTCCTGATGGAACTACCATGTTTTAGCATATATAACCTGCACTCGTGTATAACCCGCACTTGTGTATAATCTGCAGTTTTTCTTTACTGTGTAAAAAAACCCTTAGATTACCCGTGGACATATATAACCGTGGACATTAGTTCTATAGGCTAATTCACAGTAATTGCACATACCAGGGTAAACTGCCAAAGTCCTGCATTCCACCCATCTTTTGTTAGGTAGCCTTTCTGCTGCCAGTGGAGCGAACGGAGAGTGCAGCACAGGTAAGTTGGCCGGCCTGAGGGAGCAGGCCCCACTCAGCTGCAGCCAGGCGCAACCCAGTCTCCTCCGGGTGGGGAAACAGAGAGTACAGTGCAGGCGTGCTGGAAGCTCATCATGCCCTCCCTGCAGCAGAGCAGAACTGACCTAATTCTAATGGGGCAGAGCTGCTTATGAGTAAAAATAAACTTGTATACCCCACAGACATGTATACCCCGTGGTGGGGGGGAGGGTTATAAAAACATGTA